>NC_138663.1:37826140-38451055 GCF_964273445.1 Streptopelia decaocto | reverse complement strand
CAAGATAACTATTTATTTTTCCTCTCTTCATTATAACTTTGCTTATGTTCACTGTCCCTATCTTTGGTACCTGCAGTGGTAACTTCTCTTTTAATTCCTTGTTCTCTGTGTGGAAATCTTCCTGCTTTCCAGCGTGTTGTGAGACTGGCACACAAGTCTGTTTGAGGTACTGACCTCGTAGGTGTGTGTACAAGTGCTGTTAAAAGCGTAACTGGAATGAATGGTCTTTTAGAGAAGACTATCTCTCCTGATACAGGTGGATGCTTATGGCACTTATCTAAGTTGGTAAACTGTAGCATGTGGGAGGAACAGCAATCACAGTAGTTTTTTTATAATCTATGCTTATGCTGGGGGAAAAGAAATAGTTGTGTGTTTTCATAATGATGTTGCTTGGTTTTTAATTAAGTTCACGGTTAAAACCCAAAAGCTCGCTGAGACCCTGGTACTGTAGCTGTCGGTCTCCACTTGCTTCTTCCAACTTCTGTGTCCTTCTTTGTGTTTCTGTATTATTTGTGGAGTTTTGTGCTTTACCTGCTTGCTGGCTATTAGTATTCGAGAAGAATGTACTCACAGGGTGGTCAACCTAATTAATTACTGTTAATCCCCAAAACTGGCTGCCATAAGTTTTGTTGTCCTTGAAGCTCTCACACTGTGCATGTTCTGTAGCTTTAGTGTGAGAGCCCGAGGAGAGCCTGGATGTTTCCTGGCAGGTTTCCACAGAGAATCCCCTGGGTAGGTTTGAGGTAAAGAGGAAGAGAGGGAGGATGAATCTGAACTTAAAATAGCATTGCCAGTCCCTGTATTGAAATATGAGCACCTTGTTTTTTAGCAGAAGTTGTGTTAAAGCGCTCTTGTGTAAACTCTGAAATTGTGCCAGCAGCCACACGTCCTGTGGAGAGCAGAAGACCTCTCTCTGGTAGGAGCTGGTCTGTTTAACCCCAGTATCCCAGCACAAACACAAAAACATCTCAACAAAAACTCTTCATGACAGCGATCATACATCTCTGTCAGCTTCATGCCCAGAATATCTTTGGTTTTGACAGTTGGGGATTGTTTTGTTGTGTTTTATCAGGATCTTCCCCTTGGGCCTCTAGAGAGGGCCCCCCCTTGCCTGAGAGCTGCTGGAGAAAGAGCAGGGCTGACTTAGGAGTTCCTCCTCACAAGTCATAACAAGAGATAGGAACAGACCTAAAAAGTGATTGCGGAGGACGGCTGCCTCTTTTCGTCCTCCTAGCTTTCTACTGGGAGTTCCATGTGAATGCACAGGGGTACCAGGTGGAATTGATACAGGCTTTGTTTATTATAACTTAGTTTATCCTCCACCCAGAGAGAAAGGTGCATGCATGAGCCCTGTGTGAGTGCCCTGTCCCCATTTCGAATAGGTGATGTTGGAGGGAAAATAACAGAAAATAAATTAAGAAAAAGAAATAAACATTTAGGAAGTATCATGAAGTATGATATCTTAATCCCTGCTACACTGCTAAAATAGAGACAAATCTGGGAATTTAATGGAGAAATTCCAGAGGTGTTGGAGGTTGATGTACTCCTGCAGAGCAGGGTGATGGGGCTGCCAATAACACAAAACATGTAGACTCAGAGTCCCTTCTGGGGTGAAGGAAGAAAGTTTAGAGGATTGATTTCCTGTTGGGAGTGTGTGAGGTATTTCTCAGGCTTACTGGGGTGATTGAAGTTGCACTGACTGCTTTTTAAGTACATCTTAAACTATTAGTATACCTTTGAAAAGGAGAAAATTGACACTTTTATGGCTAATGTTTATGAAAACATTTATTCAAGACTGGGCAAGGTAGGCAGTAGCTTCAGTAATTTTATGTTCTATTTTGTTCAGTTGTCATGATGGTAAATGAAGTTTGCATATAAAAATTCTTGGGAAAATTACAAAAATTATACACAGCTGAAATTACAGGGGGTGAGGTAAGATTAGTTTATACTTATTTTATGGCTTTGAATTATTTTTTTTTCTCTGTACGGTTTGGCATATGCAGTTGAGAATGAATCTTAGGTGTATTGGCTTACATGGAGAATAGGAAGTTAGCAGAGTACTTTAATCTTAGCTCATTCTTCCCCCATTTCATGCAGGTTCTCGTTTTCAGCTGAGTTAAGACAGGCATATAATTCCTTGGTTTCTATTCCTTGTAACCACAGCGTTCATTCTTTGTCTTCTTGTCTTGCAGAACGAGCCTCTAACTTCAGGTTATCATGGATACCCAGCAAGAGACAATCAAGTAAGAGTCTGATTGCAGTGAATGCGTGTGTTTGTGTGCTCATCTCTTTACACTTACGGATGTTTTGTCCGACACCTTCCTGGCTGTCTAGTTATGGAGTCGAAATTGTTTTGTGCTCTTGTGGAATGCTTGTAGAAATATATGTGGTAGATTGAATGTTTTTTATGGCCTCCAGTGGTATGTGGCAACACGCCTGGCAAGGGGTTAAACATCATCCACATTACCAATGGCTTAGGAAATTCTTTGTTCTTAAAAAATTTGTAACTTAAAATCCCTGTCCAAAGCTCCCACTGTATCTCCTCAGTGTTAGTGACTGTAGATGTTCAATGCCAGTGCATGCTTGGCCCTGTTTTATACTTATTGCAGTAATTCTAGCATCTGGGGAGCAAAATAGCACTGAAATTTTGTGAGAGTTTGCTTTGCTGGTGGAGTAAGGAATGACACATCCCATTGGGTTGTTTCTAGTATCTGTGAACTTGTCTTGCCTTCCTTTCAAGCCCTGCAGGGCCCCTGCTCCTTGCTCTTATTCAGGATGTTCTCCTTCTGCAGCAGTAAAAATTACACTGTTCACTGCATTGCATCTGTAAGCATTCTCTTGCCTCCTAGCAGAAGACAGAGAAATCCCAGATGATGAATTTGCACGACGGAAGGAGGAGATGCTTTGGAACAAATGAAATTTAATGGGTTGTAAGATACAACTGTCACACATTAAACCTCCCTTCTTAGACTGAATGGGTTTTTTTTCGGTGTTCTGCAGTGCTACTGCAAAGCAGAGTATGAACCAGTGCAACAGGAAATTAATATACACAGAAAATCAATAATGCAGCACATTTTGGTAATGAGCAAATAACAAAACCAAAATCAAATTCTTTAATACTCTCAGGTACTGCTATATAAAGAAAGTGATTTTCATCATATCTTGATGAGGTCTGGGTATATGGAGCAACAGCATAACAGGAGATGTTATGAAGAAAGTGCAGCATAGTGCAGCTTCAGCAACTGAAGAGCTTGAATCTTCAGTGCTTGTAACATGTATGAATTTCTATATAAGAGGAAATTATTCAGAATGTCTACTGGGATATATTAAACTGTTAACCAGCACAAATAAATATTACACTCTGGGATGCTGTGGGAGTTGTGTTCCTAATCTATCCACTCTAAGTAAGGGATGCTGGGTTGAGAGGCAGAGCCAGTCCCAGATCCTTAACGTGGTTCATACGTGCTTTTCACTTGTCCATTCCAATAGAACCTTCTGCACCCTATTTTGTACTTCAGCTTACCCATTTAGGAGTGTCTTTTGGTGTTTCATTTTGGTGACTGCCAGTACGTCCCACTTCCCAGGTTTCTTCTTTCTCATGCCTTAATAATTCTTCTCGTTTGAAAATCCCGACCATCTGTTGCTGGCAGATCAGTGGAGATGGGCACAGGAAGCTGTACAGCAGCCAGGGCGTGAAATGATGATTACTGCCTGGGCAGCCCTGGAGGGCTCTGTATGGGTGAGCACAGGAAGTAACGTATTAGCCAGTGTGCATATGTATTTCAAATGGCAGATAGCTTTATGGAAGTTTCTTTGTGGGCAAACAGCTTCAATTTAACTTGTGTGCTCTCATTTTAGCAAATGCAGCCAAAAAAAGATTTTTATGAGCTTTTTTTTTTTTTCTGCTCTCAGTAACATCTTGATCTGTGTTAGATATTTGTCTTTCTTTCTTGCTTTTGGCCCTGAAGCATCTTAAATTCAGGTCTGGTTCTCACTAATGAGGTTTCAAGGCTTTTAGCTAATTTGATTCAGGACCTGTGACACGGTAGCAGCAGTGAAAGAAGTCCTCTGTTGCCACAGACTGGGACTGGTGTGGGAGAGACAGCGATGGCTGATCCATCACCTGCCTTTCTGTGCTGGGAAAGGAGGAAGGAAGTGGTGTGGGAATACATGTAGCGATCCTGACCCTGTAACAAATTATGAGATGCAGGAGCAATTCTGACAGATTTCCTCAGATTAGGAGCTGGATTTGAGCTGGTGAGTGTCTCTGTCTCTCGCTCTTTCCCATTGCAGTTCTTTATTGTAAATACTCATGCTGTGTTTTTTGCCACAATGTTTTCCTTAGCAGAAGTAGCAAATCAGAGCTTTATTTCTAGGGCTTCTTGTTGTGTGACCACACTAGTCCTGCTAGAAATTCTGTAGATATAACTTGCACTTTTGTTCACCTATGTAGCATCCTACTCCTTCACTTGTTTGTACGTCCTTTTGCTCCTTCAAGGTCTAAATGCCATTAATTGCTGGCTGCAAATCTTTCACTATGCTGTTTTACACCCTCTAGTGGTTAAATCATACCCAGATGTTCCAGCTTATTGTAGGGGTTTTTTTTGTAGTTGAAATATGTGATTGGTTTGAGTCCTCACTTTGGTGATTTGGGAATGCTTAGGTCTACAGTATGAAGTTTATTTTGTATCCTTTCCCAAATATTTAAGCATTCTGTCATCATCATGCATGGGCAGCAGCACTGAGGCAAATGAGCTGGATTCATATCGAGGCTGTATTACTCTTAATTCTGGTGTTGTGTGATTGCTTTATGATAACCAAGAGTTTCTGGGTTGTTCTTTACCTACCCTGCCATAATGCTGTCTTACTGGATTTTTTCTGGTGCTGGGGCCCAGGAACATGTGAGCTAAATCATTATGGTGTAAGTTTGCCTAAAAAGAGAAGGCTTTTTGTTGCCGAAGTGCTGCAGTACTGGGGCTGCAGTACTGCTGCATAAGGAGCTAGAGACCTCTCTGGGACTGTTCTCAAGAATTCCGGGTTTGCTGTGTGGATGTCTAATACACATACAGGAATGGCAGGATGCCCCCTCCTTTTCCCCAGAGCTATGCTGATGGCAGGAATGAAGCCCTCAGTAAAGGGAAAATACGGGCAGCATTAGTGTAACATCATTAGCAGAGATGAGAACCAAGTGTTTTCATGAGGAGAGCTTATTCTCCGGGGACTGTTCAGTTCTTTATCCCTCTACTGGGCCTGCCAACAAAGTGGTGTTTCTGGGTGGTTTTTTTTTTTTTTGGTAACATGAGCGCCTGCCTAAAATGCAGTGAACCAAGACTTCCTTGCTTCATTTCCCAAGCTGTGACAAACACCTCTGAGGTATTATGAGTTGGTCTCAACACGGAAAATGACTGGTACAGCTATACTGATATAACTTTTACATAAAAACAAACTCATCAAGAGTAAACACTCTGCTTCCAGAAAGCTATTCCATGCTGACTGCACCAGGCTGTTTTATATATAGCCAAGGCCTATGTCATATTGCTCTAGTGTTTTCTGTGTCGAATTGTATTAGACATGATATCTGAAATTTGAGTGCTGAATACTGACACTTCTGTGGCAGAATTTGGCAGCTGTACAGAACAATTTTGTTCCCCAACACGAAGCAAAATGAGCAAGAACACGTTGTTTAGCAGCCACTGAAGGGAAGAGAGGAGGAGAGTGAGTTTATGGAAGCAGGAGGTAATTGCAGACACCAGAAATGGGTCAGGATGTTAGACCTGTTATACCTCTTTTGTTACGGAAAGTGATCCTCAGCTATCAAAACGGGTTAGGATGTTGGTTTGAAGCTTCTTTTAAAAGCTTGTACTTCTATGAGTACAATTCTTAAATCAAACAGGGCCATTGACTTGGTACTAATGTGGTGGAAACATTGTTACCTATCACAAGTGACACTTCCTACAACAGCTTCATTTCAGTGGCTCGTTTTCCATCTGAGCACTCACCAGGCCTGACCTGTTGTTCTCATGTAGGTGGATGAGACTGCAGCCCAAGGTAGCGCGGGTGCCCATGGCAACTGATAGGAACAGCTTTATCACTATCCCCTTGGTTTGCATTCAAGGTTAAGGTGAAATGCTGTTAAATCCTCTCCAATTGTCAGCCTGTTCCCCAGGGTCTTTACCCACTTGCTGCTTTGGAGTAACTGTTGGGGCATCACAGGCAGCAGGTGGCTGCATGTCCTCCCCTCCCCAGGGCTGTGAGCTGTGCTGGCTGAACAGTGGCAGTGGCAATCCCTGAGAAAAGGAAGCCTCCCCTGTTGGTTTTTTTCCCCCATTTGTTTTCTTTGTGCACTTCCCCCCCGATGCAGGGAGCTGGTCAAGGAAGCCTTTTATCCTGAGGTGTGAAGGGTATGCATGGGGAGGGAGGACAGCAGGTCACTGGGCTGCCTGTTGGCACTGGCTGCGCAGAGGCACTGCTGCTCCCATCCGTGGTCTCTGCTGCCAGCAGCTGGGGTCTTGCAGGCAGTTCAGAGGTGGAAACCTCTGTTGTCTTGTCTTTGCGGTATCAGGCTCCTTTACCTATCTTCCTCTTCTTCATCATGTGGAGGAAGCATGCATTTGGGCATATTGCCACAACTTGATTAACAGCTGGGTGGATAGCAGTGGATTAGCAGTGTGGATTAGGATATCCACAAAAATATCTTGGTTTAGTATTAACAGACTGAGATGCTCTTCTCATAAGACAAATTAAAAGTGAACTTCTGGAGGAAAATGGTTTGGCCATTTGTTGTTTTTATTTGTTCCATGATAGCACCAACCACAGTCTCTCCAGTGCCCTACTTTGTTGATCCTGGAACTGGAACAGACTCTGTCTCAAGAGTTTAAATCTGCAAGTAGCGTTCCTGAAAAGCATTTTTGTTTTTAATTTGTTTTCCTGCTTGTAACTGACCATGAAAATAAACCCTCTAGTGTGTATACTAGCTAGCTTGGTAACTGGTGAGGTTGTGGCAGTAGAAGTGTTAAGTTGCTCAGGAGCTAGAAAGTAGGTTTTCTGTTTGTTTGTTTCTTACACTTTAGGTTTGAGTAGAGTGTATTTAATACAGATGCTTAACTTGAGGGACAGAGGGAGGTTCTAGAAAGGCCTTAAATAAAGTTTTAACACCTCACTCCGTGAGTGAACAGCCAGGACAAAGAGCAGGAAGCCCATGAGGTCCTCTGTATAAAATGGAGAAGACCAGACTTGGTGTTCCTGGTGCTTCTGAGGAGTGCTTGAAAGCAAACAACCCAGAATTTGGGATAGGACCAAGTTAATGAGGGAAAATGGTTCTAAATTTCTTCCCTATGTTTAAAATGAGGTGAATTAGGGTAAGACTGCCAAATCTGCTGCTTCCTGGCTTCCACAGCTTCTCTTCAGGCAAGCAGTGAAATGTTTCTACTCTGTGCTAGAAGACCGAAGGGATGTTCTGTTACTGACCTAACTGCAACCTCCCATTGAAAATAATGAACTTCACTTTAGAGAATACGGTGAGGCCAAAAATGTCAACATACTCAGGAGATGGGAAGCATCTGTGAGGCAGCTGCATGCAGAGGGGGTTCAAGGGTACATAGTGGGGTAACTGCTGGGGAGGTTACAATTTAGCAGCTAAGCTATAAAGGATGTGGGCCAGTTAAGGTGTGCTGTGGACAGGTATTTACTGCTACAGGAGGGGAGAGGTTCCTGAGACACCCTTTACTGGAGTGCATCTAACTCGTTATAGCTCTTAGCACATTCAGAAAATAAAACAGTGTTGATAGTGGAGAGAGTTAGGTTAAAAGCAATGTAAATCATGATATCTGGGAAGGAAAGAAGAGAGCAGAGTATTTAGCTAAAAATTGAAGGAGGAGTTGGTTACAGGCTGAAGTTCAAGCACATCTGCAATCATGGAGGAGCTGGAAGTGGGAAGATGAGATCTGCTGAGACTAATCCAGCAATACTTCTCCCCCAAATCCAAGACTGTCTTGGTAAGATGCTTGATCACTTAAAGTGCTAAGAAGTGGTTACTTATTTTCTTAGGCCCCAGCTAAATCCCTAAGGAACTGCAGGAAAGATTCAGGAACTGGGATCAGAAAAGATTGTAATGTGTACACCACTAAATACCCAGCCTGTTATAAACCTGCTTTCTGCAGTTCCTCTTTGAACTGAGTTGGTTGGCCACATTCCCCCAAATCCCTCCTTTCCTTTCTCTTTAGCTGATTTCCTACCATCTAAACCCTTCAATAATAGAAGCACAAGTTGACAAAAGTTCTGCAAGTGGATCACTCTGACCATATATTTATTTCACTTTTCCCTTATGTCTGCTGCCTTTCCACCCTCTCTGAATACAAGGCAGGGAACCCTTTCTTTACAGAACCTTGAATAATGTTTATAAACACATTTGGTGAGCTCCATGGTAATGCACGCCTCGCTGATACTCAATAAAAACAGAAAAAAAATAACCATGTGGAGAAAAGTCGTATGCGAAGAAGTAGTTAAGGAGTGCATCTAATTCAGATATGTGGGAAGACTTCCTGACAATAAGCTGCTTTGGTCCTATAAAGAGCTTCTCAAGGGAAGTAATGATCACCTTGCTGATGAATAGTCCGTCCAAACTCTGGGTTTGTAAGGCGTTGGCAGGAAATGGACTGGATGATGTAATACAAATTCCTTTCATATTTGAGTCTTCTGATTCAAGCAATTTCTCATCTCTGCTTGGGGTTAAAGAGAGGAGATGTGAGTCATCCTTCTTGGGAGAGGACCAGGAGACCACTTTTTCTCCTGAGATGTACTTCTTGACCGTTGAAGGGTTACCCAATGTCTGCAAGAGTCTTGGAGACTCCCAGGCCACTCCGTTAGTTTGGCGGGAGGGACAACATCTTGTTCAGATTTCCCCTTCTGAATGATTGAGTGCTAGAGAGTGTAGCACGTGTATTAGAAGTAGTCTGTAAAATGATCAGTTGGAGGACCAAAACCAAATGGCGTAGAGAAGACAGCCTGTTCATGGATATTATATCCTATTGAGGACATGAAAGTGGCTATTCTGGGTCAGACAGAAGGTCTCTCCCTTGCAGTGTTCTGGCTTTGACCGTGTCTAATAGCAAGTACTTAAAGCAGAGGGAGCTGTGCCAAGATTCAGTGAAACTTCCCCTCCTCTGTACTCTTGAAGCAATCCTGTGGCTTTGGGATTTCCTGGCCATAGATTTTTATTTTTCAAGTCACCTGTGATAGATTTTTCTTTATCGAATTTGTCTAAATGTTTTCTGAGCCTGTCTAAATCTTTGGCATCCGCAACATCCTGTGGCAATGAGTCCCCCACCTTAGGTATGTTTTATGGGAAAAATGTTCTGTACACAGCAAACTTGAAACCAGAGTGGTTTTAAAATTCTCACTTGAGGGGACCTCGGGGTGCTCAGCTTGCACAGTTGCGCTGCCATTGCATGGGTGAAGATTTTCTTCTTAACTGGAAGAAGAAAATCCCAAACAAACAGAAGAAAATTGAAGTAGTTTCTGTGCATTCAGTATTTTATTTTTCTGAAAGATTACAGTACCTTCGTGAAAGTTATTTCTAGATACCTATAAATGTACGCACGTGTGTGTTGCTGACGGGCTTTCGCCAGGCGCTGCTGCAGCGTGGCAGGGGGCTCAGCTCTTCGGGTTTGGCCGTCGTGTCCTGCCCCGGTGCACCCGGGGGAGCTCGGAGAGGAGGAGGGGAGTGCGGGGGAACGTGTGCCTGCGCTGGGGAGCCCTGACGGGGCTCGGTCCGGGCCGCTGTGGCGTTGGGCTGCCAGGAGAGGGCGGCCGGCGCCCGGCCAGCGCTCACCGCCCCGCCCCGCCCCGCCCCGCCCGCGCTGGGGCCCCGGCCGCTCCTCTGTCCTCCCCGCAGAGAGCCCCGCAGGGTGTCCCCTGCTATGAGCTTCTGCTGTCGTTGTAGGACGGGAAGGGCTAAAGCCGTAGGGAGAGAGGGGGAAGAGGGTTCGGCCTCTTGCGTCCCGCAAGCATTTGGGGTGACTTCCCGTAAGTCTGCGGAATGACTGTCCTCCATAGGGCAAATTTTGTTTAGTAGATGGGTCCAGTGCCTGAACCCAGCACGGGGAGCAGTTAGGGAGGGCTGAGACAGGCCCTGCCATCCCTCTGCCGGGCCTGCTTAGGTGTTTCATTCTTCAAAGTGGCAGGGAGGAAAAGCTTTTCGTAATGGAAGTCCTCGCTCTGTTCCAAAATGACTCAGGAGAGGTACAGGAAGGATGCTAGAGAAAGAGTGCTGGTAACAGAGAGTAGCTTTTAGAGAGGACCCAGAGGGCAGGTGATCTCTGGTGCTTCTCTGGCCTGAGCAGGCTCCTGGCCCAAGCTGGTTTTATTGGAAGGCACAGGTGCTGCACAGCACTGCTCCTGCTTAGAGGGGGTATAAATGGACAGATGCTTTCAGTGAGGGTTAAGGCCCACAGAGGCTGTGCTGGAGTGATCGGTTGTCTCCAGTGTATATTCTACATAGCGTGAAATCTCACAGTTTTCAAGTGAATGAAGTGTGTGTAAATAAATATTATTCTTGATTTTTTTTTTTTTTTTTCCCAAGGAGGCTAGAGATCCCAAGAAATACATCTGGTCAGTGTAGTTGCAGAACCTGAAAAGATGCTGAAAAAAAGATAAGATGCTTATGGTCAGATTCTTTACTGAAGAAAACTAAGGCAGCAACAGACATATGTTGCTAATTTTTAAGGACCAATCATGTCAGATCAATTTAATTTTCTCTTCTGACATGGCAGCAGGCCTGGCAGATGGAGAAAGCTTCTGGCTTTGGACCTAGTCCCACATGACCTTTACATAAACTAGGTAAATGGAAGGTGAAATTAAGAAGGGATTGAGCACGTCATTCAAAAACCATATTTGGAGTAATTATGTCATGCTTTTCTGCGTGTGTGTGATCTGGAGTCTTAACATGGTCTGCTCTGGCTGCTCTGCTCTTCTGTTCATCAAACATCAGGGTAATGAAATAGTGACTGACTATATGTATGCAGAGTGGCTGGCAGCATTTGGAAGGTGGGATTAGATGTCAGAAAGATTACAGGAAAATTGCAGAAACGGCCTCAAATCCAACAATGTGAAATTAAACAAAACCAAGCTGTATTAACAAAAGGAACTCTATATGCGATATAAAATGGAGAATAGCTGGCTAAGCAGTAATATTGAAGGAAAGAACTGGGGTAATAGGAGATAACAGAGTATGTGGTGCTGTTTTTGTGATCTTGAAAACCTGGAATGCATTTCCAGGTGTGTTGGGTAACTGCAGAAGGTGATTATTCTTCTAAGCTCATCAAAGCGACTGGAGCACTGTGCTTAGTTCTAGGCACTGCAGGAAAGATACAGACAGAATCTGGAAAAAGTCCAGGGAAGAGCAAGAAAAGGAGTCTCAGAGAGCCTGACATAGGTGGAAAATATTGAGCTTATTCCTTCTTCAAAAAAAAGAGTAGAGGAGTATGGAGGATGAAGATTGATTATTTACTATGTCCATCGAAGGCAGCTTAATTTGCATCAAAGAAGGCTTAAATTAGATATTATATGGGGTAAGCTAACATTTACTGATTCAATGTAGTGAAGCACTGGAACAGTAATTTAGGAGACTGGAGTTCCTGTTTCTGGGAGTCTGTAATAACAAGTTTGGCAATTCCTGATGGTTGTTTGTCTAAACATGCTCTGTGCTGCCTCTGAGCATGGAGGACCTCTTGTCTCCCCTGCCCTGTGCTTATGTTTTGCTGTGACAGTCAAAAGCCAGTTGTTACCATCTACATAATTCCACAGCCGTATGACTGCTGTTGTCTTGGGCCTTTCTCTCTTTCCTTGTGTGTCTGAACTGTAAGATAGGAAGCTCCTCTGCTCGTGTATGATCATAACAGTGCCAGAGATCCTTTCTTTGTCACAGCTGCCTTGTAGCTCTGTTTCTTCCTGAGCTTGCTTATTACTCAAAGGGTGCAGGGTGTTCAGCATCTCTGAGTCAGTCCTTCCCTCTGTCTCACAGTAATAACATGTATCATGTATGAACCTTGGAGCTGTTTGATATCTTGATTTCCCTTTAAGCTCTCTGGCCAGATCTCCATTTTGAGTGCGTTTAGAGGACTTTTTTTTTTTTTTTTTTTTAAATTAACATAAACACCTCCTTGCTACCCTACCTGCAGCTCCCAAGGACTGAGAGAATTCAGCAGGAGCGTTTCCTCACTCTGGGCAGTGTGCTTGTGCCTGCCTGCAGTTGGGCTCTGCTGTGGGAGGGCAGCCTGTGAACATCACGCTGAGTACAGTAACTGCTTCAACGCCCCGCTCGTGCTGGCCGCTTCAGCAGGACCCCGAGTAAATGAATGGGATCACTTTCTGTTCTGCTGGCTTCTGCATGGTGAGTGAGCAGCTCTGCTTTGGCTGGGGAAGGATGCTGCGTGCAAGCAGACAACCTCGGCAAGCTACGCAGGTGCTCCTGAGAATAGCTGGTGGGTAGAAGATGGTTTCATTCTTCTCAATATAAGGGAGAGGTATTTCCAGCAGTAGCATAATGCTTCTCAGAGCAGGCATTTGCCAGATGGTTTCAGCTCCCCCGAGGCTTTGGGATGTGAAAGGGAAAGGGCCAGGAACACACTTTTGATTCATTCCATTAGTAGATTAATCGGCACTGTCCTGGCTTAATAAGTCTCTCAGATTTCCCAGTGGAAATGGCACATGTAATTCTGCCCAGGTCACGCTTTGCACACCTGTGTTGAAGCTTTCACGGCAAGAAGCTGTGATGCTGCAGGCAACATCTGCAAAACAAGTCTTGAGGGGGGGCGGGCAGGTTTTTTTTGTTGGGGCGAGAGGTGAGAGAAAATCTTTTTAATAAGTACTGTTAAATAGTGCTAGTGGAGCGAGATGGCTTGTGAGAACATGCTTGAATTCTTCTGCCATTGTGGTGGGGGATGTATTTAAAAATATTGCAGTGGTAATTTGATGTTATGAAGCTTTTTTTTCCCCCCTCTATTCTATATTAATTGCTGGCTAGATTGCGTTTTCCAGGAAGTCTGTGATTAGAGGACAAGGGTGCTCTTCCTGATAAAGGTCAGAGGCTGCTGTCTCGAGAGGCTGGCGATAAAATGAAGAGAACTGTCTCACCAATTTTAACTGAAAACCTGAGCAGATGCTGTGCTGCTCTTTACTTGGGGGGTTGTCCCCCATGACCTGTCTCTTCCCTCCTGTCTTTCCTCAGGCCAGCCAGTTGTTGGGGAGCGGATTTAGTTGCTGCTGCCGCCCACACAGGGGAAGGTTTGTAGCTCTTGGCAGTTTTAGCAGGAATCTGCGTTTTTAACTCTTCTGGTGCCTGTGGATTGTGACAGGCTGCGCTCTGATGTCACGGCAGCACTGAGCTGTGCTTGCTGCCAGGCCTAGTAAAAGTTTACCGGTAGGATTTTATCTGATGAGACCCACTGAAATTCCTTCACGGTTGGATTTTATTGAGGAGAGACTTCAGGTACTGCCAGCAAACACATCTTCCTCCCGTTTTCTGGTCCATCGTTCCTAATACACCTGGAGAGCATGGGCTAACCTTTCTTACAGGTCAGGAGGACAGCAGTGGCTAGCGTTGGCAACAGTTTGATTGTCATATCTATTTCTGGGGCACCTGTCACCCTGGCTCCTCAATTCCAAGTGCTTGGAGAACAACTTGTTTTCCAGCCATTTATGGCAGCTAGATCAAATCCTTTGAAGGGTCTGGAGGAAGACTGACAGGGGCCAAAGGAGTAAATGTCATGAGACTCAGGAGCTTTCTGTTGAAAGCTGAGATACAGCTATTTTACATCCCGCAGTATACGTAGCTGGATTTAGGCTCTTTGGTATTTCCAGTAGAATGGCATTTCAGAACTGGGAGCTGAACTCTGACAGCAGCGTTGTCCCCAGTTGCTGCCAACTTCCCCCCAGACAGAGAACTGCTGTATTTCTTGAGCAGCTGTTGTTGCGGAGCGGAGCACAGGAAGAGTGCTAGTCTCTGAAATAATTTGAAATATACTGGCACAATAGACAGATAGAGCCAACCCTCTGAATTTCACTCAAGAATTAATCTAATCACTGTGTAATATGTTCTTACTGGTCTATCCTACCTAAAGGGCAAACTTAACTACATTAGGCACAATTTGGAGCATTTGATTTCCTTCAGACTTAGAATTAGGATACAGCTGACTATCCATGTACATATTTCGAGGTTTCTGGGCGTCTCTAATCCAGTTTGTAGTGACATTAGCATTAGATAACCATAGTGAGGCCTTTATCTGAAAGGAAAAATGCGTTCTTTAGGTCACACAAGGGTGGAAAAAGATGTTTCTAGCCACTGTTGTTTTCTGGGAATCTGGGAACAGGGAGGAATTTCATATGTTGTTGTTGCTGGTTGCTTTATTACCAAAGTGAGTAGCTTTTCTAGTGGGTACAGTAGTTGTTAGACAATATGACTACACTTTAAAGCTTAAATTTGGACTAAGATGAGAATGTATTGCATAGGACCTAGGGCAAAATAACTGCACGAGTTGACTGGCCGTAGTCACTTCATACCATTCATCTGATATAAACTGAATGTCAGGGAGCTGCTACTCGTTGAGTTTGTCTTTCGTAGATAGGGGTCATAAGAGAAAGGAAGCTGCAATCAGCCACTAATGGAAAAGTCTAATTTTTTTCAGGATTTGATCAGAAAAGGCATTAGAATGGGATTTACAGTACTGTAATTTTTATTTTTTTCCCTGGCAGGATGTGGGGAAAGAAGGGAATGTGGAACAGCCTTAATAAAAGCTCAGCTGAAGGTGTCTGAGGGTTACAGTATGTTTGTACCCCATAGACTGGGGTGATGTGGAAGAGCAGATCTACAGCTGGTCTGCTCCTATGAAAGTCCAGATCCTCCCGACTGAAATACGTCATTTGACACAAGTGCCAAGAAATACATCTGAATTTCTGGGAACAACCCATGTTACAAACTCAGGGTGCTTCCAGTACTTACTGTATGTGACATCTGCAGAACGGCAAAATGCCCTGTTAAAAATAGTGTTAATAGGCAAATATCTATCCACATGCCATCTTGGAAGTCACATGTTAACTACATACACTAAAAAGACTTTGAAGAACAGACTGTCTTCTGCTTAAAAAGCAGGAAGCAAGTAGTGTGGTTAGTCTTTACATACACACACTTTTCTAAATTGTCTTATGCTCATAATTCCCTGAGGAATGGAGGGCAGATCGAGGGAGCTGTTTGCTGCAGCCACGAGAATAATCTGGGTAGATGGTGGTGGCACAGGTATGGTTAAAGACTGCTTTGCTCAGAATGAGATCAGAAGCAGAATTGCTTTTCTGATGACTGACCTTTGCTGATCATTGGGAATTGAAGTTGGGGATATTGTATTCTATAACTAAATTTTTCCAGTAGCATTTCTGTCCTCTAGACATCTTTCTCTATATTTTATATCTATTTATGCCTCTTGTCTTATGCTTTATTAATGCTTTTTACATTTGAACAGTCTGCTGTTCCTTTATGTGGTTTGACAACTGCCAATACCCCTCATGAAATATTTTGCTTTTAGTTCTGTTAATGGCGATTTCGCCTGGATTTTCTTACTACCGTTACATAATGAAAGTATCTGCAGTCCCCTGACACGTGTGTTTGGTCTCTTTCCACCCACTCTTACTTATCACAGGTTGATGCTGTGTTCCACCAAAGTGTTTTAGCAATTTATTTTTGTTGGTATTTGGGACATGTCATTCAGTGTTTATTTGTGTTACCTCTTCATTAGCTGCAGTAATTCCTTTCTTTGCTGATTATATGCTTGTGCCATTTCTCATACTGAAGCTGTATTTCAGGCATTCAGCTAATAAAAACATCACAAATGTAAGATATTTTGTCTTCATTAGGTACATAAGGCTTCTAGGTAATGTCACAGATTATTTTCCTTCTCAGAGGGTCGAATGAAATAATGTTATTTGAATAAAAGAAGAAATAAAGCAGCTGTGACAATAAGGTTAAAAAATGTGCAGGATGTATTTGTTAAGCTGATTTCTTCCCTCTCATAAGTGTATTTGCAGTCTGCTTCTGCCGTTTATTAGTCTTTTGAGTCTAAGTTGGAGAGAATGCATTTTATACTTTTAAAAAGGGATGTTAAAACCCAATCTTCAAACCAAGTGATACAGGATAGAATTTTATTCCTGTCTGTAGCAATGTTACTATCCCAGGATTTGTAAACTGCTTTCTGTGCTGTAGTAAATTAGATCCCAGCAGAACAGGGCCTATGTAGATAAATATAGTAGCCATTAAACCTTGATATAGTTGTATTGCCTAGGAAATTACTACTGTTATTGAAAAGGAATTTGCTCAGAGCAAGAGGGTATCCATTACTTCCTGAATAACTTGCGAGCTTGTTAACCTTCCTTTGCACAAACAAGGCAGGAGGAGTCAGTCCCTTTCGCAGGAGGGTGTTGTTGTCGCTCCATATTCCCCTTTGTCAGCAGCAGGCCTAAGTCAGTTTCAGTGGGCCAGAGAAGAGAGCGATGCCCTGTCTTCTCCTTGCCCCCTTGCTGCAATACTCTCATCTTCATATCCTTCCTTAATTTGCTGGGTTGTTGCTGTGCTGATGAGTCGCTGATGTGGTACAGCCGCTTGACATGGGAAGCATAGAGACAAAAAATGGTGTAATGATGCTGTAGCTCCATTGATGAGGTGTCTGAAGCCTTCACTCTTGCCCCTGAAATCTCATGTATATGAGACTTGCATATGAGAACACTTTGGCACCATCAGTTCATCCTTTGGTGTAACTTCCCTTGCAGACTATAAAGAGGTGAGATATTGAGTTAGAATCTGAGTTGAATTTTTGTATTTATGGCTTCCACTTCAAAATCCAAACCCAAATGAGTATCATCTTTAGCACCGACAAATAAGTATAGGGCATAGAGAATCTTTCTGCTCTTTATCAGTTCTATTGGATATTGTACTCCTGATTTGACACTAAAAATAGACTTTTGCTGGAGTTTAATGCTGCGTAACACTTTCTGCTACTTCATGGAAAAACTGAAGGGAGATCAAACTTTGTTCTTTGGACGTTACTAGTGAAAATATTAAGGCAGCTATTAGTTTACTAAACTTTAAAAAAAAATACCAGCATTAGAGGTTATTCCGATCCCCTCTTACAAGTATCTAAATATATTTGCTATATGCCAATTCAGTGTAGACTTCAGACTAGATCCAGGTGTGACAGAAAGGAGAAGATACAGCTTGAAAATCAAGTCTGGGGTGAAAACACAGCTGCAAAAATGCTTTTTCTTCTCCAGACCTTCAGCATGCTATAATAGCTTCTCAGAAGGTGGTGGAGGATTGCAAACTTCACTCCTGTTCTGCCATAGTAAGGCTAAGAGGTGTAATTAATGGAAATTCCCACTTGGCTGCACAAACTCTCGTTTGCTCATGTGCTGGGAGCCGTTGCATTGCCATTTCGCTTCTGCAAATGAATGCCCAAACCAATATACCGTAACTGTAAGAATTCCTTACATCTAAATGTTTCTGTGCTCTTCAATGTTTAACTTAGAATTCTCTGGCTTCACAATTTAGTTTTGTTGATGTGGGTGTGCTTGGTTTTTATTTAAAAGTGTATTTTTGTCTAGAAACACATTTTCAGCAATGTACCTTTTCTAGTTACTGAGCTTATTGCGTTTCTCTTGAAGGACTGACAGTGCCTTCCAGAATAGTGCTCTTGAGTGTACTTGTGAGGAGAGGAAAATCCCAAACGAAGTCTAAAAAGCTTTTCTTGGTACCCTTTTTTAAAAAAAAAAAAAAACAAACCCGTACTTGAACAATAAGCCTGTGAATTGAGACCTTCTGAAATTTATTTAAAGACTTAAATTTAATTATTATGTGAAGTCAGTAGCAGAACAGTTCCTGAAAATTGTTGGTTTTGTTTGCATGTCAAGGTGTTTTATTGTTTCAGGCTTTTGGCTTTCTGTGGAAGATAAACTAGCCCTTGATAGTTTGCTTTTAAATAAGTAATCTCTTTTCTGAAGCTTCTGGCTGTGTAGCTGAACCATACCTGCAGGAGAGAGAATAGGGAATCCAGTTTTCCAGTAATGAAATGGGTTGCTGTATAACAAAATGCTTTTTTTCTTGTAATATGCCAGTGTTTGGCTTATTTACTTGGCAAAACATCTCAAAGGGATTGTGGTATTTTTCTGGGTGATTGATTGTATGCACTTTGTATTCTTCTTGCTTCCTTTTGCAAACAGGATAATGCAGAAAGAGGCTTCCTGGAGTCCTTTTGGATGTTGAGAGGAAATCTACCTTGTGGTTCAGTAATGCTGATAATCAGAGATAATGCCAGGATCCTGAGCGGAGGGAGGCTCTGCAGATGAGCAGGACTGTGCCACCAAGGCAGTCTCCAGTGGCACCTAAAGGACTAAACCAACCTCAAAGATGACCCTCTTATCTCCATAGGAACTGCATGTGTGCCCAGGGCTTCCTTGGTGCCTCTCCCCAGGTAGCTCCCAGCCCTGTCTCTAATCATCTTAAAAGAACAAACAAACAAAAAACCAAAACCAAACAAAACCCCCCTAAACCAAAAAACAAACAAAAAAAACCCCAACAAAAACACCAAGCAACCAAACCAAATGGAAAACCAAACTGGAGAGCATGTTTCCCCATCTCCAGTCAGACCTTTTGTAGATGGTTCTTGAAGGGTTTATCATGGTGGGATGATGACTGAGTCTCATCCTTAGTCTGCATGAAATGTGAAAGTTTGGTCTGGCCCTTGGCTGTGAGAGCAACTGTTTTCCTTTGGTTTGAAGTGAAATTTCCCTCTTCACCCTACCCCAACCTCAGAGTGCCTCCTCTTCGAGTTTTCAGCCAAGAAAAACTGCACAGTGAAGACGAAGACATAGATTCGATAGCGCTTATTAACCGTGAAAGAATATTATTGTATTTTAGAGTTCAGGCTGTTTTTAAAAACTATTTTACGGTTTTGTTTTACAGGAGAGGTTGCCAGGAAGCCTTATTAAACATCAGGAGTAGATATTTTTATGATCAGTATTTTTCATTTGTGTGTCCAAATACTCTCCCAGATGTGTTCAGTTGCACAACTGAATTTTTGCTTCCCTGCTTGAGGCCTTCTTCTTGCTGCTTTGTTCCGCAAACTCCCCATAATCAGACCCTACTTCATTTTTCATTTTGCTCAGCATTGAGGTGTTATTTTAGCTCTCATTGGTGGAAGAGTTCCAACCTGGATGCTCCTAGGAAAATTCAGATCCTGAGAAAATTGGTGTTGGTGGCTTCGTTGGTAGTACTTCTTTCCTGATGCAGTCTTCTGGTGTTGACAGAGGTATAATCTTTTGGCTGAGCTTAGCTAACAGCAGCAGGGCTTCAATAATACATGCTCCAACAAACACCTGCATTTGAGGATGTCATTTTATCACAGTTGCACTTTTGGCCTTACAGCAGGTTTCATAGAATCATTTCAGTTGGAAGGGACCCTCAAGATCGAGTCCAACCATAACCTAACTCTAGCACTAAACCATGTCCCTAAGAACCTCGCCTATATGTCTTTTAAACACCTCCAGGGATGGTGACTCCACCACTTCCCCGGGCAGCCTGTTCCAATGCCTGACAACCCTTTCCATAGAATTTTTTCTTAACATCCAATCTGAACCTTCCCTGGTGCAACTTGAGGCCATTTCCTCTCATCCTATCACTTGCTACTTGGGAGAAGAGACCAACACCCTCCATGCTACAACCTCCTTTCAGGTAGCTGCAGACAGCAATAAGGTCTCCCCTCAATCCATACAAGATGAAGAAGAATAAAAAATTACCTAGGAATTAAAGTGGAGAAGTGATCTGTTAAGCAGTTCTTCACCTCTTTGTGTGACTGTACTCCTCATCAAAGTCTTGCCCAGGAAGTCAGAGGCAGAGAGAGCCTTACAACGGGGAGAATGAAGTACTGTAGTTAGGGCTTATTAGACCTGCAGATGCAGGTCCTGCAGTTGGATTCAGGCAGCAGGCCCTCCCCAGTGTCCACACCTGAGTATGTTCACAGCTGTAGTTTGGTTAAAACCCACTTGTTATCTGGTTTCATCCCTTCTGTTTGTAAGCTCGAGCCAGATAAGAGCATGACAGTGCTGTTTGTTGGGTAGCTGTTGGAACATCTTCCTTAGTTACTGCTGGAATGGAAAGCATGTCATTATCACAGACTGCAACAGCTGACTTTTCTCCAAATATAGAACAGAAATACGTATTGAATGCTTTGGCTCTTTCTTCAGTATTGGGGATGTTTCTACCTTTTCCCTGTAGTAGCAGGTCAATGCAATTGCTGGGGTTGCTATTCTTCAGAAGCTTTGAAAAACTCATTATCGTCTTCCAGCTCTGGCTGTGGATTTCACCTCCTGTCATTAGGATTCCCTTGTAAATTTTATTTTTCTCCTTCCTGATTTTGTTTCTATTTCCTTCTCTCAGCTTTTCTTTTTTTCACTTGCTAGAATACATACAAGTGTTGAAGTGTGAGGATGTGACAGGAAAGCCCAATAAGCAATCTGTCTGTCCAGGAAAAATATGCCAGTGTACCTCTGGTCCCACTCAAGTGCTGAGTATGTACGTAGATACACTGGTTTGGTCTCTGTTCTTCTTCCATATACCCAAATGTGATTGTCACAATCATTTTTACCTAAGCTACCGCTAATTTCTATTTTTCGGATTGATTGCTCTTTTCTGCCAAGATGGAATCTAATATGGAATTGCTCATTTTCAATGTAACACTTCTTGAACTAAGAAATTGTTTTCTGTAATTTAGAAATTTCGAGGGTGTTCTTTGGCATTAGCCCCCCGACACCTCCTGCGAGTGTCATTGTGTTTGAAATTCCTGGTGAGCAGATGGGTTTTTCCCTCTGTTATGAAGAGGTGCTTAGCTACCCACTCATCCTGCTTGCTATCTAATGTGATTTCAGTCGTGTGTATCAGACATACCAGCTCGTACCCTGTGTTGAGCTTTATCTGCTAGAATGTTAATCCACGAGCATTTGAAATCAGGCTTGTGAGACACAATCAGCTAGAAACAGATAACGTCAGTTTGAAACTGTGCCATACCCACTCCCCATTTTCCCACTCAGATCTTTCCTAAATAGGGTAGAACTTCTTGTAAATTATTTTTTTTAAGCATTTGGCTTATTTGAAACTTATATACCAGCAGTATTTTTGGATTGAATTAATAGCATATAACTGAGCAGCCACAATTCTTCTTGTATGTGATTAAGGCTTTTGATACTGGTACAGAAGCACGTAGAATTTTTTTTCTGTTTTTCCAGTGCCTCTTATTTTGCTAAATATCTTGATATAATATTAAATAGATGGTTACTTGCTCTCTTTTTTCTCTTTCCCCTTTTGTTACTTGCTGACACCTTCTTACCTCTCTAGCAAGCATTAATATCTTTGCAGACTGCTTTCTTCCCCCTTCACTTTGATTTACACAACAGCTTCCCATCAGAGAAGAGGGACCAGTGTTTCACTAGGCTACAGCTCTGAACATTTCTCTGTTAGCTCAGTACATATTAATTTTAAAATACATTTCTTTCTGCTTTTAATCCTTTTTGAGACAGGAGAGAACCCTGAGAGATCATGTGTATTTCCACACACAGCAGCCTTCCAAGTTCCCTAACATATATACTGGAAAGCACCATTGTTAGGATTAAGATAAAGCATCTGGAGAGGATCCTAGCTACCTGTTTCAGAAGCCTTAGTCATGTTTGTCTTTCTTTTTCTGGAATTAGACTCATCAACATACCATTGTCCTCTTGCTACTTACAGAATATTTTGTGTTTTCTTAGAATAAATTTTCCAGGAAACAATGTCTTCTATTGATATCTTTTACATATCAGCTAATGCAGTTGAAAATCTATATAATCTGAATAAAAACTTAAAGAAGGATTCATAGCTGATCTGGTTCTTTTTCGCCCACATAATTATGTTGGCCAATATTTTTTTTTTTTCTTGTAATCTGAGGCTAACACGGTTACCCCACTGCCAGCAGTATTGTCTACAACTGTGGATAGTCTCAGGTGTGCACTTTGTGTCCTTCATGTTTGTGTGAACCCATGGGCAGCAGCAAGAGCTCTGTTGAACCAGAGCAGTGATGCCTCCAGAAGAATCCTGCAGCATCGTTTTCGGAGCAGCCGAGTACTCCTCGCTGCTCAAGTATATTGAGCGTTGAGAAACCTGCTCTTGCAGTTCATCAAAAGGTGCTCCAGGATGAGGGCACTTTGTTGCCAGAAGTCTGCTGCTTTCAGCAACCCTCCCATATACCTTCCACAGAGAGGTCATGGCCTGGTAGCAACAGTGGTGGATGAATTTCAAGCCAGTATTTGGATGACTCAAGAAGGGTTCATAGGTCTGGTTTTGCTTTGGGGTTGAATGCAACCTGTTCAGCTGTGGAGTTGCTGGGATGATTTGTAACAAGCCCCAGCTGTTGAAATGAAGGAACAGCCTTATTCTGAAAATTTTTCTTTTCTCCTTTGTGGAAGAGTAGGCTAAAGAATGAGCCTGAGGAAGAAGGTGGATTTTTATTTTTTAAGTTAGAGAGCTTGTTGGTCACTCTTCAGCTTAGTTTTACACACTGATCTTTTCCAAGTCTTCTATGGAAATACATATGAAGTAGGATTTGAGTTTGTTTACCTGGTCCACATGTCTTCTCACTTTCTCCTCTGCATTCAAGGAATCTCAGCTCTCATTGAAATGATAGTAAGATAATTTCTGGATTTGGATTCTGGATCAGAATAAAACCTTCAAAATGCTATCAAGGTTATTTGATGCATGTGTCTGCCTGAGTTTGCAGACTGGCTGAACTAGTAGCTACTGCTGGTGTGGCACTGCTGCTGAAATGATAACTGAAGTGTCTAACCATGATGCAAATGTCAGCGTTGCTGCTGTTTCACTCCTCTCAGAGCATTTGGGAACAGGTTTATGGATCACATGGTTTGCTCTTCGGAGACTGTGGTGCACAGGCTTTGGTGCAGTAAGAGATTTTTAGGAACATTGCTTTTCACCCTCTCGACCTGACCTGCCATGCCAAAAGGTGAGAGGAGATGGGAGGCCAGAGAAATGCCATAGTTTAACAGCCTGATGACACCCGAGCTTCCTGAATCAGGGCTCCCGCTCCTGACTGGAAAGCCGAGTGGTGTCCTGCCTCTGTCTAGCGAGCACATCCCCATGGTGATGATGATAAACCTTTTCTCCAGGTTTTGATGCAGGAGTGCAACGAGAACCATGCATTCTCTTAGAGCCCATCAGCATCTCCTGTGTTTGCACCAGTACCTGGGACAAGCCTGCCCCAGGGTGCGTTTGCACCCTGCTGAAGGCAAAGGGAGCCTGAGGAGCGTGCCTGGGATGTCTGCGCTGGGATGCACAGCAGCTTGTTGCCCCACATAGATTGGGCTGGACTTGTGGGTGGAGCGGGGCAGGCTGCACGGCTGCTTGCTTTGAGCTTGCTGGATTTCATTTAAGTAATCTGTAAGTAAAGGCAGAAGGGGTGATATATGAAATAGCACCATTTTTGTATCTTTAGCTGAGATAAAAATATTTCTTCCAAACTCATTTCCAAGGAGACCAGAGCCTCAATGAAAACATGATTTTTTTTTTTTCGTTTTTTTCTTTTTTTTTTTCCCCTGTTTGAGAAGAGGCCAATTTTAACTTGGCATTTGGAGCCCTGCAAGGGAAGTCGAATCTTCACTTTGAGGTGGGAAGGGAAGGGGGCGAGAAACCAGTTTTCCTAGTTTGGAAGAGCAGTTGAACTGATTAATGAGATGGAGGTGACACTTGTCCTGTGGCATTGGGCATGGGGGATGGGATGAGAATTTGCTTGTGCGGGGAAGGGCTTGCTGGAGCTTGTGGAGGTAGTTGGAGCGAGTGTCTTTTGCTCAGCGTGCCTTTGCTGGGGCTGCTGCCTCACCGGCAGAGCTTTGTGAAACTGAAATTGGAGCGGTCTGGGAGCGCAAGGCTGCGAGAGGGTGCTTGCCCCTGTCAGAGTTGGGGGGAGCTGCCTCTGGGCGAGTGGGAACCCGATACACTCCGAGGAACCAGAGCCAGCTGCTGCTTTCCCTTTAGCAATATGCAAGCCTGTAAAATACTCATGCAGAGCCACCTGCGAAAGCAGATTAACCCTTTTATCTGTGAGTCGCTTCTCTTCCCCAGCTCAGGCTGACAGTGCTTGTTTCTCCTGTGGGAGCTCTGGGGTGGCTGGCATACCACAGATTTTCTGCTTAGCTTCAGGAGCCCCGTAGCTGTGCTTCTTGGTGCCTGTCAGCGGTTAATGATTAAATACAGCTATTGAATTGTGACTGAATTTTGGGTGTTGACTAATGGGGTAGATGAAGACATGCAGAACCTGCCTATGGCACCATGCATGGCTCCTGCATCTGCAGATGGTTCCTGGAGGAGCAATTAGCGGGTGGGGGGAATGGGAATCACCCCCGGTGACCTTGGAGGACAAGGCTTTGTCTCATTCATGTCTAAAGATCCCTTTTATAAAGTGAGCACGCTCCGGCGCTGGGACCTGGGCTGCATTTATTACTAACCCCACCCATCCCTGCCTCTTGCAAGAATCTTGTGAGGCCGAGATTGTGTTTTTAGAAGCAGAATGACAGAGAGAAATTCCCTGGAGGCGAATGCAGAGTGTGTGCTGTGCACGCCAGTACAGACACACGGGGCTGGGAACTCCCAGGGAGAGATTAAGTGCGAGAGAAGAGCGCAAAGCAGCCAGAGCTGGAGGAGGGGGGCGGAGGAGGCGAGACGCTTTCTAAGCCTCAAACTGAGCTGTTTGGATTTTTTTTTCCAAAAGGAAAAACAAAAAAGAAAGGGAAAAAAACCCAAACCAAAAAAACCACAACACCAAACCCTCAACCAGCCTCGGTCTCAACAACCTTACTGAAGTGCCTCTCGCGTTGCCGGATCACCTCACTGCTGGGTTTGAAGGACCCAGGCTAACATGATGTACCTCTGGGTGAGTAGAGAAGCATGTGTGAGGGCTTGCACACTTTGCACATATAAGGAATGGAAAGCTGAAGGACTCTGCACTCTGTGAGTGGCCGTGGCCGTTGGGCTTTGCTCTCTGCAGCCTCTACACACAGTCAGATGTAGTTTTCCCGTGTAAAAAGTAATATTTAGAGCGAGTACTGTTAACTGGGTATCAGGCACACTTTTCATGTGGTTATAAGTTCCTCTGGAAAGTTTTGGCAGTTTTGAGCAGGTGCCTCAGAGACATTTTTGGTGTAATGCTGCTCACTGTCTGCCATCTGTGAGACCTGTTTATATATAGATATATTTTATCTTTTTTTCATGCATAAGACTGTTCCCTATGTGCCTCTGTTCTATGGGATTTTGGTGTTAATGAGAGACATCCCAGGTGGTGAAGAAGTGCTGCAGAAAGGGATCTGTGGTTACTGAGGGTTAAGAGAGGATCAGGGAGGGAATAGGTAGTTTTGCAGTTTGGGGCTTTGGGGGTGAGGGGAGAAGCTGTTTTTACAAAAGTTGGATGCAGGGTTGTTTTTCCAGAAGTAGCACAGTTACTTGAGTTTCTGATGGAGTATGGAAAATAATGTCAGGAAAAACGTGTAAGTGTTACATAGATCCAGCAAGCAAAGTAAAAACATATATAAAAGCATATATATATTTTCAGCCTTTGAGCAAGGACTGGAATTTCCTCTGGAGCAGTCAGCTGTTTGGTTGCTTAGTTAGTCATGTATGTGTACTTTTGTCTGCTCCTGGGCACTCTTGAGATCAGCAGTTTGCCCTTGGGTTCCTTAGCTAGATAGGCGAGGTGAAGAGTAATCAGTTCCCAAGTTTTTGTGGTTGTGGGTTGTTTTGTTGTTGTTGTTTTGTTGGTTTTGTTTGTTTTTTGTTTGTTTTAAATTTTAATTCTAACTCTGAAGGTGGGGGCTCTTGTTGCTGCTGCTTTTAGAGTGCAGCTCCCCATCACTCCCAGGAACAAACACTGGTTTATTTTAGCAACAAAGCAAGCCTTGGAACCCTGACAGAAGGATTTGACTTCCCTCCTTTGCACATACACACACACTATCTTTGTTGCAGGGTAACTTGATTCTGTGCTGGGGTATGCACACTTGCCTGGTTTCGTCCGTCAGGCCCCGCTGGCAGGCAGGTCCGCCTTCTCTGCTCTTCCCCCGCCACAGCTTGGTGAGCGGGACCCCAAACTGGGGTGCCCATTTTTAGCCAGAAAGGCTGGGCAGGCCCTGTGGCTCAGCTGAGATTTGTGCTTGATTTGGTGGGTGGGGTAAGAGAAGTAAATCAGCCGTGCCGCTGCTGATTTTAGATAAGTAGTAAACAATGGAGATGTTCCTTACCCAGATGAAAGGTGGAGGATGTGGGTGAGGGTGGGAGCCAGGAGGGTTGTCTGTCTCACCTCCTCCCCTCTGCCCCGTGATGCCTGAGAACTGTCCCATAGAATGGAGGTGTCAGCCTGTGTAAAGGCCAACTTTGGCCCAAAAGGTGAAGGGCTGTCCCAGATTATTAAGAGAGGTGTGAGTTTGGGACACTTGCTGATGGATGAAGACTGGTACCCGTCTGGGGATTGCTCCTTTTGCCTACACCCTAAACTTTGGGCGGTCGCTGTTGCTGTGCTTGCGTTGTGGTTAAACCCCAGAGAAGTGGGGAAAAGTGTTAAATGCTTGGATTGCTGAATGGGTTTTAAGGGCATCAACGAGGCATTGTGCCATGATAATTAAAAAAAAATTAGTGAATTTGTGCTGTCTGGATATGATCTTTCCCTTGTCAGTACAGATTACCCTACTGTTTTTGGGGAATCTTCCCCTCCTTGGTCCCTTGAGGAACCTTTTCCTCCATGCCCATTTGTGTTTCTGCTTTAAGCTCTTTTTATCCTGTCAGGCTACATAACCTTTAGCAGCGAGAACAAGGAGCCCCGAGTGACAGATCTGGTTTGGTGTGGGGTTTGCTGTGCCTTGGCTGTGCCACTTTCTTGCTTCCCAGCTCACAGGTTTCTCCCTTGTTCCCTGTGCTGTGATTTCTCTGTTCTGTGCCTCTTGTCCTTGGAATGTCAGGACTTCAGTGGATGCATGGAGATTTGTACTGAGTCATTCCTTAATTCAATGCATGAAGCGACATTAATGCAATGTTAAATTTGAGGTTTTAAATATGCAGGTCCTGAAATCCAGAATTAAGGTTCCCACAGCAACCGTAATGTTTCTCCCCACCCCCCCACCCCGGGTGCACGTTACAGAATTATCTTCCTTGAAAAGATTGTGCAATATTGAATGCTGTCACATTTGACAAATAATAAAATAAAAAGGAGAACACGCCTTCTTTTGAAGCTGTAGTATAGTGTGGATACTGAACCCAAAAGTACAGCTACCTGCAACATCATAGTCCCTTATTTTAGTGCCATTTCTGAAATGAAGTGGTGCTTTAGCCTTGGTTCAGACTGACATTCCTGCTTGCTGAACTGTATTCCCTTGGGTGTAACTTGTTGCAGGATGCTCTTAAATGAGAGCCTTGTAGACTGCAGAGGATTGTGAGCTGTGGAGAGCTGGAGAGGGGGAAACTTCAAGTATCTGCCATGGTGACCTAATGCTTGGCATTATGAGGGAAGTGAAGGCGGCAGACTAGCTGTGCCATTAAATATCAAGAAAGACTATTTATCTTAACACTCTCATTGTGTAGGACGCAGTTGTATACAGTGTTTCTGAAGCAGAGATGGTGTGATAAGTCTCTGATGTTGCAAATCGTTGGAGTGCATACATCTGATTGGCAGTGTTGAAACTCAAGGTGGGTACTTTGCCTCTACATATAGGAATTCTGGTTTTGCAAACGAGCATTTTGTTCATAGGGGACCATCTAAATCTACCTTTGTCTCTTCTCTCCTCCTCATTTGCCTTTAGTTGTCTGGGCTCCTGCATTGCTCAAGAGGGCTCCTAGTCATAAGTGCTCTGGATAGGACATGGGGTAATTTGGGCTATGAAGGTGAGATGGTCTTGGCTCAATAGGAGATGTGTACTGACAACATGGGGCAGATATTCTGCTGGCGACAGCCAGAGGCAGAGTGGTCTGAGTGTAGAAAAAGTGTTCAACCCTTTTCTGGATAAGAAAGCCCTGTTTTTTTTTTCATTTATGAGCAGATGAATCTTTGTGTACTGTGAGTCATAAGATATAATCTAGAGTCATTTAATTCCAAGTATTTTCTAAAGAGCATGATGTGTTCTGAGAGTTGCATGTATGAATGTTGCCTTGCTGGAGGTCTCTTGTTAGAAGAAAGGTTGAAAGGAAGGGGCAATAGCCCTAGCAAGCAATTTATCAACCATCCTTCTCCTGTGCTCAAAGACAGATGAAACTATCAAAGGCAGGAGAGACCAAGGTAGAGGAGGTCCATGCTGTTGCTAGGATTCTGGTAGGAAAGCACTGGATTCATTGCTCTGATCTCAGATTATAGTGGGTATAGATAATTTCCTCATTTCTCGCAGTGATGTACGGAGGACATGCTGAATGTTTGCGGGAGGGCTGGCTGCCTATTGCAACTAGAAATGTTTTCTTTCTCTAGACCCCTGTGAAAGTGAATATCTTACCTAGACCTACTAATTATCTACCATACAAGTAAGAATAGTGCTAGTAAGCTTGCCAAGCTCAATTTGAAGTATTTTTTGTTGGTTTTCTTCTTGACCTGGCTTTTACTTGCCTTTTTGTCACTTAAAAGCTTTTCTTTGCATTCACTGGAATACTTTTTCCCTCTAGGCTCCATGCTCATCAGCTTTACCACTAAGGAATTGGAAACCCCATTCTGCTGCCAAACTTGGGTCTTAGCAACGTGCTTTTCCTCACGCCATGTCTTTCTATTATTTGTTTGGGTTTTTTCATGAGAGGTAGGTGCTGCCAGTGAAAAGTATGGTCATTATGGCGTGGCTTTCAAAGCATGCATTTGATAGCAGCAAAGCAAGTGGCTATCCAGGGAAAACAGCCACTTTGCTCTGTTCTGGTGCCAAGCCTAGGGCAGCTATTGCTGGGGAAGTCTGGCTATGCCTGTAGGTCTTTGGCTGGAACCTGTTTGGTAGGAATGGCAAAAAAACAGGTCAGCTATCCGCTGAAGCTCTGACAGGATGGAGAACACGCAGCTGCTGTGTGTGAAAGGTACATGCATGGTGTTGTCACCACTAAGAGAGGTCAAGATATGGTGGATTCTGGGAGACTGTGGCTGTCAGAGTGCCGGAAAGTTTTCCTGAATGCATGTTACATGTCGGGTCTGGGTGAATTTTGGTGGGTATGGTAAAAGGCACTTTGTGTTAATATAAACACTGATTTTGGATTCTTGCTCTGGAGCAGGAAAGCCCTGGAAAATCATCAAATGGAGCTCATGCAAAGATCCTCGACTAGTAGTCTGTAAGCCGTTTCCCCCGCCTGCAAGTCCCGGCGGTGCCATACTGTGGCATGCATATGTAGGAGCTTGAATCCAGAAGTAATGTAGTTATGTTTGTCCAGCCCTGCAACTGAGATAATGAGTTCTGCTGCTCAATAAGGTTTATTAGCTTTGGTGCAGCACTTCGTGAACACGGTTATACAGCTTCCACACCTGGGCTGCTCTGTGCACAGTTGGTTTGGGGGTGTCTGCATTGCGTTCCCATGGGGGTTAGTGTGACAAAGCAACTTGCATCTGTTTGCATCTAGGGTTTTATACAGGCTGTGGAGATTTGGGAAACTGAGAAAGAAGAGTTTATGAAAGAGATTATCTAATGAGACCACCTGTGTTATTAGAGGACCAGAGTTGATAATCCAGGTGATCTTTTCCAGTTATGTGCTTCTGCAAGCCTGTAATCCTGGAAGATGCCAAGGTCACTACTGAGACAAGAAAGCCCAGTGCAGTTCAAAAAGAGAAGGCATTTCAAATTAAGCTACTGGCTTCAGAGAAGGGAGATTCGGGATCGGGATAATCTGTTCTGTAGGCTACATTTGATTAATATGAAATCAAGTAAAATCAGTGCCCAGCACATTGTCATCACTTTCAGGAATTTCTTTCCTTGAGTCTAAACAAAAGAATTAGAGGGAGGTGGGCTGACTGAGTCAGTGTGAGATTTCCCCAGCAGTTCTTCTGCCTGTCTGCGCCATTCCCACCTGTGCAAACAGTGATGAGCGCAGGGAACTCTGTTTGCTGAAAGCCTGTCCAAGTCTTGAGAGACTGACAGGGACCAGGTCCTGTTTAAGTTAGTTTTTCACCAAAAAGCCTGTTTATCTTGGAAGGAAGAGAATAAACCGTAAAAGAATAAGAAGAGAATAAACCTCAGCCTTCCCAGTTTCCAGCTGAAAGCTTGAGGAAGAGCATAGAAAATAGCAATTTGAGACTGAACATCTGTGTTTCCTGCACTTCTCATGGTGCTTATTTGCAAATCTTAGTTCCAGCAGCACCAGAACTTTATTGTTGTCCAAACCCCAGATGTTACAGTGATGGTATAGGAAAGGTCTTTCAGTGGATCTGAATTTGGATGGCTTTTTTGCCACATCTAGTGGTCACCAGGTTATCAACTGCATATGTGTGCACGCTTAACCAAAAGTATGATTGGATGGCTTGTGCGATTAGCTGGAAGAGATGCCTTCATCCTTCAACAGGGGCTGCTGGGCACAGCAGGAGTTAGAATCACGTTGTGAGGTTTGGCAAAATGTTTTCTGTAGGGAGCTGACAGTTTGGAGGCAAATCTGTAACCTGTATCTGCAGTACTGCAGCTCTGGATGGTACTCGGTACTGAGGGCAATGCGACGCATCCTGTGGCTGTGCATCGGAGAGGCAGGCTGTGCTGGCGGACCGGTGCAGATAGTTCCACGCTGGAAGTGAGAACAGGCTCGCAGAAAATTAAGAAATCAGTGAGCACATGCTTTGTGCCCTCTGGTGCTAAATTCTTTTGCTGAAAGTGTTAAAGATTCCTCAAAGCTGTGAAGAAGCTTGAACAAGTAATTAAGTTTCCCTCATCTGTCCCTTAAATTTAGGTTTCATTGTTCTCAGAGTCCTACATCTCATGACTAATATACTGCCTGCACAATGCTCTGGCTGCCTTTTTACCAGATGGTTCTTGGGTCTGTAGCTGAATCCAGGGCAAAGGCAGTTAGTTTTTCTCCTACCTCAAATGAAACATGGCATCCCTCATACAATGCTCTAAGTGAATCTTGGACATGAAGACAACGATGAAGTGAAAATATTTTGACCAGATGACATTTTTTTAGATATTCTTAGGGATGATTATTCTTTGTGCTTTAAGGAGTTGGCATAGGATGATACTGGAGTACCCCTCTGAAGTGTTGGTTTTTTTTTTTTTTTATACTTTAAAAATCGTCTGGTGATGAAGCAAAGTTTAAATGCAGAAAAATCCTAGAATTCAAATATGTATGCATGGCTAGAAAATAGAAAACGTGCAGTATGATCTGCCTGTTGCTATTTTTTAACTTTACATTTCTGTCGTAAGGGCCTCCTTTTCTCATCCCACCCTCAATCACTACGGTGATGTCAGCTTGCGTCCTTGATGTACCTTTTGGATGGAGAACCCTTTTGAGTGAAGACGCAGCATCTCTCAGGAAAGCAGCACACCCTCTTTGGCAGCGTAAGTGGGGTTCAGAGCTCCATCAGGAGTGTCTCAGTAACGCTGCAGAGCAGCTTTGCTCACAGGCGTGTTGAATCCAGCAGTGGTTCCAGCTATTTCTTCCCCCACCCCAGTTTATTACACTGAGATTTTGGCTGCTGCTTGAGTGAGGAGGAGCAGTGAATGCCAATTACTTTTCTTGATCCAACCAGCTGAAAAGAAGCAGCACATTCAGCATAGGTGAGGCTACTGATTGTGGCATCTTTTAAGAAATGGGCAGTATCTGCATTTTAAAATTTTAGTGTTGAGGAAATTTTTCTTTTGCAGCAAAAGATTTGGTGGACTGTAAGTAGTGCATGTGTAACTGCTATTCTTAAACACCTCTAGGACCCAGAAGCTCTGTAGAAATTTGAGATGCTTTAATGCGTTTTCCTTGCATGGGGGGCATTTCTCTCTGATGCAGCTGTTTAGCAGTTGCGAACAGGTGTGCAATAAACACCCCTTCCCTCTTCAGCTGAGCGGGGTGGCAATGGATCCCTTCTCATTTAAACATGCATGTTTTTCTGTCCTACAAGAATAAAAACTTTAAAAATAGTATACATATCTAGAAAGGAGTGCCTTGTCCTGTTTCCCTCTCTCCCTCCCACCACCGCTACCAACTCAAATTACCGACAGGCTTCGGAAATTTGGGCAGGGGAATAGAGGTGCAGCTGGTCTGCATGTGTTGCACCAGCTGTAATGCAAATGATACATGCTGAAAGAGGCTTTTCTCACTTTTGTAATTCTTAGGTATTGTTGTGCAATGGGGACATGCGGCAATTTGTCTTAAACGTGTTCACTGATATGTTCTATGGAGTAGACTGTGTCCTTTGTTCCTTGCTGGCAAGAGACAATATCAAAATGCAATTGCCCATCAGGAGCATGTCTGAATACAGCTGGGACTATCCTCCCAGCTTTCCCATCCATCAGTCCTGGGGTGATTCCACCACACTTGATACCAGTTAATTTAGAGCTGGCTGAAACTTGGACTTTGGTAAATTCTCAGCTTTCTTGGCTGTTTGGACAATTTGTTATAAACCACTTTTTTTTTTTTTTTTTTTTTGAGGTGCCTGGCTGACTTGCATACTGGCTGTCTCTAGGTACCAGTCAACTTTTCAGCTGCTTATCCAAAGTGGTAAAAGCATGGTCACAGGGGGTTCAGTTGTGTAAAAACAAAAGCTGATGTTGATTTAATCCCATTACATTGCGTTGATCTCTCAACCACTGGACTCTTAGTAGGATTCCAGCTTTAATCCTGTAAGGATCAATCTGGCCTGTTGCTTTTCTGTCCTGATCCTAAATCCCCCTTTAATCTTGTTAATTATACCAGGCCTTTTTTGGTTTCATTTTTTTCCCTTGTGAACCAGCAAAACCACATTAAATCTTCACATTGCCATCTCTGACCTGGTGTTTTTACCCTTTGTTCATGCTGTTGAGGGACAACATGCTCCTGTAGGCTTGTTGCCTTTGGTCTGGTGTCTGCTGCTTCAGACTCCTATGGATTCAGCTGGTCATGCTGTTGTGCTGAATCCTTCCTGGTTCTGTTGAGAATTATATTTTTTAATTTTTGTTTTTCATCTGTTGTTTGATATTGTGCTGTCTGAAGGGGGTGGGCAATTGTGGAAAATGAGAGGCAATTCAAACTAAGAAAGAAATTTGAAAGAAAAGGGTATTTTTGGAGCAGAATCCCATTGACTGGCATTGAGTGCTTTGGGGAAAGAGACAATTTCAGGGAATATGGAGCACTCCCAGGGCAATGAGTCAAAGACTCTGAAAAGGAGAGGGGGGTCCCAGGAGAAGACCTGGACAATCCCATGGTCCACAGATACATTCTGAAGGTCACAGAGAAATTCAGCTGCTTAAATCAGCCTTTTTATGTTTACGAGTGTTTGGTGGCTTAAGGAGAGGAATAATGTGCATTCCGACTTGAGGCTCTTTATCTTCACATTGCACTGTCTGCAGGCTTCCAAACCCAGTGCTGCCTTTTCTGTGTAATGCACAAGGCCAATTTCTCACTGTGACAATCTGCTCCTGGCACTTGCAATAATAGAAACTAGCTGTTCTTAATGTATTCATCTCTGGTATTTCCTATACTGTACAAAAGAAAACCAACCCAAAATTGCACCTACATTTGCTGTAACTCGATCAAGAACTGACAGATCATTTCTGGAACATGTCTGTGCTGGGATCCTGACTGCTCTGCCAAATTTTATGCCTTTATCTTGCAGTGCTGCTCCTTCCCTCTTCCCTGTCCGTGCCACTCAGCCTTGCCCACCAGAGGCTTCTGCTTTTCCAGCCTTTCAGCTAGATCCCAACTTTCCACCCTCTTGCCAGAGCAACGTGGGTCTAATTTCCCTCCTTGTCAGAATGTGGGCCATGGGGACAGTTCTGCTATAGCAGAAGCCAAGCTGATTTCTTTTAAATCAGCTAGAGGGGAAACTGAAGATGGGCTCTCTCGATGTGTTTATTCCAATTAAAGCAGCCCCAGTGCTTAGTTTTTGGAAAACACTTAGAGCCATGGCAAAAGGTGGCAATTGCTTTTAAGCAAGCCTGGGCATTTCCCCAGCAGTTCTAGGGTTAAGGAAATGCAGAGAGGTGACATGGTGACTGTGTTCCCTATTTTTGTGTGTTGCCAGTAGCGAGAAGGGGGAAACTTTGATTTCTAATCCGCTTTGGAGGAGGCTCCGTATCAGGGCTGCACAGAAACATCCAGTCAAGCAGCTCCTTTATCATAAAGGGGATTTTAATTAAAACTGTTCTCGCATCATGAGCGGAATGAGCATCAGTGCCAACCAGCCCTGTACTGGGCATTTATCTCCTTCAAACCACATTACCAGTAATTGCTGCATTAAATCAAAGTTGAGGGAGATTACAGGTCTGAATTGGGCAGGCGGCTGGTGCCAGCATGGGGAGCTCCGTGCTGCCGAGCCACTGATAGGGGAGCCCCCTCCGCCCCCAGCTGGGGGTGAAGAGTAGGAGAGCTGCTGGATCCCAAGAACCCCTTCTCATTGCGGGGCAGGAATTTTTGTCACAACCTAGGAGGAGTGGCAGGCTGTATGCTTAGAGCATTTTAAGCTGCTGGTGTTTTTCTGTTAACTTCCTTTTCAAACAAACCCAATAAAAAACCAAACCATATGGCATTGCCATCTCACCCCTGTCTCCTGTTCGGATCCACCACAGACATTCCTTTTTGTTCATCCTCTACTGCTTATTCCAGCCCTGAAACTCCAGAATAAATCTCTTCCTTGTCACAGCTCGGTTATGGAGCTGCTAACTTGGTCCCCTCTGCCCTGACATGAGAGAACTGCTCCCCTTTCTCACCTCTCCCCCACTGAGGAATTGTATCTTCATTGACCTATGGTTCTTTTGCCAACTATGGCTCATTAGTTCGTTTAATTATTTTTCTAGGGTTTTAAGCATTCTGTTGTCTCTAGCTCTAGAGCAGCTGTTTCCCTTCATCTTGTCCCTATACTTTGACCTTGGTGGCTCCAAAAACCATCTGATCATCCTAGCATTGCTCTTGCTTCTACTCTCCAGACCTCTGGCAGGGCAAGGCTGAGGAATGGCTGTGCCCACGTGAGGTTTTAGGCATGTGGACTGGCCGAGGTAATTAGATCTCTGTGGGCAATCAGTGAACTATCAAAATGTGACAGCTGGATTTCTAGGAGCTGTTATTAGATCTGTCCCATAATTGTAAAGAAGATAAGTCAGGAACAGAATGTGCAGAAAGTGTTTTGTTTTGTGGGTTTTTTTTTCATATTTGTTTGTGGTTTTTGCCTTTTTCTTAAGTTTATTTTTTTATATGGCCATAATTTTCTTTGTTTTCATCTCAATGGTGGTTATGTATTTTTCTGTTCTATCGCAGACAATCTGGGGCAGTTGAGTGGCAGCGATGGTTTTTCTTCATTTTGTCCAGAGATGCTTTTGGCAATCTGCTGCTGTGAAGTTTGCATCCTGCAGGGTTTGCACATCCTCTGCTGCAGAAAAGGGTCTCACTCCCAGCACTGTACTGAGGACCTGGTAATGCATGTGAAAGAGGATGCTGCAGCTCGACCTGCCTGCTAAAGCAGTTCAGTCGCAGACCATCAAGCCGTATTAGATTCTCAATATTCACCCAAGTTTCTCAGAAGTTATCTGATTCAGAGCAATTGCAGGAGGTGTGCCTGCTATGCCCCTTCAGAGCTTGAAGTTGCAGCTTTTGCTTCATTAAAATGTGAGCTTGAGATGCAGCTTAAGTACTGCCCTACTTTAACTCTGGCCTATGCACAAATCTCTAGCCTGAGATAAGTGGTTCTTTTAAATTCATGCTTAGAGACCCGTAAAGCTGTAGAGGCTGAAGTTCGAGTGCTGCCAATATAATAAAGCTGAGAATGCAGAGGGGTTGCAGTTAATTTTTGAGTTGGTAATCCTGTTACCACAAAGTGAGAATAGCCCCACTGCACACTTACTGGAGAGGTTCATGGAGAATGCGAGTCAAGTCTTTGATGGCAATTTCTTGATAGTGACAGAACACAGAGATAAGGGTTTTCCTGGGAGCCAGGAAACCATCTTTAGGGCTTCCTGGTTTTGGGACAGAGGATGCAGATAGTGGCAAATTGAGGTGAATGAATGTGTGAAATTGTAGAGGCTACAGAAAGCTTCTAAAAAGAGCATGTATCTTGACTGTGCAGATGATGCAACTGGAGAGAAAGTCCCCAGTGGTTGTTGTCCAAGGATATCAGCTGCTGTAGCTTGTTTTAAAACTTGCTGGGAAGTTGAAGCTAGCCCACAGGACAGGCTTTGGGACTGAGCCATGTCAGGCTTTATTCAGTCTTCTTGGCGCTTGGAGAGAAGTGTGGGTAACAGCTTCTGTGCCTATGGTAGACTTCGGTCCCGGTGTCTTGAGACCTTGTGAGAAGAACAAGATTTCCAGAATTCTAATCACTCCTGCTTTCTGATAAATAGATAGATTTCAAAAAACCCAACCAAACAAAATATTGGTGTTTGCTGCCTTTTAGTGTTTTTGTCTTAGTCTGAGGCAGAAGGCACTGTGAAGACTACTTCTTGCCTAAGAGCTGGCATAGCCTCAACATACCTCTTCTGTTCTCTACCACAGCCGCCTTCTTCTCCACTAAAACCACTGGAGGAGGGACACAGCAATAACTAGCACCTCTGCCTCAACAAGAGTAGTCCCTGGGGTCATTCCCTACATTAAAGCATGACTTACTGCTGTCACCATTCATATAGCGTGTCTGACTTTGCTCTTTCAGGGTAAACTGCATCGTTCTTGCCAAACCTCGACTTTGCGTGCTATTTCTGGATCCTTTCTGTACACGCAGCAAATGCACCAAACTCCTAACTGCAGCAGTTCTGGTATTTTGTTCTTGAATCTCTTTTGAGCTGCCTGAGTTTGGTATTATTATTATTTTTTTAATGGGAATGAGGAGAAAGCAGGATTCATCATCTGAAGCTTAGCAGGAGAGCGATATTTTGAACTGGGGCCTACAAGAAATTAATGGGCAGATGTAATTCTTCTATCATGAAATTGTCTTTACAGATTTACGCTGAACATATCATATTCTGTATACTGCCACGCTGGAACTGTTTCCAAATTATTTCCTGAGATTTATTTGGTGACCTGCTGTTGCAGCAGCCAAAGGTCCTGCCTGCATGATATTCTCCAATTCCTCAGTTCCTGCCAGTAACGTGGTCTCAGACTCGGCTGTCTCACTTCCATTTTTTTTACTTCCATTCTATTAAGAGTTTAGCTTAATATTTTTGACATGTTTTGTCTCTTGCTTGCACGGTTACAGTGTGTAGGCAGCTGCTCTGCTATTCCATTTGAACCAAGTTAGGCAGGGAATGCCTTTGCTCCTGTGTCAAAAGAACAAAATGCTGCCTGAGAAAACAGTTCCTCCAAATTCTGCTTTTGTGTATGTAGCTGGGAAGGCATCCTGTTCTAAGGTGGGATGAATTTAAGTCAATACTAGTGTAATTTATTGTATGAACACTCTATAACTTGGAACAAGTACCTTTTTCTATTTTAGTTTGTCACATGGAAGCAATTTGATAAGCTGGGAGGTGAGGTGAGGAGGAAAATCCATAGCAAAACCGTCTCTGTTGGGGAGCAAGCACTCAGCTAGATGAGTCAGACACGGTCACGTACTGAAATGCTGTGCAATAGTTGATCGTGTGCTCCGTTCACCCCAGGCAAAGGTGAGGTAAAACATGTTCGCTCAAACCCTCAGCAAAAGTAGTTTATCCCGCCAGCCTTTGCAAGGGACTGGGAATGCGCCTGGTGTCACCGGCGGCCCCACAGCTACCACGTGGCAACGTGCTGGTGGAGCTGAGATAACGGTGTAACTATAATTACACTATGGGGGAAATCGCCTGTGCAGACCAGCCCTAGTTTGTGATTCATTCAATTAAAAATACTTGGTGAGAGTATCTCTGATACTACCATCTGGTGACTTTAATAATATTTATTCTTAGGAAGATAGTTCTTTAATTAAGGAATTAACCTTAATTTTTCTAAGCTTAGCAAGAGATCTGGAGACATGCTCAAGCTTAAGCTGCTGTATTTCGTCGAAGAGTCAAGTCTTTGTCTTTTGCATTTCCCTGTTAACTGTCTAGGTATGGAAGTCGTCCCCTTAAGGATCAGCTAATTGAACTGCTGCTACTTGTTAAGTGAAAAATCAAGTGGGAGTATGAGAGACAAAATGGTCAAAGCTTTTATCTGTTTGAGTTCCTGAAGCTAGCCAGTACATCCAGCAGCCTCTACATTGAAGGAAAACTGTCTCTGCTCTTTTCTTTCTGTCTGCATCCCCTTTCTCCACCACCCCCAAAGGAATATAGAAAGGCACCGTGGTTGTCATGTAACGTCTAAACTACCAAGAGGAAACTTCTTTGATGTTGAAATTCTGCATCTGGACACCTTTTTGTTTTTCATGTAACAGGCAAAAAGCATTTTGATGGACATGTAGCATTACCAAGATAAGTGCAAATACAAGTGGTCCCAAAAGAAAACTCTGCTATGATCACCTTCTTTGCTTAGCCCAAAAGTACACTTACTTTCTTCCTGAAGCAGTGCCAAGCACTTAAGAGTTCTCCTTGAAAGGAGGCCCAGGCCCAACACATGTTTCTTTTTTTTTCTGGAAAAATCTGTGTGTACTTTCTTTTCCCCGTTTATATTGTGTGTCTGGTAATAACTAAGGTGATGGAGCCTGTCTGGTTTTAAAAGCTCCTTTTGAACCTGTCGCCTGTTACACTCAGATGTGCTGGAGATTTCTCAAGATAGCATCATTGAAACAGGTTTTGTGATGCGTGTAAAGCAATGGGTTGGGGTAGGAATTAAAGTTGAAGTTGTGTATTCTGTATGCTGTTAGTATGTCCAGACTGCTGCCAGCTTTATTTTGCAACTTCATCACTAATATATTTCTGTGTGTTATTGTTCTGTTAAAGCTGCTTTCCTTGGAGCCAGCTTGTTAGCTGGCGTTGTGCATAAAACTTCAGTTCTGGGAGCACAATCTTTTGACACAGGGTTTTTCAAACTTCAGATGAGTGTTCATCACTGCCTTACATGTTTTGTTTGCAACAATTTCAGAGACAGACTTTGGGCAGTCCGAGTTTCGCCTGAATTGACTCCGGGTCCTTGTCCGGCCGCTGAAGTTGTGTGGGCAGGATCTGTACTTCTAACCTCAGAAAGGCTCTACCTACACAGATCTAACTTCAGGATCAAGAGTCTTTACTGTCCTGCGGTTTCTCCAAGAGTCTTGTTTTTTCTTGACAGCCATGACTGCATAGATCGGGTATTCAGAGAGCTTTGTTTTCTGGCTGAGGAAGATCCAGGCTTTTGATTTCACGAGTCCTGTTTTGGTCTGTAGGTTTCTGGAGTTTGCTAATGCTACTGTTCTATTTGGATAACTGTAAGAAAGCTCAACAAAACAAAAGAGTTTTCCAGCAAACAAAGGTCTTGTAATATGCTGCTTCAGCAGACCAACGTGATATCCTTGCTCTGCCTCCATTTTCTTTGTCCTTCCCTAAAGCAGAGTTTGTTGAGGAATTGAAAATAAGTGGTACTTAAGAAATAATTATTTTTAATTCTGACCTGTCCTTCTATGCTGTGTATTTGTAATTGTGTTTTAAAGCTGTGCTAGTTTTCCAGTCTAGACAAACCATTAATATTTAATAGCTGTGCGAAGGTGATGCAGTGAATAGCTGAGGGCGGCAGCAGGATGCAAGTATCTTGTGCCCATAGTTTAGGGCATGCATGGTGCCTGGCTGTTTAGCCACTTTACATCAGTTTCAGGACTACAGAGCTTGGTTTGGGAGTGTTTAGGATGGTAAAGGCAGATGCAAACTCCATCACTTGTAAATAAATTGTCTTGTGAATGGAGAACGTGTTGTAGAAGGAGATTGAAAAGAGAGATCTCCAGTGCTTTGAGGGGAAAGGGCATGACCAGGAGCTATTTCAGAGCTTCCATTTTATTAAATGTTGTCTTCAGTATTTTTCCTCTCTAAAATTTTCTCGAGATTGTGAATTTTATCCATGAAAACTGGAATGTGTAATGACTGAGGTTCCATTGTCTACCTGCGGAATTTCCTTGGCAGAAGCAGTGAGTGTGATGTGACTGTCTTCTCTGCTACCCATAACCTGGTGTTTGCTGCCTTCTCTAGCTTTGGGCTTCTTAGCCCTTCTGCCAGGGAGATTTTAGTTTTGTTGGATTCAAAGTCTATTTTTGGTAATTTCATTTGTGTTAATGTGATTTAGGAACCTTAATCCTAATGAACAAGAGGAAATCAGTAGCACTAACTGATCAGGCTGAGTTCAGGCAAGCAGTGGTTCTTATGGATTTACCAACACATTGAAATTCTTTCCTGTGATGTCCTTATTACACTAATCCAACATGCGCTCGTTTGCTTCTGCAGCTACTCCACATCTCCCAGAACTGTCGGTTCCATTTCTCTTTAATGCATCTTGTTCCTGATCTTCAGGATTTGCATGCTTAACACGTTTCACTCGCAAGGAACGTGCTGGTTTCGCACCAAGTTATTCTCTCCTCTGCATACCTGATCCACCACCAGATCTTCTTGCTCTTAAGATCAGGACACCTGTGTGAAACCGCCAGGTTTCTGAAATGTGAGGAAAACCAATTCATGTGTTCACCTATTTGTCATCACCTTTGCTTCTGCTTGCCATTTTTGAATATTGAGCTTTGCCGTACGTGCTCTGCCTACATTTATGTCCTTCCCACTTGAATCTCTAATGATTTCAGGGTCAAAATAACAACTACTCGACCATATGTAATTTTTATAGATGTTGGTTATATTACAACTGGAAGGAAAAAAAAAATCACACAGCTCTTTGAAAAATGTTATACCTATTCAAACCAAACAAGCAACACAGCCCAGAAAATGTAGCCCTATAGAGGAATTATGACTTTCCAATATATTCATCTGGAGTGACTGAAAGCCACTTTCGTGCTCAGGACACGAGACTTGTTCTGGTGCAAAATGAGAATCTCTTGTAGCTCTAAAGATGTGATCTTGGTGCTGTGTGCTGCCTGTCTAACAGTGGTATGAGCTGGCTGAGCCACTCAATGTATTTAGCTGCTATGGAAATCAGTACATATCCAGCCAGAAAATGCATCCTTGCTTGCTGGCATGTTTCCTACATTTACATCAGTCTTTAAAAAGCAGAGACATATTGTAAGCTGCTCATCAGATCCCTGATGACCCAGTTTAGCAGATGTAGTGATTGGCTAATTGTTAAAGATGCCATTTTTGGTGGGTGAGAGGAAGAGCATCAGCCAGGCTTCTAGCGATGAAGAGTTAGAATCAGCGGAGGTAAGAGCTCTTTAGTGGGAGTAACTAGATAAGGCTTGGATTAATTTGTCTGGAGAACAGAGAATTATACTAAAGATTTTATAAATTCAGTTTATAAAATGAAACTGTTTGTGTAATTTCCTTAGTAAAGATCAATGTGGTGTAATGACTGTGCAGTATGGAAATATCTCAGACTCGATGCTGTATTTCTGTGTCCCCACAGTACCATAGTTTTTAGCAATTAAAAAAAAAAAGGTACGTGGAAAATGTTGGGAGCTACCATGGATGCACTTCAAGTATAGGAAGACTATGGCTAGCTTCTGTTCTTATAGCTGTAATTATAATTGTGACTTGGTGTGCTTGCTGTAAGCAGTTTGAAGAGAGCAGGCAAAGCAGAGCCCAGGGCTGTGTTCTTGTGTATTCCAAAATGCTCCGTAGTCTGCAGACATCAAAGAGATCAGTGCATGTGAAGCAAAATGCTAGCTTTTGAGAACGTTGGGAAAACTTGTGTATTCTCCATGCTTTGCTTAGTACGCAGAAAGAGGAAAATTAGGTAAATGCTGCTACAGCAGCATGTAAAACAGTATCTCTAGGCAATGCGGTGGGTGGGTAGGACATGGAAAAAAATAAAATTTGATGTTATAAAAATAATAATAGAATTTAACAGTAACTAGATGGGTGATGTTCTTACTTGAGGGAGCTGGGAGCTGTGTGATCAGTAAATGCACAAACATATCGGGGTTTTTTTCAGGCTCCTGGCATTAGAAATAACAAATAGAGGAACCAGAGCTACTGGTGCAGAACATGAAACTGGATATTATAGGGATAATATCAATCTGCAAGAATAGAAATCATGGCTTTAACATGCATTCAAGATTATGTGCAGTTCAGATAGGGTAGATGTAATAGATGATAGGCTGTATTGTATGCAGTAGACTGTAAAGAAAAAAGAAGAGTAATACTGATAACACAGGATCTGTTTCTGGTCAAAATTGCCGTGGGGAAGAATGGTAAAAGAGGTCCCAGAGGGGCTACTGTGAGTCTGCTGTAATCCCTTGTAGGATTGGATTTGGATACGATTTTGAGGCTCTGAGATGATACTGTTCCCCGTACCGTTAGAAATATTAGTACAAGAAACTTTCATTTCTCAGATAAGGCTTGGAGAACAAATGTTGCTGATAATAATAGGGTCAAAAGATTTTTTTCAGTATAGCATCATCACCTGTTGTTAAGACAGTGAGTAAATTATTGGTGCTATGACTACTACAGGAAAACAAGCTGTTTAGAAGCCTCCATGTCCCCACGTTTGGATGGGGTGATCATGATTCAGGCTTTGATACATGAAGCAAAATATGTCATAGAATCATATTTAATGAAGTCAGTGAACTGGATTGAAAACTTAGACTTGAATATAGAGGTGTGTGGTTGGGTTTGTGTGTGTGTGGTGGGTATTTTTGTTGTTGGTTTTTGGTTTTTTGTTAGAGGTACTTTGGATACAAATTTTTGATATAAGTAAAGACAGAAAAGCTTGTAAGAGGAAACTTCAGCCTAACTGGATGCATAATCACCTTATAAAGGCTACTAGATGCAAAAAGAGAATTTACAAGGGATGGAAAAAGGACTTAGGAGCAGACACTACTATGCCTTTAAGGTCAGGAACTGTAGGGATAAAGTGAGAACTGCCAGCCTTGGAAATGCTACTAAGAAAATGGGTGACAAATTATTGAAATACAAGTAGAGAGAAGAAGGGAAGATGTAGGGCCACTTAGTGTTGAGGTTAGTGTAATTAACGAGGATACGCGCTGTGATCACAAAAATGAACAAATCTTTTGTTGTTGTTACAGATAGAGTTGATCATGGAAGCAAAAGCAGGATGGGTAATGGGTATACCATAGAAACCTCCACCTTGGGCATTTCAAAGACCTTCGTGCATGCAGGCTGGTCTGGGCTGTGCGGTCGCCTCAGGAGCAGTGATTCCTGTTCCTGAAAGCATCAGAAACTGGTCCATGAAGTTGCAGAACTGATACAAGTTTTAATCTATGAAGTCAGGAGTGCTACCAGGTGTTTGGAGAAAAGGAAGTGTAATAGCCCTGTTGATGGTGGGGAATGATCTGAGAAAATACAGACGTGTTGGTCCAACTTCAGCTGCTTGCAAAATCCAAGACAAAAATAGTATTTAAAGGCTTGGACACAAATGAAAAATGAGATAAAAGGCAACACAAATCCATCTGAATAGGATTGCGCCATGTCAGCCTATCTGTCTTCAAGATAGCCCATTTTCTTAACTTCATGCATTTTTCTTCACATGATAATGTGTAGATGGGTCCTACAGCTTCTGATATGGTGCTACAGAGGAAAGTACTGATGAGGCTGGTGAAGATGCAGTTTAGTGCTGGAACTGTGAAACGGATTAAGAGCTAACCATGTTGTTCTGGGTAATGTCTTTTTTAAAAAAAGAAAAAAAAAAATATGAGCAATGAGCATGGGGTTGATCAGGTGCAAGAAAAGCCTTCTAGAGACTGGGGAACAGCAAGCCTGTCATGTGAGAAAAGAGCAGAACAGCTGCTTGTTAAGATGGATAGAGAGGGGATACACCAGGGAGGTTTAGTTGTAAAGGAAAGAGAAAATACGGTTAAGCCAGAGGATGGTACTGGCACATGAACAAAAAGAAACAGAAATTGCTCAGGAATAATGTTATGCTGGAGATGAACACGGTTCCCAGCTGCTGGAGAGGGAGGTTCTAGAGCAGGCTTTTGGCTGGGGTAGCGTAGCTGCAAAACCCAGTTCTATGATGTAGCTTGATGAATTTTATGAAAAGATTAGATGACGTTGTATGATAGCAATTGATTTCATCCTGTGTGTCAGGAGCTCTTTTGCAGTATAAATATTTATGTAATTTAAAAATTATTCATATGTGCAAGCATTTGCAGGAACAAGGCTATAATTTTATAACAGTTACCTAACTTGTGTTACTGGAAATGCATGTGCATAGCAGGTTATATGGCAAGGCAGTTGGGCCTTTATCTTGAAATAAAACTATGGAGTGCAGCGCCATCTTACATTTGATGAAAACTGCTTGCAACTCAATGTGCAGTAGTAAACCAGCCATTATGGCCAGCCCTGCAGAAATTCCATAGTTATTACCAGTCAATAAAGTCTGTTTAATCCTGCTGTATCCACCATGGCACATACAAGTTTAAAACTAGTTTTTGTCATTTAATCATCTGTGGGACGCAGGAGGTCCGATGCTTTTTTACCAAAGTGTCACCCCAGTATCTTAATGCTGGTTAAGGCGAACATTTAAATCTGCATCAACAACTTCAGAGCATGGCAGTTCTATCTGAATCTGTATTTAAAACAAAAGAGGAGCTTAGGTGATGCTCCCTCTCCTTGTTTTGTTTTGCCCATTTGCTGGTATGTATAGATAGTAAGGTATCTGCACTAGGATTTGGATATCTTTTATTCCCCTGAGGCCTGTTTGGAAATGGCAAGAATTGGACTGTGAAATAAATGTAAGGTTTTTAACCTATTCAGGGATTTGATTTTAAAACCAGGGGCACTAATACTGAGTAGCAAAAACAGGCAGCGGAAAAGACTTCAGGTTTTTATAAATTAATGGCTTTTCATAAAAAGATGTTATTGGAGATACTAAATTGCCTGAGTGCATAGTAACGAGCTATGCAAAAGAATGAAGGGCAGGCACCTATTGAATCTGTAGTTACGGAAAGGAGAAGGGAAAAAAGAATTGGCTGTTCAGAGGAAACCAGATACTGTCTGTGCCCCAAAGCGGGGTTTGAAGGGGGAGTGCTGAGAGGTGGACAGACAACCTTCTGAAGGAGAGGAGGAGGCATGATGTGAGCTCCAGGAAGCTGGTCTGGGGCAAAATAAACTGACCTAAGGCAGAATTAGATGGAGGTTTATTGTGGCAGCCTCATCCTTTTTCCCAGTGAAGAGATCTACAAGCATAGCTGCTTTCCCATTTATGGGCAATTAATTTCTCTCACTGTGCAAATCTTCACACAGAAACAATGGCTATAGAAACTTTTTTTTTTTTTTTTTGAAGATGTAGAAAATGTCATGCTTTATACTCCTCAAATTGGCCGTGCTGCTTTTGTAAGGAAGAAGCGGCCCTATGGCCCCAGGAAAGATGACGAGAGTGGGCGGCAGCTGCTGTGACCACTTGCCCAGCTCGTGTCTTGTGAGGCACCGTGGGGCAGTGGGAGCAGCCGAGAAACCAAGAGCTGTCCTGCCAGGCTGGGTGGGTCGGGGGCTGCAGATTAGGCACCCCTTACCTAAATTACAAAGTGCCGTGTATGCAAATTGTGCTGAAGAGTGATCCATGTATTTAACCTCTTGGGGAAAAAATAAAGATCTTAAGTTTAACTTTTTGAGGGGGAGGAAATTATCAATAAGGATGGAAAGGCAGCTACCCCAGAGCTAGGCTGAGGTGGCTGTTCAGTGATGCACAGCAGCACTACAGAAAATTGAAATATTAGAAATGCAAAAAAAACCCTCACCATGTACATTTAAAATGGAGGCGGGAGTAAATTTGGATAGCCCTTGTTGGGTTTGATCACTATAATATCCTCGTTTTTTAAACTTCAGAGGGAGGGATTTTATCACTGCTGTTCTTTGGAGGACAGTGGGAACCTTTTGGGCTGTTAATTCTTTGGGAGCCCAGTTTTGGACCTGCATCCACCTGGTGTGGTTTGGTGTAGCAATGGGTGAAACCTCATGTGATTTGCTATGGGAGGTCGGGCCCCCCCAGCCATGGTGTGTCTTCTAAGAATCCACAGTGGGCTTTTGGGTGGCGTGCCCGGCATGCAGGGCCGGCAGGGTGAGCCTGCTGGACTCTGCCCGGGCAGCTCCCCATCTGTCCCTGTCAGTCAGGGAGCAGATTCCTCCCTGGGAGTGGGGAGGACGGGCTTCCTAAAATGGGCACAACAACTGGCCCTGCCCAGCCTTGCCCCCTTTCTCCCCACTGCTCGATGTCCCCTGTGGCAGAGTTAATCCCCCCTCAGCCCCCAGTTTGACTGGAACAGCTGAAAGGGGTAACCTGCCGGCACAGGGCTGGGGTGGTGGGGCCATCCCTGGGCCCGACTCCCCCACCGGCCCCGTTCCAGCAGCTGTCCCTGCCCGCCTCAAGTGCGGATGGAGGGAGAGACGTTAAACGATACGGGCATATACTCCGTTGTGAAAGAGATCTCTTCAGCGTGAGATACCAACGTGGCTTCTCCCCTCTCCCTCCCTCCCTGACACCAAAGGGTTTTTTACTATGCTAATCCCAGCACCTGTCCCTGCCGAGGACAGCAAGAAGGGTATGGGGGTGGGGGAGGAACAGTCCCATATGTTTTTCCCTGTCCTGGATTGGGAGTGATCCCTCTGACGCACCTAGAGCCCAGAACATATGCTCTTTTCAGATCCTAAATGCTGTTTGCTTCCTCCCATCCCTGGCGGCGGTGCCTGCGAAGATCCTGTGTCCCCCTCTTCCTGGGATTCGCTCTGTTTGCTGCCCGGGAGTCACAGAGCACTTTTCAGTCAAGGCTTGCAGGGCCGTTTTCAGTAGGGGATTTCTAATTTTAGGAGCGTCTGCTGCCTATGGTTGAGCGCTGCCTTGCTGGATCCCAGAAGAGAGGGGCTGAGCTGAGCTGAGCCAGGCAGCTTCTTTTTATTTTCAGCTGAGCTAGTGTCAACCTGAGTGGCCCCAGAGGCCCGAGCCAAGCACTGCGCAGGGCTGCCAGAGTCCTTCCCACAAGGCTGAAAGACGGAGACTCGAGTTTGAAGCTTCCACTCCTGTGTCCATTTGGCCTTTAGCTGAAGGATCTTTGGCTATGTATGGTGTGTATTGTATGGATTACCAATACCCAGTTGTCCAGGTAAGCAAAAGGACAATGGTGACTTTATAGAGACTTGGCGTTTGCTCTATATGTTCTTCAGGCAAAACTGGAGCTTGCGTGCTGGTTTTGTAGAAGGACGCTGCTTCCATGCTGGGCTCCTTGGCTTGGTGCGTCCCAGGCCTTGGCAGCCCGGTGGCTCTGAAGGGCTTTGAGGCTCCTGTGTATGAGTGGAACCGTTTGACACTTTAACTCCAAGGTCGGTGTTGTTTGAGACTTTTGTGTTTTGGTTTGTATTTTTGGCTTTTTGTCCCCTTCCTCCTTTTTTTTTTTTTTTTTTTTTTTTTTTTTCTTTTTTTTTTTTCCTGTAGGGGGGTTGAGTTGACAGCAATGCCATCTGTGTTCCACAAACTAGTCTGTTGTTGTGTGTCTTACTGCGTTGTCTGCGCGCATGTGACTTGTACGTGTGACTGCAGTCCATCCCGCAGGGATGGCAAGCCACCGGGAGCGGCTTCTCACCTATATTCCTCTTCATTCCTCTGAAACCTCCCACAAGACTTCCAAAAAAGTCTCATTCGTCACTTTTTTGCTTTTGGAGGTCTAGCAAGGATGTGTAGGGTGATAGGAATGGGTGAGTTTGAGAGCAGCATTTGGGGCAGGGCAAAGCCTGTATTCCAGCCTCTACTGGGGGAGGGGGCTATATTTGGAACACACGTGAGATTTGCTGGCCCAGCGTGTGGAGTCTTGGAGAAGCCAGAGGCTATGGGTCAGGCTCAAATACTTTCGGAGCCAAGTGAAAGATGATGTTCTCTGCACAGTCCTTGGCTATTCAGTGTCAGCATTCCTTGTCCTCACAGGCACCAAATTTATCCAGAAAAACATGAAATGTAGACTGGCAGTTGAAGATTATCTACCCTGAGATACTTCAGATAGGCACTAAAGGGTATTTTGTTAGGTTACCTTGTACCAGGGTTTTTATTACACACATGAATAGAATCCACCACCAGAAGTGTGTCTTTTGGTTGTTAAGATTTGTTCCTGATAAATTGGTTCTTTGCACTTGAAACTTTTTTTCTTCTTCCCTCTGGCCTTGATCCAGCTGGCAGGTTTGCTCCATCTAAACTTGAGCCAGCAAAGAAATGCAGGTAATGGGATGTTAAAATTGAAGGCTGTGCTTTCTTTGCACCTTAGCAGCAAAGAGGAATTACAGGCATAGCAAAAGAAGGAAGGCAAACCTTGAACTTGCTGAAAGCAGAGTACCTGTGGCTTTCTCTTCTCTTGCCATTTCTACTAGTCCTATGAGTTTTAAACTAACCCAAGTATTTGAAAATGTATGTGTAAACCACTTAGTCAAACTAGAGGTTAGTTCTTCACCTCTGCTCTCATCACTGTGATTTCATTGGCCTTGCCCTGTCGCCATTTGCTTGAACATCCTTCTCCATCTTATTTTCCATTAGGATTTGAACCAAAAACCATCATGTGCATCTGGGTGAACACAGGAGAGAATACAGAAGTGGTGCGGATGTGCACGGGTGGGAACAATGAGCTTTGCCAGGAGTGGTAAAGATGATAAGCTGTGTCCTGGCACCAGTTAAATTTGCCCATAGTTATTTCAGAATGCAACTTCTACAGCATGGTAATGAAGTTTCAACGCATATGTGCCTGTGATGCAGAAGAAATCATGAGAACTCATAAGTATTGGCACCAAGAGCCATTCTGAATATGTTGCTTCTTGAATAGATGCAGTAAGTAGGAAGGGATGATCTCATGGCTCTGAGTGGTATGTTCTTCAGGCTTCCAGCCTTCAGCGCTACTCGTGCTCCTCTGTTGTTTCAAGCAAGCGTGTTCTGCAGTTTGGGTCTTTGATTTTCCTCAGTAGAGGGTGGCAAATGGTGATGGTTAATTGCATAGTGGTTCCATGATTTGCAAATAGGACAACATAGATGGAGGTCCACCAAACTTATTTCTTTTGGCCATAAGACATCTGAACCCCCAAAACTCAGTGAGGAAAGGTGAGTTGCACAGATTCACCAATAAATTTTATCAGCCTTGCTCATTATCAGGTATTGCTTTTTGGGCTCCAGTAGAGCCCAAGACAACAAAGACCTCAAGTGTTATCAAGTCTGATAATGTTTTCCATGGTATTCTTGAAACTTTTGAAAATCCGTATCAGATGTTACTTTCAGAAGGTTTTATGGCAATCAGAGCTCCTGCAGGCCTGCATTTCTTGTTGCCAGAGCACATCCATTGGAAATTGGGGCTTTTCTTTTGCTAAACAGGAGCAAAGGTGGATATATTTCAAGCATGGGGGAGGAGATGCTCTCTGGCCTACAATGGAGATGGAAGAGGGAGACCAGCAGTAGATTACACCAAAGGGAGTTCCCACTCTACTGACACATGAGCAAAGCTGGTGTACCAACTGGGCGATGGGGAGGCAGTGCAAGTTAGGGTTCAGTGCATGGCTGGGTACCTCTTTTTCCTTAGAGGATTCTTTTTGATGGTAAATATTTCTGGAGGTTCCTAAGGTGAAGGCCAAAATGGATTAGAAATTATGCTCTCCTGGTGAACAGTGGGGGGTGACGGTAGCATGATGTTTCTTTGTCTTGAAAGTCTATGCCCTAGTTCTGGGACAAGAAGTTGCCACTCTATGGCAGAGAAGAGACTGGGCAAATGCAACAGTTACGTGGAGGGAATAAGGAGATTATCCTGAGTCATTTGCAGAGGTCTAGTGGACGAGGTATGTGTTGCTGAAACCTGGTGCTTTGTCGTGGCAAAGGTATAAGGAGGTCACTGTGTTTTCTGCTGCTTTGAAATGGAATTTACACTTGACCTAGAATCTTGGTCCAGAATCTCAGGTTTGTAATAGGGGAGGATAAAATAATCCAATACTTTCCCTGGTTTTGCAATACTGCCTGTAAACCTGTAGTATTGTTAGATACAAGTTAGCAGAGAGAATGAGATAACTGGGAAGAATGCGTACTCTGCCTTGGAGCCCTGCAGGCTGCAGCCGTGGAGGCTGACTCCTTTCAAGAGGACACCAAACCACAGTTTGGTTGTACGGGGTGGCTGGCCCATGGGTCTCTGGCTCCATGCTCTGGTGGGATGTAAGGGCTTGCCGTTGTCTCGGTCAGAGGAGTGAGCGTGGCAGGGATGCGTGCTCCTGATGGCCTTCTACTGTGTTAGGAGAGAAAGAGGAAGGGAGGGAATCAGAGATCGGTTTGCAGTGGTGAAATTGGGAAACTGTGAAGTGCAGCATGGGTCAGCATGACTTGTCTGGAGATCAGTGCAGTAGCAGAAGACCATGAAGGAAAAATCGTTAGGTTGGTTGGGTTTGGGTTTTGAGTGCAAATTATAACAGGGCATATTTGTGCAAAAGAGAACACGTGGGGATGCAGCTTGTTACTGCACCGTAATTTGGCTTTTCTGCTGCAAAAACCTGTGTGTCTCTTGAGTACCAGGTGTCAAGAGACATCAGAAGGGCAACTTGCCTGAGCTGGTTTTATTTCCGCGTCATGAGCACTGGAGCATTGGCACGGTCTCCTTGTCTAGCCAAGAGACCGGTGGACCTGTGCTCAGCCCTGTCCCGGGTTTCCCTGGGTGCAGCATTGGGAAACATCAATCGGAGCATCTTGGATCCCATCTGCTAAACAGGGTAGCAGTATATCGGTGTGTTTTACGGGGTAGCTGGGAGAACAAGCACTGCCAACTGTGGAGTGCTCAGGTGTTAAGGGCCAGATGCTTACTGAAGATAAATGGGAGGGGAAAAAAAGCAAGCTGGGAAGGAGTCCAGCGATCTCCAGTTTTTATGATGAAAGAAATGCAGATCCTGGCACGGATTCTGCTTCCGGTTCATCTGACGCACCGTGTCACCCACGCGTTCTCCCTTTTGTGGCAGGAGGGAGGTGTGTGCCAAACTGACAGCTATCTCCCGAGCATCCTCCTGCTGGGAGATGCGCTCTCCCGCCTCCTGAGCTGCAGGCGGGAGCAGCCCGGCCGCCAGCCCCGAGCCGCTGGCGATGGTAGGTGCAGAGGGACACGGCCAGGCCGTGGGGTCCTGCCGGGCCGGGAGCCGCGCTGCGCGGGGCGACCTTCGCTTTTGTTTCCAGCTCCTTGGTTGTGTGGGGGTGCGAAAGGGGGGGTCCCAGCAGGCAGGCGAGGGAGCGCCTCGCCGGGGTTGCGGGCGCGGCGGCGGCCGAGCCGGGCGGGGCGCGGCGGGGGCGGTCCCGGCTCGCATTAATTACCTTCGGCATTCGGGGCGGTGCTTCCCGCAGCCATCTGGCGGAGCCGGGGGGGCGGCGGGGGGAGCCGCGGCCGGGGAGGGAGGGAGGAAGGGGGAAGAAAGGGAGGAACACGGGAGAAGAAAGGGAGGAAAAAGGGCTCGGTGGGCACCGCGCCGGCGAGGCAGCGCAGCGCAGGCACCCGCCGCCGCCCGCCTGCACGGGGCTGCTGCTTTTTTAATTTTTTTTTTTTCCTCTTTATTTTTTTTTTTCCCTCCCCTTTGCGGCCGGGCTCCCCCATTTTGGTTTATGGAGAAAAAGAAAATGGTAACTCAGGTAAGGCTGGCGGGCGGGCTGGGATGCCGATGCCGCGGCGCCTGCCTGCCCGGCTTTGTCTGGGCGGGGAGCAGGGTTCCCGGCGCGGTGCGGAGCGGAGTGGCCGGCAGCGGGGCTGCCCCGCCGCCTCCCCCTGGAGCGGACGAGGTTCCGCGCCGCCCCCCCCGGCGCTGGGGCGGGAGGGAGCCCCGTCGCGCCGGGCACCCGGGTTGGGCGCTTTGGGGAAGGGGTTCCTGCAGTCCCCCTGCCCGGAGCAGCCTCACAGCGCTCTCTAGGGAGAAGAGGTGTGTGAGGAGCACGGTGCCTCTCTCCCGAGTTAGGCTAACGCCTCTTTTGAAGGACCGATCCTGGACGAGCACGAAGGTAAACGTCTTCCCAGCCATTTCTCCATCCAGCTGCCGGTCACCGTGAGGGCTGGGAAGCCCTTGTAGGTAGCGTGGGGCTGCCGGTGCCTTCCCGGGGGGAAAGCGGCTGACGTTTCCTGGGGAGCGCACCCAGCTGCCAGGGCCGTTGCATTTCCCCCACCTCGCAACGGTGTTTTATGAGACGATGCTCGCGTTTTAAGGCTGCTGAATATTTTTGGATTTTTAGATTTTTGTTTGGCATGGCATCTGCAAGTTGCCACCGGAGGGAGGTGGGAAAGGGAAGAGGAGGAGGAGAGAGGCATTGGGAGCTCGAATCCTTTGGAGTTTAGGCATTATATAATGCCCTGCAGTGCCTTGCGGAGCTGGAAACCTTTGGGGGATATTCCCAAAGGGGCGGAGGAAAGGACTCTTGGAGGGAACTTTTCTTCAAATCTGTGTTTCACAAGTGCTGGGGTTTTTTTGTGGAGCTCTGCAGTTTTTCATACTAGATGCATACTGTCTCCTTGGCTTTCCTTAGCCCTGGCTGAATCCTCGTTCAGTAGCTGCTGCTGAGATCCTGCATGTCCCAGTGCAAGGGATGGCGCTTTTGTGGGTGCATGGCTTGGAATGAATCTGCTGCAAGCAGTGACACCCACTTTGACCCTTCCTCTCTCTCATCTTGTGTTTGTCAGTGGCTGAAAAAAGGTCTCTGTCCATTCTTAAGGTATCTTCCTAGGCTCCCAAGCCTCACCTTCTGCTGTTTAGTCCACTCCGTTACTGATTTCTTTTTATCTGGACCAAGGCTTTCTGTTTTGAGATGGAAGAGTTCTGCAGAAATCTCCTGAGGCTTTCTGTACCTATATTTAGTTTAGTGAGTGATGCTGAAAAGCTATGTCTCTGTGGTTGGAGTCCATTTATGTATTGCTGCGTGCTCAGAGAGTGCCCAGTTAGACGGAGGTGTATGCCCCCAAGCTACTGATTGGTGTGTGCACATTTTGAAGAGTTGTTCTGCGCAGCCTTGTGTTGCAATGTGCTCTTGGCCACAACTGTTAGACACACAGCTTGTGCCTGGGTCCCCAGTACACAAGTGCGTGCAGTTTGTGTGTGCCTAGGACTGAGCACCCTGAAGCACGAGCAGGTTGGTTTGGAGATGTGTGGATCTGGGAAGGATGGGATTCTGCTGGAGCACTGGCTGAAACGAAGTGGATATAAACTTGTTTAAAGGTTTGGGATATCTTGATAGACTTCAGGGAAATCTGTCTTCCACAGAAACTGTTAATTTACTAGAGTGGGAAAGGAGACATCAAGACCATGCATTATTAGTATTGGTTGACCTTGAATTATGACTGTATGTACTATCTAGGATAGGTTTTCAGGATTTGTGCTGCATGTTTACATGCTGATGCTGAAGAAGATGCATATTAAAATAAATAGTAGAGGAGGATAGCTCGGACTTTCTCTCGGTTGTGGTCTCTGAATGAGGAACAGATAGCCCTTTTATGCACAGTTGAGAAAGACACAGAAGGCGAGTTTAGCTGTAGCTTAGTGCTGCTTCTTGCAGGAGGAGCATTTGGCTTCCTAGGCTGGTCCTTAGCAGTGCTTCACTGTAGTTATGGCTGAGTGTGGCACATCCAGGACAATATCCCCAGCCACATTTTTCCCATTCTGTAGTGCTGCTTTGAAGCAGTGGAGTGACATTAAAACCTGTGAATGTATTTCGTTGGAACTTTATCTCATATATGAAAAGTAAATGTTCGTATGGTAAGCCGGCAATTGCCACTGACTAAATTCAACATTGCTACAGTCTCTGGCTACACTTGGTTCAGTCTCCAGACAACACTGCCTGCCTGATCTGTGTTCTGCTGTGTTTTAGGGAGCAAGCTCACCCATCTTCCTTGGAAATCTGGGAGATCAGCTTCTTTGCAGGCATGAGGGGCTGGTAAAGCAAAGGAGAGTGTGTGGGGTGGGAAGACTAGAAGCAGTTACAGGAAGAAATTGGAGGTGCTGGAAGGCAGAAACATGCTTCAAGAAGAGGAAACCAAAATTGCTAATGAGAGCAAGAGCTCAGATTCATTAACAGAAAGTACCCTGGTCTTATCCCCCTTAATCCTAAATCAGTGAAAATGAGTGTTAAACGAGGCCCAGTACATCATGTGCTAATTGAAGATAAAAAAGAGAGTCTTGGGTGGATGGGAATTATATGCTAAAAGGCTTTTTTCTCTGTGCGGTGCACGGTGAGGTTGCTGGCTTGCGTGGAGCACAAAGCCCTCCCTTTCTTGGACAGCCCAGTGCCTTGCTGGCGTTTTCCTCCAAATCTGTTTCCCATCAGGGCTGGGAGAGGGGGAAGGTGTCGAGCATCTCGGAGAGTGGGAAGGGAGCTGCTGCCTCCTTAAGGAGACCTGCCAGCCCATGTGGCAGCCGGCAGTGCCGAGCAAGCGAGTGTGTGTGTGTGTATGTATGTATATATGTATGTGTGCCTTTGTAATGAATCACCCCGCCATTGTCTGCTCCCCTCCCTGCTGCTGGCGATGGAGCCTTTCACCTGGGTTGCTGCCTGCTGGCGGCCTTCTTCCAAGGTGGGAAGAGGAGGAGGAAGAAGGGTTGCTCGCGGTAATTAAAGCCAGGCTGGGGAGAGCTGCTATTTTCCGACTGCAGCACCCTGTTTTCCCTCTTTCTCTCTTGAGTTCACATATTTTGATGTGGGTGTAGGCAGGAACATCTGAAGGGTCCCCTTCTGTGCAGCTGCAGGATCACCAGTGTGCATTTTGTGGCACTGCTTGAAGTGTCTTTGCTGCCCTGCCTGCCAGCGTGCCCCCTCCTGTCCCCCACAGCACCCCTCGGAGGCTCCAGCCAGCACCGTTTATCTTGGCACGTGTTTGACTTGCTACGCTCTGCCCAGGGCTCAGGGAGGTGATGGCGTTTGTGGCTTTGAGACTAATTTATGTCCTTGTTAAAATGAACCAGCAAGCAGCCTCATTTTTTCCAGAGGTTTTCTTCCCTTTCCCTTCCCCCTTCCATAACCCTTTCCTTGCCAGACCCTGTGTGTAGCTGAGACAACCTTGTACAGCCAAAAGTTGCTTGCTCAGTCAGTGATTGGGTTTTTTTTATTTCTTAATTTAAAAAAAAGGCGAATGCAGAGCTCCTTAAATGGAGATCTTATTTAAATCAGAGCTGTGGCTGACTCATTAAAAGCTTCTCTGTCTCCTTTTCTTTCCTCTGCCTCATTCCATTTCCCTATCTTTCTCTACCTCCCATTACAGTAATGGCGTGATAAAATGGATCTTTGTCTGTGTTCCATGTTGGGATCATGCAGGGGGTGTGTATTTGGAGGGGGATGAAGACAGGAGATGGGGAGCCCTGCCACGACAGCCACCTTGTGCTAACTAAAAATATACAATGCATCCAATTATAGGAGACCATCCTCCTTTGTTTGACCTGGCTGCAAGGGAGACCGAGTCCCAGAACAGCCGTCCCCTTATGTCTGCTTTAGGATCTGTTCCCCTCCGGGCAAGCTGGGTTCTGCAGGGTTCCCCTGCCTCACTAAATTTTTTTCTTTTTAAAGAGCTTTTTCTGTGCATAGTGGAAGGCTCTCTTTTGTTCTCTCTGACTTCTTTCAGGAGCTACCGCTATTCCCCTGTCTCCTTCTCTTGCTTTGAGGATTGCATCTCCTTTTCTTTTCCGGCCAAGCGTCCTTGCTGTTTGCTCCTCGGTTTGGTGTTACTCTTGCAAACTTGCATGAGCTGTCTGAAGGGGATTGCCCTCTGTCCATGGCCTTGTGCTCTTCTTTGCCTTTCAAAAGCGACGCTTGTTTACATGATAACTGTCTCTCTGCCTATGCCTGTCCCCTAGTTTTTGCTTCCTTTCTACTTTTTGTCGTAGGACTTTGTTTTAGCGCTGCAGACACCGTGTCAGCAGCAGAGGTTTGTGTGAGAGGAATCCTGGCCGGTCACTTTTCCAGGAGAATCTCCCCTGGGAATTGAAAGCTGGATCTGCGGCTCACTTCCCTGATGTAAGGACACGGTTGCTTGAGGTGGGCCTGTGGGTTGTGTCTGTAACTGTTGTAATACTTAGAGATTTAACTGCTGGTTGAGAAGGGCTTTTTCTTAAGGGCTTAAAATCAGTGGGGCCTATCAGAACCCAGTAAGTGTTTTTTCAAGTCCTTTTCTCCTTACCACCTTTCCTGAGCACTTTCAGATGCGTTGGAGTAGAAGCGAACTGCTGTAGGTGCATGCAGAGCAGACTTGGGATGGCAGAAGCTGTGTTCAGTGTTGCCTAGGCAGGATGGTGTTGTAAGGGGGAACTTGATACAGCAGTGCCATTTCCTTAAGTCCCTGTCCTAGAAATAACCTCTCTGTTCCCTAATGCATTTCTTCTGCAGGTGACTAGGTAACTAATCCCCAGGTACCTGGGAATTGAGAAATGAGGATGCCTAAGTTTGCCACAGTACATGCTGTGATATTCAGATGACAAGACTGTGTAAATTTAACATACTGTTTTATTGTTATTTTAAGAACTATTAATTTGTGAAGTATCTGGATTAGTGAAAAGGTTGTAGTGAGCTACCAAAAAATACTGAAAGTTGAAGGTTGAGAAGGAGAGAAGCCCTTAAAACCAGCAATGTCTTCCCCTGCAGGTTATTAATTCATGATGGCTCCATTGCACTTAATTAGTATCGACCAGCCTTCTACTATAAAATTCTAACACCCTTGCAAAAGGGGGCTGCAATGGGAGAACTGATGGTTTTAGGCCTGGATTCTGGCCTTATTAACTGCTTCAGGTAAAATGCTTGATGTTCCTCTTTTAGATACATTTTCAGCAGATGATGTGTGCCGTTAGCTGCCCCTTTTCAATGAGTTCCTTAACCTGTGTGTCTCCCAGTTGCAAAGTCACAGAATTGACTGACAGGCATCCCTTGAAGGTCTAAGTACCAGGGAGGAGGTGGTTGATTTACCTTAATCTGTTCTAATATTGTTACAAAGGTTATAGTCAGGTATTCTTTCTATCTGACACATTCTCTGGAATCAGAGTAGAGAAATGTTAACTTTCCTACCAAAAGTATTTTGGTTTGCTCCTGTACAGTTATTTGTGATCTTTATGTTGTGGTTTTTGTTTATTTTTTTCCTGGGCTGCTGAAGCTCATGCTGTGACCATGGGGGCTGGGATATATGGGCTGGCTTTGTAGGGTGTGCAGAAGCTGGAGCAATTAGTGTTCAACTGAAAGCTTTCTCAAAAAACTACAGTGGGCTTTGCCTATATAAAAGACAAATGCTGGAGCAGTTCAACTGTGTGCTTTGTTTAAAATATCTGGGTTTTTTTTTCCCCTTTGAAAAAATGTCCATTGAGCAATATTATTCACAAACTGAATTGATAGTTATCAAGATGGTAATGGGAAAGCACTTCAATTCCAGGGCATTTCCATATTTTAAGTTGGGAAAGAAACCTTCATTTGTTCTCTTTATTTCTGTTTCTATTTATGATAGTCTTTAATCACATGATTGCATGCTATTTTTTTTCCACAAGAAAGAAAAACCAGACAGCCCTCCACCCGTCCCCATCAGCTCCAGTATATGTGTCACCACGATGACCTCCGCAAGCATCGGTAGCAGGGTTGGCCATCCCAGATGCATCCCACAGACCTCTGCCCCTTACACTGAATGTGTAATTAGCTGTCATTTTCTCTGCAGGCCAGCTTGATCTGTGTTTGCCAGTTGGTTTTGTGTATTTGCTGACAGCAGAAGAATGGTGACTTTTCACAATATTAGGCTCTGGTTTAGGCTTGGGGAGCATACACTAGTAGGCACATTTTCCCTCTCTTCCATCCCTGCATGACCTCGACTGTCTCAGCTCTGCCCTCCATCATAGATGGATAGATGGGTCTTCTTCCTCTCACTCTGTCCTCATGATCCCTGGTTAGTGCTTGTCCTGTGCAAGCCCATGTCCATGCTGTCCCTGTCTCCATTCCTCTCCAGTTATGCGTCATCGTCTTTCGGCACACTACCTCTTTGCCTTGACCATTTCAGTTCTTTCTCAGCTAATTTTTAGGCCTGCTTATTATTTCTCCTCCTCCTCCCTGTGCTCACTACAGCCTACTTGTCATATGTTTTTTTAACTTCTCCACTGACTCCTTGCATTCCCCATTTAGTTTGCCTTTTCTGCTCCTGTTGCAGTCAAACTTGTCTGATCTGTCCCTTTTCCCCCAACACTAAGTCTGTCCTGTTGGCGCTCAGGTTTCTTGTCCCAATTTACTTGCCTTCCACTACACTTCCAGATCTGTTGCTTGGGTTCCTTTGGATTTGAGGTAACTGCTGTTCCATATTACTTGATCCTTGCAAAGGTGATGGTGCAAAGTATGGGAGATGGATAATCTCCCTGCTGTCATTGATCTCCAGGCCGGGATCTGACCTTGCAGGTATCTCCTGTGAAGCTGTGGATGAGCCCTGAACCAGAGCATGAGATTACAGACAATGGGGTGCAGGTGGCACTGCCAGCCTCCCTCAGGCATCTCTATTTCCTGTTAGAATCAACTGTGTCTAAACCATTCCTGATGGCGAGTAACCTGCTTCAAAAACATTTGTGATGCCACTGCCAGCCTCGACAATCCAAGTCCTTTCCTTTCTGAGCATTGCTAAATGTTTCCTAATATTTAATGTAAAGCTTGTTGCCACCATCTGTTAAATTTACACAGCCTTGTCATCTGAATAATGATATCCATGATAAATGTGAAGAGTGGATTGGTTCCTTTAGGCAGATTTTGGGTTTTTTCCTTGTTTTTAGCCTTTTTGCACCATCATATATGGCTTTACTAATAGATATAGTTGGTAAAATGTAAAACAAGCATAATGTTGGTCAGATTTTGGTGACTTTTTAGTATGGGTTGCTAAATATAGATCGCTGAAATGCAAGTTTTTCTGTTAAACATGAAGTCCTCACAGGGCTTTCAAAGTGTGTGAGGCGTTTTTGTTTGTGGTCGCCCCCCCAGTCATAAACGAGACAAAATATTCCACCTACTTCTTTCCCTGGTTGGATTGATACGTCTGAAGTAACAAAAAAATTAGCAACCCTGAAATCAAATGCGGATAGCATGAAAAAAAAAAGTTAAAATGGTTTCTCAAAATTACAAACCGAAAACAGGGTCTTAGAATGGGAAGTATCAGCCAGCCTGGCTCTACCAGCCCTGCCTGTAATGGAGACTTTCACCCTGAGTCCTCTCTAAATACCTAACTGGAATTGCACTCCAAGTAGCCTGTAATCTGAGGGTGCATGGAGACACCAAAAATGTCCGAGTAATTGCAAGGGTAATCTTCTAGTCGGTTCTGAAGACTGCCCTCGGGCTGGGAGTCTTGAATACGGTTAAAACCTTCTGAACTGTCCTCCCGGTTATCCTACTTAAAATTCATAGTCTCTGCAGTTGTGGTCCTGTGGAGTTTAGGATTTCTGTGTGCTTTATAAGTCGGTCTCGCCAAGCTATCTGACTTGGAGGGCATATTTGACTTTCAGATAATTGCTTTTGATTAACTAAGATTTAGATAATCAGAGTTTGACCTACACAGTGCATAGACCATCATTCACCCATCGGGTTTCACTGAGGCTCCTTATCTGAAGCCTATGCTCTCCCTCCAGTCCTAATAGCAAAACCTGCTTTAAATTACTTAAAAAGACAGGTTTAAAAATGCCTTGGAGAGGAGTTCAGATTTCTTGGATAGTTCTAGTCCTTCTTTGTCTCACATACCCTCCATGAAGAGTGAAACCCTTAAGTTGATTTGTTATTCTTTGTAGCTTTTCTTATTTTTGCTATTGCAGCATATGAAAGGAGGTTATCAAAACTGAACTATTATGCAAAGTACTTAGGAATATTATGGAGCAGAACTAAGAAGGCCTTTTGTTTTCTAGCTTGTGTCCCTTCCTGCTTTGTAAAACGTGGTTGAGATAAATAGGGCAGCAGGGGAAAGGATTTTGGAGTTTCACAGGCAGAGTTTTGGATCTGTGTTATCTTACAGAGGATCCTTCCAGCCTCTACCAGGAGGTAGAGGAGAAAGAACTCTCTATAACTACCTGAAGGGAAGTTATAGCCAGGTGGGGATTGGTCTCTTCTCCCAGGCAGTTAGCAATAGGACAAGGGGGCGTGGGCTTAAACTCTGCCAGGGGAAATTTAGGCTGGATATTAGAAAGAAATTCTTTACAGAGAGAGTGGTCAGGCATTGGAATGGCCTGCCCAGGGAGGTGGTGGACTCGCCATCCCTGGAGGTTTTTAAACTGAGATTGCACATGGCACTTAGTGCCATGATCTAGTAAACGGACTAGAGTTGGACCAAGGGTTGAACTCGATGATCTCTGAGGTCTTTTCCAACCCAGTCGATTCTGTGATTCTGTGAACATGGTAATTTGGTGAAATTAGTGGATTAGTCAATTTGCTGACTTGGTTGGACTATAAGGTATTGTGCCATGTTAGCTTTGTTCAAATACTCCTCTTGCTTTTCTTTGTGTGTGTGATGAAGCTATTTACTGTTGTTACACTTGTTTGTCAAAACTGTTCTCTGGTCTCCCTCCACCTGGTCTCAGGATGAAGCTCTCTTCTGTCTTGAAGCAGTGGGAGAGGGAGGAAAAGTACTTCTACGAGTCCCTCTTATATAAAACTTGGGGGGGGGGGGGGAGTGTTGATATTTTGTGTGTGTTTGTTTGTTTGTATTTTTGGGTCACTTTAGACTGTGGTGGAGCAAATCTGTGGTAAGGAGCGTAGTGTGGTGAGAAATGGGAATGAAGAAAGTGGTGACTGGAGGCTGTGGTGAGAACTTGAGACAGTTCCCTGCTCCAGGTGCCCTTCACAGGGACATGGGTGATGGGCTGTGAATGAGCATATGCAAAGTGTGACTGATGGAGAGGTGTAGTCAAGGAGGGACCGACCCTCTTTGTGGTTGAAAGAATTCAGGTCATCCAAAGCCAGCTGTAAACCTTCATCCTAAGATAAATTTTCTGAGGGACTCTAGATCTTCAAAGCTCCTTTTGGTCAAAATGCCACAAGGGATGTGAGAATGAATTTATCTGGTAACATGGACTTCAGAAAGGTGGAAGAAAAGACTGCTGGGATCTTGATGCTCTGTCAAAGCTGGACTGCTAAATGCCTTGTCTTACTGAGTGAATCTAAATAAACTGGGTTAAATCAGATTAAAGATCCCTGAGCTGTGTTTTCCATCAAGTCTGAAACTGTCATTTTGGGCAGCCCGCTGGCAACTTTGGCTGTAGACAACGTGCAGGTCCTCCTGGAACAAGCCCGGCTGTGAGGAGGTAAGAGAGGCAGTGATGTTACTGTCTCTTTCTGCTCAAATGTGATTTCTCAGGACTTTTTTGTTGTTGTTAGGGATGCTTTTAATTGGTTTTGATGGTGAGCTGCAGGAGTTACTTCAAGTGTGACACAGAAGTCGGGAGAAAGCTGCACCAGAAACTGCAGACTTGAGCTTCTCAGTTCAGATCAGTGCCTGCTCTGCCTCCTGCCTGATTGGGTGCCAGAGGTCCTGCCTCGCAGCTCAGCCACGTGGCCAAGAACGCATCTAGAAAGCCGAAGTGGCTTTTTTTAGTGGGTGGGTTGGAAACTCTGAACCATGTTATGTGTAACACAGAAAAGAATAATAGCTAGAGCTGAGTAATAGGAATTTCTGAATGTTTTGGAGGAGAGTAAAGGAAGCTAAATTTCATTCTTCTAGAGGGTTTATGGAGAGCTGTAGTGGCTTTCAAAAGTGTAGTGTAGGCCTCTGGGTTAGATGTGAGGCTCAATGCGTAGCCCTACAATTATAGTGAGATACTACCTGGCCTAAATCTAGGAGAAAAGCTGGTGGCAAGCAAGAACCATATCTGATTGACACAATTTAAATGCAGTGCTGTGATGAGCCTCCTGGCTACTATTCTGGCAGTCCAAGCAGAAGAGTGTCAGTGTGGGGCCAGGCCTCCTGCAGCCCATCCAGCTGTGAGGGCGTTTGGGAATTGCCCTCAGCTGTGTCCATCCCACCTTCCTGCCTGGAGTTCTGTCCCTGTGTGAGCTGCTCTGGTGTGAGGTCAGGTGCATCAGTCCTGCTGTTGCTGAAGTGCCGGGAGATGAGTCTGTTAATTAGGCTGTTGTGAGCACAATGCTAGAGACAGTTGCTCAGATCATTCCCTCTGTGATCAACAAAGATTGATCATAGCTAGAAAATGCAGGTGGTCCTCATACGCTGTGGTGCTGAGTTCTGGGATTCTGGCACGGCTTTACGTCTTGGACATGCAAGGGGAAGCTATAAGAGCAATAGATTCAGTTGCCATTGTTTTAATCTTACATGATATTTGGAGCGTGGCCTTTTAAATGAATGTTGGTGGTTAATTTCTAGATTTAAAGGAGGGTTTTCACATGCATCAGTCTTCCTGTGAATCTTCTAGTGCATTTTGAAGGCCTAAGAAAGCAGATGGACTTCAGGTAACGACAGGTACTTGAGCTGCTGTGGGCTGCTACTCATATTGTCATTGGCTGCTTTTGAATATTAACTCTTCCTAAAAATGTATTAGGATACAAAAAGTCCTTAGTTTGTGATAAGCTTTACCAGCCTGGATACATGAGGTAGGAAGGGATCACCCATAACAGAAAAATAGGTTACAGAGCCCTGATTTGTTCTTGCGTTTGGTGCCTGTTTAGTCCTGATCCTCTGACTGTTGCCTGCCATTTGCTTCCAGCAGAGCAGGGCAGCTCAGATCCCTTCAAATGAGATGAAGTTAAAACCAAGTGCCAAGGGCTTATGCTGAAGAACACTTCTCAGGTTTGGCAGTGATGAAGTATGTCTGTGGGCTGTGCTGGCCCATCTGGGGGATAACTGTGTTGAGCTCACCCAGCAAGCTGGGTCTCCTGCTTTCCAAGACAAGAGTGTGTTGGGTTTTAGAGGGACATGTCTTTTGAAGGAGCATGTTTGTAGGACAGAGCAACTGTCTGTCTGTTCCACGCAGTGGCTTCAGACTGATGAGAAATGATTCCAGTTCCCTATGTCCTCATTGCTTTGGATGGATGGGTTCTTCAAAGAATAATTCACTTTTGCTTTCTTATTTTCAGTTAATTGTGCTCCTTCTAAAACAGTGAGGATTATCATCTTGGCCGCTCACATACACGTGCTGCAGGATCTCCTTCCTCCCTGTCCTCAGTTGCGGTGTTGCACATTTCACACATCTCATCTCTTAAAGGAGAGGGGGTTGTACCTATGGAAATTAGAAGAATTGGCAAAGTCTGCTGAAATCTTGTGGTGTTTTAGGTCAGCTGTAAGTGATAGTAACCTGATCTATGGCAAATCTTTCTCTCCCTAGTCCCCAGGGTGCCTGCTCTGCCTTTTGCATGCCAGTGGGGCTGATAGGATCCAAATTAACTTTTTCATCTGTTTACATTTATTTCTGAGTCATGAGAGGTCCTCAGGAGGCACAGGATTAAATGTTGTTTTCCTTCCTAACACTTCTTGTATTGTAGCAAACATTATCTTTTCATTCTTGCCTGGGATCAGATGCCATTTTTTTCCATGTAAGTGTGCTGTTGGGTATGCGACCCATCATGGGAATAACGTGGAGCTGCACGGTTAGCAGAGGAGCACTTGTTATTTTGATGTCTGCTGCAAAATGGTGGTTCTTGCTCTAAAATACTTGGTGAGGTAATTGCTCATCTTCCAGGATATTTTGCTTCCTCCGTGTATGAGGGCTGTTAATAGGATAGGAAAGTACAAGATGTTTTTTTGTGCCAGCCTGGGTCTGACTTCTGACTGGATCCTTTAGTTTTAGTGATACATGAAAGGACAGTTGGGGTGATGGTTAGGAACAGAGATGTAAAATCCCAGGACTAGCTGCTGGCCAAGTAGCGGTATTGTTGTTACTTTCTTAAATACACTGCTGTGATTGCCATTTTATATTTTTAATATAAGGCAACATCTTTTTGGTGGCGTGGCTGATGACCAGTCTTGAAGGAGGGTTGCCGATGCTCTTCCAGGAGCCTTTGGTCAGAAGGGACAGAGGGCAGCAGCAGCTGATTAATCTACCTATTCAGCAGGCAGCTGGTCTTCCTTGAATTGCTGTAGGGAGAGAGTTTTTCCCGTTTGACGGTCCAATACTTTGCTTTGGAGCAAATTCATGCCACAGAGCAGGGGAATGGGACAGAATTTCATTAATAGGAAAACAGCCATCCCCAGCAGGCTGTGCAGCACTTGGATGCTGCCCTGATCTCTTCCCTTGACCATGAGGACCGTGGATGAAATAGCAGGAGCTCTGGCTTGCAGTAGAAAGCTCACTCTCGATGTGCTGCAGGGCCATTTTTGTGCATAGGAAAGACCCATCTGTTCCACTTCAAAGGTCTCAAAGCAGCTGAAATGAGACTGCAGGGGAATTTAGCAGTTTAATCCAAGACCGTGCATCTGCAGACCTTGCTGAGTTGTCACATACCCTTGCAGGAGCCCTGCCGTGCCCAAGCCGTGACAGGGCTGAGCCATTTGGTGCCCAGCTTCTACCTTAAGCTGGGCCAGGATCCAGGTATGAGGAGCAGCTTCTCCTTGTGCAGTCCGAGAGGTGTCATTGAAAGCATGTGGCATGTTGAGATTGCAGTTTAGTTACCATCATCTTTTAAAATGTGAGCACTGGGAAAGGCAGAGGTGCCTCTAATTTTTTATATGCTGTTAGTTACAGCCTTTCCCTGGAAGAGATCTGCCCTAGTGCAGCTCAGTTAGCCAGGGCAGGCCAGCTCGCACCTGTCACTTGTGATAACCCTTTGGCTGCTGGCTGCTCCTAGTCTAGTGAGTGTGTCTTTTTGGCTTCCCTTCATTCAGGGTGGGCGCTATCTGTTTTCTGAAGGCTTCTCCATATATTGTGTGACCAGGAAATATCTTGTCTTTTGAATCTAGTGAGATATGCAGTGGAAGCTGGTATGAAAGTCTGGTTTTAAGCATCGCCATGGGTTTTTATGGCCCTATAAATTTGATCCTGAACAAGTGTCTTATGTGTGATTTTGATTTCTTTCAAAATGTACTGCAAAATTTTATTTACCCCTCGAAATTATTTTTAAAAATAGTTTCTTTATAGGTGAGAACATAGCTAAGATCCTTGTTAAAAATGCAAGCTTTTAACACCATGAAAGTCAAAATAGCCCCAGTACGTGAACGACATGCAGATGACAGCTGAATAAATGCATGCATTTTCTGTATGTCCTAAACCTGTTTTCCAGCCGATTTTATTTGTCCCAGTGATGGCCAAGTTGTGTACATCTGTTAGTGTCCCACAGAGAGCCCAGCGGAGCTGCTAGCGAGCAAGAAATTCCTGAGTAAATGCAGTCCTGAAACTAAGGAAGGGAGTTGTGGGGGGAGAGACAGGCTTTCATACTTTATCACTCAGCCAGGCTCTGGTTGAGCTTTTGGGTTTGGTGGGCTTGTATTTTTGCTCTTTGAAGGGGCAATATTAAAAGATTTAAGACCCTGTGGGGTCTTAAAGCAAATTCTTTTCTCCCCGAGTGTAAGCACTACACCCAAAAGCCAGAGGCCCCAGAAAAGGTGAAGGCAAAGCATGTGGTAAGTGCGTTCTGCACCTCTGTGGAAAGCAGAGCACCTTTTTACTTTTTCACAGTGTTTTTGCTTGTTTGGAAAGTAACCGGAGCTGTGCCCATCAATATTTGAGGCTCTCAGGTACCTGTTGAGGGCTGGAGGGAAGGAGGGCCAAGGGAGGGCAGGCAGTGTGGGAGCCAGAGGGGCAAATAGGGAGCAGCCCTGACACTGCCTGGTTGTCTCGTCTCCCTTATGCTAGTAGACTTCTCATTGGGATGAATGTGCTCTGAAATATTTATTGCCCTGTTTAAATATTCATCGCTGCAAAGGCAGCACAGCCTGATGGCAGCAGCAGAGCCTCGAGGGACAGGGGCTGCAGCAGTCCCTGGCGTTTCCATTCAGTAATATGATAAAAATATATTAAAAAAAAAAATAAAAATCGGGCATTCCCCCACTGCAAGATTGACAGGAGCAGTCAGGCATATGTCTCGGTGTTTCCTCTTCGTGCCAGAGACTTGTGTTTGCTCTCAGGCTTCTATGCTGGGGTGCTGCTCTTGGTTGCCAGATGCTAATGCTTTTTTTCTAGGCCTGTATCCTGGAGCAGGCGGCTTTGTTTAGCCTGACACTGTATGCGTGAAAGGGGATGTACAGAAGGGGAGACCGACTAGCTGAAAGGGTTTAAGTTTTGCATAGCCTGTTCTCTTGTCTTCCTGTAGGTGCGAGCAGACAGAGTGAGGCAGGGAGAGAAAGGATCTTTAATGCACTTGACTGTAGAAGGTGTATGTCTGCTGGAAATTATGGAGGGGTAAATTTCATGGGAACGCGTGCAGTAACATATTAATGGAGCTGCAGATGCTGACAGGCATGCCACCAAAATGAGTTGTTCTTATATCAATTTAGCTTTTAAGGTTTATCGATTTAGCTTCAGTAAAATAGAGTGGTTTAAAAGTGGAACTACCAGTAATATGCAGTAGTTTAATGAGAAGATTTGGTGTATTGCTGTTGTTAAACCCACACATGCTTTTTGTGGCCAAGGCATCGATGTGGTGGTGACAAAGGCGAGCAGCATGCTTCCAAAGGTACGGAGGGAGCTGCTTGAGCGGGGGCGCTGCAGGACCTGCATTAAGAACACCCAGCCCAGGAGGAGCAGTGGAAGATGGTCAGACACACTGTGGACCTGGGGCTTCACCTCTGAGCTGTGCAGGTGGCCTTTGTAAGGGAGAAGTCTATGCTGGTTTGTGGTTACAACAGGAATTCAGTAAACATATGTTAGCTGGAAGGCCTGGGGGAAAGAGCCTCTAAAGGATTTGATAACAAAGGGGAATTATTTCCTGAGATACCTGACAATTCACCATGTAAAAACCAACTTTGTACTGGCTTACATGGGGACGCTCTGAAAGCTAAGCATAAGCTAAGCAGGTAGAGGCAGTAACATATGCGGAATGTCCACGTAACCTCTTGTTCTGGGACAAAGTGGCTTTCAGGTGCATTTCCAAGTTGCGCTTAATGTAGCATAGCTATGGGCTGCTGTGAGAAGAATAGTCCCCCTCGTCTCTCTGCCCTGGCCATATGTTCAGCCACCTCACTGCTTTGGGCACCGTGCTTAGGCAGATATAAAGCGAGACAGTTCAGTTTATGACCAAACAGACAACTATTGTTTGGATTAATTTTCTGGCTACAGCTGTGGCATGACTTGGTCTCGCAACAGCTGGGGAGGGAAGCAGAGCCCATGCTTCTGAGGCCACCTGGTAGTTTATCATATTAGGTAGTACACGAAACTGCACCCATACTTCTCAATAGCTTGTTCCCCTCCATAAGGTGAAGTCATTTTACTTATAAATGTGTCTGCTGCTTAGTTTAATCTGCTTTAATTTATGTGCATTGACTTCCACCAGCTCTTCTTAGCTTTCCAAAACATTGTCCTATAGATCTGGCCTCAGATTGTGTCTTCTGGTGAATGTGTTGTAGGCCATTATGCCTCACTCAGGTACTTCCGATTTGAATGACATAATGTTTTCAGCACAAAGGCATGAAGAGATGGAAAGGGCTGAGTCCTCCTCACTAGCTGACTTAATGACTGTCATTTAGGAATCAGTAAACAAACTAAAATGGTACCTTTTACCAGAACTGAATTTATCAGACTCAGCTTCTGGCTATTGGTTTTATTGATGCCTTTGTTCATTAGATTACATATTATTAGTGCCTACTTCTTTTTTTTTTTCCTCCCCTGACAATTAATATACTTTCACAAAATAATCAGTTGACACTTTTTTTAATTATAAGCAAAATAGATCGGGCTTTTCAGGTTTTTCAGTGTACAGCCATGTGGCTTTTTCCAATCTTGTGGTCATTTTTGTGGCTCTGCTTGTTCCCTTTTGAGTTTTTTTTAATTCCCTTTTTAAAATTCATGTGTGGAAGTGTGTATCACCTTATTTTTTCATCTGGTCAAGGCCACGTGCTAAAGTAGCAATGCTTCCCACACCCTACTTTTTGGTAATATATCCAAACAGCTGTAGTCACCCTTTTGTACCAGGCCGCTGCATTGGTGAGTTCCTTCTCTGTGACCATTCCTTTAAAGAACCTCTGATTTCCGAGACACATAGTGGAGGTTTCCTTGAAAATGGAAAACTCCTCTTGGAACAAATGAGTAGCAGGAGATAGGAGAATGCATTGCTGGAATGGAAAGTAACTGTGGGAAGAAATCTGTGTTTTTAAACCATCAAATTTCTGTTCCCGAGCATGTGCCAAGTCAGCCTCAGATATCCTCCCCCCACCTCAACCCTGAGAGCAGCTTGAAATAATATTGTCGCTGTGTTACTGAGTGCTGGCACTCGAGTCACAGATGAGTCCTGTTTGCTTCGGCTGGGGCTGCTGCATCGCATCCCCTGTCTCCTGTACGGAGTTCTGACCCTACCCACATTAGGCCAGTGGCAGTGAAAATGTGAGGGGACTGAGATGTTTAGCTGCTTGCATTAAAAAAAAAAAAAAGAGCCCCAAGAGGAGCTCTGGTTTTGTGTTTAAGTATGCTGGATACATCTCTTCCCCCACCTTTGCTCCATAGTCACGCCCAAACACGCGGCTCCTCGCTGTGGTTTCTGCCAGCTCTGCAGTTCTTTCCGAGGCATTCAGCACTCTGCAATGGATTCCAGATGTGCTCTCCCCTTCCTGGCACTTTCTCCTTTCCTCATCTGGCAGTGAGGCAGGGCTCCTTTTCCCTGTGGGGTGCTGGAATTAGTGCAGGCAGGTGGGAGGACTTTCCTGCTGGACACTGAAATTGGGAGAGTTGGAGGGGCCTGTGTAAGTGAAGCTGGGTGATGGGGCTTTGAGGTTTGTCCATCCTCCAAGAGCCAAGTCAGCTTGGAGCAGCACCTCCACGCAGCTCTGTACCACTTTCAGCTCGTTCCCTTCACAGCAGGGGAGAGGGTGACACAGAAGCCCCATGCCAAAAGCAATATTCAGAATCCTTCTTAGAAGAGCACTGAATATACAGAGAGGTCTGGAAGAGTCTCTTAGAGATAGCTGCATCACATAGTAAGGTCTTTGAAAAATTCCTGTAACTAAAGTAGATATAAATCTTTCTAAGGGGTTGAATGAGCTTCATGAGGGTTTAAATATTCAGGAAAGCAGTTTGACTTCTTGAGGTTGCCGGAATAACTTTCCACACTCACTGAGACATGGTGATGTGCTTGCAGATACAGGGTGATAGTCCATTTGCAGAGCAGGGACGTGGGATGAAAAACTTATCAGTCCAGCTCAGGTACCTGACTGGAGTTGGAGAAGCAGATACTGTTTTTTAGAAATATGACGTCACCCAGAGAACTACTGTCTTCCTTGAAACAAAGCTGTCTGGAGTGAGCAGACTGGTTGAAGAATTAGCTGAGATAACGGTAGCTGTGACACTAGCCTGACAGCCTGGTTGAGAGTTACCACGAGGCCAGATGGGATTTTCTTTCCTGTTATATTTCCCTGTTCTTGCAGCCCTTCTTTTATGGAGCAGCACCAGGAACCACGGGTTGGTGGTCAGGAGTAAGGCAGAAAACCAGCACAGAGCCGTCTGAGAGTCACGTACACGAGTGCCCAGGAACCCTGGTGCACCCATAGATGATCCCTGAAGGAGCAGTTACCCACACTCCTTCCCCACCACCAGCCTCCAGTTCCTGCTGCCTCCCTGCGTGAGGATTCGCAGTCATGCAGCTGTGAGTGTGATCGGTTTGCTAATCTGCTGAAAAGCTAATCGTGGTTACCTTGGATTAAACATACGTGACACATCTGCAGCACACTGTTTCTTAGCTATGATTCATTTGAATTCTGGTCCAGAAGAAGAAACTTAACCCTCTTCACCCAATAGTAAAGTAATCTCACTTGTGTGGGAGATGCTTCTGCCACTCTGGGTGCCCGCTGGATTAATGTATGACAGGATTTGTAATATTTTGAGACTTTATTTTCATATTTATTTGTTGAAAGCTAGTCATCTTATGGAAATCTTTTTTCCTAAGAAAGGGGGACTATGAAGTGGAAAATACTCACTTGGAATATTGTACTTGTGGGAAGAATACAGCCAGGGTAGGTGATAAAGAACCAATCTGGAACAAAAAATTGAGCCTGAGCCTTTCTCTTACTTGCTGGCTTTGCTGCTGAGGACAAATCCATCCTGGTGAGTTTTTCCTTTGTTCCACACCCCCACTCTCTTCTCCCCAATAATTCTTGGACGTGGTTTCATTCCTAATATGGAATGGAAACAGATGTTGAGACCTCGATGTCATCTCTTGAAGCACAATTCTCTCTTTCTAATCAACCCCAGAGAGTGTAAATTGATTGAAAGCGTTTGGTGGGATGCCTTTGTGCCAGTAACATTTAACTTTTTTTTGAAAGAGGAGTAACGTAGATTTCAGGAGCAGAAAATCAGTGCTTTTTTAAAATGTGAAAGGTATGTTTCAGGCGGGTAAGTAGATGTGGCTCTGGGCTTTCTTAATGTTGTGTAACTCTAAAGCTTTGGCTATATCCAACAGAAAGCCTATTTGCAGGATGCCCAGGGGCTTCTTAATTAACCATTATGCATTCAGCACTGGGAGCCTGCGTTTGTGCATTGGGATAGAGCAGAAGTTGACCATTACTGGAAATAATGACAGCATGGGGATGAGTGAGTTCTTCCTGTGTATAAGAGTAAGATAAGACTATAATTTTCTTTCATCCTTTCCTACAAAAGAAGGGCTTGAACTTCTTCTCTGTAAAGTTCTTAAAAAAAGGCCAGCTGTTTTATTTTATGGAACAGTTTTTGGTGGGCTGGAATGATAGTGTGTATATTGGAAGATAACTTGTGTTTCCCTTGCTTTACATATCTAGGAGAAGGAAGGGTAAGATTAGATAATCTAGTGCAAGCTTGCACCAGGAAGTTGACGGAAACATGCCTTTAAATGGTTAGCTAGGTGCTAACTTGAGTGCAGACTTCCACCCCTCCCCCGTGAAAGATTAGCTTATTTAGGCTTAAGTTAACCCAATGCAAAAAGTGTTTCCTAAAATGATTACATCTGATGGAAATTAAAAAAAAAAATGCATACATATAAAGTTTCTTCTGTTTTAACAAAACTAGCATGAAACTCCACCAAACCTATAGGTAGAACAATGTTTTGGGGAGTATTCAGGAAAAATTGCTCTTGTGCCCATGGTAGTAGAGTCAAAATTCAGCGTCCTTTTCTGTTACCCCTGTATGTCATAGGTCAAATGAAGATGAAGCTCCATACGTGCAGATGAAATACAAATACCCTTATTACTGAGATCGTTGTCAAGGTACTTTTATGATCAACCCACATCAAGAAAAAGCATGTTGATTTTTATCAGTCTGGGTCTTCAGCAAGGCAGGCATGCCAGTCATACTCTCTGGAGTAACAGAAATGCCTTTCTAGTGTGGACTGTGGGTGTTGGGTTAGGGTCATATACCCTTCTGAATCAAGGAACAGGTTTGTACAAAGATGAAGAAGACAGGATGATTATAATCTTTATATATCCTTTTTACCTCCAAACTTCCTTTCTGTAGTTATTGTACCCACTCTTTCCTTTCAGAAACTAATCCGTAATGAAAAGGCCATAACAAAGAAAGTGTTATTACTGCGTTTTGGGGTAAGGAGCATGTATGACATTAGTGGGCACCCACAGCATTCGTGTGGCCAAGTCACTGTTTGGATGTGACTGGGGAGCTGGAAAGCCATTCCTTCATCATCCTATACATTGCTTAGGCTTATGTTTGGGTAGCTTCATGACCCTAAGGAGTAAAAGTACTGTTTTTGAAATCAAGGCTTAGATTCAACATGCTGTGAGAGCTACCAGTGTAGGCTGGGGTTTATCACTGGTATAATGCCCCAGCCCGTGGCTTTCTGGAAGGGATCATGCTCAAATTCCTGGTGGGTCTTGGAGCAACCCTCACGCTGCTTTGTATCTGTTCCATTTGCAAAGAAATTGCTTGCTGATGTGTTTATCAGCAGGCAAATTGTGGGACTGCCTGGAGAGAGGGTTAATGTGTGCCAGAGACTGCGGCTCCCCGGCAGCCTGAGCTCATCCAAGTGCTGGTGCCCATGGCCCTTCCCTCCCGAGCTTCTCCACTCTCTCTCCTTTCTGGCTCTGGTTCTCCAACTCCTTGCCAAGCCATTTCAGCACTCTTAACTGGGAACAAAACTAACCTGACAATAGAAAGCAAGTTTGGGTGTTGTGGGTTTTTTTTTTCCCTGAGATATGTGCTTAAATGGCTCAGCAGAGGGCAGACGGGGTGTCATAGCTGGCAGGGGACAGAGGGCAGGAGGGCACAGCTGAAGGTGGGATGACAGCAGGTCCAACCAGAGCCCCTCTGGAGCATGAGTCCCAGCTGGACTCCTGGGAGACCGGGCTGGGACAGGGAGCCTGCTAGAGCAACCTTAATTTGTGTTCAGCTGTGAGAAGCAGGGAAAAAAAACTCACAGCCTGTGTTCTTTAGTAGTATTATTATTCTCTTGCTTCTGCAGCAGCAGGACGGTTTGGTGAGCCCTTCCTCTCATGTCTGTGTACAGCTGAGGAGCAGTGCTCAGCCTCTTCTGCGGGACCCATGTGTCACATTTGCCTCCCCAATGGGAGGCTGTGACCTCGATCAGAGGAGGGATGATGTGATCCCCCCATCCCCTTGCTCACAGGATCCCTTTCATGGGAGAGCTGAGGGCAGGCGGCGGCTCCAGGTTGGATGGTTGTGCCAGGCTCTTCAGGTCTCAGCTACGAACAGTTTTGCTGTTTACGAAAGGGATTAGGCTAGCGCAGAGCGCAAACAGTCGTAGCCTGGAACACACCAGTCCTCACAAACAGGTTAATTGCCTTCCCTTAGCTGCAAGTCAGTTGCTTCAAGGTATCATAAAATGAATTCAGCAAAGGCATACCTATTAGAAACCCCATGCTGCTAATAGGTATATGCTCATGTCTATCCCAATGATTTGGGGGTTACCAGAGTTGAAAGGCATATTTAAGAGATTATTTGATGTTTACATGCTGTAGCATTTCCCTGCACCTTTCTCTGATGCTTATGACTCACAGGTTATGGAAAGCACAGACCATTTACCTTATGGCAGTTTGCGTGGAAATATCTATACAGACATCGTGCCAGTTCAGTTTTACTGAGATTATAATTTTTATTTGGTTGGTTATGCTTTAATACCTATGCATATTATGGCGTACCAATACAGAAGGACTCTGTAGCTGCATTGCTATAAGGCTCCTTTCATATCCCTATAATTACACCCATTTCTCTAATGAGCAAAACAAAACCAGACGTTCACAAAATAGACTCATCTTTGACAGTTTTATAGAGGCCTTTGTGTGCCTTTCTGGTGTTTGCTTTTGGCACTCCAGTGCTGTGATCTTGGATCACCACCTGCTGTCTGCTGAAAGAATTCATCCTGTGTCGCATTTGCTGAACCACGTTGCTCCTCGTTGTGATAATGACCCCAGCTCCCACCCTTCTGCAAGGTACTGCTGCGGGTGGTTACTTACTGTTCCTTCACTTAGCTTGGAGCTACAAAGTTTGTTAATTAACTTAAAGCTGCATAAACTCTCAGAAATGTGTCCCCATCAGGGATTTTTAACTGGTTTAGCTAATTTGTGTTTTAAACCAAAAGTGAGGTGGGTCTGTATTGAGCTGTGTAGGCAAAACCCTGACCTAAGGAAGGAAGTAGGCATCTGCGAGGACATGGCTGGACCTTTGTAGGGCTGAGAATAGGGACCTGGAGGGGGAGCCCAGATGGAAATCCCAGATCCCTCTTGTGCCCTGAGAGCTTGGGTGCTGATGAATCAGATGTCAGCGTTTTGGAAGAGGGGAGCTGCTTTGAGTTCCTGCCTAACGTGGATGAGTGATTTCTTTGGGAGCAGAGCAACAGAATGAATGCGTAGGAATTGCTGGTTTTCTTCGAACTGTAGGTTACCATATATTGTACTGAAGTTTTTTCCTTTTTCTAAGAAGCGTGTGTTAACTACACTGAGTTGCAGTTGCACTGAACAGCCTTTCCCTGTTTGGTGAGCATGGGATGACATCTAGTGTGGGTCAGTACATGGCAGCACCAACTCATGGAGGGTATAGCTTAGCCTGGAACTGCCAAACTGTTCCTGCAGCCAAATGTCCCTTAAGCTCCCTTCCTGGAGACTGCCAGCCACCCTGCTTTGTGGCTAAGAAAAGTGTCTGTCTGCTCCTGAATACTGGTTAAAATTTATTCCATCCTATCACACAAGTTGAAGACAGCAATAGATTTTTTGGGGAGCTGCAGCTGGTCTTTCCTAGTCCTATGATGGCATCTTTGCATGTGTTTGGGGATGGTGACTATTCTTGGACATAACCATCTCAGTCTGTTGTTGCATTTGAGTCAGTGTTTAAGAGAATTTAGTGAGCTAAAACAGGCAGGACTGGCAGCGCAGTGAGAGATGTTGTCCAGATTGGATAGACAAAATACTTTCAGCTGAGTCTGTCCTCCTACGTATGTACCTTCACCAGGAAGCCTGGGGGTTTCTCTGTGTTCTTTGTACCTCCTGAGAAATGGGAAAAGCAGCGCCTCTGACTGCAGGATTTTCCTTGGTGGGTTAGAAGTAGGGAAAGGAGTTCAGGTTCAGAGCTGGAAAATAAATGTGTTTGGATTCTTTTGGTTGTGTTAGCTCTTTCAAATACAAGGTGTTGTGTAAATGTTGGAATTCTGTAGAATAACAGAAGAGGTAGAATCTCCTCCGGGTTTGGAGGCTATCAGTATGCCATGAAACCTGCAGAGATCTCATTGGGAGTCCTCCTCTGTAGGCACTGGTGGAGACAGAAGAAAAGTAATTCTAAAGCATCAAAGGAAATTAAAATTACAAAAAAAGTTCAGATGGGAAACGTGTATATAATCACACCAAGAAAAAAAATAATTTGAGATATGGATATACTCTGTGGGATGATGAAACTTGGCCAAGCATAATGGTGATAGATCTGCAGATAACCTGAGACATTAAATTAAGGATACTTTTGTAATAAAAGACAGGATTTTTGCATGTTAGTACGACTGGGGGGAGGGGGAAGGAAGTGACAATAGTATTAAAAACATTTCATTCTGCACCAGAAACCCTTATTTGAAAATCTTAGGAAGGTCAGAGAGAAGCAATAAATAAAGTTACCAGGATATTTTGGCTTGCGAGGTATGATTAAGCTCAAAATAAATATGTTTTATCAAAACACCACAAGCAACAGAAGAGATAGCATATTTTTTGTCCTTCAAACATTTGTAGATAATTGAAGAAGGGAGAGAAAATATTTAAAAGGTTGAAATGTGTTTAAACTTGAAGGAACAGTGTTAACTGAGGGATAAAAAACATTGAAAATGAGATTATATAAGGTTTATGGTTGGCATTTTAAGTAGTCTAAGAGTGAGATTAAACAATACGGTAGAGTATGTCTTTTGGGGAGCAGCCCTGCCCTGTTGAGAGGACAGCAGAATAGGTTTTGTTTGTGGCTAATTAGCATTCTCATGCTCCTATCCGGGCCACCACCAACGTGTAAATCTAGGTTGTTCTAAGAAAACTGGAAATAGTTTCTGCTACTGCATCTTTCCTGGAGTTCCTCTACCAAATTTGTAAATAATAATTAAAAAAAACCAGCTTCGTATTTGGCTCTTATTTTGAACACAAGAAATGGGCAGACACCGTGGGCTATATGGAAGCACACAGACAATTGGATATAATGAAGTACAGTAAGCAAACGAGCTTGAAAAGGGGGCAGTATGCAGACAGTGGAGCTGTTGTGACAGAGGATGGATTCTGCAGGTGGGTGAGCAATGGAGGTTCCTGGTACCTGATTTGCAGCAGGATAACAGTGTTCAGCCTCTCCTCCCTCCCGCTTGTAATTGCCCTGCAGATCTTGGTGGTGGTTTAGGTCCCTGTTTGGAAGCTGAGAATGAAAAAAAAGTGAGCACAAGCAGAGGGCTGGTGGATCGGCCCTCCTTTTTGGGGCAGAAAGCCCTGTCCTGCTTTCAGAAATTGTTCTTGGTGTGTGAAAAACCTCCGCAGAGCTGCCAGCACGCGACACGGGGCTGCAGCAGCTCAGGGGAGTGCGTGCGGTGAACTGAGCGCTGCCCGTGGCTGGCGTGCTCGCCTGAATTTTTCTTTCTCAGATAAGGCTGCGGAGTTTCGTGTTTCTGCGGGCAGCAAGGCTATGCAGCGGCTGGACTTTAGTTAATGAAACTGCCCATCGTTCCGCGCGGGCCAAGACTGCAGCGCAGCTCTGCTAAGTGGTATTGAATGCCCTTCCCTCTCCTTCTCTCCAGCTGCGGGAGCGCGTGGCCACGTGGCCCCCAGGGGAGGCAGACCAGATAGACTAATGTCAGAGCAAATTTGGGATTCAGCCAGTGTCTGAATGACCCGGTGCTGGCTGGAGGTGCACTGCATTTATCATTGTTTCCTTTGCCTGTAAGAGAAAGCTGCAGGTAGGCTGATAAAGGGACTGAAAGGTTTGTCGGGCTTCACCGGAGGTCCGTCAGCCCCTGCACGCTCTCTGCTGAAAGGCTGCTCGGTAATTCCCGCTCTGCCTTTCCTATCCACGGGATAAGGTCTGCTTCTCTTTTACTCCATTGATTTAAGCATGCTGGTGTCAGAATAGGCTTGGGCACCTCTGGGCTTTGTGGGGGAGGACCCAGGGCTGGAACGGCAGCCAAAATTTAAAATCAGGGTTAGTCTGTTGACACACACATAAATCAAGCAGCCTTCCTATCATAAATCTTTTCCATGGATTTTTTTTTTTTTTTTCTGCTGCTGTGGTGGAACCAGTAGGAGCGGTGCAGCTGCCTGGGCTTCCCAGGGTTGGGTTTCAATGTCAGAGCTGTTCTCCTTCACCCCAGGTGGCTGAATGCAGCTCTCTGCTCCCCCCTTGGTGAGATCCCTGCAGTGTTGCATGCTTTTGTGTTTGCCTTGGGTGGTTTTCACGCATGGTGGGGTAGGTTTTTGACTGTCTTTTGGGGATCTCTTTTGCATGGTCAGCTGTGTTTCTTAGTCATCTGGCTGGTGTCAACTACATCTAAGGTAGTGCTAAAAGCTACTAAAAAGTCAGCTGTCCTAGTGTAGAGGTCTCTATGGGACGCTCTAAGCTGAGGGAGGGGTGGGTAATCAATGCCTTGTGTGATGGTGGTGATGCTCAGGACTGGGGAGTGATTTGTCCTCCAGGCTTGTGTTCTCATGTGCCATAGCTGTTCCATGTCTTCTGCACAGCCAGTACAAAGCAAATGGGATGTTCCACTGATGGGTACCTGGGCACCCGTGCTCTGTACTGAGTGCTGCCAGCGCAAAGGAAGGGGCTGCTGCATTGATCAATTTTAGAATGAGTGCTTATTTTCTCTCACTGTAGCACAACAGAGAAGGGTGTGCTCTGAACTACACAATGTGCTTGCTTGTGAGCAGAGCCACGAGGGTCAGACTGGAGGAGATAGACCCTGACAGTGTTCTTCTAGGGATGTTAAAGAACTCTCTTCTGTCTGTTTCCTTCTCCCTTCCAGTGTTTCAGTGCCTCTTCCCCTTCCAAAATGATGCCTTACTGTGTGTAACACCTTTTGTGAGACTGCAGGGGTATTCAACTTGTAAGCCGCATAATTTGTTCTCTATATGTCACCCAATAGTGAGAATGCTGCCCGATAGAGATTAAGAAAGCAGTGTCATGGCTCAGAGGAGCAAGGCGTGCTCTTTTTGATAGAGAAGATAATAGAAGACTGAGCAATATTATGGTGGCTGTGGGTGGGATGTTTACATGAACTCTGTGGGACACGTGTGCATGTAGATGATTTCTCAGGCTGATGTTTTGATTCTTCTCCAGTATAATAAAGCTGTTTTCTCCTTGTCTCTTTTTTCAGGGTAACCAGGAGCCAGCAGCAACTCCTGACGCAATGGTGCAGCCATTCACCACAATCCCATTTCCGCCACCCCCACAGAACGGGATTCCCACAGAGTATGGGGTGCCACACACTCAGGACTATGCAGGCCAGACCAGCGAGCACAATCTGACGCTCTATGGAAGCACGCAGCCGCATGGAGAGCAGAGCACGAACACGGCCAGCACGCAGAATGGATCTCTTGCAGTAAGTGCAGGAGTATGTAGAGCAGGACAGGAGCACAGTGCTTTAGGAAAAAGCAGCCATTGATTAGATTGCTGTTTCTTAAGTATGCGGCAAGTCAGCAGTAGACTTGAAAAGGAGAGGATTATAAAGAAAAAATAACTTCTGACCTTCCATTACTAGGCTCCTGTCTTTTGTGTTGTGCATGTTCCCCTCATAAATGTCTGCAAAAAGCAGTAGTACTTGGTGTTTTTACTGTGGTGGCATTGTCCAAAGAGAGTCCTTTACAAAAGTGCTAATTACCTTGAGTTAATTGGTGAACAGTTCAAATGAATGTGAAGGAGGCAAATTCTGGAAGGTTGACAGTACAAAGAATTAGGGTGAGCACATGCATTGCAGGTGTAATCCCAGTGTGTTTTTGTTTTCAGGAAGCTAGCAGAGTAGAAAAACAATTTTCTTTAACTTTTTGAAGACGACAGAGAGGACCTCTCAGCTACTGGCATCCATTTGCCAAACAAAGATTTTCACCTTCTTATATTTTTTTGCTTTCTCCTCATGGCCTGGAATGGGCACTGGGCAACATGCTGGCAGATTATCCCAGGAAAAGCTTTATCCACCCCGTAAGCCACTTGTTAAGACTTAACTTCCTAATAAAGAGCCTTATGGTGAGAGCCTTTGGTGCTCAGGGCCGGATTTAATCTGTTAATGCTTTCAGTTTTACTTGTAGTTGGGTGTTTGGCTCATAGAGATTATTTTTTCCCCCAGTAAGTACCGAGTGAATTCAGTGCCAGTGATTCAAGAACTGATAGTGCCAGCTCGAGTGTGTGTGGTTCCCAGCGGGCTGCTCTGCTGTTTCTGCAGTGGGCAGTGGCTGCACAGTTGACACTGCTGGTTATGACTTGGATATCTTAGAGTTAAACTTGGGAATGCTGCAACTTCAATGTCTCATAGAGGAAGAGGTTACAAAGCAGATTGGTGATGTGCAAAAGGAACTTCAGGTGCCTTCCTCAGCAAATACAAATGTAGATGAGGAGAGATCGGGCTGGAAATAAAACGTGGAGCTGGTGCAGAGTGCAGTGTGCAGAAATGCAAGTCATCATTTTAGTACCCAATTGTCTGATGTCGTTCCAACCCATAAGATCTGGGTTGCCCATCTCCAGCAGACAGCTGTCTTGAGCACTGCCAGTTGGATGGGAAGGCTGGAAATAGGGAATAAAACAGGGCAGTGGCTTTCCCTGTGTATTTTTGCTGTTCCCATCCTTGCCCAGAGCTTAAGACAGTTTCTTTTTAATGGAAATGATGCAAGCCTTGACCCTGGATGTAAGCTCTAGCCAACCCTTCTGCTCCTCTTCCATATTAGGAGCCATCTCTGTGGTGCTGCAGGGCTGAGCTCTGTGTTTCATCAACTAATACCGGCTCCGAGGAGCCCGCAGCGCACGGGGAGGCTGGTGAGGCTGCGAGGAGGGACTGGGAGCCCATCTGTGCGGGAGGGAGCGTTGCTGGGAGACTGCTGGGAGGCAGCCGTGTTGCCAGGAGGCTGCGGAGGGAGCCTGACTGGCAGGGGTTATCCGACAAACAGGCTGAATAACACGTAACGCTTGTACTGGCTGTTGGAAACAGGTGGGCACGTCTGGTCTGACCATTTGATGTGGTTAAAGATGTGCGAGCTGAGCGTACAGAGTCGGGCTCGCAGACCCAAGCCAGCTGGGAAAGGGTAAGGGCTCAGATGAGTGTGTTGCTGCTGCTGCTGTGGCTGGGACTGGTCAAACCCAGAGGATCCCAGATGGTGGCACATGAAGAAATCCAGGGGGAGGGGGAAGGCGCCTCAGCCAAGAGCCTTTCACGTGCCAGAGTTTCACATGGACGGGGTCCTGGATCTTCTGAGTCCCTTTGTCTTTCTGTCTAGGACTCCTTCTCTGTGAAGTCATTTTGATTCTATGGGCTGCTTGTAACTTCTTCTCAGTATGCTGATTAATGATGTAGGAACTAAGTGAAGGAAGAAAGCTCAGTAGTTACTCAAGCTAAAGCATGCTGTTAAAATACAGCAGAATGAGTTGGTTGTTTCACCTTGAACATCTACAGCTAAAGTCAGTCATCTTGTCCATCACACACACTGTTACTGGTTTGATCTACATATTCAGTCAATGTGGACTAGAATGCTATGCTGTAAGGCATCTTTTCCTTTCACCATTTTGTCTTGCTCAAACAATAGTGCTAACTTTAATAGAGCAAAAAGTCATTGTGGGTGATGTATGATCCTTCCCTCCCATTATTGTGACTGACAAGTGCAACTGCTGCCATGTGTGTGAATACGATACCCTAGACCGAACAGCCGGAGAATTTTTTAGCTGCTGACTTGAAGCCTGTGCTCCCATGGGATGATTCGGAAATTCCTCAGCCAGGCAGATAAGGTCTCCTCTTGCTTTTAAGAACAAGGCCTGTACTTGGTCCAGTTGGCAGGAAAGAGCGACATAGTGAAAGGTATGCTCAGATGGCTGGGCTTTCCTGCTTTTCAGGCTGGTAGCCTTTAGAATAATTGCAAAAGTAACAGGGAATATGAAGTGGCTTAAAATTCCATCATGGAAAAGGGGGAGTTTCGTCTGGTTGGTAAGATGTTATGCAGCAATATAATGGAGTCTATAACAGGGTCCATAATACACTGGATGGAGGCACCTTTTCATAGAAACTTGGCAGATTCTGATGAGCAAGTCAGACTGGACAATTTGAGATGAGTGGTGATATCTGAGTTAATAGACAGTGGTCTGGAAGTCTCAGTTCAAACATCAGCAGTGAACTTAAGTCAAATAAACTTTGAGAGTCAAAGTCCATACCTTCCTATGTAGTTGCCCTGAGCAAAGGGGAATGACTGGTTGGTGACATGAGGTAGGGATGAGCTTGGTTCTGGAGGTCTGAGTGTAATGGAAAGCATTCAAAGCTCTCAGAACAGGGATGTGGAAAAGAAATTGGCACAATAGGTGGTGTAATACAAACAGCTTGATATTTTGGAATCTTTTTTATTTTAGGATCAAGCCTCATCTGCGGGGCTTTGTTTCTTCCCTGGCATGTGGGTCTCCCGGTCTTCGTCTCTAAGCATCTGTCCTTTCTCTTGATACTATCCCAAAGCACAGCTGCTAGACCTGGATTAAAAATAGACTGAGGTACCGGACCATATTTGGGCTGCTCGGTCTGCCTGTTGCAGCCTGTCTCCAAAACCGTTGACACTGCGCATTTCACTTCTGGTACTGGGTCGCCTGGTTTCTTCCCCCTTCCCGGTTTACATTAGCACACTTATCCCTAATGGAGAGACCCAGCACAGATAGCTCCAAGTGGAGATGCTAATTAGACTGCGGTACCTCTGACAGCTGAACTGATCTAAAGATTCACTGCTGTCAGAAAGGAGAGATCTGGCTCCAAGCGCATACTCCCACTCCTGTTTAGTGGTTCTGGCATTCCTTACATGAGCCACTTTAATTCACTGACCTGGCAGAAAGCTGTCCAGTTCTTTCGCTGCGTTAATGAATTAGAGCAACTCTTGGAGGGATCCAGCAAATGCTGTTGTTGCAAGGTGAGCGTATGGAGAGCATGGCCAGGAGCCGAGAGCAATTGTCAGCTCCCTGCATCTCCCAGTGCTCTACCCGCAGAGGGAAGATTAATCATCCGCTGAACTAAAAAAGCTCGCTTGATAGTAAATGCAATGCACTTAATACTGTGAGCTGATTATTCAAGTCATTTCTCTTGTTAATGTCAGAGGGAAGAATTTGTGTGTCTGTATAAATTACGGAATGCAGCTGGAGGTATAGAAGTAGAGGAATAAGTTTATGTAAATTAATTCCCATGAAAATGGCAGGTGCTGTCGCCTTGGTGTTACGTTGTCATGAACCAGTATAAAGCGTTATTTAATTACAGAGCATCGTGTCTCTCTGCTTCTTGACATGCCATACTGAAACATATTTAACTCATCTGCTATACCATAAAGGGATACTGACTTTCAGATTTCTTAAAGGAGACACATCTGTGGTGGGGGACCTCTATGTATCGTGTTCAGAAGCAAGACAAGGGAGCTGCTTTGTCATCTGGCTGTGCCCCATACATCTAGCAAGAGTTTGGAAAGAAGGGAGCCAGTGGCACCAAGGCTTCCTCAGCTGACTTTTGTAACACATGGATGATGATGACTTTCCCTTGAGTATTTCTTGCCTAGTCTGAGATTGCAGAATTTTCCTCTGTAATTATTTTTCATCACTTTAGTAATTAAAGCAATTGCTCATGTAAGGTATTTCAGGTGAAGAATATGTGTAATGAATATTCTCACTGGTGTTCTGATACTGTTGAGCAGGTAGACACAAGAAAGAACCAGCTTCAAATAAGCAGCTAGCTGCTGATTGTTTGGCCACCTCAGCTTGGAAATTGCTGTCTTGAGGTAGCGAACTCTGACATTTAACATCAGGAATTTGCTCTGAGTATGAGGCAGATTATTTTATTGAGTATGAGGCAGATTATTGTCAGCACTTGTAGACTTGTGTCTAGTGAGGCAGATTTAAAAATGATTTTGAAAGAGAGATAGGAAATAAATCAGTAAACATCATTATGTTAGAGTATACAGCTGTGGTACTTCTGCATATCTCTCAAAGGTTACAGCAGATCTAGAAGTAGTACAGGGAAAGATAATAGTCATGATGAAAGGGATGTAGCAGGTTCTTTATGAGAAGAAATGAAATCTTCTATTACAAAGAGAGCTGACAGGAATGAAGGCATATGACAAGTACATAGAATACTGAATGGTATGGGGAATAAAATATGGAACTTTCCCATTTTCACTTACTAGGATGCATGTAGGAAATAATTGGGTGCCACATATGAAAAAAGCAGTTTTGGGTTTTGTGGGGGTTTTTTGGTTGTGGGCTTGTTGTTTTGTTTTGGTTTTTGTTTTTGTTTTTTTTTTTTTCTCCATAAAATGGAGAGTTTAGCATTGGAACTCTTGTCCATGGGATGCTTTAGAAATTGAGACATCAGCTGGCTCAGTTTGCTGGAGGCTGTGCTGGAGAGAAGTCACCAAACATTTGCTGTGTTTCTACATTCTTCCACAGATGCCACAGATTTGGCTGCTGTCAGACACAGTGGGCTGAACGGATCTTAGTCTGTCACTGTGTGGCTGTTCTGCCACTGTTAGTGGGGCGATCCAGGGCTGACCACCAGCTTGTGAAGTTGTTTTGCTGCCTTTACCCTGTCAGGGCATCCCTGTTTTGTGAGGAACTGCTCACAAAGGGTTTGACATGACCAGCAGAGCACGTAGCAAAGCTTCCTGTGTGCTTTCCTGTGTTAGGTTTGTGTCTGACTTCACATGGGGTATGTATTTATTTAATGAGGGAAAGTGAATAAAATGACCTAACCTTCAGTATGTCCAAAAACAGGTAACTAAAAATATGAAAAAAACATACCCTGAATTAACATGATGATATTGAAAATAACTAGAAGCCTAGCAGGCATTATTTGGTATGTCCTTAGCAATTTTTTTTCTCTGGTTTTTGGCATACAGGGTACTTGGGCACTTTATTAATTGTGCCTCTAGTGTAGCCCAGTTCTTTTTTAAAGTACAACACTGCTAGCATCTCTGAGAAATCAAGTACATGGATATAATTCTAAAATCATGTTTACTGCTGTTGAAAGGTGATTATTAGCTCAGCAGTCTTCTGTCTGCTAAACACATGTTGTTTAAGCAGCAGAAGTTCCCATGCCCTTTGCTCTTGGATGTGTAGGACCTCGGTCTTGCTCTGGTAGAGTGTGGTAGGGCAGGAGAAGGGTCTTGTGTCTAGTGCCTAATTCTTCACTTGTTTTTCCACCAAACCTGCTCAGTGGGTATTGGTTCCTTGGTGGGTGACTGGTTGTTTTGACCTGGGTTCTTGATGAGAAGTTGCAGAGACCTTCCCACATTGCATTGTCTGCACGCTCCTTTGTGGTGGGAAGATTGCCTTCTGCCAGTCACAGCTTTCAGTCCTTGTCTCTACACAGTTCCTCAAGCTCTTGATCCAAACAGGGTAGGTTTTTTTTTCCTTTTTTTTTTTTTTTTTTTTTTCCCTTGAATCCAAGACTGGTCTAGAACCAGTGGAGGGAGCACAGTCTGTTTCCCAGATTTTGTAAGCCACCCAAGTCCCCTTTTAAATATAGTTATTAGTTACAGTTTGTGTTTTGTAAATATTTTCTTTGCAGTGATTTATGGCTCTTAACCTCCACATTATGATTCACAACATTTTGAACTGCCTGCTTCCTGGGGGAGAGGATGGGGATTTGTTTTTTTGCTTTTCTATAACTTGGACCTGAAGCGGCTCCAGTTCTAGTAGCAAGTGGGAGATGGAAACAGAATGTGCTGGGTATTAATAGTGTCTGTCCTGGCCCATCACTTCGGTGTTTGTCTGGCTTGTCGGGGAGGTAGCCCTCAGCCCTCTGTCTGGCCGCGCAGATGGAGATCTGCTCAGAGCACAGGCGCCACTGGCGCTCCTCAGCACTTGCTTGTTCACCAGCTGCTTTAGGACAGAAGACTCTAGTCAAAAGGTGGGAAGATGGTTGCAGAGTGGCCTCCAAACCTTTCACAGCACCCTCGTTACCTCTTACATGCATACGTACACATTTTATACATCCATGTTTCTCTATGCAGTTGCTACTTCTTGCTTAGGGTTTCCTTACTGTGGGCACAGGCAGCAAGTAGTTGAAAGTGAAGCACATATCACACGTGTCCTGAGCTCTGATGTACTTCTCAGTGACCTTGAGCAAAGCTCAAAGCTTGCATGTACAGGCATGAATGACATTATCACCTGCATAAGTATATGTTAGACTATGCTGAGGAGGTAAGGTAGATTCAATACTGTTTCTAAAAGCAGGATCTTTGCCGCAGCATGTCTCCGTGTTCCCTGATGACAGGCATTGAGACCTGGGGAACGTGTGTTAGCTCCCTTCTGAGCTGAATTGCTATTCTGTAGGGAAGGGTGAGGACCAGTTCTTCCCTGTGAAGTGTTGATGTGAGGCCAGAAGGAAGGAGCTGAAATTCGGGGTGGGGAGTGCACACTCGGTGAAATGTGGGCTTTTATTGTCTGGCTTGGTGAGGGTAACACTGTTGCTCATCTCCATTATGTGCTGCCTGAGAACACGCTTCAGGCTCTTCCTTTTATCTACTTCCTAATGAATTAAGACAAGGAATAACTATAAAAGGAAAAAAAAAAAAAGGCAAGATCTGAGAGACTTGTTTTTCTTTCCTTTATGTTGTAGCTGAATGTGTGGCAGTACACAAATGTATTAAGCTAATGTTATAGTGGCTGAAAGTTCAAATCTTACCTTAGGGCCATGGACGATAGAAATGAGAGAACTATGTCATCGAGAGAGAGAAGGTGTTTAATGTTAAACTACTACTGAAAAATCAGGGTATGTGAAACCCTGAAAAGAATTTGGGGACTCCCAGTATAGTCAGAAAGGGAAGAGTGGACTGAGATCTCCTGTGCCTTCTATTGTTTCTCCTCTTTCAGGCCTTTGTCTTACTGTACACGTCATGTGCTGCAGAATGACTCCAGTGTGGCAGCAGCACTCTGCCATACGCAGGAACAGCTGCGAGTGTTTTTGAGCAGGCCACTGTACATGATACATTGCACCCTTGATAAGAAAGGATTTCCACCCTCTGCCTGCAAACAAATGGATGGGAGAGGAGCGCAGATGACCTCCCCTGTGAAAGTGTCAGATCCAGTCCTGTGCAACCTATGTTTTTAAATTAAAGACCAAAACATTTTTGTTGTCGCTGTTCAGAATCTGTGCCTTTCATCATTCACACTGCAGAAGACACAGTAGTGTGTCTGTTTGAAGATGCACCTTTGTGCGTGGGTGTTTGCTCACTTGAAATTCTACACAAAGCCACAGAAAACATGGGATTTGGAAAATTGCACTAGCAGCACTCCAGAATGAGTTGTAGGGATCCCTTTTAGCAGGAGCGTTGATGATTTTGGGGAGTTATTTTGGAGGACTCACTTGCAGGTGTTGTGTATAGTAGTGATGGATAGGCTACTCTTGTGTTTTGTCCTTCTTGGACAGATTTGCCCTGAGGAGCAAAGGACTCTGATGGAGTCATAAAAATAAAACCACCAAATAGCATGGTGTGATTTAATTGCAAGCCAGCTGCATTGATTCTTCCCCTAGGGTGCACACTCCGTATGTTTAGAGATGCATTTTGTCATAGGGGTGAGGGCAGGAGAAGAGAGGGAACTTAGAGGGGGATGCAGCTTTTTAGATATGATCAAATGGAAGTTTTTGAGGTTGTTCTCGAAAATTTGATGTTTGGGGGATGGATGAGTCTTAGCCAAATAGAAATGTTTAATCCTGCTAGGCTTCTGAGACTTGCACGACTCTGGGAAGTAAAGATACTCGCAGGGCAGTATCTTCATTCTTCCTGTCACAGCTTAATTTATATTAACCTGATCTAACATGTTTTATGCTGCATCTGCAGCCCTACTAAAACAAAATGGAAAACTCTCACTGCTTTGCTCAGCGTGACAAGACCCCCGTACTCACCGTTTGCTTGCTCTTGTCAGTGCATTATAACCAATATGGAAGTTCAAGGTCATGTCTGCAAGAGACATTTCTGGCCAGAAGAAGCTCTCTTAATGTTGCCGGTTTATTTTATATGTGGAGAGATGTTTTTTTCCAAATATTCATGAAGTGTTGTATATTAAATGATGTGCAGAGCAGTCAAGCAAGTCCAGTCAGTGGTTGAGGAGTCAGTGCAGGCAACTCTGCTGAGATTTCTTTCTTCTTTGATACACAAATTGTGTACTTAAAACAGGAAGGGAAAAAAAAAAAACCCACCACTTTCCCCCACTTCCCCTTAAATCTTTACTTTTAAGGCATGCATGTGTTCTCAAAGGTGCTTAGGAAAGGCTGACTCTAGCAATTACATGGTCCTTGCCTTCTGGTAGAACTTCTTTTTGCTTGATGGGTTGAGGAAGAAGCCAGGTTGGCATCTAAAGAAATGAAATTACACTTTAAAGTGCATCATACGGGTGGTCAAAGCATGATTCTCAGGAGGCCGAGGCAAGCAGCAGGAGGTTGAGTGCACGGGTGGGTGCCCTCTGAACAACTTGGCCTGTCCATGCATGCTCTTGGAAAGGGACAGAGCAATAAACCAGACCGATTTGTAGTCTACTTTGTCTGTAGCTTTGAGGTTTTGAGGTAATTTTTCTGACTAAAGTGCGAAAAATACCATTTTCTCACCAAGCCAATTTGCAAAGGGGTGTTGCCTTCATATTTAGTGCTGTGTTCAAAATTGAGCACTTCTTAGTCTAAACCCATCACAGGTGGCTGATGTTCTCTTCCTTTTTTCTCCCCTGCCGGTCATCTCTGCGGAGGCCTTAGGTCTCTCCTCTGCCACGCTGGTCTCCCTTATTCCTCTGCCTTGTTGCTGTATTTCTTCTGTGCACAAGTGCCCCTGGCCCCTGCTTTGGCCTGGCTTTGCTGTACCACTCAGTGCTTGGGGATGCTGGAACAAATTCCCTTGTTTTAGCTGTGGAATTGGTAGCAGAGAGTAGCACTTGGAGTTTTTATGAATCTTGCAGTGGTAACGACTGTTTGCTGTCTCTGGGCTGACTTTTAAATGTATGAGAAAGGTTAAGCAAAGACACCCATAAGCTGTTCGTATATGGATTTTGCCATTTAATTATAGATCTTTTTTTGGGGTAATGTTTATCTGAAGGGAGCTTGACAGAGCAGATGCCGTTTTGCCTGGAGATGCATTTCTGGTATTGGCCCAGTGAAGAGCTGCCACTTCAGCTGTGGGATTTTGATGATGGCATGAACATCCTGCCACATGAGATTAGAGTGGCAGTGCCACCTCCCAGCTTCAGGATATGAAAGATCCGCCTCTTCATTAGGGCTTTCCTATGGTGGCAGCTGAAGTGAGGAAGAACAGGCGAAAAGAGAGAAGTAATTTGAGAAAACCAAAGGCAAATTTACTAAGCTAAAAGGTGATATGAGGGGAGGGAGGCTGAGATCTCATTACTGTTTACTTATGGAAAGGGAGGGGAAGAACAACAGATCAATTGTTAAGCGTTACTGACTTTATCAAAATAATTGTCAAATGCTAGATAATAGCAATTGCAAGTGTAGTACTGATACCTAAAAACAGATAGTCAAAGCATGGGAAAGGAATTTGTGTGGTTTGTGTTCATGCACACTCTTTTGTCTTTCTGATTTCAGCAGACGGAAGGAGGGGCACAGACAGATGGACAGCAATCACAGACACAGAACAGTGAGAATACCGAGAGCAAATCCACTCCAAAACGACTTCATGTGTCTAACATTCCCTTCCGCTTTAGAGATCCTGACCTTCGGCAGATGTTTGGGGTAAGTTACCAGTGCTTTTTAAGGCATGACAGATTCTCTTTCCCCACAGGTAGGACATGTGGTGCTGGTGTATTCATGGGGATGAAAAGCCCTTCCCCCTCCATTTAGTTAGCATGCTGTAAAATATTTGCAGGACTAGGACAATTGGTAGTACTTAGCTGTTAAATACACATGAAAATTGTAACTGGTTTGTTCATATCAAAATGTTCAGTGTAACCTACCAATTGGTTTGGAGAGAAAACAAACGAAAAACCAAACAAACCCTGAAACTTCACCTTATTTCCTAGTAAAGACTAGCACTGAATGTTGTCTCAATATATCCCTTGCAAAGCACTGTGTTTCAGTTGCTTAGAAACTTGTTGAAATATTTATGTCTTTCCTCATGATCCGTTTCTGTGATGAAAAATTGCTGGAAGGAATTGGCCAACTAGCAGTTGCATGTGGAAAAGCTAGTGCAAGTCAGATGGTATTTTACATTGTGTATGATATGCATTCTGTTTCTTCTGACCAAATAGTTTGTCTTTGTTAATCTTCATATGCTATTCATCATTCTCAGTTTATGAGCTCTTTGAGGAAGAGTGTGTTCACATGTGTATAGATGGTGACTCATTCCTCATGAACACAGAGATAAATGAGCTGGATGCTTCGTGACCTAACCTTCAGGTGAAGATATCTATATATCATCATCATCAGGAATATTTGTCTTGTTGATATGATGATAGCATCCTTGGTTGATGGCACGTTTTTAAAGTCTTCAGAAATATTATTAATAAAGTTAATTGTTGCTGCCTGTGTAAGGTGCAATGCAGAGGACTCAAGTCAGGAAAGACCAAAGCTAAGGTTCCTCTTGCCACCTTAGGCTTTGAGTGTATACGGTGGTCCTAACTGCATAACCAGCTCCCCCTCAAAATTCTGCAGTATTCCTTTTTCAGTTTTTGAATCTCTTCAGCCATCTATGTGTGTGTGTATGAATGCACATACACACACTCTCACATGTAGAGTAATGTTACGATATTTTAAGTGTGTTGAATTCAGGTACTTCAAGCTTAGACTTACCCCAGAGAAGAGCTGGGCTTATCTGTTCGTAGCTTGGACAGTAAAAATTGAACAGAGTGCATAGATGTTAAAAATTTTGCTGATGGTCTTCAACAAGAGTCCCAATTGTTATGTATTGTGAGAGATCCTTGCTCCTTGTTCTCGAAGCTTTTTGTGTCCATAAGAAGCTATTTTGTGGATGAGACCAAATGGAGAGGAGGGCATAGCTGCTATTCAGAGGGACCTGGCCAGGATGGAGAAGTGAGCTGACAGGAATCTTAAGATACTCAAAAGATACCTAAGATACTCAAAAGAGAGCCTTCCATCCGGGAGGGAATAACCTCTGCCAGCAGTACAGGCTGGGGAGCAGTTACCTAGGAGGACACTCTGCAGTGAAAGATTTTTGAGGTTCTGATGGACAAAAAAAATCAAACAAGAGCAGCAGCGTGCCATTGTGGCAGAGGCAGCCTGGGTTGTGTTAGTGAGTAGTAGTAGTAGGCTTTGGGAAGTGATCCTTTCCCTGTCTTCAGCACTTCTTGGACTGTATCTGGAATATTCTGTCCAGTTTGGGCTCCCCAGTACAAGAAGTACATTTCATCTAAGTGAAATAACTGGAGCAAGCCCAGTGGGTACCACTGAGATGGTCAGGGGGCTGGAGAACCTGGCATGTGGGCAGAGACTGAGACCTGGGACTGTTAAGCCTTCAGGAGGCAGAGGGGGGATATTTTTGTTGTCTGCAACTACCTCATCAGAGGATACATAAAAGATGTAACCATATTGGTTTTGGCTTTGTGTAATGGTGAGAGGAGAGACAACAAACACAAGTTAGAACTTGTGAAATTTCAAATAGATATCAGGAATTCTTTTTTCTTTTTTCTTTTTTTTTTCTCTTCTAACTGTGAGAGTGGTTAAATAGTGGCACTTGTTGCCCAGGGAGGTTGCAGAACCTCCATCTTGAAGGTATTTGACTTGACTGGACACAGCCTGGCTAGCCAGATCTCATTAGACCCGCTTTGAGGTCTGGAGGTAGATCCCAGCCAAACTTATGATTCTGTGGTTCTGTTGCAAGAGGCCTGGGTTTGCTTCCGTGTTGTTCGTACATTAGATTGTCACACTCTTGACATCTGTGGGAATGTTTTCAGGGTGAAACTCATCTCCTGGCAATCTGTGAGTGCTGAATCTCCTCAGTTGCCTGTTCTGCTATTGTGTTTTTTAGCTTGCTTTATGCTGTTGCAGGGCTGTGCGGTTGGCAGTTCCGTCCGGTTTGGATAAACCGGTTGCTGAAATCACAGCCAGTTCTTGTACCACCTGCTACAATCTGTATTTAGCACGTCCTGCTATGTGCTCCTGCTGCTCCCCTCTCCTGGGAGCTGTATTTCTTACATAAACCGTTCCACGTTGCTGCTGCCCCTTCCCTCGAGACCAGTGCTTGGTTTGACAACTGGCTCCTTTCACACTCGTTCACCTTGATGCTGTCCCTCCCTGTGCTCCTGGTGTGGGAGTTGTGGATAAAATGGAAATGATGAGAACATCCATGTCCTGGTGACTCTTACCTCTGCTTTGCAGATGAGGACACCCAGGCAACATGAATGAACTGCTATACTGAGAAGTGACTTCTACAAAATGTAGCCAAACTGCTTGCATTAAGGTTTCCCATGCTTTTTTTTTGGCCCAAATGGTGCGCAAATGGTTGTACATAGAAGGGCTGGGGAAATACATAGTATGAGTTTGTTTCTGTTGTTCCTCAAGTTATTTGGATTTGGTTTATTTTTTTCCCTAAGCATCATCTCCAGTCCCAGCACACTGATGTAATTTTAACTGGGATAAGTTGTATAATCCCTATAAAACCTTTTGTTGGTTCACTTGGCCTTGTGTTTGCTGATAGGTGTGCCCACCAGAAGAGCAGTTATCTTTGGGGACATAAAAAAACCCCACATGCCATTTTCCTGTAATAGAGAACTTCTTTGCCAAGGAAATAATCAATGGTTCTCGCAGATCTTCCTTTTTCTCTCACTGCTGCTTTTCTCAGCATGCTCAGAGCCTCAAGCAGGGGAGCATTTCTCTCAGAATCCTCCTTGCTCCTATTTATTTTTCAGGATCAGGATGCTTTCCCTTGGGTGATTCACTGAAACCTACCCTTTCTCCTACAGGGGGTTGTCTGAGTCTTCAGCTGTGGCTGGCCTGTAACCCCCATCTTTTCCTTCTGCCTTCTGTGTGTCAGGTCACATCTCCTCAACGTCATATCTGAGAGACTCAAAATCCTTGCCTGGAGTGATTTTCCCAAGCTAGTGTACAAGGAGAGGAATTGGGTAGACAGCAGAATCGTGGAGGAAGAAATAAATGTGATAGTAAGGAGGGAGTAAAGAAAGTCCCCTGAGGATGGAACAGCATGTGAGAGGTCAGCCCAGTCCTGGGGCACAGAACATTAGCTGATGCTTTCATCCAGGCTTGAGTAGAGGTGGACTTGAGATGTGTTGTCCCATGTGTGATTAAATGGATATTACGTAACGCTTTCTAACTTTTACTGTTTGTGAGAGCTGCAGACATAAGGATTTCCTGACAAATTCGAGTTCACAGAATCATAGAATATTAGGGATTGGAAGGGACCTCGAGATCATCCAGTCCAATCCCCCTGCCGGAGCAGGAACACCTAGATGAGGTTACACAGGAAGGCATCCAGGTGGGTTTTGAATGTCTCCAGAGAAGGAGACTCCACAATCCCCCTGCACAGCCTGTTCCAGTGCTCTGGCACCCTCACTGTGAAGAAGTTACTTGTTTCAAACCATTTCTTACCTATTATGTGTTTCTAGCAGGTCCTTGAGATATCCTCAGGAATGGAACAAACATTTCCTTATGTATATGCTTTTTATAGGGAAGCAAATACAATAGGCTGCTTAAAACAGGTAATATTTACTTGACATTTCATGATGCCAATAAAAAGACTTCCAGAAAGCTCCTAGAAGGAATAAGTCATTTTTTAAATGCACATAGTTTTGTGCCCTCTGTGGAATAAATCAATAGCTGACCTTGTTCTAGCAGATAAGGAAGAGTTAATAGCTGACCTGAAACCCTATGGTTGCCTAGGCACCGGTGATTGTTATTTGTATTTACTTTGTGCAAGCAGAATATGGCATCAGGCAGTAATGTAGGGAGCTTTAGAAAAGTCTGTTTCTTCGCGTTTAAACAATTGGCAGAATAACTGCCTGGGAAGGTACTTTTAAAAGGTAAGTGTTAATGGAAGCTATAAAGTATTAAACAAAATGATACTGATGGCCAAAAAGGCATGATTCCACAGTCACTGAAGCTGTGTTAATAAGACACAAAGCATTCTTCATGTTAGGTAGGAGGAGGAAGTAAATGGTAGTGAATAGAATTGCAAACTTAAAGAAACAGGTGAAAAAGAAAGTGTGCTAATCATGGAGATATCAGTGATACAGGTTCAGAGGAAAAGATGTCAATTTTTTACATGCAGAGAAAAGCTCTAGGTGTCGGTACAATATAAAATTAGGAAATAGTTGCGTGTTTTTTGGGGAGGAAAAACCAAACCAAGAACAGAAAAACTATTAAAAAACAAAACAAGCAAACAAAAAACCAAACCAAACTTGCTGTGTGTATGATTTAAGAGGTATTTGTAACACATCTGGCTTTGTAAATAATTTATGACAAAAGAGGATGAGACAGTACTTGCTAATATTTAAAATCCAGCAGATGTAGATAAGGTATGTCCAAAGGCGACAGTCAAAGCAAGGAGCTCTTTTGTTCATTAATGTTAATTTTTAGCCAATACTTGTAAGCTAGAGGAGTTGCAGAAGGCTGGAATGGTGCCCATCAAGATTTACTGTTGAAAATAATTGAAAAGGGTGACCCAGAGAGCTACAAACTATCTATGTATTGATTTAAGATAAAAATAATTTTGGGGAAGTTTTAAAAACATTAGAATTTAACAAAATGCTTAAATATCTATTCAGTGTGACTTTGTGTAAAGTATTATACATCTTTGCAGACAAATACTGTCTTGTCTATTTTGACAAGGTTGTACAAAGCAATACTGATATAGTTGAACATTGCTCAGCCAATTCATCCAAGTGGCCAATGTTGGTTTTTAAGAAAAAGAATACTTATCTCAAATAAACACAGCACAACATTAGAGGAATCAAAAACCTCTTTAATGACAGATAATAAAAAGCAGTAGTTATTGGGGAGATACCAGTGATCAAGACTGTTTCTCGTGTCAGTTTCCCCAGGGGTCTGTTTCAGTCAGTGTTCTGTTCAGGATCTGTATCAACCCATGGAGACAGTACTATTAAAACCTTGCTGGTAAGGTTTGCAGTGAAAAAAACTATTTGAGGAGGAGGAAAGAGAAAGGTTACTGTTAGAGAATGACTTGAAAAACCTGGTTAACATATGATAAATCTGACAAAAACAGGTTTGATGCAGCTTAGAGCAGTGTACTGCGTATGTGGAAACCAGACTGTGCTTGCAGGATGGAAAGCTTTCTTTGGAAAACATGGTTTTGGAGAGTACTAGCAATTGTTGAGGATGGTTGCTTCAATAATACAAAGGCAGATACCAGGTTGAAGGAGGGTTGTGGTCTTGCTCATGTTCAAATTTGAGAAGGCTGTAACGACATGGTTTTGTTTACTTCCAAGACCAGCTTAGGACCAAAAAAAAATAATCTAGGGATTGTAAGATGTGTGGCTTTTTAACTGTGTAATGTGTTGGGTAGATGATTTGCTCAGCTTATTAAAGCAACATTGGTGGATGGCATGTCTGTTGTTTACAGGTGCTTATGCATGGATGATACCTACTAATAGGGGGTTTAGGTCTTGTTTACAGTCACAAGATTTTCCAGTTGGAAGCTGAGATTAAACACAATTAACCTTGAAATAGAAGAAAAATTCTTAGTAATTTTGGCTAATTTAAGCAATGGAACAGCTTTCAAGGGTACAGAAGAGTTGCCGTCAGTGCTGAAAACAAGTTAGAAACTCTTTTCAAAATCTTACTATGCAGTTTCTGAGGAACATGCTTTGTCTAGTGTGTGTAAGGACTCTGACATGATGGTAGTAGTCTTCTCCATAACTGCTGGTAGGCTGTCCCCTTCGTTACTGGACTATGTATACAGAAGAAAAGCACATATTTCACTCAACACATTTCCAATCCTTTCAACTCTGTGCTTTGATTGTGTCTGTGCTTGTATCTCATGGTTGATAGCTTCAGTCCTTCCCTCTTAGGCTTCAAGAAACACTTTTCCTCCCAGTATAGAACTGGTTGAGGTACTTCGGGTAGTTCTGCACTTGAGAGTCAGATGGACTTCGGAGTCTCCTGGGGAAGATAGAGGCCAAGTTGGACTGCATGCAAGAGGAAAATCCATCTGTTCTCAAGCTGAGCCATGAACTGCCTCCACAAAAACAAGCCAAGTGGATTGTTTTGGTAGTTCCTATATGTTTCTGTGCACTAAGTCCTTCTTATCTGTTGTGAGAGCAACAATACAAGGAGTCAGACTTGAAGTTTCTCAGAGTTTACTGTGGTGAAATGCTCAAGAAACTTCAACTATTTTTAAAAAAGGAGATGGTGTAAGATAAAAATAAGGACTATGTTGATGACGATTGCAGATGAAGGTGGGATAGCACAGTACAGGGTGTGAATTCTCTCAGGCTTTGGCTACAGGTGGAGATGTTGCCTTCTTTACAACATATTCACTCCATGGCTACTTGTAGGCTGTTAACTGCTTCTGGTGGGGAACATTGTCAGCCCAATCAGTAAAGGGGTTTTGTGTGTTATCAGCTACAACACTAATAATGCATAGCTGTTTAATATAAAGGTGACCATTCTGTCACATTTAATAACTTCAGTCAATGACATTATTAGTAACTTCATTTATTAAACATGACAGAATGGTAGGTACTTTTTTTAACACTGGATTTTAAGGCAGGTACTGTTGTTATTGGATCACTACTGTGGGCTTCTTTATAGTGTATGTTATCCATAGACCACTGCTTTGTGTGACCCAAGCAACACAGCTCTGGGAGCTGAGATATTTTTGGAAGCTCTTGTAGCCTTCGGATCTCGGCCTCTGGGGAAACATTTTGGCACTTTGCACTTCCTAAAATATCTCAGTGGATATAATTTCTCATCCAATTTCATTTTGATGTCAAGAGTGCAAAACACCTCCATAAGCCTATAGTTTGAGGTTAAAGTAATAACAAGCTAGACTACAAACTCTTTCTCACCAAGAATTTGGTAGAATTTTAAGTCTGTATTGGCCAGTAAATAAATTAAAATCCACAAGTAATTAATGATACATGAATATTGGCAACAGCAGAAAACTGCTCATTAGGTGTTAAGGTAAGTAGGTGAGTAATATGATAGACTAAGAAGCTCTGACCTTCAGGTGTTGATGGAGCGAGGCCTGAATACAGCAGTAGGAAAGTTGCTGAAAGGGACTCTGCTTTCTGAGTGGATTGGACATCTAAAGGATGAAATCCTGCCTTCTGGATATCAAGATGTATTTTAGACTTTTTAATCTCCGACTAATACTGACCACTCATCACACAAAGCAAGTCTGATGTGCCAGTGTTGGTGGACAAACATTCTGACACAAGGTGGCCTCTTTGTGACTCTTCCTGCGATGAGAGAGCGCTCCAGCCCTGTCACAGGGCAGGACTTTGTTACTGCTGATGTTGCTTAGAGCTGGAGGAGATGCTGCTGTTTACACTGATATGTCTCACCAGGGCAATTTCTGGAGTCACCTTTTGCAAAGGACTTGTGTACTCGTTGTTACTTGAGCATCCTGCCTTGTGTGAAGGGCTGCGCTGGGGACCATGGTGCTTCTGCACGAGGGTGCTGGTGCCGCTCCAGCTGTCAGCAGCTATTGCGCTGTCTGTCTTGCTCTGCAAAAGCTGTGCGCTGATGCCAGAGGACATAGAAACTTCTGTAGTGACCATCTGGTGGAAGGCAGCAGCGACTGGATCATACATTTATCTAAGATTTGTTTGATTTAATGTGAGTTACTAGAAGAGTCTGCACTGAGACTGGGCTGAATGTCATTTAGGAAACAGTGCTGTGCTGTAGCTGGATTTACTTGCCTGAAAGGCTTGGGTAAAATTACATGGAGTTGTCTTTTATAGCCCAGTTTTATATACATCCAGTCTACATGTCTGAGTCCTCTCAAATTGAGTTTTGAGTGTATGCTGCTTTTGTGGGCATGAGTCCAAGTACCGTTTCTGTGGCAGCAGTACCAGGTTACAGTTCAGTCACACCTCTGGGGATGGCACAAGGCAGGAGCAAGGAGCTGTAAGTGTAGACCTGGAAGCTGGCCTGGTGTTAAGATCTCTGGAACTGTACCCTGCTGTACTGTTCACCTCCATCTTGCTGCTCTGTGTGAGAATCTTTTATTTGTGAGTCAGAGTATAACAAATGACTGAGAAACTATGTTCCTCGTCACTTTGTTTGCTGGGATGGCTGCAGTCTGTAAACCTGTGCTCTTCATCTGGCTTCCTTTTAAAGTCTGGCTTCTTAGAAAACATCTGTGTTGTGTTGGGCAACAGGTCAACCCTAACAAGGGCTTGTTGGTGCTTGTTTACTGTCTGTTCAGTTGGTAAACTGTGGAAGTGCTTTGGTTTATAAATCCTTGATGCTTCCATCTTTCTGTTAACAAAACGTGCTGGTGTAGCTTGGCTGAACAGGGTTGGCTGTAGTAGGGTTGACCGTACTATTTTAAAGAGATGTGATCCAGCTTTAGGTGGGGAAGTTCAGTGTAGCGGTAGCATAGCTCTGGCAGACCCCGGGCTGCCGTAACTAAGCACTGACTAATACACGCTACAGTGGAGCCAGCTGTTTTCAGCTGAAAGTACATCCCGTGGAGCTGGGAGCTGGGGTACGGATGCTCTCTGCATATGAAATGCTCTTGCTCATGTACCTTAAGCCTAAGGCCCTGAAATGGTTTCCTGCAAAGGAGCGTGGTTCCCTGGCTATTTTGTATTTCGATGATCTTTGAGAATAGACTGTTTGGCACCCTTGAGGTTTAGCTGGGTCACTGCACTCATCTCTCAGGGAATTTTGTAGGGCCAGTGCAAAGCTGCTTGGACATACAGAGTTCTCTTGTAGGGATGTGAGGTTGTTGAATGATGGCTTATGTTACCTTTTGTTGTTCCTTGATTTCTAGAGATTTTGCTTTGCACTCCCGTTGTTTGCATCTTTAGGGTTAAGTTGTCTGGCATGTTTTGGAGCTGATTTTGAAAGCTCTAGACAGGGAGAGGCAGCAGGGCCAGCTGGAACAGAGCCTGCAGGAGGGGCCCTACCAAACTGTCAGTGCCTTGGAAGGCAAAAGCTCTCTGGTGCCAGATCTCTCAAATTTATTACATGTAATGTAGTTATGGCCTCTGCTGGAAAAATCTGCTGCCTTCGTGTCATCTGGGTAGAAAGAAACACGCAGCGTGATATACCCTTCCTTGCACAATGCCCTTGCATCTATGGTAAGGTACATCGTGTTCAAGCAAGAAAATTGGGTTCTGGTCATAGCTGATGTCTGTTAATATCTTTATGCCTCTTAAAGCTGTTATTTCCAACAGACCCTGCTACCACTGTAGCAGAGATGATTCTCATTTACCTGCTTTACAGAAAAATAGCTAAAAGCTTGTACAAGGCCACTTCAGGGAATGGAGCACAAAGATATAAAAAAGATGCTATAGCTCCTATGCCGTGGCATGACTGAAGTGTGTGTGTATTTCTGTCCATCATACGGTATGTGCGCGAGTGGTTCACCTGACGTATGATGAGGGATCCTGGCTTTTTGGACACGGAAGTGAGCATTTGGGATGTGTGATCCTGCAATGCCTTCTTCAGAGGCTGTGAACTCTGCTGAGGATTTTTTTCCCTTGCGGCCGTGCAGGGTTGTAAGTAGAAGTTCTTGGTAATCATTAAGTGAACAAATCGGGTCTGCAAGCACAGTGATTCATGTCTTCAAGGTTAGAGATTAGAGGCTTAGTCCTTATGTGTGACCTAAGTATGGATCTTGTTTTATTTGGCCAGACCCTCTGTCTGCTGGAAAATACAAACATGCCTGTATATATGATTTTAAAAAATTACTGTGGGGGCACTTGGTGTTGACCCTTGTGTTTAGACGGCCTAGCATTTTCCATACAAAAATTATGACCTTTCGTTAAGGATCTCTTAAAACTTCCATTGTTTGCTGTAGGCTGTTGACATTTGGTAGGGGAAGCACCATCAGAGAACAAAGTGCCTTTTTATGTTCCACTAAATTAGATTCAGCTTTGAAGGAGATATAAACCGTTAAAATGAACTAGTGTTTTTTTTTCCTGCTTCCATTCTTCAGGAAAAATTCTGGCACACTACCAAAAAAAAGTGCCTCCAGTGCTGGACCTGCTGTAACCACTGCAGCAGTGAGGACAAGAGCCATGATGTTAGGGGCTGTCAGAGCAGTTGTGCCAATGGCCGCAGCAGAGTCTGGAAGAACCCAGCACGTGTCCTCCTGCCTCACGGCCGTGCTGCTTTCTTCCAGGGAGGTTCATGGAGCAGAAAACCCCTCCCCAGCAAACCTCAGCTCATCAGTTGGCCCCTGTTGTCACTGCTCCTTCTCTCCCAAGCAGGTCCTTCCATCCTGCCTCTTCAAACACTCACAGCTCCTAGGTAGAAAAGAGATTGGGGCACTTTGCATAGGTGGATGTAGCCCATTGCAGTAGACATCAAGTCTGTGCATGCTGCAGCCACAAGATTTGGTGATCTTAATTCTGTCACCTAGGAAATGACGCACCTCTATGACCTACAGGGCAGGGAGGCAGCCCTGCGGCCTCTCATGGAGTTAGGTCAGGGCACTTGCATTCTGTGTCACTGCCAGCTTTTTGTCAGCCACGAGGAATTAAACACACAAGACAGGATTTCCTGCTGGTGTGGAAACCCTGTGCGGTGAGCTGGGCCGAACGGGGCTGGCGGCTGCGCTGGCAGCGATACCCGAGGATCTGGGCCCAGCTGGGTGTGGAGAAAGGGGAGGATGGCACAGTGTAATTGTGCACCAGAAGCTGCACAGTTTGTTCTCTTTCAAGATGATTCTAATGAGGTAGAAAATGGTGATTTTTTGATGGCTTTGAAGATTCTGGAAATAATCTTGGCATTTGCATTTATCGAGAGTCAGACTGTTTCAGCATGTGTGGCAAGGCCAGGCAGCTGAGCTGATCTGGCAAGGACAGATCTGCTCTTGGTCAGGATGTGCTGCTTTCTGCTCCTGTTTGTTGCTTGGAGCCCTAATGTTCACCTGACCTTTTGAGCCTCTTCAGATTAGTAAACCATCAAAAACTTTGTATTCATTCCTTTTGTTGGGCTAGTTTTTCACAGGTGAACTGTATCAGTTTATCTACAGGTGAGAATGAAAACTGGAGCCAGCTTTAGGAAGCTGTTAAGACCAGACACAGAAGGACAAGGGAACAGGTTGCCCAGGGAGGTGGTAGATGCCCCATCCCTGAAACATTCAAGGCCAGGCTGGACAGGGCTCCGAACAACCTGATCTAGTTGAAGATGTCCCTGCTCATTGCAGGGGGGTTGGACTAGGTGACCTTTGAAGGTCCCTTCCAACACAAATAGTTCTATGATTCTAAGGGAGTAGGGGCAGCCCATTGGCAGCCATGAACTGTTAAATTGGTTCAGCCCCTTTTGTGTAACGACACTGAAATAGTCTACCAAGAAAGCAATCATTCCTGATTCCTTTCATGGCAGTGCCCAAGCCATATCCAACAAAGACAACAAAAAGCAATCAATGGGCAATCTCCTTTGTAGACAAGCCCACACCAAGCATGGGATAGAAATAGAAAATATATTTTAGCCATGATTGGCACAGCAGTGGTCAAAGAGGATTGGATCCAGCATGGATCAAGCCTAAGCTGTTGATGTTGAGGTTTTAAGGAAGATGCATGTTTACATTAGCATTATTCAAATTTCGTGTAACATGGGATATTGTGAATTCCATTGTTCTTGGGATGAATAGAAGATCAAGTATTGTCCTTAAACAATAGAACAGTAAAAACAACATCTGTGAACCAACATTTATAAAAGAATACAACTATCTCCTTTTTAAGAATGGAGAATGGAAGCAGACAGAAACTATAGCTAAAATTGTTGGAAGCATTATGTTTGCTTAAAGACAGTTGTGAAATACTTGTTCAAGGGACTTAATAGCTTTTTATTGCTTTACATATTCAGAACTTCTCCTCAGTCATCATAGTTCACTGTTGTAAATGTTCATGTTTGTGAATCGGGCCACAACTCTTTCAAGCAGGGTACCCACAGAATGAACATTCTACTCATTTTCTTCCAAATGGAAATGTTAGTTTTAAAAAATTTGGCAAATATTATATTAAGAGCACTGTGGCAAAGTGAAGAGTCTCCTGAAGGCTGTGTTCATCATCTTTCCTAACTGAAACTGTCCTTTCCTTGTTGACCCTTCCTTCATTTGGTACCACCTTTAAATCTTCTGCAAGCACTGAGGTCAAAACCGTGTTGATGGAAGCTTTCATAAATAATGGGATAGGAAAAATACTCAGAGCATTTGTCTGAGCACAGTATGCGTCTCTAGAACAAAGACTGCGCTGTATATATGCTCCCGAAAATGAGATCTTAAGCCTTTCTTTCTGGAGAGCAGACCTCCAGTTTGGAAATAGAACATTGAGGGGACAGCGTTGCAGGGCTCTGTTGAAGTGGTGATGCTTTTACCTGTAGGTTACTGCTTTGAATCTGGCCAGTTCAATTAAAATATTTTGTGTGTTCTAAGGTGAAGGATGTGATCTGTACATGTTTCCACAGGGTGTGATAAATCTTTCTAGCTTGTAGCTCTCATTACCCACTTTTGATTTGTGCTAAGTGGGGAGCTCTTTGGAACCAGTTGTTGAAACAGCGCAGAGCAGTGGGGCCTTGCTCTCCTTGGGACCTCCACGCTGAGGTCAGAATTGTATCATACGTGATAAACTTGCATGGGTTTTTGACAGCCTGCTGTATGTGGCCGGTTGAAGTTGAATTATGTTTTTCTGAAAAACAAACTGTTGGGGGTTGGCTATTTTTGTGGTTTCTAAATCTGCCATCAATTCTTCCGAAGGCTTGGAGTCTTGGAAACTAAAGTGGGGTGAGGAGCTGGAAAGGATATTTAGGGTTTGGAATCCAAAAGGTTGAGAGTCTGATGTGACCATCCTCTCCAGAGAAATGACGTCACTGTTAAGTTTCTCTTTGTGATAGCCACTTCAGGAGGAAGATGAAATGCTGAATTACATTTGAAGAATGTTGTTAGATTTCTGAGATTAAATCATATAACCATGTCTTAGATGAAGTAGTAGAATGAGGGAAGAAAGAATTATTTAGATTAAAAGGGGGAAAATGAAAGACACCTCAGATCCCTAAAACTCTTCTGGAGATTGTTTTTCTTCCTTTAGACTTTTGTGAAAAAACCTGGGATCTGTGACCAAGAGGATCTATATGTCCTAACCTGAGAGAACTGTGTCACATCAGTGAAATTTTATGCCTTTGCCTGTATGCTAGAAATGGAGATATACTCACCTCCTTTCTTGCACTAAGCAAGCCTCCAAAAGGTAGGAAAAATGCCAAAAATAAATATTTTTATTTTTTCTCCTTGTCTCTCTGCAGCAATTCGGCAAAATCCTTGATGTAGAGATAATCTTTAATGAGCGTGGCTCCAAGGTAAGTCCTGTTTCTGTACCCGCTTCTCTTGTTTTGATTGCAGAGTAAAAGGCAGTTCATTGCCTAGAGAATATACTCTGCAGAGATCAGCAGGAATTAGCATGATGGGGGAAGGGAAAAGCTATTTTGGGGGATGTCTCCTGTTCCCTCTGACTCCAGACTCTAAGCATGGTCATTTCTGGGCAGCATGTACAAATGCTCCTAGGGACTCCTGTCTGTAATGTGGGATCAATTTCCCCAACCTTCTGAACAAACAGGGAGTCAGTCACTTGAGCCCTCATACCAACCTGTTCCCATTGCACAGCAATGGGTGCCCCCTGGGGAAGGCAGAATCGGGTGTATAACAGCTTTGGGTGATGGGAAAATGCAAGAACAAAGCTTAACCCACCCATCCCCCAACCACCTTTTCGTTGCATTAAAATACTTATACAGAAAAACTGTCATATCTCATATATGAAAGGATTTTATTTACTGAATTTTGCAGACTTTCTCGGCACTTCTGAGATACCAGCCTTTCATGTTTGAGATATTTGATGCTTAATATAAGAATCCTCATTCGCCTTGCCCTGTCCCATGTGGACCTCTCCCCACTGAATTTGCATTCACACACCGATTTTCCTCTTACAGTTATATTAAGAGGGAGGTTTTGGTGAGGGTTAATGGTAATTTATTTCTCTGGAGATGAGATTTCAAATCTTGCTCAGGTCAGCTGCAGAGAGATTCAGTGATCTTTGTCCTAATTGGCAATTGGTTCTCATCACGTAACCAGTATCACCACAATGACAAATTGATGTGATTCTCTCTCTGCCCAGGAGGTTCAGCACTGGAATAGCAGGGAGTTTTGCAGGTCAGGAGCGAGGTGCATTGCCAAAGCTCTATGGGGGAAGCTTGCACAGTGCATGTCTATACTCTGCTTGACTTAATCAATGCTAAGATTCCCATTTTCAATTAAAACAAAGTTCCCCTCCTCCCCCCACACACGTGTGCGCACATGTGTGCATGCACACAAGAGATTTTGAAGTTGCAATTCAGCTAAGCAGTTTCGGTTTAGAGTCTATGCCTTTCGCTTGGATTTGAGGTTCACAGTCTTAAGGTGGCCTCTTTGCTTCAACATGTATTCTGGGGTATGTTCCTGTTCAGAGCCCTCTGCAAATTTCCACCCATGCTGCCCAAGATGCATTCTGAAATTCTTCAGTCTCTGTATTAGCTGGAAACCAGAAAGAGGTTGATCTGTATACAAAATAAATGAGTATCCGCCCTTTCCCCATCCTTTGTTTGTGCTTAATACCACGTTTATGTTGTTTAATAAAACAGACTGAACAAGTAAATGTCTATATAGCTTAGTTAGAGAGTTTTACTTCCATTTGTGAATAGAAATCTATACTCTTTACCAAAACAATCACCTCTACTGAGTTTGTAAATAGTGATTCTGCTCTCTTCTTTTCTTCTGATATTTATGGACCAGAGCTGTCTGTGAATTACTCTTGATTTTAGTAATTTCTATTTGGCTTTGGGAATAACCTCTGGCCTCTGTCAAATCCCTACTTGTTTGGATGTAATTGCAAAAGAAAGAGCAAAAATAGCTGGCCTGGCAAAGTGAGGAGCTGTAGCCTTCATCCCTCACTGCCTGTGCTTTCCAGAGCAGTGTTTTCCCCTCCACATGTGAACTTCACTCTCTCTTGCATCTATACAGCCCTGTATTATATGCCCACAGCTGCCCTTGCCCTTCTAGGCAACGCTAACATTGAAGGCTTTCTGTGAAGACTTGATTTATGACCATGAAAAGTATCTTCGTGTGCACTTGTTAAAGCCCAAGACTTCTGGTTTTCAGTTAAAACAGAAATTATTGCTGAAGAGTTCCTTGATGAGTTTTGTCCCCAACCCTTAATAAATATATGAAAAAAGAAAACAATCCAACGAGATGTACTTCCAGTCCTTGACCATGCAGTTTTCTACTGCTTTTTTGTCATCTTATAGCAAAAAGCAGTTGCAAAACTTAGAGCCTGTGTGAGGGATGGGGCAGAATCTGAACAGAATGAGAAAACACCCAAAGAGTAATTTTGTGGTATCTTTGCATCCTTCTCTACCCAAAATAATTCCTGTTTTTAAAAGAATGCAAGATTATTCCTGCTTAGCATGAAAATGGGAGGCCCCAGTGTTTGAGTGGGGTGTAGCTGCACGAAGCACCTGGTATTCACATAATAATGGAAAAACAGCAGTTTGGTGATCTGATGGTGAAGCAAAGGAAACGGATCTTTCTGGAGGCCACTCACTCACTCTTGGGTTCTTCCTCCACCTTAGGAAAAAAATAAATCTGAATGCATTTTCCTGCCCTGTGGTTTCCATTCTAATCTAACGATATGAAACCTCTCTCTCTCTTCTTCTCCTCCTCCTCTCTCTTGGGAATCCGAAAGCAGATGCTCCTGCTGCCTGCCTTGTGCTGTGTTCTCAATGCTCCCTTCCCTTCCCCGGGTTCCTAAGGGTTGTAGAGTTTTGTGTATATGTTTTATAAATATTTAAAAGATACGATGTTAAATCCCAAACTGCCCTGGGTTTGCCCCCATCCAGTGTATGATGGGGTTGAGCAGCGCTTTGTCCCTGCTGAACTGTGGCAGGAGATCTAAGCTGGGATGGCTCCAGGGCTGGTTGGTAGGAGGGACAGGAGGAAGAGTGTGGGTTGCATTCTTCCTTTTGAATCCACCTGAGATGACCAGGCAGTTTGCTTTGACAGCCTGGGGGAACCAGATCAAACCAGCTGCACCTTCAGGATCTCTGTGTATTTAGGAAGTTTGGTGGTCAAAGAGAGCAGCGCGTGTCCATTGCAGCCACCTCGCGCCTCAGGTTCTTGCATTTGGCTTCAGAAGTGTTACTTGTTGACTCTGTGTATCAGAGCAGAGTAGGAGCCAGCTTATAATTAGTTTTGTTGATTCTTCTTTCAAAGCAATGTGAATTCTTGCTTCCTAACTCAATTTCTGCCCAGATTCAATCTATTTAGTAGGATTATATGAGCCCTGGTAGACTCTACACTGATATTGTTTTACTACGTGTGAGAAACAAGATACAAACTTAAACCATTCCTTCAATTTCATTTTGTTTCATTCTTGTTTAAGAGAATGACATCAATCTTCCCTTGACGTGTTTAGTTTTTTGCTTGCTTCCAGGAAACTAGCTGTTTGTTTCATTTTTGTCCTGTTTACCATCACATTTGTAGTTCTGACCTCTATAAGTGCCTTTAAATAGCATTCTGCTCATGGTTGCAGTTTACCCTGCACTTCACTGAACCGTGAATAAAACACCTCCAGAGGAAGTCGAGAGAGCAAGGATTCCTGCTCCTTTTGTTAGTGGAGATGCATCCTCTAGATGCGTATTTGGCACTGTTGTGCTGAACCGAACAAGTGGATATATTTGCAGAATTAATGCAGTCTGCCTGCATGACGAGTACCCTGTGGCATTCGTGAAGCTGCAGGGGAAGGGAATCCAAGCTCTTTGCTCATCAGCTGTGTACTGTGTGTCGTTCCAAGATGTGCCCTCAATGACATTCAGAGACCAAGAGTGCGTAAGCACACAGCAAAATCTTGGCTGAAGAGGGAGCTTTTTGTTTTTTTCTTTATTTTTTTAGATTTTTAATTGTGAGAGTTCATATTAGTGCAGATGACAAGCTTGTGGTTTCAGGCTATTCTAAGTTTGTGTCCCTCACTGCCTTCTACTTGGAAGAGCCAAACCTCCAGGTATTTGTGTGCAAGTGTCTTGGCTATATAGTAGCTTTTCTCTTCACAAAGAAATTGCATCTGTTGGTGAGTGGAGTGCTGTAAGTAAACTAAAAACTTGTGCAGAAAGGTGTGTGGGAACAGGAGGCTTTTTCTGTTTGCAGTTAACTGTAGGTTAACATAAGACTGTTAATTCGGGTTTTGATAACTGTACCTAAGAGACTGTGTGTTTGCATGTGCATTTATTTCTTCTTTGAATGGATTGGGTGCTTGGACTTGAGCCACTCTTGTTCTGGACTTAGTTTCCACTCAGTGAAATACATACAATCCCTTGTTACATAAAATAAATTACAGGTCTTGTTTTAATTTTAATTCTATTTTTATAATTTCTATTCGGATGTCATCAGTTGAACCAGAAATACAAATAGGGTTATTAACACAAAGAGGCTTAATAACAAATTAAGTACCAGTGACCAGTGTGGCCTTCTCGGGTCACCAAATCCTTTTATAATGCCAATGTCATGAAGGAGACATGACCTATGTCCCTTTATCCTAGTTCAGTCTAGTACAGTTTTATGCCTTCAACTCTGCAAAATGAAACTAATGAGTTAAATTAGTCCATACACTGAACTAGTTTACTTAAGGCTGCAGTTGATTGCTTGATAGTATAAGCTGATTTATTGCTCCTGTGTGAGCTCCTTCCCGGTGGTGCTTGTTTCCCTCCACAGGCACTGGAATCCAGGGTGCTACACCACAGAAACAATGCAGCTAGAAAATAACCGTGCTGGGTTTTTTTTTTTTTAAGATACATTTATGGGTTTTTTTAAGGCAAATTTATTCCTGCATCCAGTTCACCAGGTTGCACAGGTATACAGACAGGTGCTTATGTGAATGTGCCTTAATGCGCTCAAAGTGTGGCGTGGGTACAGGGAGGAGCTGGAAGAGCTGCCGAAATGTTGTCAGTGTGGTTTACACCTATTCCCTCTCCAGCTTAAAGTGTGTATTTGTGTGTGTAACTTCAGTAATGTGTTTCTGAATTTCGTGCTGTGTTTCTGTCAGTGCATTCAGTCCTGCTCATCTCAGGTGGATTATGGCTGAAGCCCTCCTACTCTATCCAAATGCCTTGGAAACAGGTAGCCTAAGCTGCTGTCTCCTCGGCCATATTTTCAGGCTCCTAAAAGTTTTGTTTATTATGGAAATAAGGGAAAACCAAACCAAAACAACAACAAAAAAAAATGGTTAAAAAAGGAGCACAGCAGCAGGTGACGGCAAGGCCGGTTGCTGGCTGCATGCTCCAGTGGTACAAAGCAAAGATGCTGCTGCTGAGGTGACTGGTCTAAACTCTGTTACAAATGCAGGGTTAACAATGCATGGATTTCAAGGGGCTCTGTTTAGTTTCCTTTGGTTTTATTTTCTTTTTTTTATTTTACTTTTTTGTTTGTTGTTTTTTTTTGTTTGTTTAATTTCTGTGTTCTGGCCACACCCAGGAGAACCGTCTGCTTTTGATTTCTCCCTTTACGGTTACATGGTAAATTTTCTTTCTCATTCTTCAGAGATGGAAACATTCAAATACTATATATACATTTATTATTTTTTTTCACTGCTCATCATGTTGCTTGTTATTTATTGCAGAGTCTGAGGCCAGACTAAAAGGGTGGCAGTTACTCGGTCTCTTCAGGCCCTTTGAATAAACCTTTGGGTAAAAAGGGGTTAGTCCGACACTGCAAATTACTCACCAGTCCTAAAACATGTTTGTTGGGGTTATTTAGTGTTCGCTGGGTACACTGAGGATTAAACTTACTTTCTGCTTGGAAGAAGTTCCTGGCAGTTGCTGGTGAAGAGGAATTGTTGAAAATTTCACCCTTGTTATCATAACAGCCTTATTAAACCCAAGCTATTTGTATAACCTGGATTTTAGAAACCTTAAGTCTTCTTTTACCCAGGATTGTATCTTCCCTTCCTCTAGCTCCATACCTACTACTTTGGAGCAAACTGGTACCTACCATGAAGTTAAGCTAGTAAATATTGGGCATCTGCCACCTCCTTTTTTCTTTCATTTTTCTTTTTTCAAGGGCAAGACAACTTTGGGAGGGAAAACTGTGAATTGTTTGTTGTATATGTATTCAGGTAAAAATTAATCCCTATTCTTTACAGGTCATCTGTGAGAAGGAATTAAAAATTATATGTATGTGCTTTTTTTCTCTCCCACATAAAAATATGTATATGTAATTGCTAGTTTTTAAACTTAGAAATAACAAAAATGTCAAGTGTCGCTCAGTTGTTTTTTGTTACGAAAATTTGAATGTCTAAGAGTTGCATTAAGAAGACAAACCAAAGGGGCACAAATACTGACTTTGCCATAAGTCAACCATGTAAAGCATTAATTCAACATTGACATTAAATGGTTCTCAACAGAGAGTTGGCACAAGCTAAGGACTGATCTGTCAGTAGAACAGAAATTATGGTTAATTAGTTATGTTGTTCAGAATCAGATTAATTCTGTTTTAATTCACATTGTTAATTATTTTCATATAGTCTGCATGTGGATTGTACCCTACTTTGAGTTAACTTACTAAAATTAGTGAAAATTCCTAATCCGTTTAAACATATTTAATGATAATGTGGTTTTTAAAATCCCATACAGGCATCACTAATTGCAAACAAATGTGAATTAAAATAGTCTTAGTTTGGTTCTAGCCTGTGCAGATTAATGTCTAAAAAAATTACCTTCCTTCTGCTCTCCAGCTTTCAGTTCACATCATCACTGAAGACATAAATTTCATTCGGTCTCCACAGGCTTGTCTAGAACAAACAGAAATTTTAATGTAAAAAGAGAAGAGGGAAATAGAGATTCCTGTTGTAGTCTTTACCTCCCCTCCTCCCCCAACCTTTTAGAGATGCTTTTTTCCCCATTATGTAGAACCAGAGGGAAAGGTGCTGCTCCGTTTCTCAATCTTGCCTTTCTCTGTGGGGGTTCTTTGAAGCAGACACAATACCCTGTCCCTTCATAATCAGCTTTGCTATTACACCCCCCGCAGCCCCCCTGCTTCCCTGCAACATACTCGAGAGTTATATGCGGTTGGGCTGGTTTATTAGCCCCAGTCTCTTGTAGCTTGAATTTTAATTCATTTAAACAGAAAACTTCTATGCTGTTCTGAAAAAAGCATCCGTTTGTTATTTAGATAGCTTTTTATTTATAGCTGGAGAAATGAACTTATCTGAAGCTTTAGATTATTGGGTTGGAGCACTCTCGTTGATCTCAACATTGCAGTACTTGGCTAAGTTCTTTTATTATTGCTGTTCAGGGAAAAAAAAAAAAGTAAACCTTACATTTTACAAATGTGCAACAGTTTTGTGCTGGAAACCTAGCTGTGGATGATAAAGGCCAGCATGCACAAACATCTTGGGCCTTTAAAGATGAGTATTGTAAAGACCTTTAAAAAGCACTTGAAAGGTGATGGCTTGCTTGTGGCTTGTTGCTAACAGTGCTTAGAAATAAAGATGCTACTTTGAGGGGTCCAGTCCATACATACCGCACCGAGCTGCCCGGAGGGGCCGTGAGGCCACCGTGCCGGTTCCCTGACAGGGCATGGCTCTAAATCACTCACATCCCCTCACTCTCCCATTCACATCAGGAGTTTCCACTGCATCCAGCACAAGCTTTGTTCTTCCTGCTCCTGAGGGCATCGGAGCCAGCAAAGATTACTCTCTGTACATTAGACTGGCATTTGCTCTATATCAAGCCACAGGAGCCAGTTACTCCTGTTCTGAAGATACCCTAAAACCAGAATGCGACAAATGTTTTTCTTTGGCCCTGCTCTCTGTAATGGCATGAAGAATATCTCATCAAAATTGTCTGCCCTAAGGTACCATTTGGAGCTAGTTAAAATCCTAATTCCTGTAGTCGTGTTGGCTCTGTGTTAATGCCAGTGCACCCATCTCCCTGCCAGGGGAGCGCGATCTCTTACCTGCCCTGTTACACCAATGCATGAGTTGGCAGCAGCATGAGCATGTAGGGCAGACGCATTGCATGTGCCTTCACAGATGTGGTATATCTGAATTTGTCTAACTAAAGGGACATTTCAGTAGTCCTCAAGCCTTTGTTGTTGCTTCAAGCAGGGCATATCAATTTTTCTCAAACTTCATGGTCTGACCAGGCAGGGCTTTGTTACCATCCACGGCGCAGAGGTTGCCATCTCAGAACAAAGCCAAGTAAGGTGGGTGCAGCATGGGAGGGAGTAGCAGTAGATCAGCAGTGTCAAGTAAAACCTGCCTTTACAGATGAATTGGCATTTAGGTGTTTAGATTTATACCCAAGTCAACACAGTACTCACAGACAGGAAAATTTTGAACCCAAAATGTGTAATACTCTGAATCTTCATGTAAAGTAATGTTTATTTGATGGTGCCACCTGGAAGCCCTGCTTACTTTCAGGGCCCCATGCATTATTAGGGAAGTTACAGGCACAGGAGTAGACATCAGCTGTGCCCCGAAGAGCTTACAAGGGATGCTTTACAAACAGCCCTTCCTCTCAACAATTGCCTAAGGTAGGTAATTATGATTGTCTCCATTTTACAGGTGGGAAAAGCAAGGTTCAGTGTTTGATTTGCCCAAAGCTTCGCAGAATTCCTGGTGCCAGGCGTGAACTCAGATCGCTGCTCACTCTCGTAGCAGTTTCTCAAGAGAATGAAGTGCTGCTCAGTGTCCATGTCCTGTATTGTGTCTGGGGCGGGTGGTGGGTCCCACAAAGCCTGTGTGTTAATTAGCAGAGGGGAGAGAAGCCCCACTTGGGCTTGACTGGCTTGCCTATGTTGAATAGGGTTTAGTGTTTTAAAACAAACAAAACAAAACAAATTGTCTCGAGTAACTTTGTACTTCTTTTTTGGTCTGGCCTCAATTGCTTTTATGTTTTTGTTTTATTTTTTAAATTCCTCTTCTTATGATTACAGTTCCTTTATTTTATCGAATTTAATTTCTTTCATTTATGAAACATGCATGAACCAACAATGTGATTCTAGGAGGTTATTGCTGAGTTGTGCTGATGTCGATTTCATACTGTGATATTTTTTTTCTCTATTTACCTAGAGATCAGTATTTCAATATATAACGATGTGCATGTTTTCCCCCCTTCTCCCGCTGCATGCAGGGATTCGGGTTCGTAACTTTCGAGAATAGTGCTGATGCAGACAGGGCCAGGGAGAAATTACACGGCACCGTGGTAGAGGGCCGTAAAATCGAGGTGCATGTCTTCAGTAATTCAATTTCTTCTTTATATTTATTCTTTTGATTTCTTTTTGTGTCTTGCCTCACTTATTTCACATTTGGATCCCAGTCTTGTGTGTGCGTGTGTGTTTGTGTCTGTGTCCTTCACCTCCCTGCACTGAAATGTATAAAAGTTTACACCCCTTATGGAATATTTTTATTGTTGTTTTGGGTATTTTTTTAAATTTTCTTTCTTCTTTTATTAAGTTTTTTTCCCACCCACTCCAAATTTTTGCCCTTCTGCTGTCTTGATTTTTTTTCCTGTGCTTCAGTTTGCGAGGCTCCGATTTCCTGTTACCAGGCCTGAACGAAACTAACTGAAAGAGTACTGTCCGACTTCTAACTCTGTGTCCAAAAAAGAAAGCAGGGGGCCAACCAGTATCCTCTCTTTCCTCCGAGGCCAGTTCTCCTCCACACAAGTGTGATATGATGCCTGTGGTGGGAGGGGAGGGGAGACGAGACATGGGCCAGAAGCCCCGAGTGGGCTGTGCTGCACCCACTGCTGGTTTCTTGACCTGTCTGCTGTCCAGAGTCAGCTTGGTGAAAGCTCATCCTTGAACTTTGTAGCTCTCACCGCAGGGGAATGGAGGGTTAACGTTGGCAGGGTTAATGTTGGCTGACATGGCCACATATCAGGCATACCTGGTGTTGACCAGTTTAGTGTTCCACTGTATTGGAGGCGAACTGGCATCTTCCCTCTCTCCCTCTTTCTTTAAAAAAAAAAAAAAAAGTACAAATATTAAAACAAAAAAAGCCGCCTTTTTGAGTAAGATGTCTGCATATTTTGCTTTTTTTGTTTTGTTTTGTTTTTTTATTTTTATTTCCCTTTTCGATGGTTTAGCGTTTAGGGCCCTTCACTTGACTCACTCTTTCCATGGTAACTATACACAATGCTGGCGATGGTACAAGTTGGCGGTAAGTGAAACAAAAGTGCTAGAGAAGAATCTTTTTTTTTTTTAATTTTTCTTAAAATTACAAAAAAAAAAAAAAGCAAAATTAAGAAAGAAAAAAATCCATCTGCCATCTCACATTAACACTACGAAATGTGATTTGACTTGTTGTCCCCACCCACCTCCTTCCCCCTTCTCCGCCTTTTATTTTCAATGCTGTTGAGTAATGCCGCCTGGACTTTGGATGTACATATCGTTTTGTAGCAGTCTGAGCTGTTTGATTACTGACTTCATGGTGATTTCCCCTTGCACATCTTACTCAGAGTTACTGAACTCCAGTTTGGCTGGTTTTTATTAATGCACCCATTCCCTCTCTCCTGCCCCTTCTTTCTGCTGCTCTCTCTTTCTGAGACCTGTTTGTAGCTGTTACTGTTTGTTTTCTCTCTTTTTCTTTCTCTCCCCCCTCCCTGGTTTATTTCTTTACTCGGTTAAATGCAGCTGTTGGTCTCTTTGCTGACTGGTGGTTTCTGATCGGTTCTGGCAATTTTTCCTTTAAGTGCTTGTGTTGCACTTTGCTGTAGCAGCTGATTTCAGGCACTCGCTCCATCTTAATGACTGTCTGTGAGACCCTATCTCTTCCCTCCTCTCCTCCCCACCCCTGAATCAATTGTGGTTGTTGTTTTGGTTTGGTTTTTTTTCCCTCTTTTATCTGTGTGTGTTTAACTGCATGCTCTCAGTCTCATCATTGTTGTTTCCCATTCTTTCTTTTTAAATGTGTAATGTTTCTATTGTTTTGGGGCTGAAACGAGAGTAAATGTAGCTCCAGACTCCCCACCCCACGTACTCTCCCCATCCATAAGCCTCAAGGGCCCGAGGCAGCTTTTATTTTTATATCCGTTTTCTTCTTCACCTTGGCCTCAGTTCCCATTTGGCATGGGTTTTGATAAATTATTGATGTTGCATAAAGACTTCACCCTCCTTGCAAGAACTTTGAGGCTGTCTGACACGGGGCTGCAGTAACTTGGCTTCCAAACTGGTCCATCTTTTCTTTATCAGCACCATCTCTGTGGTAACACCCCACTTGCTTGAGCAATCAAACTGCTTGGAACTATGTAGAGCTCTGTAAAGAGGGTGGAGGGCACAATAAAACTGAAAAAAGACCCAGGTGTGCTGCTATGTATTTCTTCTTTTTGCTCCATGAGATTTGTGACAAGAAAAAAAATAACCTGGAAAAAGATTTAGAAATGATGGGGAGGAGATTGGTGAATGTACACCATGCAAACCATTGGTGGCATTCCAGAAATTTCTTCAGGCCTTGGGAGTTCAAATCTAAAGTTGTTGGACTCCAGGCTACCTTTTTCTATCTAAAAGTGTGCCTGCCAGTGACCTGCTGGGCCCCAGTCCTAGCGGTGAGCTTGAGAAACAAGTCAGCCTGTGCGCCACCTGGTTCAGTTGCCCTGCTCTGGGCTGCAGAAATGATTGCTGCCTCTTGAACAGAACCCGGACAAAACCTCCGAAGTTTTGCCCTTTTGATCAATGAGCTGAAAATCAGCATACGCCAAGGGGTGACAGGGCGGCAGAGAATCTGCACTTTACTCTCGTTGGCCTTTTGTTTAATGCATAATTTTAAAGTGCCATGTTTAGCTTTAACTTTTATAATTAAATGGCAACTGTTAAAAGTAATTTAAAGATTGCATTATTGTAAATTTTTTTAATTTTTTTGTTAAGAGAAGTATAGTGTGTGTGTGGGATCTGAGAGCTTTCCACTGTTTTCCCTAACGTCTTGTACTTCCTTCCCTCTCCCCCCACCTTCCCTTTCTTACTTTCAGGTTAACAATGCCACTGCGCGAGTGATGACCAATAAGAAGATGGTCACGCCTTATGCAAATGGTAAGAGAGACTGTTCATACTAATGATGAGCTGAAGGGTTTGAAGAAAGACAAAATGGATAAGCCACGACCTCTCCTCAGAACCAAAAAACCTAATTTTTAGTGGTTTTCTTCAGTATAATGGTTAAACATTTATGGAGGAATGCCATTTTATAGCTGGAGAAGTGGAGACAGGAGTAGTGGCCAAGCTGGTAAAGAAGCCAAGGACTGATGGGTTTCCTGTCGCTCCTGCACCTAGTGCTGTACAGTGGGATATGCAGCATTCCCGATCCTTACTGCCAACATGTAGATAACTAAATGTGTATGCAGAAGCATAACTTAGGATACATAAATGGATATATCTCAGTTCAGGCTCTAACAGAAAAAGTACAGCTGTCCCCAGGCAGTCGGGAAAACAGAGGCATTGCACTGCTTGTTGGCTCACTTTTTGCTACAGACCGTGCCTGTGTTCAGTCATTTTCCAGTGAACCTGAATAGAGAAAGACCAAGTTGTCTGGGTAATGAAGAATCCTGTTTCATTGGGATATCTTGGTTCTTCTGTCTGTGCAGTAATTTTATTGCATAGGCATATGTAGCATAAAAAGTCATTCTTCTCACAGAACTGAATGCTGCTTTGATACATATTTTGAATCTGGGTTTTTGTCCTGAAACAGGCAGAAAAGTTATTTTTGGTCTGAAAATGTTCCCAAATAGCTTTAACAAGGCAGGAAGCTGCATATAGGTAGTTGCTAGTGTGAGAATACATTTTGATTACAATGTTGAGGTTCAGAAGTCAGAAGATACAAATTTTGTTTGTGGCTCTGCTCCTGACTGGTTATGAGGCTCTTGGCTGGCAAACCCATCTCTTTTTGGTTATAGAACTGGGGAAACAGAGGCAGGCAGAAAGGCTGGGATTCTGAGTCTCAGTGTCTGAAAAGAACCAGGAGATCTTGTAGTAAAATGCAATGCAGCAGCAATGTTCTGTCGTCCTGAAAACAAGGGCAGAAAACGCATATGACTAGTAACAGAGCTTGGCTTACATAGCAATGACTTGTGAAATCCTGATAACGGGCAGGAGTATTTTGCTTTCACAGCCTGCAATTTAAAGCCAGCTTTAAAGCTACACAAAGGTATTTTAGCATTAGGCCAGACTTAAGGCATACTGATGAGTGGTTTTATGACTGTTTCCAAATTTGAGGGTTGATCCCAGTCCCCTTGCTGCCACCACTCACTGGAGTATTTTGCCATCAAGGTGGGCAGCGCAGCAGCAGCAGCACGCCCAGTCTTGCGGAGGGAGCAAGCATTGCACCTCCTGTTGATTCTCTGCCAGCAGATGAAGGGGTGGTGTTGGTGGGCTGCAGTTCACAAAGGTGTTTGTATGATTTCTAGGCTGGTTAGTGGTGTTAAAACACAGTAAGTACATCAGGACTGTAAGACAGAGGAGGGGTATGGATTTATTTAGATAAAAATACCTGTATGATTTGCTAGCTGAACAGCCGAGATCATTCTTGAACAGAGTGCTTTGTGGAAATGAGCCCAAATTGTGATGTTAGCTTTACACCCCTTGCTTCACTCCCCACATAGAAAGGCGGGGGAAAGACAGATATGTTTCTAGATCTGACTGGGAAGTGTGTTCCTCTGTGTACCCCCATGACTGCTTTAAGCACTATTCTCTTGTAGGTTTTATGTTGATGATTTGCAGTTCCTGCCAGTTATCCAGATTATATTAAAATCAATTCTCTGTGAAGGCTTTCACCTGAAAAGCAGCATAAAGACGACAGGAAATACTAAAATAACACAGAAGAAAATGTGAGATGAATAGACCGAATTGCTTTTCTGCACCATAGTCATGTGATTCAGTTAGTGAGGGAGTTCAGACACCGTTGCTTTTTAGCAGGTCTCTAGCAAATAAGACAGAAGGCTGTTTGGAGAATTTAAGGCTATAAATTGATTTGCCCGGGGTGACAGTCTGGGCCAGTGGCTTTAGAGAGCTTTGTGATCCGCAGCGTTCCCAGTGAAAGCAGGGAGGAGCTGGCAGCAAGGTTCACGCAGAGAACGCAGGGTCGCAGGGTGCTGGTGGCAAATATGCATATAAGGTAGTTGGCATTCCCTCAGCGGTGCCTCTGCCCTGCTGCGGATCAGCTGATGTTTTGCTGTTCCCTCCAATACAGCGACCTGTTCCTAGAACTTGACATTAGAAGAAAAAGGCAGTTGGCCTCCATCTACACCAAGGGGGATTTGAGGCGAAGCAGAAATTGGAAAGAGCTGTGCATGTGAAGCTGGGGCACACGCAAGAGACCGTTCCCCTGCCCTGCGCTGCCCGCTCCTTCTCTTGGTGTAGATTTTGGCATTCACTGCGGTCTTTGTTGTTTCAGGTTGGAAGTTGAGTCCTGTGGTTGGAGCGGTGTACGGCCCTGAGTTATATGCAGGTAGAGCTTAAGTAGACACTTCCACTTCTGCCATTTAACTGCAGTGGTGTTTGTTTATGTTCTCAATCTGCTGTTTCTTTATAACCTTTTTACTTTGTTTTGTTTTGTTTTCTTGTTTTTTTTCTATTCTTTTTAAAATTAAATTAGCGTCCAGCTTTCAAGCAGATGTCTCGCTGGGCAATGACGCCGCAGTGCCCCTGTCAGGAAGGGGGGGTATTAACACTTACATTCCTTTAATCAGTAAGTAGCCCCCTTCGGCCCTATATTGTTAATGTGCTTGAGTTAATGATGACTTGTTACCCTTCTTCTCTTCAGTCTGTATAATATATACTTGAAAGGATGGGTCTAGCTGGGAATGAGCTAAAGTGTACTGTGCAGTGGCTGTAACTTATTCATCTGCAGTGTGTTTCTGCACTAGCGAATGGGTCTTTCTGAGAGACAAGGAGGCTGCAGAACAAGGGGAGGGTGCGTGTGAGGAATAGGCCATTCCCTTCCTCCCCTCCCCCTTTTGAAAACAGAGAAACCAAACAGACGAATCCCTAAAGTACATATTATACAAACTGCTAAACCGCGAGTCTGCAGGGTTCCCAGTGGCATGCACCTCGATGCACGTTGGGTTGGGTTTGCGCCCTGGGACTCCTTCCCTCTTGGTATCTGTTTATTACGTGTTTGCAGATGCCTCTGAGGTTTTTACATCACTTCATCGTGAGCCAGTTTACTTCAGCATAAAGCGTAATAAAGCAGGCCCCAGTATACATGGAGCCAGTTATTGGTCATACTTGTTAAATGAAGGTGGGCTCTCAGTAAACTGGCAGTATATGGGAAATTTCTGCTGCTGTTATATGGGCTATCTTGTCTTTCAGGCTTTAAAATGAACATACAGAGCATTGGGTGGCAAAGAGTGGGAGGGGAAAGGAGGGAAGAGACTGATGTAAGTTGGTTGACTTTAAGGGCCTCTTGACAAATTATTTTAAAGAGCCTCTGCAGTTTTGGAAGAGCCGCCTGCTATATTGATAGTAACTCTCTGCGCTTCTCAGACTTTAACCAGACTGCATGGTGGTGTCAAAAGGCGGGGGGATTTGTACCCTGTTTGTGGTGGGTGAGGCATGCCCAAGCATTAACCTCTTGCATGCCAAACCTCTCTGCAACCCCTCTTCCCCCAAAGGCCCTGGTGTAGCAGGAAGTACGTATGGGATGCTTGCTGGGTTATAAGCATGCCCCTCTGCAGGACTGATGCAAAATGTCCCACCGCTGTGGAGCTACTGTCTCACTTTGTTGGAAGCAGAGGGTTCTTCTCTGGGCAGGAGCTCAGATCCTTTTCACCCTCCACCTTGTCTGTCTTTACAGTTCCAGGCTTCCCCTATCCAACTGCAGCCACCACAGCAGCCGCATTTCGGGGAGCCCACCTGAGGGGCCGAGGAAGGACAGTGTATGGGGCAGTCCGAGCGGTACCTCCCACAGCCATCCCTGCCTACCCAGGGTAAGCACTGGTCACGAGAGCAGAGTGCTCTGCACGAACATGTCAAATAGCTGATTGGATAATCAAAAAATAGCTAAACTTGTCTGGATGGTGAGAGTCAGGATATTGCTAGTGCCAGAGCATTCTGCACACGATGGCATCCAGTGGGGGCAAATCTAAATTTTTTTCATGTTAAGTTCTTGACTGAAACAATTCTCAGTACTTGCAGCAGCTTAAAGCGCTGATGGATTCCTTCTCATAATTTCCAATTTGTCTATGTGGTATTTGTCATCCATTCACCCAATATGTTATAGCACTGCTGAGAAGGACGCAAAGAGAGAAGGTCTAAAATTTCCAAAAAGGTTCTGCTCTTTGCACTCCATTTGTGTTTTCATATCCAGGAATGAGGAGTATTATCCATTACTTCATGCCTCACCATCTGGCAGTAGGACACAGAAGAGCCAGTTACCCACAATGGATTTGCTTTCTTTGTTGGAGACGGTTTAAAAAGGTTTAAAACAAAGATTAATCAAGTCCATTAATTTAAAGTTGGGAGTGCTTGAACTATAGGGAGAACAGAAGTGCAGTGTTCTTCTAACTGTTGTATGAAGCAATGGTGGCAACGGTGAATGCGTGGCCTTAGCATTCTTTGCCCTCTGAGTTTTCACTAGTAATGCAGTGGAATAGATGCTGTTACAAGAGAGTATTCTGCTGTTGAAGAGTACAGGGAACTAGGTTTGTATGTGAGGTTTAGTTTTGGGTTTTTGTTTGTTTATGTGTGATGGAATGACAGATAATTCAGCAAATCCCTTCCAAACTATCTATTTTTGTTTCTGATTTTGAGGATGCTTTATTCATATTGCCAGTATCTGGAATTTTACTTGCCATATTTTCCAGGCAACATTCTCAGAAAGAATAGGAGTAGGAATTAATCTTCTAACATGAAGAAGTGGACTTGATCCTTATTTCCTTTAGACTAGCCCTGAAAGGGAAGAAAATAAATTACAAACCTTTCAATAAAAAGAGAGGTGGAAGCCACACACATCAGTGCAAGGAGCTGGCCTGATATATGCTGAATAAGCTTGCAGTTACCTTCTGTAGCAGGTTAAGTAGAGAGGGCTGCTGCGACCCTTTCTTTTTAGAGTCCAGTCTGATGTTTAAAGTGGAGCTCATGGAAGTAAACTTCAGTTGTCATATATCTGTGTAGCTTTGCTCACCAGCAAATCCATCAATATTTGTATTTAATTCACTGGAAGCCTTTAAGTGAAACCTCTTGCCTGAACACATTGGCCTTCCAAGCAGAGTGTTTCTTCCAGGTTATCGGATCCACCACTTCTTGCCATCGCTCCTAGTTCATATTCTATATTCTCTAACCACAGCCTCTGACCTGCAACTCCTCCCTCCGTCTGTGGCTCTGACAATGACCCAGTCCAGTTTCATTAGGAAGTGCTCCACAGTGAAACAGAGAAGCAAAGCCCAGCTGAGTGGTGCCGTCTAGCAGAACACTGAATACTTGCACCAGGCAGGGGGATGTGCTCTTCATCCCTGGGAGTGACGCCTGGATCATTCCCAGCAAGAGGCTGTCACATGTGGTGCACTGGGAGGGACTCTGGGCTTTGCCTTGGATATAAATCCAGCCTGAGTCTCATAAAGGGTATATTTCCATTTGGAATATGGGCCAGGGTCCAATTATTATCCCTTCCAAATATTGTCTCATGACTCTGTTTACTTACATTGCATTTGTCTGACCCTGCTGACTGATTCCATGCCTTCGTGGGTAACCTACTATCCAGTAAACATTTGCAGGGCAGCAGTAAACAAGGCATGGTCACAAATGGCCCAGAGCTGTCCCTAGTCCTAAACACTAGGATGTAATGAACTAATTCTGGTGTTTATTGTCATCATAGTCTGAATCTCTACAAGACATTCGGTAGAGGGAATTTGATTCTTTGTGGAATAATACAAAATGTGCTATTCAGTTCCACGTTGCAGTAACCTGTAGGACAGGCACCTCTCCACGTGGGCACTGTGACCTCCATGGAGTCAGGAGCAGGCACATACTCCTGACACCTTATCCTGCATCATTTGCTTTCTTCCTGGCCAGTGGAAAGACGACACCGTAAGATCAGTCAGCAACACATGAGTGATCAAGTCATAGTGAGTAATGTGGAAGAACACAGTAAAGTAAGCTGCAGGTTCACTGTAACCTGGTAGGAGGAATTGGTTTTCACAAACCTCAGTGGTGTTTAAGTTTTAAGTTACAAAATTTAATGGTATCACTGCATTTGAGAGCTTAGCAGAATTCCAAAAACACAGAATGTAGATTAATAAAAGCTTGTTGGAATTGCCATACTGGATCAGACCTGAAAGCCGTTTAGGTTAGAGGAATTTTTCGCGGTGCCTAGTGCTAGACACTCCAGAGGAAGGTGCAAGAAATCATACCATTCTTAATAGTTTTAACAATTATTTCAAGAACTCAAACTGGGATTCACTATTGCATATGTGGAATGTACATACTTACGTACAGACACGGACATTTATCCAGGGAAGGTTAGTCATACCATAGAAAGCAATTGCTCAGACCCGTGGAGAGGATGTTAGTCACCTGAGCCTGACCCCAGAATACAAATGCAACCTTCAGTTTATAACTGAGATGGCATTCAATAGGAGTATGGAGACATTGCAACATCTGATATATAGCGTGAGTAAAACTTGTGCTGGAATATTGCCCTGATTTGTAGCGGCCATGCTTTCTAAACAAGAATGTTGACAAATTACATTTCAGACCAAAAGCTCTAAGAATTAAGTCAAGGCCTGAAAAAAACTCACCTACTGTACAACTCTCAAAACTAAATAAGCTTGATCAATTTTATTTCTCCAACTGAAGTGCTATAATAAAGAATAATTTAGTTTTAGGCGTGTAAATATATAGAGGATTCACTGACCTGAAACCAAAAGTGGATAAAAGTCAGAGTAGATATGAGGCCATAGGGAGCTTTAGGGGTTTGGAGCGTTTTTTTGGTTCCTTTTAGAACAAAGTCAACTGTTGGTATACCTAAATGATATGATGGCTGCTTTACAAAATCAGCATATTTCTTTTTCTCGTGGGTGTGTTTTAGCTCAGCTAGTGGGCTTTTTGCAGATGCCACTGAGATTTGATAGGCTGCCGGGCTGCTTTATGCTTCTGATCAGTCTACATAACCAGAATGGCCTCTGTGGTTTTCAAATGAAGGAATTCTCTCAGTTTTTGCTAGCATCGAGAATCACAAATATGGATATTCTAGCATATAAATAAACCTTGCTAAATTTCAGCCCCGGCAGTTGGTGTCAATCAAGTCCTAACTGAAGGAGAAACGAGGATGCATGTGTGCTTGCTTGGCTGGACTCAGGAAGTCTCACTCTTACCTGTTATTAGTGTTCCTTGCAGTTTTCTCTGGAGAGCTGATGTCAGCATCTCTTGCTGACAGGATTCTATGTTACAGAAATAGTGGCCTGATCCAATGTGGTAATGCTTATATTCATCCAACTGATTGTGTTCAGGGTAACTGTTAAAACTGCTAACCTGTTCATAAACCAACAGTCACTTCTTCTGTCATGCGTTTGCCTTTCCTGCAGGAGCAGGTGGAGTATCACTGCTAAAACACTCCTGGTCCTAGATAGAGAACCCAGCAATGTAAGTCACTGCCCCAGGAACCAAATTCTTTGTTATGTGATTGTCAAAATTTAGCTTCAACAAACATGATCTTATGGCCTGCTTCTCCCTGCTGAAGTGGCTCCCCTCTTCCTCTAACAAGGGTCTCTATCTTCACATCTGCTCCCAGCGCTCTTGGAGACCATAGTAACTCTGTCCATTGGGAATGGAGTGTACTTTTCCTGGGGAAGGCAGCAAGACTAAATTATTCAAGCAGTAGCTAACACTGCAACAGATTTTTTTTTTTTTTAATTTTATTTTAGTTTTTAGTAATAGCATGCAGAATTTTGGCAAGATCTGCTGGGCTTCTTTTGTGTGTGCGTGCCTTACAATAGATGGGTGTCTGAGGGTGGCAGGCTCTTGGCAGCATTTCACATTCCATCTGATAAGTAAAAAAGCGATAACCAAAAGGAAAGCTTCCATACCTTCTTTTTCCTTAATGCTACTGGTAAGTCATGCACATCAGATCCATGAACATCACAGATGGTGGGGGCTAATGCTTTTTTAAAGCCTTGAGTGAGTTTGTGCAAAGCTATTCAGAAGACAAAGCAGGAGGAAATCCCTCATTGTGAAGCACACCTGAACTCAAATGGGTGGGAACATCCCCTCTCTTCCTTCCTCATCCTTCCCTGACCCCTGTCCCCAAAGAGAGCTGCATAGTCTTACCTAACGAACACCCTGGTAAGAGTGGCTCTTTGGGAACCCCAGGCTCTGGTTTGACAGTTTTCCTGCTTGAAGTTCTGAGAGAAAGAAAACTATGTCTTAAAGCAGAAAAAGCACCATCCCGTGGAAACCCTTCCAGTTGCTCCTCTCTGCTACGAATAGGTTGTTCCTACCAGGGACTCCCACTGCACCTTTCAATTCTCAAACCTTGGACCAGTCACCTAACCTTTTTAGCTCATTATCTCTGCTTGTGAAAGCAATGCATTGTGGGTATTTTTGGTTTTTTCTTTTTAATTACATTTCTCTGTGTTTACTTTGATCAGAATTGATTGACTTGTTTTCCTGAGGTGTTGCATCGGTTCTTTATGATGCTGAATAATAATACTTTGCATGCTTGTGTGATCAGCCAAATCTTATCGCATGTCTAATGTGCAGGGTGAAAGCAGGTGATGTATGGATGTCAGAAACAAAGTCATGCAGCCCTGTGAAGCTCAAAATACATAATCATACACAACTCTCTGAAACGTGCTTTTGACATAGGTGACTACAGCCCCTGTGGGATGCCTTCTGAGGGGCTCTTTGATTTCACAAGCCCACTTCATGAAGCCAATGTGTCCATGTGTTCAGGGGGTAACTAAAATCATTCCAGGAGAATAACCAGAGTGGAGGTTTCTAAACCCTTGTTTCTCTTCTTCAGGACATCAGATTTTTTTGAGTCTATTTTTATTGTACAAGATGGTGGTTCCCCTCCCTCTCTCCTTTGCATACTGTCTCCCCCTCTGCCCACCCCCTGCCCCTTTGCATGCCATGGAAGATGACTTGGAGCCGTCTAGCGTGCGTGCGCACACACATTCTCTTGCTGATTTGCTCCTGCCAAAAGCCCAGGTTGTGGATTCATACATCACCTGCCTGTGTAAAACGCATGTGCATGCTGCCGTCCTCAATAACCGGAATGTGTTTTCTGTTCTTTTGTTTTTTGTTTTTTTGTTTTGTTTTTTGTTTTTGTGTGGATTTTCTGCAGTGTGGTTTACCAGGACGGATTTTACGGTGCTGACCTCTATGTAAGTACACACACCGGAGCCTTCTCGTCCCCAATCCCTGACAAGCCAGCCTTTTTTTTTTTTTTCTTTTGGTTTGTTGGTTTGGTTTGGTTTGATTTTTTTTTTTTTTTTTTTAATATCATTTACTTTAATTTTCTTCTTCCTTGTGGATATATATATATTTATATATTTAGGAATGCAAGCATGCTTCTCTGTCACTGCGCTTGCCCCTGGGTGCAAGACCTAAGCCTTTGGGTTTCCTGATCATTGCCAGGGTCAGTTTACTGGGTGTCCTGTCCCCCACATGCACACTGCTACTAATCAACCTGAGAGATGATTAGCAAATTGAAATTTCTCTCAACACTTCTCTCGTGTACATAATTTGGATATGAAAATAACAGGACTGGTTTAGCCTCAGACTTTCCCTTTCCTTCTCCCCTTCCACCCTCCCTTTTCTCTCCCCTCATGGGGCCCTTTCAGGTTTGATTTGTGCAGCCCACACTAAACTGAGCGAGCTGTATGTTTAAAAATGTTCATATGCCACTGGGATGTGGAGATTATCCCTTTGGGGAAGACACTGGGCCTGATTAAAAATGGAGACTGAGATGCTAGAGTGAAAACTGACATCTCATTTTGCTGTTAGAAATGGTACCTAAATAGGCTAGGTTGGCTCGTCTCTTTGGGGAATTGTGAAGTACAAATATGTGGAGATGTTCGGTTAGAAGAGTCAGCAGCCTCCTCCTGTCTGGGAATTAGTTCTGATACCACGGGAGACTTTGTCCTGTCATTGTCTTTGTCCTACCCAGCTAGTCTGTATTGCAAATCTCCAGCGCATCTGTATGCGTAGGTGGGTTGTGGGTGGAGGGATTCTGGCTGGCTGGTGAGAAAGGCGGTTTCCTCTCTGATGGAGAGCTGTTGCAGAGAAGCTGTGGTAGGAATATGCCTTTCAAAGCCAAAATTTTCAGGTTTGCTACTGCCATCACAGCTTGTGGCTTGCCTGGCTCTAGCAGAGTTCCCTTTTGTGGTATTGTAGGTACTAGCTCTTTGGAGCTGGGGAGGTTTCATATTGGGTAGTGGCACAGTTGGCATAGATTTCACATCCCCGCTCCTTTGAAGGTGCTGCTTCAGACATTTATGTAGACAGCCCTGGGGTTAGACTCAAGATGGAGTTAACTCTTCGATTTTGTTGATTTTTGTTGATTTGTTGATTTGAGGGTCAAGTCTTGCAAAGGCACTTTTCCCAACACGGTTACAGCAGTTGAAAAACACGCTGTCCGAGCATACAGAGCTGGGGTGCATTTCTTCATTCTTACATATACAATCATCTGCACTGTACAGTCCTTTAAAAAATTATCTGCCTATTCAAGCATTCCTTTGTAAAACTGTGTCAAGGATTATAAAGGGTTTTGGGTTTTCCTGCCTCACTCCTGAAACACCAGCTCTACCAACTACTGACTTTGCTACAGCTAGTAAGCAAGCCAACGAGCAATGCTTAGTCCCTCTTGCCTGCATTTAAGTTGCTGCCTTGTTGAAAGGGAAGCCTGACCAGGGTTACTCCCTATTTCTTTTGAGAAAGCTCCTTCAGAGCTTCTGTTGGAGGTGAGGAGGAGAGGCTTATTTAACACGTGTTATGGACAGAGATTTCGGTAATGAAGAATCCCCATAACCACGTGGTGCTGCAGTGCAGTAGCATCACGTAACACAAAACCGAGCCCCCAAGTCACGTTAGAGCTGTTAGGTAGACTTCTGATGACTTTGCTGTTGGTGGCTCTGGTCTCACTGTCAGAAAGCAGGATGGTCGAAGAGGAGACTTGTCAAGGTAGATGGTGGTGCTTTTTCCTATGTTATTGCTGCCCAGGTGAACATCAGGAAAAAGTTACCATAGTCCAATCATGAAGTTATCTTTTGAATTTGCTCAGCACAGTGTCACTGCAGTGTCCCTGTGCCCCACTGATCTGTCGTGCTTTTCACTGCAACGCGTAGCTCCCTCTGGTTGCTGTGAAAGGCTTGTCCTGATGGTGGAGGGAATGACAGAGGGTACTTCAGTTAGGACGAGGGGGAGAGTTAAATTGAGGTTCCCTTTGGTCTTCTAAGTCTGTAGTGTTGTGTCAAGGAAGGGTGGAAAGGAGCTGAGCTGGCAGGAGTGGTTAGTGGTATGCCAGATGAAGGGGAAGTGTCCCAAGTTTGGGCTGTTTTTTTCACATATATGCTGTGCACCAATTTTCTCATTTTCCTCCTCCTCCTCCTCTTCCTCACTCCTTTTTTCTTTCCTGGGGCAACCATCCTGGTAGCATTTCTTCTGTGAAGAAGGCATTCCATCTCTTGTTGGATGCATCCCATACTGGCAAGACACCTGAATTTATCATAAACAACCTGCCCCAGGATGCAGAGGGCTTCATTTCGGCTCATAAGAAAGATTATCTTTCTTCTACAATGGGGTCAATCTGGGTGGCGGGGGGAAACCCAAACAAACCCACTCATGCGAAGACTGCTCCTGCCTGTGAAAAGCGTGCTTGCATCCACTGGAAAGAAAAGGCTGGTGAGCCCTGCCGTGGGCTGTTTGTATGATTGTTTCTTTCCACAGCTGTGTTTTTTTGAACTGCTCTTCCTGTGTTCTGTTATAGAATAGTCTTACAGGAACCAATCATTAGCGCTAAAATACCTCAGGTAGGAGTGCCAGTGTGACCTGCCAACCGATCAGATTGTGGATTGCAGTGGAAAAAACTGAATTATACTAACCATTCCAGCACCACATTAGAGATGGGAACAGAGGCTTTTTTAGGGCAGCGCAGACTCATGTGTGATCCGAGCCCCCGCTGTAGCAGGGCGGCATGTGTCCAGATTTCACACCGAGTGGCACTTCATCCAAAACAAAATAATAATATAAATTAAATGGAAGGGTTAACAAGGTCATGCTTGTCCCATTACCATGTAGAAGCACCTGCTGCAATGGACACTGTTGTCCTGTCACCTCTTTTAATTCATTCATGCTCATTCCTGGTGCACTTATGCCAGCCTTCTAATACAGAAATACTGGAAACAGTTCTAGCCCTTTCTGCTTCTTAACTTATGTTACAGGGCATTTTGGGGGTGGAGAAGACACATTTGAGATACAGTAACTAAAAGATCCTAAAACTGGGCTTGCTAACTAAACCTGGCATGTGGTTAAATGTATCTACCTGGTACCATGAGTTACACATTTCTCCAGGGACCTGGGAATGTTGTGTCTTAGTGATGTAAAGACTTCAGAGTAAAAAGTGCCAGCAGCACACGTGTGCCTGTCTAAGGCTGCAAGGGAAAAAGAAATGGGAAGCTGATACCATAGGATACACTGACACAGTAAGCTGTAGTTTTGGATTTCCTCATGTTCTCTTTGGATTGATCACCTAATATGCACCTGAAGAGTGGAAGAGAAGCTGGATTGACTTTGAGCTGAACTGTATAGTTTCAAAGTGCTCATTTATCTACATTAATGTGCTCAGTAATTGGAATGCTGCTTTAGCTGGGACTGCAGCTTCCTGTATATGTTGTTTTGCCATGTTTGTGTTACTTCAGAGGTTATATGACAACATTGAAAAAGCTGTCGTCTAATGCTAAAGGAGGAATTTTAAAAAAATATGTTCTTGCTTCATTGATGAGCCAAGGATGGTAACATCACAGAAGAGTAATTTTTAATTTGTGATTTTGTGAATGCTTGGGCAAATACAGTTGTTTGGCAATGAAGATCTAGAGGCTGAAGCACTGCACATTCACATGGGGAAGAGGGTTTAGCACAGCCCCAGCAATACTGCCAAGATATCCAGAGAAGTAGAATTTGAATTAAGATAAGCAACATTTGGGTTGTGTGCATCTCTCTCACGTGCTCCCCACACCGTCCAAAAGACTGTACCAGAAAGGACTAACCTTGATTTATACAGTTGTTTTGGTTGTGAATTAGTGCCCAGTAAAAATGCATAAGCCTTTTCCTTAGTTGCCCTGTTTCCTTGTCAAGGCAGCGTTTAAACTGCCCCTTGATAGAAACATCTCTGACTCAACATCTTCGTCAGAAGCTCAGCCACACTCATTTTTTTGAGATGAGGCTAAAGATTTTAAAAACTGAACCTAGATGGGTAAACCCATCCCTGTGAAATTACTTAAATAGATGGAGTGGGAGTTTGCATGGCTGTCCTGGGTTTCGGGGACTGTGCCACTTGATGGTGTCTTCTGTTGCAGTTTGGCTGTGGCACTGGAGGAGAGTGGTGCAGCTAGCAAGGGCCTTTTTTTTTTAATTATTATTTTTTGGGGGGGACACACATGATTGTTCGTGTTTGTTGAAGATGTTCTACTCTGTTACGGTTTATATTTACTAGAGTGTCCAAAGTGAGTGGCATCAAAAATCACTAGGGGTGGTAAGACCGTGTAGGTAAGGTTACGGATGAGCTCTGCATACCAGTTAAACTTGTGTGTGAACAGGTATAGCAGGAGAAAATAACTAGTACGTTAGACAAGCTGAGCAAGGCTTTAGATGCATTGACGGAATTACAGGTGGGTCCTGGGTTATGGAGAACAGGAGCATCAGCTGGGTAAGGCGACTTGCACAGTGTCTGCTTTGCTCTGGACTGGTCCCAGAGCTTGGTGAAAGCATTTACGAAATAATGAGTAATAGTCGCAGCTTTCCTCCTCTTTCCTTCACCCTGTTTTGGTGTATTTGGACCTGCTGGTCATGCTAAATACATCCCTGTGCCAGAAATCCCCCAGCTGTCCACACTCATTGCTCCTATGACAGGAATGTACCATGGCCATTATAATCCCCATTTTTGGTTTTATTTGAAGTACACGCAAGTAGAATTTGCAGACTGCTTTGAAATGAGCGGGTCTGCCTGTGCGTGTGTACCCCTATACTGTGATTTTTTTTTTCTTTTTTTTTAATTAACAGTAGCTTCAATTTTGCATCAGTGCATGGTTAAAAAAGCAATACACATGTCAGCTATTTCTTAACTTCATTTCTCCAATGAATTATTTCTCCTGTGTTTTTTTTTTTTTTGTTTGTTTGTTGTGCAGTTGACTGAAGAAATGTTAACATCCCGCTCTAAATCTCTCAGTGGAGTCTCTGTTCCCTTCTCTGATATAACAGATGGGTTATTGCTTGTTATAATTATTAACATTGTGGTGTGGGACAGGGCTAGGGTGGGAGCCATTTCGGGGGGCGAGGGCGGGAGGCTGCGGGAGTCGTTAAGGTTGGAATGTTAACTCCAGTGGTGACTGACTGTCTCCGTAATAGCAGGTTGTTGTGGCTGCACGCTCTAGTACTTGAGGCTGTGTACTTCACTGAGCTTGTGGTAGAGCCTAGGGCGAACTGCTGTCCCAAGAGAATGCTGGGATGGATAGAACTAGCCAATATGAGTCTGAACGTGGTGACTTTGCTGGTTGTTCTAGCTCCAGATGTCAGCATGCTTAGTTTTTAATTTTGATTAATAAATGTTACGCCATTCCCCCTCCCACACCTGATTCCAACCCTTCTTTTCTTTTCTTCTTTTTAATTGTTTTGGTTTGGTTTGGTTTCATTTTCCTTTGAGAGACATGAGTTAAAAGAGAATTACATGATAACCCTCTTTGGTTTCAAACTGCATCTCGCTGTCATGTTCAGGATATGTGCCAGGCGCATTTGAAATGGCTCCTGATCTGAAATGTGGCTGGCAAGTGTGGGACAGAGCGGGAATCTGGGTGCACACTGAAGCCAGCTGCCCTGAAGAGGGCTGTGCCAGGCAAAAATGCCTTGTGCCCAAGTGACAGACCCCATCAAGAGTTCAGGAAGCTCCTAAACTTTAGGGAATACCACAATGACGTTGGTATCCAATTTCGTCTTAATTTAGTGAGGTGAGTGAAGATGTGATTTGGATTAAGGCTGCACCTCATTCATCTCATCTTCATCATGTTTCAGAGGTGGGAGTAATGGTGGTGCAAAACTGAGCCTAACCTCACCAAACTGTAAATCCAGAACACAAGGGTTGGAACAGGTAGATGAGATTATGAAGGCAAAACTGTGACATGGCATCTCTTTTCGCGCAATGCGGTGATGTTTCAGAGGTGTAGATTTGTGTTACTCTTTCTTCTCTTAACTAGAAGATTGAAGAGTCTGTAAATCCCCCCACTCTGGAGCAGGGAATGGTCCTCAGACATGTTTTGGATAGCATGTTAGCCTTTGTGGGGCTAACACAGGCCCCACAAAAGCAACCAAAATTAATTTAAAATCATTACTTCTAATTTAAAAGCTAGCTACCCAAAACTGAGCATTGCTGAGCAAACACACAGTCCTGTAGTAGAGCTGATCTTGTACTCTTAGTTACATATAGGGAGAAGATCTATAGGGAATAAGTGATAGAGGTATGTTGAGCTGATGGTGGAAGTGAAGAGCATAAGTCTGCCCTTCTGTTAATTTAAAAGAAAAAAAAGCCAGAAGCAATCTGGTGTTTTCTGATATTATTTATGGCTCATTGTGTTTCTAGCAAATCAAAGCCCCAGTTCATTTACCATTCCCCCATTCAGAGTTAATGAAAACGTGTGCAGAACTGTACAATAAAGAAAACTCTAACCTGGGCTTCAGAGCCCTGTTTTCTGTCTGCCGTGCAGCCTTTGCTCCTGAAAGTCCGGAATGTGGCTGGCCTCCCTCCTGCATTGCTGCCCGCTGTGCAGAGCCACCTGCCCCAGCCAGCTCTTCTCGCCAGAGCTCCCTGTGGAAGTTCCAGGAGGAGACTTGCAGCTCTTCCTCTCACTCAGAATTCACATTTTGCCAACCCAGTTGCAAATATGTTTTTAGTAACTACCTCTTAAGTAAGCATTATAAAGACCTTAACTACAGGTGTGTAGCATGGGCAGAAATGCAGCAGCAATACAGACTGTGCTGGCATAATTTCCCCTGACTTGTTTCCTTCTTACATGCAGGGAGGGGAGAATGGTCTGATTGATATCGATGTCACTTTCCTTGTTGCCAGCCTAAGACCACCAGGGACTGTCTTCTCTGACCATCTCTTCCTGATTGCTTTTTAGCTTCTCTGACTGTTGATACTTGTATATAGCTGGACCAAATTAAATTCTAGCCTTTTGGGTTTCACAGGCTTAAAAAAAGAGAGGAGGGAAAAAGCAGAAATTTCTCTGAATGGTCTTCTTTCTAAAACACACACTTCATGGAAAGTACCTACTTCTGATTTCCCCAGCGTAAGAGAAAGGGGACATAAAAATTACATTGCATGCAAGATTTCAGCTCTTTTCTGGTTTTCAGTTCCTCCACACCAAATTTCATTTCCTGCAGGGATATAACCGTGCTCAGGCTTGCTTTAGTTTATTCCTTCTACTAAATGGGGTAATAGAAGAGTCTTCATGGTCCTTCTGAGGAAAGGAATATACATGAGTAAATGGGCAATGCTTGCGATAGACATGACATGGGAGCTGATGCAGTTTGAAACACTTCCTCTCCTTGTGATGTGTGTGACTTTTTTAATTTCTATTTTTTTATGCTCTGCGTGGGTGGACAGGTATCTGTAAAGTCAGTTCTCTTCTCTCCTGCAGGGTGGATACGCAGCCTACAGATATGCACAGCCTGCTACTGCAACAGCAGCCACAGCCGCTGCAGCCGCTGCAGCAGCTTACAGCGATGGGTATGTAAGGGGGAGGTATCCCCTGGGGCTGGCTTGCTGTGCTCAGGGATTCAAGGAGCATTGATCCATCACAATACTTCTTTTCCTGTTTCTTGTTGTACTCGCACACGCACACATGCATGCACAACGCGACATGAAAGACATGAATGCACAGTTTGTCTCTCTGTTCCTGGGCAGTATTGTCCTCCAGTGTATGTGAGCTGGCACAAACTCTGGCCTCTTCCCCATCCTTGCAATTCTCTGCACAAAGGAGCCAGTGTGGTTACGGCCTCAGAGTCCAAAGACCTGGCGTGCCTTGCCAGCTCCTTGCTCTGTGACTCTGGGCAGGCTGGTTAATCACCGGGTGCTTTTCTCTCCCCATCCATAAAGTAAAAATTGCTCAGCTAATACCATAGTCAAGGATGCTTTAACATGCAGCTCTGTATAGATACAAAGGATTATCATCATCACAGTGCTTGCCTTAAGGTTTTTCATCTCCTGTGCAGCAAGGCCATGTTTTAATCCTAGAGCATGCAAGACCATTAAAATTTATACTCCCTTCTCATTCTGGAGAATCCCTCACTGCTTTCCATTTAGCAGCTGTTAGTGTGCCAGTAGCACTAGTGCCAGCAGTCACTCTCCTCCCAAATTGCATCATGCGAGGTAAGGGATGCATTAGCTGTCATTTCAAAGGTGCTCACCTCTTTCCTACAGGTTAAACTCATGGTTTCTGCCACATTCCTCCTTGCAGGATGTTCTCTTGCCCATCTCATATGATGCATGGCAACATGCCCGTAGGATCTCTTCGAAGAGGGGCCGCCTGCGTGCATGTGTGTGCATGTATGCATACATGTGTGTAGAAGGGCATGCTGCTTCCTCCATTGCCTGTGGTCAGACAGCTGTTTCTCTGCCCCCAGAGTGACTCTTTCTTTTATTTTTTGTTCTCCCTCTCTTCAGTTATGGCAGGGTGTACACAGCAGATCCTTACCATGCCCTTGCCCCTGCCGCTAGCTACGGAGTTGGCGCTGTGGTAAGTGGGATTTTCTTTCTTGTGCTATTTCTCATTTCCAGTATGGGGAACAGCTGTTTACTGCTTATCAGGTAATTAAACTTCACCCAGATTTTTTTTTTTTTTTTGAGGGAGAAGACCCTTAGCTGCAGTGCTTGAGTTCCTAGTTGTTCTGCATTCATGTGTGTGAGTGTGGACTAGGAAAAGAGCTAGGTTAGAGGGTACCAGTTATTACTTGGTCTTGCACATCACCTAGTACAAAGGAGGTGGTAGAACAATGACCCAAAGTGTCATTCAGTGCAAAGCTGCTGCACTTGGTTCCCTCTTCCGCTAATGGAAGGTTGCGGTGTCCTGCCTGCCAGCAGTAGTTACACAAGGGCAGGAATGAGGTGGTTCTGGCATCAGAGGGGAGTACAGCAGATTGCTGAAAACACATGCTTGCCCATCTGCTGTTAGCCAGTGCAGTATCTGTGTTGTTGCAAAGGCTGGAATACAAATGTGTTCAGAGAAAAAGACACCTAAATATAGATACCTGCAGTGTAGCACCTCCATTTGAGCCTCAGTTCATCATGTGGATTCTCTTTGGTGAAGGTGCAGTGAAGGAAAAGCAGGTACTTCTAGGATACCAGGTCATCGTGTCTATTTTAGACCTTTACCTTAAGGTGAGGTGAAGAGTGTCTTAGAAGTCCTGGTCTCTGCTATCCGTAAAGACAGCCTAGACAACTGGCTCAGAGACAGGACTCATGAGCCCCATCTCTGGTACTGAGGTCCCTTTGGCCAAGACTTGGCAAATTTACCTCCAGCTGGCTGGTCATGAACGTGTCCTTCTGAGCCATGTCTCTGGTTTTGCAGGCAAAGTTCTCCTCTCTTGCTTCTTAGAGGTGCTGATGGTGGCAGGTCAGTGCCAGGGCATGTCTGTGAGTCCTTCTGAGACCAATTGGATGCTGTCCTGAGTGTTTCTTCACAGTTCATCTCCTAACGACCTCTTATTTTCTCATTTAATTTCTACAGGCGAGTTTATACCGAGGTGGCTACAGCCGATTTGCCCCCTACTGAAGTGACGTGAGCCCCCTGCAAGTGGGACAGCCCCCCCAGTTCATGAGGCCTGGCTATTGCAATATTTACTAGTAGAGGAACTCTATAGCAAGACGAGGAGGAAAAACAAAAACAAAAAAAAAAAAAGAGAAAATACTTTTTTATACCTCACTATGTTCTTTGAATATGTATTTTTTTTTTCCTTTAAATTTCTGCCTTTAATTCTTTTGTTCCAAAGATTGTGCTTTTTTTTGTTGTTTTCATTTTTGGGTTTTTTTTAACTGTGGTAAAAATAATGCATTTCCGTGTCTGTATGTTGGTGCATAGCTTATCCTACCAATCACGGAAAAGGTGATTAGTGCTAAGGAAAGCTGTTAGAAACTGATATCATACAATTAATCAGGAACACGCAGACAGAGTTACTTCCCTGGGTCTGGTGCTTGGTGCCTGTGAGACAGGAATACGTGAGGGAAAAGTCTCTACCTGCCATGTTTCTGGTCTGCAGAAGGAAGCACGCTGTGGCTGGGACCTAAATGCTGGTGGGAAATAGTCATTTACATTTGGAAATGGGGGAAATGCAGAGACTTTCATCGTTTTTTATCACCATCTGATGTGCACAGGTTTGGGACAGTTTCAGCAGTGTCAGGATTTTAGACTTGGCAAGAGAAGATTTCCTCAACCTGCCCAAAGACTTCGGCTGTTCTCTGCTGTACAGGGGACAAGAACTTCAAAAGGAGTTTTTGATGAGGATGATCTTTCCCACACACGTGCAACTTATTCTAGATGATTGTTGTCCATTGCTGATGGCTGTAATTATCTTAGTTTTTCTTCCTCCTTTTCAAGATCTTTGTCCCTTGCTGTCCCTTTCCTCCCCTTCTTTCCTCAAGGAGTGGCAGATGCAATGCAGCATCACACAGAGCACCTCTGTTGCGGACAGCAAGCGGTTAAACTTGCAGAGGTGAAACGTGTGCAGCCTTAGAGAGGAAGAAATCTAGCTGAAGATCCCCGCGTCAGCGCCGTGCTCGGTTCCTCTGGGGTCTAGCCTGCAAGGTCTCTCCTCCTGTTCATCCTGAGCTGCTCCGGCACTTTTGCAAGTAATCTGTTCAAAATGAGTGAGGAAAAACAAGTCATGTATAAGCTGCTGAGGCGAGGGGCAAACGTGGGTTTGAGTGGGGGAAGAGTCTTTAAATGTGATCCTGTAGTAGTTTTGGTTTGATCAGGAGTTTAAGGGGAGGCAGAAGCAGTTTTTGCAAGCTCTGAATTCATAGGAACTTCCCACCACAACCTGTTGCAGGCCCTTACATAGTTGTGTTGGAGCCCTGGGGTCTGTTTTGCCCAGCCTCTCATAGAATGTTGTATACCTGGTCTGCTGAGTTCATATAAACACTACATATTAGAAGATTTGAAAGCAGAGAGACTATTTAAGGGAGGACTCTGTGACTCCCAAGACCATCTCCCTTCTGCTCTCACGTACAGTGATTTCACTGTGTTTCAAAGTCAGCGTTTTTAGATGACAGTATGAGCTGTGTTGTGAGGGGGAGCTGCTGCTTTCCAGACCTCCCCACTCAGCTGCTGGCTCCTAGAGTGCTCCCAGTAAGCCCCAGTGCTCAGAGGCAGGATCTCTAACCACAGGTTAGAGAAATGCAGAAGCTCAGTTTTATTAAGCTGCCTCGACTCCATCTATTGGTACTGGGGTGAGCTTACCCCTCAGAGGGCTGTTTGGAGTGTGGGTTTGTTGGTGGAGCCTCTCCAACTCTAGCACTACACCTATTTCTCCATCTACTGCTGACACCAGAATAGGAAACCTCCTGCATTTAACACTAAGCGATGTCGACAAGCAGAGCTGCTGGGGAGGTGTTCTGGCCCAACCACACATTTTTGGTTTTGGTCTTCCCCAGTGAGACACGTGTGGCCTCTCTGTGCACAGAAGAGAGGAGGCACCTCAAATGGGAATGATGGGGAAGCCATTAGTTAAGCTAGAGACCCTGAAGCTATTGATTCTCTGGAAGAATAGCTAGATAAAGGGGACACCAAACTACCAGCCTGTTGGCCACCTTTTATTTTTTTTTGTTGGTTTTGTTGTTGGTTTTTAACTTTTCTTTTCCAAGCCAAAGTTTGGTTTGTTGCTGTTATGACAATTTTTTTGTTGTTTGTATATAAATATTTTGGTTAGCTTGAAAATGGGGAGGGGGGAACGAGGTGTTGGGGCTTTCACAAAATCTAGGAACTGAGGGGGATGTGGGGCATTTGGGGGCTTTTGCTGTTTTATTGAGGCAGGGGAGGGAGGACTTGTGGTAGAAATAGTCATATCCAAGGGGAGCCATTTCCACCGCGGGGGAGCCAGCGGACTTCTGGAGCTGAGATGCAGCAAAAGCCTCTACTGGACTTGTTTCTACCTACCTGTGGGGCAGAGAGGTTGAGTGAGGCCACCCCTTCCCGTCCTGTCCCTGCAGGCGGTTCCTCTTGCAGCAGCTCTGCAGGCTGCGAGCGAGGGGAGCGCAGCTGGCAGAGCCCAGCAGGGGCGGCTGCCGGCCCCTCTGCCCCTTTCCTGCCTTTCAGTTCAGCTGGTTCTGACTGCAGCTCCCGAAATCCAGATTCTCCCTCCCCGAGTACCTTCCCCTGCCCTGGTAGTGCTGCCTGCAATTCCCCCCCTGCCACTTGGCCTCTCTGGGAGTGTGGGGTCCAGCCCCATTTCTGCAACTGAGCAGAGTCTATGCATGGCAGCTTCAGCCCACCCAAGTATATTAGAAGCATGAGGGGTTTAGTGCAGAAGTGCCCAACCTTTGCGGGGCTGTGATCTCCTGAGGTATGATCTCCGAGTAATACCCGCTCCAGACCATCCAACCTGATTCCTCTTGTATCTGAGCCCGACCTCCTCTGGTTGCTCCCCGCCAGGCTCTTGCGGTGCATTGACCAGTCAGTGTCTCCCCAGCTCCATAGCTAATGCTGTAAGATCCCCACCGAGGCAGGTTGCCGATAGCCCGGCTGCCTGCTCGCAGCAGTGAGCTGCAGAGGGGACCCCAGGACACGTGTATGGCGAGGGGACAGAGGTAGTTTGCTGGTTCCAGGTCTCAGGAGCACCACACCTCCCAAAAACTTGCACACTAGCTGGAATTTCACAGCGAGGCTTCTCCAGTGAGCGTTGTGCTGTGCAAGGAGAGCTCTTCAGCCTTTCTTCCCTCTTGGCAAACAACAGCTCTGGTTTCACTCAGATATGTTGTGAACTGGCTTGAGGTGTGTTAGAGCAGCCAAGCCATGGCTATATCCATCTTCTGAAGAAGTGAGGACAAAGCCTATATCTCCCTATGCAAAATTAATTACACTTAATGAATTAAACTGGGCCCTGACTTGTTTGACAGATGGCAGCTAGTGCTTCTCCCTGAGATGGGTCTGCAGTCACAGGTCCCTCGCAAAGCAGGACTTGGCTTTCCGAGGGAAACCACAGCCTGGCAAGTAACTTGCTGTTTGTCACCTTCTAGTCTGGTGGCGTCTGGGGTTCCTCTTCAAGTAGAGGAAAGTACATTTCTTTAAGTGTTGCTGTTTGTACTGTCTTGCAATAGGTCTGGCCAGCACGTGATATTATACTGATAAAATTTTGGATTGAAGAGTTGATTTATTTAATGTGCTGGTCTGTCTTTCCTTGTGGGTACAGTTGTGCTGGTACATAGGTGACTTCTACTGGTATAGCATGTTCCCTACTGGGAATAAACTACATTGATGCCCAGCACGTTAGCAAAGCGTTGTAACTGTCCCCACACTAGGAGGGCTGCACTGTTGGAGGTGGGTTACCTTTTCTAAGAAAAGCCATGACAGGACCTGGAGCCACCACAGAGGTCAGTATGAACCTGCTATAGCCAGTTATTCCCAGGTTAAGCAGTTACATGGATCCTGTGTCATGAGTTCAGACAGAGCCATGTTTTAAACGAGCTGTGACAGGGCTGTTCCAGTGCGCGAGAGTGCGTGAGCTCAAGAGTCGGAGACCTGTGTTTTGGTCAGGGCTCTGTCAGTGATCCTCAAGGGTCATCGTGGAGCAGTTGTCACTGCTCCAGACTTTGCTTCCCCATCCCTAAAGTGAAGTGAAAGTTTATCCCCTGTTCTCACCCATTGTGAGATCTGTGGATGTGAAGCGCACAGCAAGAGCTGAGGAGGGTTATCTCAATCGCTGGCTCGAGTACTAGTTGTGAAACGGTTAATTAAACCATTTCTTTGCCCAAAAAGAGACCTGGCTGCTGGAATTTCGATTCCAGCACCCAGAGCTTTGGCTGCGAGGAATACAAAGCAGAGGAATGAAAAAAGCAGAGCCTCATTATTACCCTGCTCATTTCTATCTGTATCTTCCCATCCTGGCCCCAGAGAAGGAGGCAACTGAAGAACACATTGGGGGAGCGCTTAGGAATTCAATAAAGGGAAAACCAAAACCCAGCTCTGGGGAGCGCTTTTGCTGAGTCTGGCTCCAAAGGGAAAGCCCACGGGCGGCGTGGCAGGCAGCCTGCGGCCCTCCAGCCTGGCAGGGTCGGGGAATGCTGCCCTTGGTGCAGAGGGGCGATTTTTAGAGTGTGTTACCTGTTTGCACTGTTTTACAATAGGAGGGGGAAAAAAAGCCCACCCAACCTAGTGAACAAGATGAACATCCAATGTAAACTTATTTGTGTTTTTATTTTGTCATGCTCTTGGAAAATGTCAAACATTTTGTAGTATACACCAGTGAGACTTGATTCTTTGTTGCATAAAACACTATTTTTGGTGATGTTAATGTCTAAAAAGCCCCTTCCCTCCACCCCCACCTTACTGATTGCCCTCTCCACCCTCCAACCCCGGTAAACTTCTCTTCTACAATGAAAACTCCAGTCAACAAGGCAAGCAGGAGTCTGATAGCCAGAGTGTGAAATGGGGCCCTTGTCAAGCAGGCTCTGGGGTTTCTCCCCGCTACATTTCCCTCTAGCCAGGAGCTGGCAGGACGAGCCCCCGTCCCGCTGCAGCACCTGCTTTGATGGCAGCCTCCAGGGAACTTGGGATGTCCAAGGTCCATCTCTGTTGCTGCTGTTAACCTTGCAAGGCAACTTCTTGCCAGTGGTTGTCCTCTGCGGGTGGCAGCCTGCAGCTGGTCCAGGCTTGTGCAGGAGACAAGCTTCCCCCACTGCCTCTCGACTTGCGGTAGAGCAAGAACTCATCAGCCAAAAATCTTGCATGATTTCACCAGGAGATTGCTGGTGTTTAAAGCCGTCCACCCGAATATTCATTTGGCTGACAGTCAGCAAAATGCTGGTTCATCTTAGGAATGTTTTTTCTTTCTTCTTTTTTTTTTTTTTTTTTTTCCTGAAGTGGGTCAATAAATCTCTTGCCAGATTCCCAGTTCTCTGCTGGTGGAGGGGCTTGTTGCGTCCCCGAGGAGGAATTCCTTACAGAAATTGGGCCTCTCACATTAATAGTCTCAGTTTTGGTCATGTTTTTCTATTTTTTTCTGTTCACAGTATTTTGTGTGTGTGCGTGAGTTGTAGTTTCGGCAGCTTGGTTTGGCTGCATTATCAAGTGACGAAATAATCCTCTTGTACCCCAGGGGAAATGATTTGGTTTTGAGTTTTTTCTTTTTACTTTTTTTTTCTTCTTTTTAAAATTTTAATATGATAAATCCTGCTTGTAAATAGCTGGAGCTAAAACGTGGGGCTGATAGCAGATGAGAACCAGGGCTGTAGAGCGATACGGAGCTGGCGGAGTATTTTACTGACCTCACAGGCTGATCTACTTGAGACTTGGAGATTTTCAGTGCAAGGCTGAGATGCCGCAGCACCTCCACTAGCAGCGATGGACTTGCCCCTTCACGCCATCTCCCCAGCACCTCCCATTGCCAGGTACCGCCGGGGAACAGGACGCGTCCCGAGTGGGATGCGTTCCCTTCCCCTGGATCATTTCCTAGGACGCCCGAGCCGCTTGCCCAGGGTCCCATTTCCCTGCTGACTCTGGAGAAGCAGTATCTGCATCCCAGGGCTTTGTGACAGCCTCTTAACTTCCCGCCCTCCCTCGTTAAGTATCATATTGTATAGTAGCTTTCAGACCATACAGTATTCATTGGGTTATTCCTATTATTATCAAGTAGCTGGAATTGTGAAGGTCGGAGTAGTTAGATCTTTAGCTTTTATTCCTTTTTTTTGTATTACTATCCATGTGTATAAATTATTGATCATGTTGCTGGCTTTTATAAACTCTAAGCAAGGGGGGAAACCCTTCCTAACCCTTTGCAAATGGTAATGAAGCACTGTTTTTAAATAAAAGTGAGAAACACCAGTCTGCTGGCTCCTGTGTGTCATCTGTTTTTCAGTGCATCTGGATGAATTTCACTGTTGCCATGTCCCTGGCAGGTAAAACATACAGAGGGGACCGATGCTGGTGTGAAGAATGAGCTGGGAGACAGGATCTTCTTAACCATGAAGGGTGAAGCCTTGGCAGGGCTGGCAAAAAATCCCAGCCCTGTCTGTTCACACACTGAGCTCCCTCTAACCCCGTCCTTTCCCTGCCATCCTTTCCCATTGCTGCTTATTAGCAGAAAAGGGCCATTTGTTTGGTATTTGATAAGAAGTCCCCTCTCCCCCCCCCGCCCTTTTTTCCCTCCAAGCCTAATCTGTGTTTAAACCTGTTAGTGTGGAAGGAGAGACAACCATTTCAAATTACAGTATCAGCGTTTTCTTTAATGCTGTGTAGCCAACTTCCCGCTGTCTGTGTTAGCACAGGTTTAATAGTTAACACACACAACTGGAAGCCAGTGTTCTGTGCTCGGAATGAAATTTGCTCTGGGAGTTTAGACATTTCTTGTAATCACTACTCCTGTTGTCCTGCTGCCTGTAAAAGGAGTGTCACTGCAGACAAGCAGAAATTCATGCAACGTGCTTAGAGATCCTCTAATGAAAGATGTCCTGCAAATATATATCCATATCATCGGATGCGTTTTCTGCTGAAATGATCCTAAAAATAATAAGTAATAAATCCCTGTGGTCAATTGGCAAGTAATTATGGAAACTCAGAATTGAGCAAAATGATGCTGCGAAATATGCCTAGTATGGCTGAGGCCAGCGCAGGATTTTCATATTGCTTTTGGAAATGAAGGGTACCAGGAACAAAAGGGTTGGGATCAGGTGTGTCCCTGCTTGGCAGGATTGTTGATAAGGATTCAGGAAGGCGTGTGAGCTCCTTAAGCATTCCTCCCCAGTATTTACCAAGGAGCTGCAATGTGTTCCTGTCAGATGACCCTCATTTCATTCTAACAGTAACTCGAGAGGATGTTGAACAGTAACTGCTAAAATTAGATGCCTGGAAATCAGGGCTGAATAAAATTCTGGAGGAGCTGGTTTAAGGGCTCTGGATCGCTGAGGCTGGGAGAGGTCTGGGAACAAAGCTCTGCTGCGCGGGGAGGAAGGCAGCGCAGGAGCACGCTTCAAAAGAGAAGCAGGGACACTGGGTCCCCCAGCCAGCCGTCATTTCCAGGCAAAACCATAAAATGGCTGATCCTGGAATTCACTAATAAGTCATTAGAAGTGGTGTAATAATATTGCATTGCTCAACAGGGGTTTACCAAAAGCTCATCAGAGGAAGCTGATGCAGGTTCTTGGAATGGACTGCAAGTTGGCTAAGGAAATGAATGCTGCTGATTCCATACATTGCCCTTCTATAAGCTATAAATAATTATAATAAAATAGACAAACCACGTGAGTCAGTCACAGCCGACTGCAAGGCACCGTGCACATTTCAGTGTGTGAAGGCAGCGTCCGCTGAGCGAGGGCACCACTGTCACGTTGGGAAGTACATCTGAAGAGGGTTTGGTAACAACCTGGACATGGGCTCCAGGCCACAGGGCTTGATGCCAGCCCGGGGTCCAGCAACGTGGTTGCCGAATGTGAATTCCTGTGCCACACGGCTACGTTTGGCAGCTGCATGGTGAGGATTTAGTCAATAAATGATAACGTTTGCTGGAAAGCATTGTTTGGATTGTATTGGACTGATTTATAAGTTCAAATTTAATTTGGAGAAGAGCTCAAGGGTGAGGCTAGCGTGACTGCTAAGGCGGTGTCTTAGTCTGGCACTGACAAGCTGTATCAGGCGCTTTGAGCCTGAAAGCTCAGGAAGAAGCCCTGATCTCTGAGGTGGGGCTGACCTGTGCTTGGGGTTTTGCTGCTGGCCTGCTATTGACCGTGCTGACTTGGGGACAGCCACCTGAGCATCCTGCTGATGGGAAAGCTTAGTGGCTGGTGTGGGAGGGTTATTTGCATCCTTCCTTTCTGTCTTTATACAAATTGTGCAGTGATTTGAGTTGGAAGAGACCTGTGGAGGTCATCTAGTCCCATGTCTTTTTCAAAGGTCAATTGGGTTCATGGAACTGTAGCATCTTTAGCACGAGCTGGGAAGTGAAATGCATTCTGGAGTGCCAACAACTTGGGTCACGTTCTGGAAGGTGAAAGGTGGCCCATGGCCTCCTGTGCTTGCCCACAGCCCTGTTTTCTTCACCGCACAGTCCGTGATTGGTTGTCACTTGTGGCTGTTTCACTGAGATGTGGAGAAGAAAAACTGCAGTGCACTTAGATTTGACTCAGACAAGGTGTATTTTTTGTGGTTGTTCTTGTTTTAAAGCACAATCATTTCTGACATAGCACGTCCAGCACTAGCTCTTGCAGCTCAAGATGAACTGGGAGAGAGGTTCAGCAAAGGGCTTCCAGCACGGTTCAAGGGCTGGAGAGAGGGAAAACAGGGAAATGACTGCAAGAGCTAATTGGTTTATTTGTCAAGATGGACAATTAATTGCTTTCTAGAAGCACCTTGAAAGGAACAAAGATCTGACTTTTCTACGGATTTCCTACCTGGCAGTGTTGTAACATACCCCAGTGCTTGGGAGGTGAAGCCACACAACTCCAGCCTTATCTGTGGGTTAAGGGACTTGCTGCACTTGGTTATTTCTGAAGCATTTCTAAATATCAAATCCTAACCCAGGATTTTACAGTGACTCTCACTGGCCAGCCCTATTGCTCATCTCATTGGGGATGAACTGTCTACCATCCTGCACGGTCTGTTCACCCTGGGTTCGCGCTGACCCTTCAGCAGCAGAACAAACCTGTAACCCTCGGGTGCTGCTCCTCTTCCCTCTGCTGACTGATGGAGACAGCCCCACAAACCGGGTCCTCAGCCCCAGGGCCAGCCCGAGTGTGCTGCCACCAGCGTGCCATCATCTCTTCTGCCGCAGCAGAGGTGAAGGCTCCTGGCTTGTGTGAGCCCCATGACCAGGGAAGAGACAGGGTCCTGGAGTTAAAACTGGAGGGTTTTTTGTTTCTGTGAAGAGTCACACTGCTCCTGCAGGTCTCTGAAGGTGGAGCAGGGACTGTTTGGCTCCTGAGGTGCTGTGGCCACCAGCCCGTGACCAGGTTCTGGGACTCAGCCTTCTGGCTCGGAGAAGCGTCGCTGCGCTGGGCTCCTGTCCCGCTGCAGCGCTCAGTGCCGGCGGCCCCTGCGCGGAGCCGGCACCCAGGGGATGCGCAGAGCCGGCACCGGGACCAGCTGTCCCAGTTTGCGGAAACTTTCTTGCCTTTTTAAGGGCATGCTGAGTGCTGTGCTCTAACTTTAGCACAAAGGTATGGTTGACTTGGCTTCTTTTATTAATGGATGGGTATAAATATATCTGCTTTCGGTGCCTGTCTAGTTCTGCCATGGGTAAACATTGAGCTCTGTCCCAGCTCCTTTTGATGATAAATTCCTCATCTTTTGAATCACAATCACCTTTTTTTGTGTCAGGAGGAAGCGTCAAAGCCCAAAGTCACTTTGCTTTTTATAGCACCAGCGCTCTCCAGCTGAACTCCGCTCAGAAATCATGGATTTCACAGAGCTCTGCAACAACAGCAAATCTGGCGTGTTTACGCTTTTATTGAAATAGCCTTAGCGCTCGTCTGGAGCCCTCCTGCTGCAGAGCGCTGCAGTCCTTTCTTATTTTTGCAAGGATGTCATCCATCCTCCCCAGGGGGAGACTGGGAAACCTCGCTTTGCGTTTGAAACACTGGGGCTTTTCTTTTTCGGTCACTGCACCCTGGTTCTGCTGCTCGAAGAGAAGCTGCTCTCCAGAAATAGCTCCCGCTTTTGGCCAAGCACAGCTCGTGTGGGCGAGATGCCGCTGGCGGTCCCTGTGCTTTCGCTGCGCACGGACGCAGGTCTGCCCTGGTGAAGGGCGGACACCAGTGCCCTGAGAGTGGGAGGCTGGGGAGGGATTTCTGCTCGCCCCAGTGCAAACGTGTGCAGGCATCAGGGCGAACTGCCTGCTCTGCCGAACTGCTGGGCTGTGGGGCTTTGGGGAGTGAGAAAGGAAAAGAAAACCAGCATTGTCTCATGCAAAACTTTAGCAGGTGGTAGGATACTCCATGCCTATATTGGGGGCGCTGAACAAAAAATTTGTGGGGAAATTGAGGACTGAGTGTTGAGGAAAAGCTGGTGGCTGCTGAGCTTGCGTGCTTGCCTTGGTGGGTGAGGGTTGAGCTGGCTGCAGGGCTCTGATCGAGCAATAACACTCTTCTTTCTCCTTCATGGACTGGTGATGGGGTTCATGGTGTGGGATCGCCCTCACTCACCGTTAATGCCATGGCACAACTGGCACCAAGCCGAGAGCCTGTGCAGCCAGAGGTCTGAAGAGATGAGTTCAAAACACGCTTCAAGGTCAAGCTGGGTGAGACTCAGCCCTGAAGCAATGTAGATTACAGCTAGTTGTGAAGCTGACTCATCCCTGGTTAAGATCCAGGTCCCGCTGTGGTTGAGAGGGTTGTTAGCTCTGAGGGGAGGCCTGGCAGGGCCCAGCTCGGCAATTCAAGTCACTGGGTGGCTGTGCAAAAAATCTCTTCAGCCCTGAGCTCTCAAATAGCTTTGACTTGAAAGGAGCAAATACCCAGAGTAACCTCAGGGTTGAGTGAAACTTTCCATTCCCACAGGCTTCTTTGGTGGCAATTAATGCCCCTTGCAATATGGAGTCAGGACCAGTCAACACCAGCACGCGTAAGTACCATGGGCCTTTCTGCTAAGCAGCGTGAATTTTGGCAAGTCGCCGGTCCCCACCATTACTGGAGAGCTGTGGGGCACAGTGAAACCTTTCCTCGCCATTAGTCAGTGTCTTCATGCCAAAAGTGGGCAGAAACCCCACAGGTGGAGCTAAGGGACCTTGCTCTCGTCATCTCCCTAGGGAATAGTGTGTGGAAGGCAGGTGTAAGGGATTATAAATAACCCCAGAGATGGGATGCCAGGCATCCTGGGTTTGCTCTGTTCAAGCCTGGAGCCTTCAAGCTCTCAAGCACATTGCATTTCTTTGAGGAAGGGTGCCTCAATACAAAAAAACAAGAGGAGGCTGAGGCCAAAGTTCTCTCCAGGGAACATTCACATTTGCACCTCGCTGGAGCTGCTCAGGTCATGGGAGCGGTGACCACCCAGTGGCTCCCAGCAATGTCCCAGGGTGGTCAGGGCCACACCAGCCGCCCCCCCGAGCAGGTGCCTCAGGGGGCACATTCTGGCACCTTCAGAAAACTCACTGTGACTTGCAGGCCAGGCGTGACCTGGTGTGGCAGGGAACAGGGGAGATTTTCTCTCGGTGGTGGTGAATCACCGCTTGGTGACCCAGGACGTTTGTTTGCCATTTTCCATTCTTCGCTCATGCATTTAAATGTTTCTCATTCTGAGAGCAGAAAAAGCATTGTGAGTGTTTGAGTTGTGGCTGGGGGTGAAAAGCAAGCCTCCCCTTGTTTCTCTTACTGGAAAAAGGAAACCAACCCCTTCCCCACCAGGTGGGCAATAGAAAAATAAATCAGTGCTCTGGAGTCTTGCCAGTCTTTTGCATGCTCCCATCATACTTGCAAGTCCCTGGCAGCTGTATTTCCCCAAGCCTCCCCACTAGAAATGAAACACCTTGACAAAAACAATGGGGTCCTGTGAGAAACACCTTGGCTGAGCATCCTTCTCCCTGCCAGTGGCTGATGGCACTGGGGACACGTCCTGAGCGGCTGTGGTGAAGAGCCAAGAGCCCGGTTGTCCCTGCAGAGCAGCGATGCCCAGCCCGACGTGGAACTGGGCAGATACACGGTGGGTTTATACTTGGGTCCTCCTGGGAAGATGTGGGATACGTGATTTTTCCGCTGCCCTTTTGTGGCTCTGTGTTCCCTTGAGCCTTTAGTGGGGACCCTCACAGCTGAGGGACCCTGAAGGCACAGAGGAGGCAGGGAGCCGGCACCCTTACGGGCACTGCCAAGGCTGTGATCCTGGCAGAGGGGCTGTGTCCCCTCCATGCACCTTCTGCTTGTGGAAAGCACATCTTGAAAACCAGCCAGATCCTTGTACTGTACCTTCCTTGAACAAACCTGTGGAGATTTTGCTCATCACATGCATCCACCAGATTCCATCCCTGCAACTGCAATCTCCTGGGGCCACACATTTCTACATCAGTTACCAGCAGTGAGTATGAGCATCTTGTGCCCAAAATAGAGTGAGAGTTACCAGGAGGAGAGAAGAGGGAATGGGTGAATCTCCTCTCTTTGCATTGCAAATGATCAGGTCCTGTGCTTTGAGCTCTGCTACACTGTCCCAACTCCTTGGCTTTTTGATAGGTGGCTGCCTGGGGACTCTGTGGAGTGGGCGTTATCTTTCCAAACCCTTCACTTCTGCCCGCTGTCAGCCAAGCAATACACTCAGGACAAAGTCCTAATGTGCCCAGAGCCAGATTTCATGCTCAGAAATGCTTCTGGCCTCAGTTTCACTCCAGGCTTTGGGGAAAACAGAATTGCTTTTAAAGAGTGTCATTTCATCATCTAAGTCAAGAGAAACCATGTGCCATGGGAGTGCCCAGAGGAATGACCCACGGGATGACAGGGCTTGAGCAGATAAGATTATCCAAGGCAGCAAAAGAAGAAAGGCATATTTTGAGTGGTAGTTCAATAATCTGCTCATGTGGATAAAATGGAGAACTCAGGACCAATAAAGCTGAATCTAACCTGCTTCCCAGGAAACAGAGCATCCCCTGCTGACTTACTCTGCACGCAGGTTGCCTGGCCATGGCTGCAGGACTCAGCAGCGCCCTGAACACCTGGAGCTGTGCCTTACCCACCAGAACAGTCATGGCATTGGTGTTTCTGCGATTCCTCTACCCGGAACAGTTATCATTCCCCTTCATATTACAATTTATTTTTTTGTCACCACTTCTACTTCACTAGTGTTTCTGCAAGCGGTCTGGAGAGGCCCCAGAACTTGGAGTTATCATCGCTCACCTCACAAAACCATGGTAAGTCACTTGGATCTGCAATATCTTGGGGATCTCCCAACTCTCTGTATGCAGGAAGGCCAGAGCTCTGCTGCTTTGCCAAGGGTCTGCGGTCACACCAGGAACAGGACTGGCTTGTCCTCATCCCCAGTCTTGCAAGAGCCACTGACCAGGGAAGAGCAGCAAACCCAGGACTCAGTCTCAGACCTGGCCCACTGATGGTCTGATTACAGCTGCTTCATGTAAACAGAACAAGCCCCTGGGTGGAAGGTCTGGAGGACAGGAGGACTGCCAGTATGGTCCTAATGCTAAAAATTAGGTCAAAGGGGTGACCAAAAGTTGCAGGGACCGCATAGCCTACTGAGCATGGCAGGGTAGACTTGAGGAGGCACTCTGGCACTGCAGCCTTCAGGAGGGATCAGGAGGAAGGGGATCTATGAAGTTTCATTCCAAACCTGAGCAGGGATGGCCCCATTAGCTTCACTGACAGGCGAGGCTGCCGGCTGGGGTGGAAGGACTGATGTCCTCTGGGTGGGGGCATCACCTCCTCCTGCCCACGTGACCTCTTGGTGATTCCTGCTCATCACTTCTATTTGAAAAATGGGGCTGGCACCCCATGCTTGAAATTGTCTTCCTTAATATTTGTGCTCTAGAGAACACATCTGCAAGGAGCCATTGATGTTCAAGAAATAGATTCATTGCCATCACTGTGATTTTAAATATTTCTGATATCAAAACATCAATCGTTAGACATCAGGATGACCTTGTGAAGACAGTGTGATGCTCAGTTAATGTCTTTCCTGGAATGTGGGCACAGCAGCTCAGTGGTACCATGTGATTTGCTCACTCATGTTTTCCCATCCCAGAGCTACTGCCCTTAGGGTTTTCCTCCTGTATCTAACCCCATAAATTCCCTGCTGGTCTCCCACATGCAGAATGTGGGTAGTGAGGTGGGTCTGCAGAGGTCTCGCACACCTCTCTTATCTCTAGACTGCACCAGGTCATGCCTGTAGCTGTGTTTCCCATGTGGAGCCATCCATATGTCTGGTCACACCCCTTCACTCCCATAGGGACCCAGTACATGTCCCTCTGGTCACTCAGAGGTGGCTTTCCCCTGCATGGGTGGTGTGCAGCCCTTGAGCTCTTGTTTCCCAACCCCTCTCACCAACACTGGGCTCACAACTCCATCTGCTTCTGCTGCAATCTCAGGGCTGCTTCAGGAGCACCAGGGTTTGAGCCAAAGCTTTCTGGAGTGGACCCATCTCCAGGTGTGCCATGTGGGCTTGGAGACAGAGCTGCTGAAGGGGAGATGCTGCTCCTGTGCCTCCCTGCTCCTCAGCATCTCTGAGGTGTGAACGCTTGGACGTGAGCTCCTCAGTGTGCAAAGGTGAAGAGGTTATTTTCCCACATTACCTGGCTCTCACCTGCCATTTGGATGTCACAATAATTTAGATGTGGCAAAGCTAGCAAGAGTCATTTTGGGTGTCTCTGAGCCTGCCAAGAGTTGGAGGTCATGTCATGTGCATAAGGGGAAAGGAGTTTTCCTTAGGTTTTCAGGAAAGGCTGGGACCCACTTTGGGGTCCCAAAACTGGAGCAGCCAGGCAAGCCCCGCCATGGGAACATGCGTGTGTTGCTGCGATGGTGTTCGCATGGGTTTGTCACGGCAGCGCCCACGGAGGTGGGCAATGCTATTTCATTGCCTCCGGGTTTGACTGCCACGCAAATCGCTGATGGCATTTTACAGGCGACATTTGTCTGCGTGGCGATGTTTGTGCTTAGGGTCATGTCTATTTTTGCTACTATGGCATGTATTTTTAAATTGGGTTTGAATGGCACACAATGCCTGCAGCACAGCTCCTTTCAGATCATCTGTCATGTCAGAAAATGGTTTTGAATGTCTGTCTGCTCATTTCAAGCTAAATATTTATTCTCTAATTAGATTATTTTGTTTCAAATGCTTAAAAAAAAAAAAAAAAAGAAAAGAAAATTTTAAAAAAAGAAGAATGAAAAGTCAGTAAAGTCAGTACTAGTCTGCCTAAGCATGATGGGAATATATGGCGAGAGAGCAAAACACTTCCACTTTCAGGGGAGGTTTAGACTGGATATTAGGAAAAATTTCTTGACAGAAAAGGTTGTGAAGCACTGGAACAGGCTGCCCAGGGAAGTGGTTGAGTCACCATCCCTGGAGGTGCTTGAAAGACATGTAGATGAGGTCCCTAGAGACATGGTTTAGTGCCAGAGTTAGGTTAATTGTTGGACTCAATGATCTCAAGGGTCTCTTCCAACCCAAATGATTCTATGATTCTGTAAAGCTGGTGTGGGTGTTTAGCCTTCACAAAATATCACCCCTTTTCTTTTTTCCCCTGGGTTCATCACTGTGAAAAATCTGCTCTGTTAGTTTCTAAGCCAGGACATGGTGGGGATATTGCAGCTGTGTGTGTGTGGAGGGGAAGGAAAGCATCCCCTGCCCAAGGACGTTGCCTGGGTCGCCCCGCTGTGGGCAGGAGGCAGCCCCTGTGTGCTGTGGCAGCGCTGGAGGCATCTCTGCAACACAGTGCCCGGGTCCATGGCATGGCCTGTGTGTGTGAAAAATGGTGGAGGTCTGGGGCAAATGTATTTCAATGATTTTCTGCTGCAAGAGTACTGAAAGTCATGCTCTTGCAGGGAGGGAGGGAGGCTGATCATGCAAGCACACATGGGCAAAGACAGAAAGAAGGAACGTGTTTCATATTTCACTGGGGCACTTGAAAAGTGTTTGCTGCTGTTATAATTTCACTCCTGAGATGGCCCAAACTGCAGCTTCTGTTTTGCCTGTGAGTTCGTGAGGTGGGAGGAAAGAAATAAAATGTTGTTGCTAACCTTGCTCAGGCTGAAAATACTTATTTTAGGTTCCTGGAAAGCCAAAAGCCTCCTGAGATCCTGGCACCGTGTTGCATCATGGGGGCCTATGTGGCTTTGTTTAGCTTTCAGATGAAACTCTTTCAGAAGAGACCTTGTTCTGAGTGCCGGTCCTGAGGCAGATCTCCTTCTAACCCTTAATACACTCCAGAACGTGGACCCTGGGGTGCTGCACCAGGGCAGGCAGTGAGCCACCAGCCCGGCTGGCAGCTGCCTCCCCGCAGCCCCACGCTGCACAGCCCAGGGGGATGCGCACGGGGACTCACCTCTGGATTTCAAAGGCTGCCCGGTGGAGAACAGTGTAACACAGACTGGGGGTTGTTTGCAGGTTAACAAGAGCAGGGAATTACAAAAATCATGGCTGTGTGGATAATAAGCTAGAGAGAAGTTAAAGGTAAGAAAGGAGGATAAAGACTTAAATTTAAACTTAAAATATGACTCCAAGGAACACAACAGATAGCTTAGCTGCTAGGGAAAATGGTCTGAAGTTTGGGGATTTGATTTTGGGAGCATCTGCAAGTGAGAGATTCCCAGTGGAACTGAATTCAGTGCCAGAGGAACTCTGCCTCAGAGCACAACCTTTCTTTTAATTACTTCTATCTTCATCTGTATGAAGTAATTTTATAATATTAAATGATCCCACTCAACATACGATAACTTTGTATTAGCAGTAGAGACTTCTGTTTTTCTTATCCTCTATAAATAAAACACATATCCACTGGCTGTTCTGTAAATCACCTTGCTTTCTCGCCTCTGCCAAGGCATGGCCCTTCTCTTTCTTTTTCACCTTCTCACCTCTGATGGCTTTTGGTTATGTTAGCTCCTGTCAGCATGTCTAAAGCCAAGTTAAAATATGCTGCCTACAGTAGTAAAGTCGTATTTGCCAAGCTGCTGCTTACAGTGTTGCGTTATTGTATGTGCTCAGGTTACTCTATATGAGTAGGTAATGCTGAGTGAGATGCTCAACAACTGCAGGATCTGGGATTAGGTGGTGGTTCTTCACACTGTAGATTTCTACACCCGCCCAATGGTGATAAACTCCTCTAAAAGCCCAGCTGTGCGCGGGAGCTCTCCCAGCACTAGAGTTATCATCTGAAGCAGAGCAATTAAGCTTTTGGCTTACAATAAAGCTGGCATCTCTCTCTCCTCCTGTGGTGTTCTCTATAGATTTGCATTCCGCCCCTCCACTCACCTCCCCCACTAATGTTCAGCATCTTTCACAACGGTAGGCATGTCCTTCAAGGCAGGTCTTGTGGGTGTACTGATAAATCATCTAATTTTGGACATGGTAGAGCTGTCCTTGCCCTGCTTGCCCAATGCCCCCAGCTGGGCTATGGACCATGTTCACCACTATGGTGAGCTCTTTGGCCAGCGGTCAGATGTTGGAACTCACAGGCCTGCATGTCAATGCTTCTTTCCAGGGCAGTTTTCTATACAACACCTGAAATGCTAATACCAGCAGGAGCAATGTGCTTCAGAGGAAGCGTTCATAGCTTTGTGCCTCAGGCTGGAAATCCCTCTCCCCAGAGGGAGCCAGCAGCACTGTTTGGCATTACCTCTCTGCCAGCAGCTCCCCTGCTTTGTTCCTTCCCCCTGAAGAGCTGATTTTCTCCTACACACTTGCAGAACCACCACTGGCTGCTGCTGCCACCACACCACAGCCAGCTGGGCACAGGCAGGGCTTGCTCTGGCACTCGCAGTCCAACAGCAGCTGGAGGGCGGCCAAGGTGTGCTGAACCATGCTTGGGATTTTTGTGGTGATCCCAGCAAGGTGGTTTCTATGGATCTCCTCTGGATACATTTCTCTAGGCTTTCAGGTTAGGAAACTGCCTCAGGAACTCTGTGACCTTCATTACAGTTTCTGTTAAAACACTAACCACACTCATAAAAAGTTATCTTGAAGTTTTGGACCTTGTGACTTAGGGATGCTCTTTGTGGAGCTGGTGAGATGATTCCACAGAGAAAATCCTGCTGCTGCTCATGCTGCACCAGCAACAAGGAGCACCTCCAACCACAGAGGCTGCGGAGTGGAGAAGGTCGCACCAAAACCCCAGTGAGAAAGAACAGGAAAGAATGAGAAAGAGCAAGATCAGCTGGGGCTGGCATGGAGCCCTGACTGTTCAGGGTGGAGGATTCACCCTGGGAAAAGCTACATCGTGGAGGGTGTGGGGGACAGGTAGCGATGGGTGGTGGGGACCTGCGGTCAGCAGGTTGTCACCCTTTTTGCACATGGTTGGCCACTGATCTGTGCCTCCTCCCTGTGTGGATGTGAGGACAGCTGGAAGGAGATAGGAAAGAGATCAGCTACTGCCAGAGCATGTTATGGTGCCTCCAGCCCCCACTGACTAATGGAAACTAAGCCAAGTCTGGATGTCTCTCTGGGGCAGGATGGGCTGGAGGAAGGTCATTGGTTTGGGGAGCTGGTGCTTTCCCTTGTTCTCTGACTCTAATTTACTCAGAGTTCCAGACATTACCAGAGATTGAGGGAAGAAGCGAAAAGGGCAAGGCAAATAAAACAGGAGAAAAAGAAATGGAGAGGAAAACTAAAGGGAGAGGGAAAATGACCTGTCATTCTAATTCTGCAAGATCTGAAACTCCAAAATTTTCCTAAACATGGATCTTTGACCAGGGCAGTATTTGAAAAAAATCTGATAGAGAGAAGGTTGTAGGAAATACAGCTCTGGCTGGCGAGGGACAGCTCTGGAAGGAGATCACGCTTACTGCTCTGCTTTCCTTTGGGTATAGGTGACGATGCTCTCTCAATTGTTCATGAACCACACGTGAACCTGATAAAAATTCCACCAACCCTAAACCACACAGGCAGCTTCCAGGACACCCACTGCTGCTTCCTTCCCCCCCGCCCTGGAAAATCATCTGTGATGCAAAAAACTTTACATTAGTCATCTCATGATCTGGGGGCTTGCTCCCTCCTTTGGATGTGGCTGCATACACAAGCCTTGAACCATAAAGAAAAATCTGTGCATATGCAGGAACTTCTTTTGGCCATTGAGTTTCTTGGTTTCACCTCTCCCAGTCCATCCTACCGTGCATTATCACCACATCACCGATGTCTTCTGGTGCTTCCTCACAGTTAGCTTGGTCCTGCTCAAAGACCTCTAGGTTCTTGTTGCTGGTAGTCATCAACTATTTTTGGAAAATGGTTTGAAAATCCCATGTGGAGTTGGTTTTAGGCCTGGAGTGTTGAGGCCAAGCACAGGGCCCAGCAAGAATGGCTGGTATTTTACATAGATGCTCATGGAGGCTAACTGGGCTCCCAGAGCAGCCAATATGGGGTGTCTGAGTGATGGGTTGGGTGAGAGGAGGGGATGCCTGTGCTGGGGCTGGTGTTGGGTGCCCTTCCAATACAGCAAAACAAAAGAAAGAGGAAAAGGGATCAGAGCAGCAGTGAGAGCAGAGAAACCATCTTAATTACAGCACCTTTCTGATGGCACCATGTCTAGTGCCTCTGTGGTGTGGCCTTTCAGCATACCCCTTGCTGGAGAAGGAATCATAGAATCATTATGGCTGGAAAAGACTTTTAAGATTATCGAGTCCAACCATTAACCTACCACTGTCGCCAAACCATGTCCCATCTTTTAAAGACCTCCACGGATGGTGACTCCACCACTTCCCCAGGCAGCCTGTTCCAATGCCTGACAACCCTTTCTGTGAACTATTTTTTCCTAATATTCAATCTAAACCTCCCATAGTACAACTTGAGGCCATTTCCTCTCGTCCAATCACTTGTTACCTGGGAGAAGAGACCAACACCCTCCATGGTACAACCTCCTTTCAGGTAGCTGTAGACAGCAATAAGGTCTCCCATCAGCCTCCTTTTCTCCAAACTAAACATTTCCCTCATTTCCCTCAGCCACTCCTCAACAGACTTGTGCTCTAGACCTTCAGAGGAGGTGGGAAAATAATGTGGAAAAGGGAATCAACAGGAGAAGAAAACATTTCTGATGGGGGAGCTGAAGCTGAGCTCCAGCTGAAGCTGGAGCTGAACAATTGCCAGGCAGCAAAATGCCTTTTGCACAAAATCATTGTCAAGACCGGCACCAACTCTCCCTCTTGTGGACATTCCCCTATATTTTGTGTAGTGCCTGGTAGCTGCCTGTGCTGCTAGCAGCCTTGAACTTACAGTGGTTTTATCATAACCTGTAATGAGATGGTTGGATGTGAAAGTTCATAATAACTCCTCTCTTAAATATCCCTGTGAATTAGGCCAAGAGAATGGGCTAATCTACAGAACCAGCACCTGGAGCGCCCTCGCATTGGGCTCATCGCTCAGCAGGTGAGGGGCTCATCTCTGTCCATACAGTGAAACACCAGAAAGCAGGACCCATAGTCCTGAAAAAGAAGCAGCTGTTGAATCAATGGCTTCCCGTACTCTTTCCTCACGGTCAGACTGACTGGGACTTCACTTTCCTGCTAAGTTCTCGTGTTGCTCAGGTCAGTCCTTTTTTTTAAAAAACAAACAAACAAACAAACAAACAAAACCCACAAAACCCCAAAACCAACACAAAAAAGGAACACAACAAAAAACCCCAACAAAATCACTTGCCCATGTTTCCACCTGAATTTCCGTCTGAACTCTCCCCATGACCCCAAAGACCCCCTTTTAGCCCAGGTTCTGCTCAGTGGGGGAGCCTTTTGAAATACCCATTTTCTTCCTGCAAAAGACCTACCTGCTCTTTCTGGTCTATCTGCAGACCCGTTTCTTCTTCTGACTGCTTGATCTGTGGTCCCAGCATTGTCCCTTGCCTGGCTTTTTATGATTTGGACTCTCTGTACCCCAATGAGGGGGCAGGTGTGTCCTGCTGAGGGGGTGAATGTACTGCTTTCAACTATATGAGCTGTAGCTCTGCAAGAACAGGAGATAAACACTGGCCTTTTTGCTCAGGATGATAATAAATCCAGTGCAATTTGCCCCTTGCTGTAAACTCACAGACAGAAAATCAGCGCCAAAACCCAGAGAAGGAGCATAGATTCACTTAGACCAGGGAGCCACCACGTGTGGCAAGATCTCTGCTGCAGCTGATGGGGAAGGAAATAAAAGGACCGCAGGCTAAGACCAGCAATTTCCAGGCAGATGCTGCCACTGACCAGCTGTATCCGACCAGCTGAGCCACTAGCACTGGAGCACTTAGCAGTAGGCAGAAGATCAAAAAAATATAAAAACATGGTGTCTGGGGAATTTGCAATTAAAAAGGTGCCAGAGATGGGAGCCCTGTGCAGTACAGAGATCTTTGATGCTAATGCAGCTCTGTTTTTATTGATTTTTTTTTTTTTTGAATGGGCATGCCTTGAAGCCATTTGTGAGTGGTTACAAAGTGATTAGCAAATTTTTGTCTTTGCGTGTTGGTTAATCTGTTGCAGAGTCACCAAGTCAGCAGGTTGCTTTTAACAGCTTGTCCCAGTAGGGCTGCTGCCATGTCTGAAATACGGTTTCGGGAGCATGTATAAGAGGATTAAAAACTTGTAAACTCATGCAGAATTCTGCCTAAGGCTGTTAAACACAAGCATGCACATCTAACCTTGGGAAGTTCTTTAGCCTCAAGTTGCTTCGGTGGAGTATGACTGTTCCTGCTTCTTACACTTTTCCTGGGCATTCGCCTCTGGATGCTGTTGGGGAAGAGGCTGGATGAACTTCTGGCTGTCCATGGATCCTGTGCACACAGGTGCTTATAGGTGAGCTTTCCAAAGGTGCCCAGCCTGGGACACCAGTACATGCAACCCTAGATCCCAAGCAGCCAAGAGGGCAAGCTGTGCTGAGCATTTGGCAGGGATGCTGTGTTGTGCTTGAACCACTACCAAAGCAACCACAGGATGCTCAGCGTATGTGAGATCTTCCCGTACTTGATTTGTTGGGCCAGTATCTTGCAGCCAGTATCACGCTCCACCACTGTGGTTGTCTTGTCAGCAGCACCCAAAAGTGGACGAGTCAAAAGATCTGATTGCAAGCATAGCAATGTAAATGAGATGAAATCGCAAGTATGACAGTAACAGGGAAAAGATGCAGAACAGAGATGCCATCCCCAACTCAGCTGTAAATGCCCTGCTGGGGCAGCCAGGCCACCAGCGCTGTGTCTAGGATGCTCACTGCCACCCGGTGTTGATCTGCTTGAAGAAAACACCTTTTGCCGAGTCATTTTTGCAGAGGGATCCGTTTCCCTACAGGCGTTCCCCAGAAGACCAGTGGAGCACAGAGAGCACTACTGGATTAGGGACTACTTAAATTGGTGCTGCTTCTCAGAAGAGAAAACGACCTGGTTGTCACTCTCCTCCCTAAGGGAGCACTTGGCGTTGGAACGATAATGCAAAACGAGACAGTGAACTTTGAAAAGGGCCAACTGCAGCTGGAAGCGAGAACCTGTTGGAGCTCATTAAAAGGCAAGTGTAAACATCAATACAAATGAGGAGTAGATCTTGGCTTCCCCACAGGCTCTTATCTTGCAGAAGCTTCATGCTTTGTGGATGAGAAGCTGTTTTTCAGACAAATGGAATGAAAAAGTGTGTCTGCTTCCTCGCCTTTCACCCCATGAAACACAGGCAAAGGGAAACCTAATTTGTGTGTGCTGTGCCACTGGTTACACAGTGCCCAGGGTTTGGAGGAGGGCTTGATGGGTGTCTCTTTCACAAGCAATGCCCATGTAAGTAGCTCTGCCACCCGTTTCCCCATGGCATGTGCTGGTCCGTCTGTGTGACAAACCAGGCCACAGTACTGATCCGGCTTTGAAATAAACTTGCCAAGAGATAAACACAGCTACTTTAAACCCAGACTGGTTTCTTGATCCAGTTCATTTCAAGCTCTCATAAAGAGCTGCACAAGAATCACGAGTGGGAGAGGCTGTGCTGGAATTGCCTTCAAATCCAACTTAAAACCACATACAGCCTCATATTAAGTGCTGGTACCTTGAGGGCTACTTGCCTGCCCACTGGAGCTGGGCAAGGCAACTTGCAGCTGTATCTCCTGATTTTGCCACACAGAGATGGGCTCTCCTGCCCCTTTTTGGGAGCCTGAGAGCCCACAGCTGAGCTGTGCACTGTGTGTTGTGTCCTGGTTGATTTGTCTTCATCAAGGAGCAGCTCAGACATGAAGAAGTTTTCGTTGTTAAGAGAGATTAAGCAGCAGCCAGGCATTGCCAGCTCCCTGCAGACTCTGGGCGTGTGTGTCCCAAGGAAGGGTGGGTGGGCTGCAGAAAGGGTGCTTGTTTGCACAGGAGCTCAGCTTTATCTCCTCCGATGCTGCTGTTGCTCTGCTCTTAGCCATGCTGCAATTGCTGCTGCCTCTGCAGGCCTGCGAATGCCTGTCCAGCAGCACTCAGCTATGCCCAAAGCACACCCCACACTATTGCAGGGCAGGGCATTTGCAAGGTGCCCCTTGCACCCATATTTCCAAGGCCCTGGGATAAGGAGGATGAGGACCCTCTCTGGCGTAAGACATGATATGGGAACAGCCACCAGCTGCCTGGATTTCAGTCTAACCTGAGCATGAAATCCCAGTCTCAGCCACGCTGCTAGCATCTCTGTTACAGCTTCCTGAGCTACAGAGTTTAGGGTGTCAGGCAGACACACAATACTGCATGCATACTGATTGCTTGATGTTTTTGCCAGTATGTGTTTTTGTGGCCTTTCCCTTTTCCAGTTATTCCTTTGGAGGTTCTAGCTACAGTATTTTGCTGGTGACGGATGAGGGAGGAATTCCCTTCTTGCTTTATTATTTAAGTAAGTAGTACACAGATCCCTGTGTGCCATTATGATGTTATGAAGTTTAATCCACCTGACAAGACCGCTGGATGCCACAGTTCCTTCATGTCTTCTCACTGACTCCTAGAGAACTCCAGGGTCTTGCCAATATAATCTATGTTCTTACCTCAAAAAATAATTTCCCCCCTTTGCTCCTGGGATGGGAAAGGCTTTAAGATCTGCCTGTTGTTTTCTAATCAAACTTGTCATTCCTTTAACTGCACTCACAGTTTCCCACAGAAATCCACAGTCCCTTTGTGCTCTAGTTTCCCAGCCTTCCAGAGGAGGTTGCACCCCCAGGGAGACCTCGTGCAGCCTTGGAGACAACCTCAGCTTCTACATCGGAACCTAAATATTCTGGTCCTGGACTGCCCTGCAGCTTTCCTGCTTGTTTTCCAACTGAATCCAAGCACTGGCTTGCAATGTGTCCTGCTCAGCCCAGATAAATGCTTTGTCTAGGTGCTCTGCAGTGTCATGTACACCATAGATGGCTGCATAGGAGCTATAGGTGATGCCTGCGTTATCCTGTGCACCTTTTGGAAGAAGCAAATGACTGAGTCATACAGTTGCCTGTCTGATAGTCATCAAAGGCTGGATCCTGTGAGCACTGAAGCAAAGGTAAAGCTACCTCTAGCTTTATGGCACAGGGCCTGACACCTGAAAGGACCCATGCTGAGGTACCCATAAGTACACAGCACAGCTCTGCAGCCTCACAGCCCAAATCTTGTCTGGATGCTGAAATCTCTTCCTCCTAATCCTTCCTCTTCCTTTTAAGCAAGCAGCCAGGGTCACCTTTCAGCTGCTGAAAGCCCCAGTGTGGGGGAGCCCTGCCTGGAGGCATTGCTAAAAATAGTGTTTAAGAGCGAGGGGAAGAGAGGTGTGATCCTGGAAGGTATTTGGCCACTGCCACCATGAGTTAGACACCACCTTGTTTCCTACAAGCTCTGGAGGCTGTGCAATGCATGCAGCTTCATACAATACTCTTCTCTGTCAGTCTTCTGATCCTCTGAATACTGAAGTAAATGGCACAGTTGCAAAAAACACAACACTCTTGCCTTGCTGTGGCTATGAGATTCAGTTGCTATCACCCTTCCTTACCTCTCCAGCTAACCCTTACCTCTCTGGCTAATGCTGCTGGGAGAATGAGCATGGGGTCTCACCTGTCTGTCTGCACAGACTGAGCTGCAGGCTCCTAAAGCAAAGTGCAAATGAGTCTCTTAGAGGCAGCCGGGTACCAGCAAAATGCCATAGAAACAGCAGCTGCGTTATGCAGGGCCTCGTCCCTGGCATTATGCAATAGGTAATTATGTAAGTTGGCGTTATATAATATTCCTGGCTTTTTCGGAGCACCAACCCCCCTTCTTCACTCCCCCGGCCCAGCAGCGTGTACCACGCTTATGTCACACCAAGCTTTACACAATCTGGGGGCACAGCAGAGCTGGGGCCACCGCTGATCCCAGCCATAGGGCCCTTGGCTGCTCACAGAGGTTCTTTAATTGTGTTGTGCAGAAAATGCTCATTTGATAAAAAACAATCTGTTTGTCCCTCTGAGCTGTTTTGCTGTGTAAGCACATGAGATGGTTTGGGTTATTGTTGGAGGAAAATGGACCAGCTTTTGGAGCATCCCTTGCTCCTCCTTGCCTGAAAGTTTATTTTATGAACTTACTTCAAATGAAAAAAGTCTATAACTTCTGCTAGTGCCTCTCACTTGGGTACACATTTCCCTACTTGCAGCAGGTGTGGCTGCAGAGAAGACAGGGCTAGAAATCATTGGTGATTTGCTGTATTAACTGCCAAGGTAATGTGGGGGACTGATGGGCTCTCTGGTGTTCACTTCGCAGGCCAGGGCTGGATTTCTCTCTTCACGACAGCGATACTCCAAGAAGAAAATCGAATGTAGACAAAAAGACTTGGAACGGGTCCCTCCCTGTGGCTGGTGTGTGATTCCTACCAATGCCTCCCAGCTCTGTCTGGATTGCTGCACCCCATATTAATAACCACCAAACAGCTGGTGTTTCTAAAACCATATCCAAGAGCCAGGCCTTGTTCTTCCACTGGTGCTGTCTCTGGGCTCAAGCAAGTTGTTAGAACTTCTTTGTTCCCTCTTAAATGGGGAAAACAAGCAGCTTTTCCATTTGCAGGGATGTGGTATGATCTACATTCGTTAATGCCCATAGAAACATTTGCCATCCATTGAGAGAGAGGCAATGCAGAGGTGAGGAAGCATCTACTGTTTTGCCAGAAATGGCTCTTCCCCTGCCTGCTGTGCTCATCAGATGGGAGATGACCTTTCCTAAGCACCTTTTGGTGGCATTTTTGTGTAGAAACCAGCCCCACACAGCCTCTAAGACAGCAGGATCCTGAGGCTCAGCTGTGGCTGTGCTGCTGGGACCTTCCTCTGCCCCAATCTCACCACCTCATCTCTGTCCAGTGTTCAAGTCTGGGGGAAGGAACAGTGTTACTCCTGCAAGGCTGGGGCAAAGCCACCCAGCCAGCCCAGGGCTCTGCTGCCCTGACACAGGCCCTTTCTGAGGAAAACAGACTATCTCTGTGTCCTGCACTGAAAACGAGCCCCTTACAAAAGTGTTGCCATCTGCCACCAGCACTGGGACACTGCAGTCCTGCTCTCCTGCCTCCCAAATATAAGGGCTCTATGTGCTGGCCACCTCCCCGAGCCTCCAAATCCCGGCGCGGTGGGGCTTGGACGTGGCCTCCAGTCCCCGTGTCTCTGTCGCCCGTGGCCACTAGATGGTAGCAAGCGCTGGCCGAGGGAGCCGGGCTGCTGCGGCGCCTCCGGCCCGCGCAGAGGGGGGCCCCGGGCGGGTACCCGCACCGTGTGGTCGCCGTCCAGCCGAGAGGCTTTGCAACGAGGCGACAGCACACACATCACCCCAAAAGGTGGCCGAAAAGATGAACGATATGTTTTATGCTCGTTTAGTGTGAGCGCCTCATGTGTGGCTGCAGATGCCCGGCCACGCTTGACAGCACGGCTGTGCTTGGAATGGGTTTTTCAATGACCCGACACTTTTTAAAGGAGGCAACAGATATGTTGGCTCTCTGTAGTTTGCGTTTATTGAGATGATTGTGCAAGTGATAGACTGTGCCTCAAGAGGGACAGTGGAGGCCTGTCCCCTTCACAGCTACAGGGTTGAGGTACAGTCTGGTGCACAATAAAGCTCTTAGTATTTCTTTAGGATATTTTTTTAAGCTCTAGGGAGAAGACTTTATGATTTCATTTTATTACTATTTCACTTGTAAAAAAAGCAACATGGAATCCCGTACTCTTTTTAAGCCCACTGACCATTTAACAGTAATGTCCATGCTAGGGCTGTTGGCTTCATCACCTTGGGGAAAGCTACAGAGAGCAGAGAGTTGAACAACTTCAAATGAAGTTATTATGGCAACTGAGTAGTTCCAGTTTGGGCAATATGACAGAGCTCGGTGCATAAGCAGCAGCCTCTCATGTACCAGAAGCACATTTCTGTCGTGTCTGAAAGGCGTGTAAAATAGTAAGGTCAGTATTCAGGATCCTACCCAAGGCTGAGCCTGGGATGGTACAAGTGCTTGTTTACTGCTATAAGTACTTGGGGAGTGAGGCTGCAGATATGTGCTCTCTCCCGTCTCAGCCTTGTGCTGTGGAGAACAGCACAAGGAATTATTCAGAGGGGCTCCAAGCTCTCTTCCATCAGTTCAGCTTAGTTTGGGTACTTGCTAGTGCCCTGGTATATGTGTGAAAGAGAGAAAAGGGGAGGATTTCAGAGTCACGGGTTGACAGGCAGAGGCTCGCAATCTTTAACTGCTGAAATTCCCTTACCTCTAGGCTTGGATACCAGTTGACACCTCCATTTGGCTTTTGCCACCCTTCTTACCCAAACTATTCCCTTTAAACCTGTGTGTTTCTGAGGGATGTGAGGTTCTGCGCCTTATCTTCCTCACTGCCTGATCACCCTTGTATGTGGACACTTCTTTCCCCTTGCAAGGCCAGGACAGGGGAACTGTTCCCGCTTTGCAGAGAGTGGATGGATGTGTGCAGAGGCAGCGATGCACCTCAGGTCCTTCAGCACTGTGATAGGGACCATGGGGTTGCACGCTCTTCTCCTGAGCCCCAAGGCAGGTGTCTTCAGCTCTTGGCTGACATTTCTTGTCTGCCAAGGCCTGTGGTGTGTGCCTCTTTGGAAAAATCCAGAGGTAAGTGCATACTTCGGGACAGCAGCACTAGCTGGGTTTGTTATCAGGCTGTGTTCTGACTGCAATCTCCTCCTGGAAGGGACTAATCACCCCACTGGTGTGCCAGGCCATTATCAGCCCTGACAAGGATGGAGAAGAAAGGCTGGGAGGTGTCCCAAAGCACATCTACATTATTTGTCAGCCCAGTGACTTTTCCTCCCAACACTGACATTCAGCTTGACAGAAGTAGCCAGAGACCTTAACCCATGGCTGGGTGCATGTTGAGTGAAACCTTGCTGTGTCTTTGTGTCTCTGGCCTACTGCAAGCTACCCTTCTGGCGCAGCTGTATGTCCGTTGGCTCCGATGTCCAGGCTCAGCCAGTGGCTAATCCTGGGCATTCCCGGGAGAGGCAAGAAGAAGGACCCTGGCAGGCAGGTGCAGGGTAACTGGCTCCCATGTAGCTTTTATCCCCTTCCTCCCTACTGCAGAGGCTGGGGAGATGACTGGGCTGCTTTGAATACAGCTAGCTCTTATGAACATGTCTCTTCTAACACTGTGCTCTTCTCTATTAGTAACTGGTGCATGTTACCCCACGGGCAAAGGAGGGTGAGATGATCAGCATGGGAAAGGGATGGAGCTGATGCTACTGTCTGTGCTGGCCTTTTCTCCTGCCTGTCCTTGGCATGCCAGGGGAGAGGGAGGTGGGGTGGCCTTGCAGATGACAGTACTCTTCAGGAATCTCCTGCCATACAGCTTGACACTGTCTCTGGGTCCTTGGAAGCCAGGACAGGCTCCTGGCACCGTGTTTCGGCAGTGCCCTTTCTGTCTGGAGCGGGACATGTGCCAGTCCAATACGAAAAGCAGAAACGATGCCTTCAGTGGCACCCACAATAGCACCTGACCCAAAATAGCTTCCTAGAAAAAAAATAGGAAGGCTGATTAGGTTAAACAAGCCTGAAAGAAAGCAAGATGTCCAGCTGACGATTAACAGGTGTAAGTCTGTGAGCAGGGGCTATAAATTGCACGGGGGAGCTCGCCAGACACCCTTTGGGGAAGACAAACGGCTGCAGGGAGCACTCAGGACCTGCCTTCAGTGAACCATGGGGCTCAGTGACCAGGAATGGCAGAAGGTCCTGGCCATCTGGGGGAAGGTGGAGTCCGACCTCCCTGGCCATGGACATGAAGTTTTAATGAGGTAGGCAAGAAGCTTCCATTCTAAGAGAAAAGCTGAGAGCTTTTGATTAGAGACCAAGGAAGGTGTATATTTGGTACGGGGGCTTGTGTCTGTCAGTGTTTACTTCAACAGACTGTTTTCTTTGTTGGAGGGTGGTGGTTTTTCCATTGCTATGGTTTCTGGGTTAAAAATTACTCACCATGTAAAGCAGTTGTTCTTCTGTCTCTCCATCTACGGGTGCAGGAGCAGGCCAGTGCTGCTAAAAGATGGTGGGGCTTTGTCACTCCCTCTGCTTCTGCTGGCAAAGCTCTGCTTTAGATCCTCATTGACCAAGCACTGCAGCAAGAAATGTTGAGCAAATAGTGTGTCCTGGGCCTTCAGATGCTCTGCAGCAAGAATGTGGGAAGGCAGGGAAGGAGAGGAGAGGAAATTCAACTCTATGACAATTTTCTTGGAATCTATGATTTCGGTAAAATCAATTGTGAAGTACCTGAATATTTCTCTCTCCCCACCTTAGCCTCACCTCGCAGAGCCTTGCCCATCCTGCCTTTTGGCCAGAAATCTGGTGGTGACACTTGCCTACTTCCTGATGACGGATTAGAGGTCTGGGTGTGAAACAAGGTGCTTCCTTCCCCCTGCATGCTTCCTCCTCCATGATTCTGGTGTCAGAGTGAAGTTCTCACAAGGTCTCCATCTGAGACGACCCCCAACCCCATACTGTCCTTGTGGTCCTGGCCCCCTAAGAGGGGAACACCCCAGGTGCCAGCAGCAAGTCACAGAACTGCAGTCTGGAAGGGATCTCAGGGCTGCAGAGTGGGAAACAACATTGGTGGGCTTTGGATTCTAGCTTGTCCTTAAAGAGCAGCAGGGCTGGAGACTTTGAGGAGACCCTTCAGATCTCCCCCTCACTCAGCCTGTGCTCAGTACAATGTGCTGGAAGGGTACCGACACTGAGGAGAGCAGTGGGGTTGTGGCACTTGCTCTGGAGGTGGTTCCTATCTTAAGCATGGTTAAAGGAAGGAGCTCACATCACTGGGCAAATGCACCGTCCAAAGCTTTTATGAAGATGTGCCAAGGCAGACAGCTGTTTTATTTACTTTCTTTATCATGGCCCAATTCATCTGCCATTTGAAGAGGAGAGAGGGATGGGGCAGCTGAGTGGCAATGTGATGGCTTTTCCCCTATGTAGTCCAGAGCAGGCATGCTGAAGGGGTAGCAGGAACCCCAGTCCATCTGTGTGAGGTGGCTACTTTGGCTCTGGACATGCCACAAGACACTGAAAGCAGTTTCCAACTGAAAAGGTAATACCATTTTTCTTTCAGGTATTGCAGGGCAAAGCATGGCATTAAATAAATAGATTATACTCCTCTCCCCTGTGACTTTGTGCTTCCCAGCCAACCCAGGTCATTTCTTGTTCCTTCAAGGACCTTCTGAGGGAGGAGAGAGGCAGGGGAAGCCCAGCAGCTTGTAGCTTAGAAAAGCGTCCTCATGTGCAGTTAAAGACTTCTTAGGTAGATGTCATATCCTGGGAATATGTTTAGAAAATACTGATCCAACTGGATATCTTCCAAAGGAAACAAAAAAGTACTCATCGGAAGAATTTTTAAGAGTCTCAGGAGTATATAGTCTTTGGCAGACATGATTCAGCCATAGCTAGACGTGATGGAGATTTTTAGAAATAACTCCATCCCATTTCAGAGTACAAGGTTTTTTTCATCTCTCTGGGTAGGGCACAACCTGTGTCATAGAAAAACAGAGGAAAAAAGAAAAGACTGATAGTGGTGTGCTCAGCACCTGTTAGAGCGCAGAAATCCTTTGGAAACCTTTGAAATGAAACACCAGAAAAGACATTTAGAGAACGTTTTTGCTGCAGAACAGCTTTGAGTTTTCCATGTGCTTGAGGTATTTGTAAGTGTAATTTAACCTATACTAACACCATATAGTGGAAAGCCCAGCCCTCATGGCAACATACTTAGGAGGAACGCCCAGTTCTAGATGGGGCACAACCCCCAGGTAGTCCCAGCACCAGCACCCTCCCAGCGGCAGGGCAAATGTGTGACCACTACCATGAGAGGGAGGCTGGTTTCGTGGCTGAGGTCCTGGGCTGGAGCTCCAGATGCTGCTGCAGGTAACTTGGGTGAGCCATTTAATGGGGTGAGCTGTAGCACCCTGGCTGTTAAGACAAACATTGGTTTTGCTCATGCTTCAACTAGTTGGATTGTGCCAATCAAAGGGTATAATACTTGAAAATTATATTGTGAAAGGGACCTGATGTCTCTCAACACCTTATTATTACACTGCTCCTAATAATCAGGACAAGCAGTGTCCCCTTTTGACCCTGACTATAGGACTCCAGCATGGAAAAGAGTGAATTTTCCTACAAGTTTGGTTGCCAGTGGTGTCTGTATCCTGTCTCCTAGGAAATGCACCAGGGAGGAAGTGGGGAGGACAACACTAGCTTGGCTTTTAGCCACCCATCCATCTTCTTGATTTAATTTCCATTTTGGGATCAGGGTGCCCATGCATAGCACTGCATGGCATGGCACCAGCATGCCTGAAGGCTATGTGCTCTTGTTACCCACTTGCTCCCAAGGACTCTCAGAGGTGCTGTGGTTCCTGATGGAGGAACCACACTGGGCTGAGCTGGGGGGTGTCAGAGAAGGGCAGGAACAAAATTTCTCTGTGGCAGCATTCATAGGGTGGGGCACAGTAGGCTCTCCCATCAAGCTCATGTTCAACAACACCTGAGCCCCAGATGTGAGGGATCTGAGGCTGGGGGCTGCTCCCCTCTTTCTGTGTGTGTGTGAGAAGCCTCTAAAACCCTCCTTTCCTGGTCAATTTAGAGATGGGCTCAGAAAAGGGTTCTGATAAGAGCCAGGGGTCTTCTCAGTAATAGTAAGTCAATGAAGACAGGTAGTTTTGTTTGGTTTTGTTTTTCCTTCAGGTGAATCCAACTCACCTTTCAGCACCATGACCAGCCTTGACTCTGGTCTCTATTTGAATACAGCTGACATAACCCAGGGGACTGGTGCCAGAGCATTAGCAGAGCTATATAAAATAAATAAGGACACTTGCTCTGCCACTCTAGTTGGACATGTTTAGAGCAGGGTTTCTGTCATAGCCAGAGGGAATGGAAAAAGACAGGGGTGATCATATTAGGACATGTGTAAGAGGATGGGATTAAAGTACATACAATACTCAAAGAGAGGTATGTCAGCAGCTTCTGCTCTCCGAAGACAAGAGGCGTTTTATCATTTGCTAATGATGAAAAGCAGCCTGTACGAAATAAATGGAAAAGAAAACTTCTGCACACGGAGTGACATCAGGCTGTGGAACAACCCACCAGAGGAAGGATGAAAAACATTTAAACCAGATTCAGATTAGGATCAGATACTTCCCTGGCTTATATACATGCTAAAAGGAATGACTGTGAATGGTGGTAATTTGGAAAGGATCTATAGACTCAGAGTTCCCAGGTTAAAGTAGCCTCTACTAGAGGGACTAACTAATAGGTTTCTTTAGGGAAATAAATGGGTTATCACAGCTTTGCCTGTCCATATACTCTGAAATACATGGAGCAGCTGGGCCTCAGCTCTGTTCTCTCTCTCCCTCTCTGTCCTCTCTCTCAAGTCTCACAAGTCCCTCTACTTTGTCCACAGACTCTTTAAGGACCATCCTGAGACCCTGGATAAATTTGAAAGGTTCAAAGGCCTGAAGACACCTGATCAGATGAAGGGCTCTGAAGATCTGAAGAAACATGGAGTTACTGTCCTTACCCAACTGGGCAAAATCCTGAAGCAGAAGGGTAATCATGAGTCTGAGTTGAAACCCCTGGCTCAAACCCATGCGACCAAGCACAAAATCCCTGTCAAATATCTGGAGGTAAGGAAAAGGCCAAGGAGTCTTGGTGTCTGATGTGCAGTAAATGTGTGCAAGACAGCTATTGAGAGTTGCACTTTCATTTTCTCATGGGTAGGTGGGCTTCAGTGAGCTCTCCCTCAACTCTAAGGTCTCTGTGCACAGGCAGAAGTAGGCACAGAGAGGGCTCATGGTATGCAAATGCTACGAAAACCTCAAAGTTTAGATTTCCTGTTCCAAACACCAAATACAGTCTGAGCAACCCTTGACAATAATAAACCAGCCCATGCAGCCTCTGCATGCCTGGAAAACTGCATTACATAAGAACTGTCAGTGGCTGAACAGAAGGGGCATGCATTTGGAGTAAGCCCTGGAAGATCCATTTGAGACCAAGACCCACAAAACTATGTGTTGTACAAACACAGGCCATGAATTTTCAGCCTTAATGGATGAGGCAGACAAAGAGTGGAAAGGGCCATGGTCTGCTCAAAGTCATGAAGCAGTTCAGTGTCAGAGCTAGGAACAGAGCCCAGTTCTTCTGCCCAGCCCAAGCTCCTTGCATGCTAGATCTCACTGTCTCTCCAGAGACTGTGGGAAGGGCTACTGAATTAGCTCAGAGATATTACAAGGCTCTGCAACCTATTTCTCAGCCTGGCTTTTCTGAAAATAAACCTTGAGTGTCCCTTCTGTTTTCCCCTCTCTCTCTTTAATCCCTCTCTCTCTCTTTCCTTCCTCACAGTTCATTTCTGAAGTCATTATTAAAGTACTTGCCGAAAAACACGCTGCAGACTTTGGGGCTGATTCCCAGGATGCGATGAAGAAGGCCCTGGAGCTGTTCCGAAATGATATGGCCAGCAAGTACAAGGAGTTCGGTTTCCAGGGTTAGCACATATACACAGAGGGACACCACGATGGAGGCCTGTACATACATCTTACAGTAGCTTCCCCAGCACTGTTTCGAACATCTCACAATTGGCCATCCAAGATGTGTGGGAAAGCTTTGATGAGAGGCCAAGAGTCACTACAGGCAGCGTATAGACACAGAGTAATATTTATGATAAACTCTTGTTTCCTGGCTTCATGTATACAAGAGAAATAATCTGCTTTCTTAGGAAAAAATAATATAAGGGGTTATCTGTAAGCTTCTGCCTATCCTATCCCCTTTTTATTTCTCCCTTCCCAAAATCCAGTCTCACCCAAGAGGGGAATGGAATGGCCAGAGATGAAGGGATGTGGAGGATCAAGGGGAGTGTTGAGGAGTGTGGTGAATGAGAGGGTGAAGGGATGACTCAAATGGTACAAGAAGGATGTCAGGATGGGAAGGAGAGGCACACTGTCTGTCCCATTCCTCCCACAGGTGAGACTGTTAGCAGGTTACTGTGGGCAGCTTCCAGCAAAGCATTACCTTGTTTTGTGGGGTGGGTGAACGCAGCCAGTCAGTCTCTAGGGTCTGCCAGCTCGGAACCTTGCATTAGTTGCTAAACTCACGTTAGCAGAACTATAAAGAGCAGCACTCCCTGCGATCTGTAGGCTTCTGGTAGCCGCTGCTATGCATCTGAAGTTGTGTTGCACTGGGAAGTAAAGTATGCGTTTCTCAGAAAATAAAAATTTCTGCACCAATGTTATGTGTTTGTTTCTGGCTTTACAGGTATTTCAGTGAGAAGTGGGGGAGATGGAAAAAGTGGAAAGGTGTTTTGCACATCTGTCTGACTGCACCAAAACCTGCAGTGCCAGTCTGTGACTTGAGTGGCACATGGCATCTGTCTCAGCCAGGGCACTTGGGGCATTCAGATGTCACCATGAGGTCACGACCTGGTTACTGGACTTCCCAACACAAAATGGCAGCCTAGACTCAGCACCTCACAGCTGAGAGAAGCACTCCCTGACCACAGGCCATGGCCACTGCTCTGCGGGGCGGGGTGGAACATGGGGAGGGAAGGCCCTTTGCTTATTTATGGGGAGGCAGCACGTGCAAGAAGCCTTGGGTCCCATCAGCAGCACCATGCGTTACTCCCTCCAGAGAATGAAAATCAGGTCTGATTAGCCCAGGAGGAAAGTTGCAATGGCAATGTGTGCACTTAAGACCCAAGCTTTGGTCTCTGTAACGTGTTACAGTAAGTTAAGTAAGCTGTTGCAGTGTCTTCTGGCATATGCACTCAAGCTGTCTCCAAGCAGAAAGCAAGGTGGATGAGCAGTGTGCTGGCTTTCTGTATATTTGCACAGGGTCAAGAGCATTCATGGCAGTGTCACATCTTAGGACAGCAACAGGATGCTACAGAGGCAAGCATTTGGGTCCTGGCTGGGGGATATGTGTGGAGTCTACACGGCTGATCTTTTCTGCTATGGAGAAAGTCGTGCACCTTGTCTCACAGACACAGATAGTGTGAGAGCAAGCATGAGAAACAAAAATGAGATGCTTGGTATTAGGTGCTACTAGCATGGTCTAGTTCAAAGCACTCCCTGCCACACTGCGTGCAATGGAGACACAAGAGGAGTCACCAGTTCCCTTAAAAATCAGTCCTGAACCAGGGTGATCTCCTGTGTCTTTGGTCGGGGCAAAGGCCACAAAATTTCAGTCTCTGAAAGGAGAAGGAACGAATTCCTTCCCAGAACAGAGCATCTCTGATTTCTTGCTCTTTATAAATCCTCCTTTCACCTCTGGGAGCTTGCTTGTGGCTTCAACCTTTCAGAGAGGGTCACAAAAGCATATGCTGTCACCTAGATGAAGTTACAGCCAGGTGGTCCCTGGCTTAAGCAACTGGCTTCGTCTGACTCCAGTCTAGGCTGCCTGGCTTTGCGGGCAGGGCAACCTATTTAATTAAGGTCTAGTATTGCCAGTCCAACACAATAAAATTTCCTGCCAGTGACAACAGGCTCTGCTGCAGGATTAAAAGCTCTGCTATAGCAGCTGCCTTTGTCAGTCTGAGTGGGACTGGAGTAATCTCTAGATATTTTCACGTAGGGCAATGTGGTGGAGGAGGGAGGGTTTGCATATATGTTGTGCCTAGGTACTGGTTATGAGGTACCTGGAATAAAAGTTGGTCCATTGGGAGCACTGACTCTGCTTTGCCTGGCTTACCCCACTGTGTCAGTGCACAAGGGACCGGCCTTGAATCTACACTGGTCAGATGTGGGTCCTGATGTAGGTTTTCTGGCTGCGCCTGTGGTCCAGTGAAGATGTGCAAGCTGAGACGAACCAGCAAGTTCACACACCAATAACAGTGGAGGTATCCCAGCAGGCTCGGTGGGTTGGGATGCTTGTGGTGAAATCCACGTGTCTGGATCTCCACTACTCTGGGTACTGGGTATGCCCTGGGCTGCAGTCCTGACATAGGGTTGCAACGTATGTAATTCCCACACAGTGAGTCTATAAAGCTCCTGCAACAGGGGAACAGGGGAATTTTCCCCAAAGAAAGGGAATGGTGGGGAAAGGATTTTTCATCTCCATGCTATATTGGCTCAGCATCTTTGTTGGAGTCATCCTTTCCACTGTGCTGCTGACACATGTAGCTTTTCTGGTTCATGTATGGGAAACAGTCCCTTAGTGGAGATAAGCCATATCAGTGTAAGCCCAGAAATTCTCCTGCCTCCTTTCCAGGAACAGCTTTGCATAAGGAGGATGGGTCCCAGGGGCTTGTACCCAGCCCCCCTCCCTGTTAGCACTCTTTGGTGTCACATACACATTCCTGGCCACACTATTAGATATGAATTGTGTGGCTGCCAGCCTCCTTGCTCCAGCTCATACACATTGACTACAGCTAGGTCAGGATTATGGCTGTGCTATGCTTTCTATACACTCCTGCAATTTCTTTGATGTTAATAGTGCTGTTTCTGGCAGCAAATGGGCTATGCACCTGCATCCACCCTTAGGCTGAAAAACATTCTTGCTGCTTTGCGCTTGGCATACTATTCTTCTCCCACTGCCGCAGTCTCTGTTGCATGGCAGAGCTCCCTGTGGCACCGAGCCAGTGACCTGTCTGCGTTCTCTCGGGCTTTGGTGTCAAACGCCAGCGACTCATCAGGATCTCAGACGCGGGGAGCATGACCTGGCTTCCCAGGCACTGTGCAAATGAGCCAGTCAGCCCCAGCCGGGGTGCAACAACTCTGCAGCCTGCACTGCCTGTCCCCCTTGTCTTTGCTTCTGCCTGCTGATCCTGCATGGCTCCAATACATCTGCCAATGTCAAGCAGCATCAAGGAGCAAGTAATGGGGACCATACTATTAATCCTGTGATGTGTATCTTGGTCACCTCACTGGGATAAAGGGATGGGGATCCAGTGACTAATTATGTTAAATCTTTAGCACATTAGAATGAATCTTACGGCATTCTTCACATTTGCATCTCCCTGCAGGGCTAACATGAGGAAAGGGCAGGGAAGTTTCTAGCTTACATCGTAGTCACTGAACAGACACTTTTGGTTTCTGGGTATTGAAGCACAGGCAGTGCTGAAACGATGCACTGTCTATATGACACTGTAGTTTAATAAGGAGACTCAAGTGCTCACCTATACCACATGTTCTCAGACAAGGATTATTTTTGTCATGAACCCTACATTTTCTGCCACCTGGCCAAACTCTGTCCCATATATTATGCCACTGAGGAAAATAAACCAGTGGTGGAGCCAGGTGTTTCTTTGAGGTAGAGCTGCTTGCCCATAATGTTTTTTCCAGAAGGTGCATGGCATCAGAACATGTCCTCCTCCTTCCTGGATTAATTCCTTTCAGGTTTGCTCAAGGCATCCTTGCTTGTTCAGGCTGTACAGGGTTTAACAATCAGAGTCTGTGCTGCTTCTCAGACTGGGCGAACACACACAAACATATGGATATCTATACACAAGCACCAGGTTCACAACTCACAACATTAGCAAAGCCCCTGTGTTCAAATCCTTCAGATTTTAGTGTGCTTGCGTCCTGGTTCTTCATTTGAGAGGATGATATATATATATTCTCACATTGTGCTTAAATGAAGTATGGCCATGAAACTAAGTTTTGCTAAGATCTAACCAAGCGAGAAAACAGACTTTGGAAGGACATGGTACCTGGAGAGTACTGGTAAGTAGAGGAGGTGTTGAATTTCATGAAGGTGTGCAAGCAGAGCCAAGGAAGCCACCTACACAACTACAGTAAGTGAGAAGAGAAATCCCAGCCACTCTTATTTATCCAGCAGGCACAAACGAGCATTTATGAACATGAAAGTGTCACGACAATGCAAACTTCTTGACCAGCACACAAATCCCTCCCCTGTGACCATAGGCACAACAAGCCAATCTCCCAGTCCTGTGACCTCTATAAAATCCTTATCCAAATGTCAGTAAAGGTGACCTTGTGGCTTTTTAAAGCAGTACTTCATAGTCACTTGGCTGCACTGTACCCAAGTCCTTTCCCAATTTGGCTTTCATGCCCTGTAAACATACAAACAGAACAGGCTGCCTCCACCTTACCCTGCAGTCCTGTAGCTATGTCAGATGGAGGCAGGTCTGGGGCTCTGCTGGGCAGGGCAAGCCCTGGCAGAGGACACACCAGCATACCTGGTAGCTGGGTGGACAAGGCAATGTGTATTTGGGATGGGGAGAGTATTGGAGGCTCTATCCCTTCCCCCATGTCTGAAGAAAAGCATCTCATGTGGAGCGGGACAGCAGTTTAGTGGCTGTGAGCTGGCCGAAGGGTCATTTGGGTTATGCCCATGCAAGTGTAAGTGCAAGTGCTGTGAGGTCAGCGGGGACAGCCTGAATGTGAGGCAATTCCATTTCATTTAGGGCACTGGCTTGGACACGTGTCATGGGGCTGGTTTACTGGATTTGCCCAGAGCTGGTGAGAGGGGGCTGTTGATGGTATGGCTGCCATGCAATCCAGAGTAGACACGACCCAAATACAGTTTTCCAGTTAAATACCTCAGGTATTAAAAATGAGCACAATACAGGCACCCTGGTCTAAGAATTTGTGGATTTCCCCAGGCTGCAGAGCTGAGAAGGGTGCTGTAGCTGTGTTGTTATTGGCATCCAAAAAGGCTACTTTAAAGTTAATGTTGGCATGTATATCTTAGCTGCAGCCTTACGTCAGGAGTAGAGCTTAAAGAAAATTATGCCCGTTTCCTGTTTCCCCCTTCCAAGGAAAACTTGGTATGAATGCAGCTGCTGGGTGCCTGATCTTATTTTAGATTGTCCTTAAAGCAGGTTCAAGTGTTGCAGTGGCAAAATAGCCTCGGGTGGAAGACCTTCTGATTTATTAGCACTCAGTTCTCTATGTCTCCATGCTTAACTGGTGGATCTTCTGTTGCTTCCCAGTATGTATAAGTAACAGTGGTTTTATTCAGTGTTTTTATCTTCTGTCCTCCCCCAGTATATCTATCTGTTTCCTTCTTTTAACTAATTTCCAGCATCCAAGCTCTCACCGAAGGGGTGGAAAATTCCTGGAGCTGATACCTTCACTAAGATTTGGGTTTGTTCTGCCCAGAGCTTGCATGACAACAAACGTGTCCTCTTGGCCCTTGGTGAGCTTCTGGGTTATCTGGAGAGTTGGCTGATATGGTGTCAAAATGGGTCTGTATTTTTTCACTCACCTCTCAGCTGGATGAACAATCTGGTGCCCTTTGAGGGATGTAGTATGTCATGGATTAACTGTGAGTTGGTTGGGGAGAAAGGAGAAAAAAAAAAAAACAACAAAGCTTTGCCTAAACCAGCCATACTGTGTCCCTGCAGAGTCTGTGGGAGAGCCTGCACTGAACAAAGGGTTTGTGCCAGACGTGCTCAGAGATGCTGTACAGAGCTGGAGAAAAAGCAGGCAGGGCATGCCACATTCCATGCTTACAGTTACCCCCGCTCTGGGGGCAGATGGATCTGTGGGGTAAGGAAGAATGAAAAATGAAACGCAGGTGGGAAATAGAAGCACCAAAAGCTATTTACTGATATCAGTGCCTTCTGAAGAGCAACGGCATCATTCTGACAATCACTGTGCAGTAAAGCGATGGAGGGAGTTTCCTGACACAAACTGGTAAACTGTGTGCTTTTGTATGGAAAGACAGATGGACTTGGAGTTTTTCTCATGGTGTTAGCACTATGGATGTGATGCTTTCACAAAGCTGGCCCATAAATCATGAGAAATAAACTTTTTGTGCATTTTGGTTTTGCCTTTACAATAACACATATTGTTAACCCAGCTAATTTCCCAGCTAATTTCAGAATGTCACGTTTAAGCTGCTGTGCCCATGTCTTTTGCTATGTTCCCTCTACAGCTGAAATGATCCCTCAGTGCATAAAGTCATCATTTTTTTTCTTTCTAGTAAAAATGTTCTGTCCTGAAATTCAGTTCTTTGTAGCAGTCACAAATTGCTAGCTCATAACAAGAAGAATGATTAGAACATAATCTTTAACATATTTCCTACCATGGTTTTCTAGTTCAGCTGTGCTGTTGCTTCCTTGTCTGTTTCAGATCAGAAACTTGTTGACTGCCAGTGTCATCTGGGACAAGCTCTGTTCTGAAGTTTAATGGTAATTAAGAACCCTGTTTCAACCAGTTTAAAACTCTCAGTCTATAAAATGCACTATCTGAAACATCACCATTCTTACAACATGCCTAGAGTTCTTTGCTACACTGTTTTTACCCTAGACCTTAGTTAGAGATGTATCTGTACTTCCCATCTACAGTACTGTGCCTTTAGCCCCATCTTACAGAGGGCAAACTGAGGCAGAGTGAGGCACCAACACTCCTGTTGTTTCCATGCTTGGGTCATTCAGCTGTCCACGAGGTCATGTTGACAACTGCATGACAGAGGAGGTTTCTGAGCTTCTTGTGTAGGAAGATGTGTGAAGTTGTGCCATCTGCCAGTAAGCCATTCTCGCTTTGATGTGGTTGCATTTCAACAGTTGTCGAAGGACATCCTGTATGTAGAGGTTCAATTAAACAGTGGTGTGGTGTAAATACCCAGATAGATTACAGATGCTGCACACAAAGCAAGGCAGTGTAAAGACCTTTGGGCTGAACTTGGAATGAAGTGCTCTGGAGATTAATGAACTATGGTATCACTTGGGACATTGCTAATCTTCTCACTTCCAAAGAAAAAGGCCCTGGACTGAGATAATAAAGGATGTAAATATCTGAAACAGATTACTGGCACAAATGAGGTCCCTAAATCCATGTGTATGAACCTCACATCCTCTTGTGTAATTCTTTACATGCCTACATTTTCGTCTGTAACCCCCTCCTTGATTTCTAATGTTCTGCCTCTACTATGCTGTGATCTTCCACCAGCTTGCGTGGGTATAAGCCAGCCAGTGTTCATCTTCCTAAATTCATTTATAACCCTCAGAAGCGACCTTCCTCTGCCTCATGTGGAAGAAACCAGTCATACTTTGCCTACATCTGACCTCCAAAAAAATGCAGTTCCAGCCACTTACATCCAACAGTGTGGTTAGTGAACAACATTCAGGTATATGCCTGTTATCATGTAGATCACTCAGCTCATAATCCTATGGTCTTTAAAAAATAAGGTGTGCCTTGCAGTCCATTTTGGAATGGGTGATGAATCCATGCCTGACTTGTGTGCCTAGGCTTTAAAGGAGTAGGCTTTAAAAAAAGAAAAAGAGAAAAAAAAAAAAAAAAAAGCAACACACAAAACAGAGCTAGATTTCATACTGACTGTACTTAGATAGTCCTCCCCACTCAACACATGGATGTCAGAATAATTTTTGAACCACCGAACTCTCTAGCTGTGTGCCAGAGTCCTGGACAAGCAGCTCAGCCTTCATATTCTACTCCACAAACCAGGGCTGTCTAGAAGCCTTCATACACCTTCGAGGCAGCTACTACCTTGATGGGACCACCCCTTCCAAAAGGGAGTCTCTTTGCAACGTAAAATGGAGAGAGTAGAGAGAAAAGATTTCAGTGCCTAGCATTAAATAAGATACTGCAAAGCATGAAGGATGTGTTTGGGAAGAACAGGATGAGAGCAATCTACATGGTGTTCAGGTAAGGTGGTGGGTTGTTTTCTTTTATTTTATTTTCTCTTCCTGTAAGCTGTGTGTGCAACTTCCCCTTTGACCTCATTGACAGTAACATCTGGATTTACCCACACTCACAATTTTCTACAGAAGAGAGATAGCGCTACAGGAGAAAGAAGGTTTTCTCTCTCGTCACTTTGTTTTGAGGATAGCTTGCAGCTGTGCCTGACTTGGAGGAGTTCATAGGTCTCATGTATGATGGTCAAGAAACATTTCCTCTCCTAACTTCATCATGTCTGTGTTCATACACATAGTGACTCATAATTGGGAAGTCTTTGGTTCCAAACCTCGCAACATACAGTGGGGAAAAATATATAGAAATGGAAGCAAAGCTTTTTCTGCCCATCTACAGTCAGGCTGGAGATGGACGACACTGCATCCATGTCACTAAAGGGGTTAATTATATCTGTGAAGAAAAGTGTGTTAGAGCCTCTCAACATTAGAAACAGACCAAAACAGAACAAGTGCTGCAGAGTACATCATCTTTTCAAGTACTGGTGTTGGTGAGATAAGAGGTAATACATACTAGAGAGTTTGTATTGAGAGAAAGGGAGAGAGAGAGAGATTGAACATAACATCATTGGTATCTTGAGGGCAGAGCATCTTAGAAATAAATTTACAGAACAACCTTTCTTCGGGCATTTCATTTCACTCCTGTTGGGAGTGCTTAGCTTACAATTAAGTCTGCAATGAGAGAGAGTGTGTGTGGGTGTGCGTATGTATGTATAGCACAAAGCCTATAGTTAGTACACAGAGCTAAACGTTTTGTTCTGGAGCCCCAAAGGTACACAGCCTCTCAACACTCATTGATTTCAGTGAGTGTGAGACCTTTCAAAGACCTGGATTCATACAGCAATTTTTTCTCCACAGGCTTGGGACCACTCATTTCATTCTGCTCATGAGGCAGTAGAAACTTGGAAACCAGCTCTGCACCTATTCATCTACTGCAGTATGAGCCCCCTTTATTAGTGTCTTTTGTGGCAATAGCTGTGATCTATTGAAAGTGCTGAGCCTTCAAACTGCAGCTCCCTGCAGCAGATGTAGTAGAAGCAAATATCCATGCAAGTGAGTCAAAATGAACTCATCGTGTTGCTGCTCAAAGGCCGGACTCCATTCTAATCAGCAACAGTTACCTAGTTCCTGCCACATGAAGATGGGATCTGGTGGGCTGCTTCTTTGTTGCTTTGGGGCTTGGAGGAAAGCTAGGTGTCCTAGGGAAGTCATGCCACAATTCTTATTCCCTGCTTCAAATTCACTCTTTTCCATTTCTCGCCCTTAGAAGGCATTCAAGGAGAAGGAAACACTGCTGTTCTCATGGCCTAGCTCTGCATCCTCTAAGACATCATAGCTAAATGGCATGGCTGCCAGCCCCAGTCTTTTGTTACCAGCAGCAAACTCATTTTCAGCTCAGCAGGTGATCCTTAAACATGACCTTTAAAGCTGCATGGATGGGTAAGTGTTGCAGGAAACCAGAGGGACTCAGCCACATTCATTTGTAGGAGAGAGTATTTTTTTCTTTACTAACACTTTTATTTAAGTATCATCCTCTTCATTAGACTGATTGGTGTCAGAATGACCAAATACAGGGTTTCTCTTCTTGGTCAATAGCCTGGTGGGTTATCATGGAGAGCTATTAAGAATTCTGGATAGTAAAGGTTTGGCTACAAATTCCTACATAATACAGGGCTCATCTTCATCAGAGTTGTTCCTTGTTAGGCTGTTCTCATTGGGGTGAGACTGGAGCAAATGAAGAAAAGAGCAAAAGTGGACAAAGGGCTTCAAAGAGTGATTCAAGCAGGTAGAAGGTGTCAGGATTGGATTCAAGCAGCTTGGCTTGGTTACAGAGCAGCCAGGGAAAAAAGAAGGTTGCAACAAAACTTGATTCAGCTGCAGATAAAAAAAGGGTACAACTCACTGAACATCAGTTTAATTTTAATTGAGCTCAACTCAAAGCTTATAGATGGAAATTCTTTGGCCATGCTGTATTGAAGGACAGACAAAATGACCTCAGATGTTACAGAAGATCTCTACTACTTTCTGAAGAAAGAAACAAATCTGTTTTTCCAGTTTCAGATCAGAAGGGCCACTATAGCATTTCTGGTGATTGCTGCTAGAGTTAACCCAGAGAGGACAGGGCACCGAATGCAGACAAAGCATGGGATGTCATGATTTCAAGGTAAATGGGAAACAGAGAGATGTAATATTCCAAGACATGAGGTTCATACCTAGCTTTACCAGAGTGCATATGTGCATCTGTGTATACTATGCAGCACACGGAGCACAAGTGTTCCTATAAAGGATGTTACTAGGAGTTGTCCAGGGCACATTTGCACTGATGTCGTAAAGAACAGAAACAGAAAGTTCAAAGGCTTCTTTTATGGGGAATTTTGGAGTAAATGTTGCAATTCCTTTTGTTCTCTCAGATTTTAAGGAAAGGTTTTTATGTGAATGTTTGATGGGAAATGAGAGATAACAGAAGGACAGATATTTTCTCTAGAGGATACCACACCTGATCTCCTGCCATATGGCAGTCTATATTAGTACTGGGCTAGGAGAACTGTATCCTCTCTAGGACCTCAAACCCAGACTTGGATCCTAGTTTGATAGGAGGCTTCTCTCTTGTCTAAAGTAGCCTTTTCATTGGCAGAAACAGCAGCATCACCTGGGATACCTATAGGCAGGAGGGAATTTGCCTTCCCTAAAGAATTTCAAACAAACTTCTGAGGACATCAGATGAAAGAAGCTGTATGCAAGAGTTTATTTTCCATAGGTCTTGATCCCTCTCATGTTTATTTCAGAATACACAAGCAATTCCTTTGACAAATCTAACTTAGCTACGTTGTCATATTTGAAGAAAAGAACCAGAAAAGAAGAAATGCAAAGAAGATAACTGCACTTGCAAGGTATACCAAAGATGCTGGGGCCAACATAAATTTTGTGTGAGGGGTGATGAGTTGTACATACGCTGTTGTGGGCAACACTGTCACAACAGACTTCCCTCCACTTAGTAGTTGTGATGTGCTGGATTGCTACATTTGCAGTCAAGCCAAACAGCACCAAACCATTCTCTGGGAAGAAAAACCTTCAAATGCAGGTGCTCTTACTCTTTCAGCCTTTACTCATTGTGTCGAGTCCAATGACTAAGAAGGTCAAGAACAATTCATTCAGAACTGAAGGAACCAGAATCTTCCTTCTGTTCTGCTGCTGCACTTCAGGACTATGCTTTGAACAAATCTTGAGAACTGACTTTCACCATAATCTCTTCCTGAGTCTTGGGATCGTCATAGTTTCTCCAAACACTGGCTGAGCACTCTGAGGTGAGCACAGAGGGCAATATCTGTCTGATGGCTACTCACGGGGACTTTTATCTTGCTTTGATCAGAATTTCCATGCTGGGCAATGGAAACCTTCCTGTAATACTGCCAAGCCAAGCTGCCCATAGGCGAAGACTTTACTGCTATCTAATTTCCCGGTTGAGAATTTGCCTACCTGCCATACGCAGCAAAAGGGCACTTACTCAGGCTTTTAGTTACTAGCACACCACCGGGCTTCACAGTAATTAGTACATTTTTTCTTGAAAAGCATGAGGTTTGACAAACTGACATTTGCTAATTTAACCATTTTTGTCAGAAAATTCCTTTCTGGTCTACTGGGAAAGCTGCACTGCTAGGAGCCATGCTCAGGCTAGTGGGGAGAAACACGCCTGGGTGAGCGGAGCCGGCAGAGGGGCTGCCCCAGGAGCCGCCATGTCTGCACAGCTGCGCTCGCCTGGAGCCGGGTGCGTGAAGGACGGGAGGAAGGCACCTCTGTGCCCATGTTACATGCGGTCTTGAAGTGCTTTATTTCAGGAGGCCACTTTCAACCCAGCTGCACTGGGTTCATGACAACTTTTTGTGCTATGAAGATGGAAAGTCTTTCCCTAGCATTTCAACTCCCCCCACAAATAATCCAGTCCCTTCAGTGCAGAAATTTACATGTTGGTCGCACCCTGGGGGGAGGATGGTGGTGGGGGCTGCTTGGGACCTGGAAGACCACAGGGTGGAGAGCAGTCCTTGTCCTGGGTGGACTGTCACTGGTGGGGAGGTGCCACAAGATGGCATCTGGGCACCTTGTCCCCCCCTCCATCACAGCCGGCCTGGCCAGAAGCCATGGCGGTCTTGGGTACCACGCCTGGCTGCCACCACAGGTCTTTGTGCTTTGGTGTGTGTTTGTTTGCTTGTTTGTTTGTTTGTTTTTATTTAATTTGTTTGGTTTGGTTTGGTTTGGGCTTTTATTTGGTTGTTTTTTGTTTTGTTTGGTTTTGTTTGTTTGTTTGTTTCCCCAGCCTCTCCCAGAGGCATCTTGCACTAATCACAAGGTGGCTCCCAGACAGCCCAGGGAGAGTACCCACAGTGAGGATCAGCAGGCCTCAGTCGCTGATATCCAAAGTGGCTCAAATCCATATTAAGTGTGGTGAAGGCAAACTGAATCTCCACTTTCATCCTTCCCATCCTGCACTCCCCTGGCCCGGCACGTCTGCCTGCACTGCTGGCCTTTCCTGTGCTTGTGTTTGCCTTGTACCACAGGATCACACATTGAGGGATGGACAACAAAGAAACAAGAAAGGATTGAAATCCTGGTCAAACCTGGTGCCAAAATAGCTGGACATCTCCTGTCTGACACACCTGCAAAGCACACTTCTCCAAGAGGTATTTAACTTCTCTCTGGAGACCTGGGAAGGATGGGGACTCTCACCTCCATCTGACCCCAGCACTCTCTGAAGAATGGTAATCTTGATCCACCAAGGATGAACAAGCCCAGAAGAAAGATATGGCACCCAAAAACCCCAAGCAACCAGACCTGCCTAGCATGCACCTGCTCCAAGCAGTTTCCCCTTCATCCTTCCATGTGTCCTGTTGTCTTCACCACCTGCAAGGAATGATTACGTGTAAGGGATGCAGGGGTCTCTGCTGGGAAGAAGGATCTGCTTTGTGAACTTGCAGCCTTTTTTCCTTATTAGAGGTCATTCATTTGATGCCAGGACTGTTGGATTTACTTTGTCAGGCATGTAAACTAGATCATTGCACTAATGTCTTCTCATCTTAAAATTTTTGCTTCTCTTTATCATCCTTAAGAGCACTTAAAAGTTCACAGGGCCTGGTTTTGGGTCTTTGAGCCTCTGCAGCTTCCCTAGAAACAGATCTTAGATCCATTGAATTACAATGGCACAAAAGGCTTTAAGACAAAAGATGGAGTGGAAAATGTGATTGCTATTCTATGATTTAAAAACCAAAACCAAACAGCCAAGCCTGTTCTTTCTACATAGAGAGATTGGAGTATAGGAGTTTACTAACTCAGTTAAAAATAAAGCAACCCCAAATTGACTGGCATAAAAAGTCAGTTAAGAAACAAACAAAAAAAAGGCAAATTTATAAACTGGAGGGAGCAAAATGATTTTTGGAAACATATTTTCCCTTAATTGGACATCTATTTCTAGATGGAGTCATTTGTATATGAAATCCAGCCGCATGGCTTTTGTTTGACAGTGAAATGATCCGTTCCTCAACGTGTGGATGTCACGTGGAACACCCCATCACTGCCTTAAAAAGGACTCTTGCCCTAGCAGGCCTTTGTCAGCAATGCCAGAGGGTGCAGAATCAAGCTGTGTTGTAATTCCTAATTGTATGTCATCATATAATTGCCTTTTAATGGTGGCGATGGCTTTGTGGCTTGTAGTTAGAGCCCCAAGGAGGGGTGGACTCCCTGTCATCAGTGGAAGTGGTGGATGCTCAACATCAGGCATGTGCATGGTTTGTCCTCTGGGTATCACTTGGGTTGGGTATTTGGGCTCCCCTGTACCCTTTTACAAACATTCCTAAGCTTCACACTGTCTATCTCAGTAATATTAACAGCTTAGTTTTGAAGAATGTAGAACTCTTACCATACAGTTAAATCTCTGTCCCACTGCAGAAAGCACTTTCCCTCCTTTTGCTCCAAAAAGCCCGATTCCAAATGCACTGAAAAACCACTATAGCAACACAGGTATTTCTGTCACACCCCAGTGTAAGGCGTAAATTCCTGTTCTTCATCTTCAGCCAGATTTAATTTGGGACCCTTCAGTCACCCTCCCAGCTCCATAACATCCAAATCAACCCTTCATAGCATGGTGATCACAGCTCCAATTTCCAGGCATGCTCAAGCTTTGAAGAGACTCCAGTTTGGATCTTTGCAGCTCAGCACGTTTTCTAGCTACCTTGTATCACCTCTTCTTAGACCCACCTTCAGCAAAAGCCTTCTGCATCGAGCTTCCAAGATGTTGGCTGTCAGCATCCAGACATGAAAAACAGCTTCCCACCTCCTTCCCCCTTCCTTCCCTACCTCTGTATTGTACTGCAGAGTTTATTGGGCTCCTACCAGGTGCAGCTAATCCCATAAAGATAATATAGCTATCTCTGGCAGATGGATATTGATCACTTGCCTTCACAGGGACCTTCCGCAAGTTGCATGATTTCCTGATACATTCCCCCACCCCCTTACCCTGAACCATTTCATTGCCAAGACATCACACAGTTCTCCTAAAATCAAACTACCTTCTCTCTTCCCCTCTAGAAAACTAGACCATTTCTTTTTTACAAGAAATAAAAGCAGCCATGAGTCTTTCAAGGGAAAGATGTTTTCTTCTCCTTCCCCCCTCCACCTACATGGCATGAATCTTAGGCTGTATTTCACAGGTTTGATTTGAAGTAAGTTTCTCACTGCTGGCAGGATCTGCCTCCATGCCCCCTCTGCTCATTCGGTGAGTGACACTAATCAGTGTCGTGGGAGGTAGGGACAATATCAAGCACTGAGTTGATTGACAAGCCTAATTCAGAATGTACATATACCCCAATAGGTATGCAAGGGTGAAATAGAGTAGATCTATCAATCTCTTTTTATCGTTGCCCATCCCTGGCAGAGTTCTTCCTTGAAATTAATAGTTTACAGAGTGGAGAAGAATAAACAAAACAAATTTTCCGCTCAAAAGCCCTATTTGGTGAAGGGTTTAGGGGTTTTTTTCTTTTCTTTTATTTTCTTTTTTTTTTCTTTTTTTTTTTTTTTTTTTTCTTCCTGTTAAATGAGCAAATGCCTCCATATTAATCACAATATGTAATCGACATGAAAAATCAGGCCCTGCTGGGCAGGGAAAAATACTTTGAATTATCTCAGCAGGAGAGCTGGCACTAATTTACTGCTGTTGTGCTCTACGTACTTCTGATGCAAACGATGAATGGAACTGAAGGTTTGTAACTTGACTTACAACTACATTTAGGCTTTTTGCATAGCACCAGCAGGGAGATGTAAATTGGCATGAGACCTTTGAAGCACGGTTAGATTCAGCAACTTAGTCCTGTATGACCCACCTTCACACCTCATTTTCTTTTCTTTTTGAACAGTCTTCCTTCCCTCCTCCCCACCACATATTTCTTTTTGCTACTCCAGAGACTAGATGTAGAAATGTACTGCTGTTTCTCTTCAGTTCCTTCCAAAAGGGTGAGTTTCATGCCTGCTCTAGTTTATTTCCATGAGTTTGCCAGTGGGCCATCTTGTAAACAGAGAGAGAGCTGAAGGAAGCAGCCACAGCTCTGTTTATCAGAGATGTGAAGAATGATGTTGTTTCACACTATGAGCAGGTTGCATCATAGATATTTCCAAACTCCATAACCTTTTCTGCCCCTTGAATGGTACTGTAGGCTATGCTTGTACTAGAAAATTAAATGTAGGATCTTTCTCTGGCACTGAAACCAACTCGAATGAGACGGTCTGCATTCACTCCATTAAACCTTGTTATTCTCCAGAAGTGGGTGGCTGCCTGCCACGTCCTTATGAAGAATTGTTCCTGGCCTGGACTAAATCACAGTCTACTTTAAGGGATTGTCTGGGAGGACCCTGCTTGGTCCTGGTCAAACTGTGACAGGGAACGTACAAACAATTGAACAGATTGAGTGGTTCAGTTCTGGAGTCCAGGAACATGCCCTGACATCAGTTATTTTATTAATATAATTGTGGTCAAGATTCCTCTTGCCTTTGAGCATTTGTTTTTGTAAACCCTGTAACACAACTGTTACCTCAAGGCTCTTTCTTCTGTGCCGAGGTGAGAGGTGACAGTGGACCAGAGAAGAGAGGAAGATCATAAGTCATACTGGAGTGGAGTGAAGTGAAAACCTTCTCCCTCTCTGCAGGACAGAGGCTCATGTTGCTCTGCCTCCTAGCAGGACAACACCAGAGACTCTCATTGCCCAACTGGGAAACCCTCCCAGCTTTCTTGGTGGCTTCTCTTTCTTAGTCTCCCCCTTCCTGAATGTGAATTTGCTGTTTCTGTGAGGAGGCAGGAGCTGCGCAGCTGCACTTAGGCTTGGGGAAGAAATCAAGACTTCTAGCCAAGAAGGAGACCTGTACTTCCAAGAGATAAGCTGACACTTTAACCACTGTTCAGCTTCTCAGGCTTTCTTGTAAGATATAGAAGAAGTCTTTGGGGTGTTAGTTTCCTGTGTCTTTGGTTAAAACTCCAAGTTTTTTGAGCTTGCATCAGATTATATGCTACTATGGGCTGAACCTGGGGCCATGTTCTCACAACAAATTTGGAATCACAGAATCACAGAATCATTCCATCCTGGTTGGAAGAGACCTTTGAGATCATTGACTTCAACTGTTAACCCAACATCGGCACTAAACCATGTTCCTAAGAACCTCATCTCTGTGTCTGTTAAACCCCTCCAGGGATAGTGACTCCACCACTTGCCTGGGCAGCCTGTTCCAATGCCCGACAACCCTTTCTGGGAAGAAATTGTTCCCAAGATCCAACCTAAACCTTTCCTGGCAAAGCTGTTTCCTCTCATCCTATCACTTGTTAGTTGGGAGAAGAGACTGACGTCCCCTCACTCCAATCTCCTATCAGGCAGTTGCAGAGCATGAGAAGGTCTCCCCTCGGCCTCCTTTTCTCTAGGCTGACTGCCTCCAGGTCCCTCGGCCACTCCTTAATAGAATCAGCTTTCACCCTTGATGCTTTCCCTCTGCTGACTTGGTTTCTTTCGCTGAGAATCCAGTGTTTGTCTCTGAAGTGGGCTCCTGTCACGATAGGCACAGCTGTCTGTGATACCTCACATGGGCTGGTGCCTTCATGTCAACCCAACAAGTCATAGGCTATTGGTGCCCAGCTACAACTGCTGGCCTGATGTCAAACCCCAGAGCCCAGGAACAGCATTACCTGTCCGTTAGTTAAAGGGGATGTCTGATGTACTCATCTCCTTAGACATTTTTCTGTTCATCTGAGTTTGCTTCCCAAAGTCTTCTGTTTTCCTCAGAATTATTTCTGCTTGAGTTGAAACTAAAGGGTTTTTTTTTTTTCTATCTCTTCCTGAGAAAGAAAGTGAAGCCTGCGGACAGCCAGAGCCCGAGCTCAGAAGCGCAGCACTGGAATGCCTCTCCTGGGTCAGGGTGTCCATTTCCTGACTGCAACAGCCTATCATGTCACACAAACTCCTTCATAATACGTCAAACTTATCTTTAAAAATAGTCAGGCTTCTTGTCTCTGGCCTCTGGAGCAGAGGCAGAAAATGAAAGTTTTAAAACTATCCCAAAGAAACATTTCCTGTCCACAGGACAGACTTCATCCGGTGATGGCTCTGTCTGCTTCATTTTTCCCAGTTTCCGAACACTTTTTTTGCATTCTCTTCTTTGTTCCTTTCAGGCTCCAGAAAGTAAATTGACTGTAGCTGTTATGGGAGAACCTGGAGATTGACTCTTGCCACCTTTTGGCCTGAGCTTTTTCCATATACTCAGCTGCTCCCTCTCTGCCCTACCTGGCAAACAGGCAGGCAGTACATCCCACCACAGATCTGTTTCTGGCTCAATGCCCATACTCAGCTGGAGTAATGTCAAGGCATGGGCCACTTTGACGTTTCCTGTCACAGCAGACAACTGTTGGACCAGTGCTCATGCGTCAGGCCTTCGTGAGTTTGTGGCCTTGCTGGCATGGTGTCAAAGACCAGTGTGTCCCTAAAGTTACTCTGCTAGCTTGTTAGTGCAGTGCCAACATACTCTGGTCCCTCTGAGGCTGCTGACCCCAAGATCTGGACTCAGCTGTGCTTTTCTGTAAGCACCCCGAGATCAAGATGTTCAAACGTGGCACAGTTTATTCGGTGACCCTTGCATAACTGGCCCTGTGTAGCACTGCACACCTTCCACAGTGGTCTCTTTTTGACTTCTCATTTCTGAAGTTAAAGTAATTTTGGGTGGCTGTATACTTATTTCTGGGATGGTCTGTGGCTATGTGCCACAATGGACTTGTTGGAGCAGGCCATGCATCCGTTGGAGCATACCACAAGTCTCTTTTAAGGTATTCACCCAGGTTTCCCTTCCTTGCAGACCAAAGCACATGACAAGCATGTGCCTGATATAGGACACAGCTAGGGTAAGCACTGCAGCATGGAAATTCAGAAAGACTCCTGTTATCTACGCTTGCTCTTTACAATATGGCTGCTAATGCCTTGCCTGGCACTGATACTTACTTGGATGAAAAAGAAACCAGGGGAAGAGTCCCAGTTCTGCTAATAATTTGTTACTCTGTATTGTTGCCATGACATGAAATGACACCTGATTGCTTTGTGAGTTGTAATGCAACGTGATGCAGAGGAGAGTTATTGTGCCATGTCAACAAAAAGCCCTTGTCTCCTCAGCCATCTCCTTAGAAGTGCAGAAGGGAATAGGCTTTGGAAACTACGTCTGTGGAGACCCTGGTAGCAGCCTTGAGCGTATGTGCAATGTCATGGGCCATCAAGCAGGCATCAACATGGCACTGCGATACACACCAACATGCAGGTGCTGAAGACAATCAGAGTACAAGGACTGACCTGCAAAACAGGGAATACCTGGCAGTATAGACACAGCTCAGCAGAGTAATTTGGTTTCCTTTTGATTCTGGATAAGCACAGAAAAGGGGAAGCTTTCACCTGAAGTTTAGGAGGGTTAGAAGTAGTCGGTGCTATCTTTCCCTGTCTGGACATTTTTGAAAAGCTGGAGTGAAACAGAAGAGGACAGGACCATTCAAGAGAAGAACAGTGGCTGACGCAAGACTTAATGCTCATTTAGAGGTAATTTTCCCACTCACCTGCTAATGCTGTTCTTCCTACTGCCTCAAAGTCTTGGACGACCCCACATGCCTCTAGTCAAAACCAACCTGTCTTTTTTATCATTCCATGCTTCAGATTCTCCTTTAGACAGTGAGGGAAAAGATAGAGGTAGAGAACACAGACTCAGCCAAACCCAAGTGGGGGCACAGATGACAGGTTATGTTTGGGCCTCCAGTGTCTCTATTGCTTTAATTCCTGGTTGACAAAAAGACACCATGGGAAAAAATGCAAAACAAACATTTCACTCTGGAATACATTCCTTTTGTCAGTTCTTTTAAGAAATAGTAAGCTTTTTTTTTTTTTTTTTCCCCCCTAATGTAAATGAGTGAGAAAGCAGAAGCGCCTCTCAGACAGTTCTTGTTTTCCTAAGAAAACCTTCACTACTCAAGCACCTCTCATGCAAAATCACTTATATTTTCAGTTTTCTCTTCAGTGGAAATGTGGTTCAGAAGGTTTCCTCCTGATAAATCTCAGTCCTTAAATCCCTCTTCAGGCAGCCAATTTTGATAAAGTTGAGAAAGTGCTTAAGTGAGCCTGTGCTCATCTCATTTTCAAAAGTCAATTCAGACTCTGAAGTCTCATGGAAATCCACAAAACTCCAGGCTCCTTAATTATGAGGTGTTTTCAAACATTTTCCTCTTTGGCAGAATTCTTGTCTGACATGAGAAAATGCGTTGGGGGAGAGGTGTCAAGTCCCAAGAAGGGATAGAAAACATCCCTAAGCTCTCCTTTCCACCAAGGGCATTCCCCTCTTATGCAGCTGCTCGCTGTCTAGCACAGCAGGGCATCCTGCTGCTGCTCAAGTGCTCTCCATCAGTCGGGGTCTTTATTTTCTGGGAGGGTTTTACTACCCATCTGAGGAAAGAACTTTCTCCAGTGGTCATGCGGGGGAGGGAGGCATCAAAGTTTTAGGATACTGGGAACTGTTTTGTCAAAGCCTGTGCCACAGGTATTCCTCTATGGGAGATCAAGGGCAGATAATAGCAGGACCAAGGAACCGTTAAGGAGAATCTCAATCCTCTTCATGCTTTTTCACTGCTTTTAACTTGAAATTCCATGAGTGGCTAAAAATGTCTTCTGTTTCATCAGTTTGTATTTCAGAGATGGGTAGACACACTCCTCCTAACAGTATATGACCCATTTATTTCCCCTGAGAGCTATGGGAGGTCCTGGCGTGGCTCAGGAGAGGAGCAGACATCCCTTGAGGCATCACGTGGTCACTAGAGGACAGGGCAGTCAGCAGGTCTTTGCTGTGACCTGGCAATGGCAGCATGGCTGTCTCGCTTCCTCACCGTGCCCAGATACAGGTTCTACAATAGCCATATGTAAGGCAGCTCCACCGTCTGTCACAAGAGACAGTTCCGAGTTAGGTCTGAACTACCATGAGCCACAGCTTGCTTGTGGTTTGCACAATCACAAGACCACCAGCACAACACAAGGATGCTCTGCCTACTTAAGACATCTCTCCTTGGCAAGACTGCTAGGAACCACTGCAAGGAAACAGTGCAAGAATAATAAAGAATTTACCCATCTCAGGAGTAGTTTGGAAATGGTGCATAACCCTTACATCTGCTTTCTCTGTTTCAGTAAACCCAGATGAAGGAAAAGCACTACTAAATTATGTTAGGTCTTGGTGCTGCTACTACCACAATGTAGTAGTTATACGTCTCTACAGAAATAATTAGCTCTCTGATGTTAATCAGGAAAGTAGTGGATTGATACTGCACACAGCAGCTTTTTCTCACTTCAGCTTACAGGCAGGGCACTGGTAGGAGACTCGTAGATGGCCATTGTAGGAGAAGACAGATGCTGTGAGGCACGGGGTGGATGTGGCAGAGGTAGTTGAAGACTAAAGATTCTGCTCTGGCCTCTGTGTACATTGGGACTTTTTATTTGTTGTACATTTGTACATTGTCTGGTATAACTGGGCCCTGGTCTGTGGATGGGTTTCTGTAATACAAATAAATACCACTATGACTAATGACAGTTCTTGTGTAACTGCCCAAAACCTGACAAAAGTTGCAAGCGGTCAGTGCCATTGTGTAGGGGGATAATTTCTGCTTTGGTAGTGTTGTGGCCAGCTGGAATTGTTCTCTCTGATAATTGCCAATCTGGATTTCTCCCAGATGGCAACATCTCATAAAGAGTATCTGAGAAGAGCTCTGGTCCACTCTCTAATAAGGCTTCGTGAGAGAGCTGTTCATCCCTGTCACCCCTTATCCATTGCCTCAGGCAAGTCTCCTGTCAATTTGCAGAACAAGTCATTGCTCTGTGTTTATTTTTCCTTTTTATTTTATTTCTTCTTAGAAACTTATATTTATTACCTTGGCAATGAGCCACCCAGCAAGGAACAAACTCTTTTGTGACAGAAAAGATGAGACATTCTTCCCTGGACCAGCCAAAAACAATGCCACTGATCTTCCCTATGCCGTCCTCTAATCCCTTGGGTTGTGTTTAACAAGACTGTGTTTCCATGAGGCACTCATTTCTCCAGCAGAGAAAGGGGGAAAGCAGAGGTTATGCTGTGCATCTATCCAAGGGTCCCTGAATGAAAACCTTTCTGCAGCATGCCACCATTTAGCAGACAGACATGTAGTGACTGAAGAGCAGGGAGTAGCCAGTGTTTGATTTTAATCCTCAGACTCCTGGGATTTGTCATCTCAGTGGATGTAGAGGACAATCCTATAGGTAGTGCAGAAATCAGGATTATGCAAAACATAATTGCTCTCCTGTGTAGCTGGCACTGCAGCTCCTGATTGAGGAGATATTTGTTTCCGGTCTGCCTCTTCACCTTTTAACGTGTTTATCCATCATTGCAGTACCCAAGTGCCTTGCAATCTAGGCGATGTTTATCCTCTCTCAGCTCCCTCATGACTGCTATTGGCCCTTCATCAGGCATGGGAAACCGAGATGCGCATTTATGTGAAGAGTTTGGAAACTGATGGGGCTGTTCCTATGGGCTGTTAGATCTCAGACCAGATGAGCAAGACAGAAACACGTTACCTAATACCCAGTTATTTTAGCAATTTTAACTTATTTTAACTCTGAAGCTCCTGGGAGCTTTGCAAAGACCTTGAGGAACTAGGTGGGATCCATCATAGCACTGGTGTTAGTGGAATCTGAAATCTAAGATATGGCTCCACTGCTGGGAATGTGTCTCCTGTGTTTCTCTCTTGCTTTGGTTCCCACAAGTCCCAGTTTAATAGAATTGTGCAGTTTTCCAGATAAGGTCTCAGTGTGTGAAGGAATCGTTTCTTGGAGCCAGACATTTCTCTCCCCCAACGTGTTCTATCGTCACAACTGTAGAGGTTATTTTCCTTTTTTCTTTTTTTTTTTTTTTAAACTTCAAAACATGGGCTTAAGACATAATGCTAAAACCAATCTAAAATATTCAGTGCTCTCACGTATGAGTTGGCATTCTGTACTAACTGCTAAAAGCCAAATGCTTGTGAGAGGACACTATTAAATAAATACGGTCCATATGAAATCCCTCCTTCAAGAGCCTGGAGGGAAGGAATGGGTTGGAAAGAGGGATTTTTCTTCCATCTGGATCAGAGTGATGTGAGGACACATATTCAAATTGATTTTTTTTTTTCATTTTTATTCTTTTACTTTGCTACAAGAAGTCCTGGAACACAGTGACTTCATCTCTCCTTGTCTTCATGTTTAATCTGAACTAATCTTAGTTATCTATTCCAGCCAAAGCACAGGACTCGTTTGCATAAATCATTCATCAAATACTTCTGAACAATAAACAAATGTGCAAGAAACTGTTCACAGACAATTTCCCAAAGGAGCTGTTTGCTGCAAACAGGCCAGGGTTCTTTGTGGAAATGGTCTAAAAAGTGGGGTCTGACGTAGAGAATGCGGTCTCTATTGTTAGTGGTCTGGCTGGAGGGGACCAGAGAATGACCAGCCCTCCCACTTGGGGGTTGGGAGCATTCAGAGAGGACAGGCAGTCCAGGGAAATTTCTTTGAAGCAGGCTTAGGATCAGGCTCCATCACAGAAGCAAGTGTTGGGGATCAAAATAACCTACTGGCTCAGTCAGTCCAGCCCATTGCCAACACCAAGTTGGCCTGTTGGCTATGTGGATTTCCATGATTTTCACAGTGTTTTCCTAATGGGACTTACATGTCATCTCTTAGAAATTTTTCCAATAGATTCCACTGCCCTAAAATCTGCCCTGCTTTTTTGTCTATGGTTTCCTGCTTAATACTCTTGTTCTCACTGCAATATCCCACGGCCCAACTCTAAACAAAGTGCTGTCTCAATTGTCATGCCCACCTTTCAAACACATCTAGGGGTTTTCAGCCAGCCTCTCTCAGACTTTGTTTACCTACATGGAACAGAAATAACCCTTTCAGAGTTTTCTTAAGGCTTACTCAAATCAATCCCTCTAGGCTTATAAAATGTGTTTTTCTTGCTAGTCCTTGGCCTCCTTCCAAACTGTCAATAACTTTCTAGGAACATGATGCCTGGGACTCAGGGTGGTTCTGCATGCTATGGTTGGCCAATGATGGTAGGGGCAAGGAAAGGTCATTGGCTTATGTCATGAGACCACAAGGAAATATTTCTCTGGGAAGCCTCAGGCTCTGACCATACCAGATGATGGGCTGTAAAGACACAGGGAAGGGAGAAATTGGGCAAGGCTCATAGCTAGCTCTAACCATGCCTGAATAGAGAAGCTGGGTTTATAGCAGTTTGTTATGTGTATTTTCCATGTCATGTACTGTGCCAGGAGCAATGCCCAGTTTAGAATCACATAATGGAAATCACTTCCATATCTATGACAGTGTATCCATCCCACAGCTTTACCAGACATATTGAGTGGTCTACAAGTTGAGTCTGGCTGGTGGTCTTTGTTTCTCCACCTAACAGAAACTGAAGGGAGGAGAACTTCCCATGAGGATTCAGGAACGATGTAGGGCAGAGCCACTGCTACTCATCTCCCCCCTTCAAATGCTCTGCTTTTTCTGAGTGCAGAGAAAAGCCTGTTGCTATAGAAACCAGTGGGGAAAATGTACATTATATCACGTTTTATATATTTTTCCAAGGACACGGTTTAATCTGAGCCTGCCACGGTGTATTTTTACAGAAACAATAATGCTAATAAAACCCCTAGGAGTAATAGTGGTTTCAAATAAAATCAAATAATCATCACTTACTTCAAAAACGCCTCTGCCTGTAACCTTCTCCCCAGCCAAGACACTGGGCTGGGGCTAGCAAGGCAGCCCACAATATGGTACATGACAGGAGGGTAAATATAAGGCAGCAAAAGGTGTGATGAGAGTTGGGGGTTGGGTCCTACACAACAGTAAGTGGCCGCTAACATTTGAGCAAGGACAAAAAACGAAGTAAAATGCCTTCAGATTTGACTTGTGTGTAGAGAAGGGTGAAAGGTACATTTTGTAGCATACACTCTAGTCTATCTTTTCTTTACCCACCCAACCTCCTTTTGCCATCCTACCTTTGTTAGCCCCTTTCTGAAGCTCTTTTCTGATGCCCTTTTAAAACTTATCCCATTATTTCCTACTTGCCTTTGTGATAATAACAAGCCCTTCGGCCTCCCAGACAACCAGATCTATTGCACCCTGGGGTCTCAAGGAGACAATGCTCTTTGTGAGGCTGCACCATGACATCCTCCCTCTAGCATTACGCTGGCCTAGTGGCAGCAGTCCTCCTGGGGATTCTTCAGAACAGAAGCCTAATGTAGTCCTCTGGATATCAAAATAGGCTTCAGCTTTGCCCTTCCCACCCTAAAGTTATTTTGTAGTTTATTCAGCATGACCACTATTTCCTTCTTGATTTGTACTGACCCTGTGGCTTAATTGGATTTTTGGCATTATTTATAGTAGCTTCTATAACGTGTTGACTTGTAATTTCTTCAGGATGAGGATTTTCTTGCTGTGTAGAGCAATGTGCAAAACAAATCTCAGCCCTGTCTTGTTCCAGGGCTTTGACTGATCCTCAGTGACGTATATGTCCCTGTTCTTTGTCCTGAAAGTAAGTACATGAAAAACATCAAGGAAGCTTTGTATCGCTAATGCTAGGCTTTAGATACTGCCGTACAGGAGAAGATAGCTATTAGAATAAAGCAACTTAATTATGTTATGTAAGACCAGGTAAGGGTACACCTGCTTCCAGCATCTTTACTGGATGGATCCCTTCTTCCAGAGTTGCCCTTAGTGCTGTGCATTTTCATTACCTCTTGTAAGTCATAGCTTCAAGTAAGTTCTGTGCAGGTCCCTTGAATCCCAAGGGAAAACCAAACGAACCCACGTAGTTTCTCTTTCCATTGCTTCCAAGGCCTGGCTGTAGGTCTGCTCTGTGCTCCTTTCAGGGTCTCACTGGTTCTTAACACACATAAGAGTTTCCCATGAAGTCCTTCCCTGCTGTCTTACAGCCAGACACGTTCAGCAGCTACCAGGGAAGAAATTATTCCCCTTTCCTCTTCCTGCCTTACCTTATGCCTCCTGTGCAGACAGGTAGCCTTGCTCTTGCAAGCACTTTTCACAGACCATAATGGCTGCTAACTGTGAATAAACAACTGAGACACATACAGTCTGTTTTAAGGGCTGTAACCACTTCAATATATGAATATTAATAGAATGACTGTAACGATATAATAAAAACAAACAAAAAAATGTCCTCGGGAGCATGATAATCTAACTTCAAAAGCAATTATCATCAGTAACAAAATGCAGAGAGAAGCCTAGGATTACTTTAATAAGATTACCTGCTTATTATCATTTTTTTTTCTATGGGTGACTGTAATGCTGTTTCACTTTCACTCCCAGCCAGTTTGTCAGATGCTTCTCACCCTGAGCACTGGCAGGCCATGATGGACACTGAAGCTGGGGCTCAATGGCCCTCCTGTGGAATCCAGCATATCTTTGTGAGCACCTGCTCCTTGGTCTTCAGTCACTTCCACTTTTGCACCCATGTGTCACTGCAACATGATTTTTCAGTGCCCTGTGGCTTCATATCCATGGCAGAAAAGACAAAGAGGAGGACATGGGAGAGTGAGGAAAAGCTGGGGTCTCTGTGGAGGTGGAAGGACAGTAGGGAAAATAATTATAAGATCAATGTTGTAAGACAAAGGCAGAGACTTGATTATTATGGAGGCTTTTAAAAACTTCAGCTTTATCCAGCAGGTGAGGGAGAGTGGACATAGGCTCCATAATGCAACACATGGGCTATAGTGCAAAGAGTTCTTTTCTAGCTTGCTGGACCCGCTTAATCCAGCCAATGGCCAGTGCACTTGCCCTTCTCACTCCATCTTCAACCCTCCCATGTCACTGTGGCACATGAGTCCCAGAGCTTGATCAATGGCACATTCTATAGTCCTGCACTTGGGTGGAGAGTCTGTAGTGGGGGTATGCATTTGCTCAGGGGGACCAAGACTTGTGTGGTTGAGAGGTAGAGATAGTGAGATGGAGAGACTGCTTAGAACAAGGGATGTCTCTGCAGAGACCCCATGAAATCGCACCAGGGATGAGCACACGAGCTCTGTGCATGAAGGAGGGAGGGTTCATTTTCTTGTGTTGGAGGCAACATGAGGAAGAGTAACTGTCTGCTTCTGCTTCAGAGGATATCTGTATATAGAAGTTGATGTTCAAATAGATAGATAGCTAGAAAAAAAGATAGAAATATGCATGGTTCTGTTCCAGACAAATGTGTTGTCCCTGTTGCCTGGAGGACATAAAACGCTCTTCCAGAACTTACTGGAGATCTCATCACCACTCACAACTCACTTGCTCAGCTGCACCTGTACAACAAAAAAAAATAGGACCTTCTTCATTTTTCTTGGAGAAAGTAAAAAAGGACCTGGACAGAGCTAATAAATAAAACACATTTAATCATAAATGATGTACATATGTATAGATAGGGAGAGGGCATGGTCTGAAAGGTGCTGCCCTGGGAACAGCAATAGAAGTACAGTGTATTTCACCAGTCAATATACAGTACCAATGAAAGGTGGAGCTGATAAATGAACATGGGACTTTGAGTCCCAGAGGCTAATTTTTACAGACAACCATTATTCTTGGTTTCCTGTCAAATTATAGCATGAACTAGCTCACAGCTCTACCCAGGACACAACAAGGCAGATACAGCCAAGAACAGAATTTGAGTATGAGGGAGGGACAAGATATCTGAAAGTCACTTTGAGGTATATATAACGTATATACTCTACTGTTTTGTACAGTCTTGGGGCCATGCTTTGCCCACAGTTTTGTATTCACACATCTCATTCCAGTCAGTGAGTGTGGCAAGCTCACACCTGAAAGAATATATTTGGCTTTTGAAGGCATACAGGAGCACATCAAACAACAAAGCTAGAAGCAGAACAGGGAGAGAGTTGAAGACAAGGAAGCCTGGACTGGGCCGAGAAAGGGAAGAAGTGAATAGATGCTCCCAGACTTATCCTACCAGCCAGTTCAGTTCTGTTTGGGCAGCCAGTACAAAGCTTCTGGTATGAAGGACTTGTGCAGTGCAAAGGTTTCCATCAAGGCAACCTTTATCAGACAACACGGAAATAAATGAATGAAATGGCTAGAGGCATGTTAAGAGAAGAAATGTGATGGAGCTCACCCTCCAACCATTCGTTTCTTGATTTAGAAGGAAAACCTAATCCTGCCTCTAAAGTGGTCTAAGCCTACGTATGAATCTGGTCAGTCTCGGCTGATACTGGCAAAGGAAGGATCCATTGCTCTGGTGACCAGCAAGGCAAAGGGTGGCATTAGTGCCATGGTATATTGAGTCAATTTGACTGCTTTGAGAAACAATATCACACCAGTCTTGTGAAGTAGTCAAATGTATTGGCTTTTTGCAGAACAACTTCACTTTCAATTAATGTACATATTATATAGTTTTACAGACGAAAAACACCTTTCACTATTAGACAGTATACACTGTTTTGATATCAAATGCACTTGCCATCTATTTCTGCTAAGAAACCAACCCCAGACAATAAAAAACAATGAATCCCAAATAAAATATATAATACAAAAAACATTCATGTCAATGTCAAATGATAACTGTCCCGGCAAACATAAGATCAAGATCTTCTTAATGCAAGTGCCCTCAGAAGTGAGTTAGCCGTCCTCTGTATATAGAGTCTGCTCCCAGTCTTGGAAACCTCAGTTAAGACTGCTGCCCTTGGAAATGCAAGTCTCATTTTTTTAAAAGGAGTTCTCCACACATGCATGCACACAGACACGCAGAGGTACACACACGCACACACATATAACCTTCTCTGTCTTAGCAAAAGTTGCATGCTGGATGACTGGTAATGCCTTCTGTGCATTTTTCACCTACTTTCTTTGTAAAGACAGGGTTGAAATGTCTTCACTTCTCAGGTCTGTATTCTTTAAACAAAAAGAGAAATGAAGAGGAACTACATTACAAAGACAGAGAAATGTACTTGTATCTCAGGCATTATGATTTTTCCCAGTCATTTACAGGACAATGTTATTTACATTCGTGACTCAGCAGAATCCACAGGAAGAGTTATCCTTTCTCCATGTTGGGTTTTCTTGATGGACCCCGTGAGCCCATTCTGTGCTTTCACAGACCGTTTTTCTCTAAGGCACTGCATGTGGATGATGACTTCAGACAGAAATGCAAGCCTCCTTCACTGGATTGTGCATTTCTCCCTCTCCCTTGACTGACCTTCCCTGAGAACTTTTGATTTTATATACTTCAGGTCACTGTTGACGCTTGGCCGGCGAGCAAAGGGAGAGATCATGCCGTAGGCATCCATGTCCTTGACTCGGCGCATCCGGAAGGATTTCTGTTGGAAGGTGTCACCATACTGGATGGAGATTTTCCTGTGGAGGGCAGGGCTCATCTCATGAGGTAGTTTGGCCATGCTGAAGAGGACATAGAACATCTCATCCACGTTGGTGTTCTTCTTGGCTGAAACTTCAAAGTAAGCACAGTTTTCATCACTGGAGACGAGGTCCTCACCTTCATCTGAGCGTACCTTGCGGAAGACTTCACTGTGGTCATTTTTGTTGCCACAGATCACCATGGGGAGGTCAGCTGATTCCTTAGTTTTGTTCTTCAGGCAGGATTTGACCTCAAGGATCTGTTTCTGGAGCCTCTTGACCTCATCAAAAGATTCTCTGTTGTCCAAGCTGAATACCAGGATGAAAACATCCCCTGCAATTAAAAGAGAATTAAAGGCTTGTTGGCCACAGCCTATGTCAGAGGAGCTAACTAAAAAAAAAAAAAAAAAAAAAAAGAAAAAAAAAAAAGAAAAAAAAAAAAAAAGAAAAAAGCTTATTTGCCATCTCCTCCCCGGATTTTTGTTTGGTCCTTTTGAATCTGTTCACTCATCTGTACTTTAGTTTCAGCTCTTCTAATTCAGCTCCCCACACCTTTCTGTAGTGCAACGGAAAAGCCTTTTGGCTATAATGTTACTTCAGCTATATCTGATCATGTGTTCCCAGGTTGCACTGGACTTCCAAGTTATTTCTCATTTTACTCTCTTTTGTAAAAATGTTTCTGTCTCAGCTTTGCTGCGTTGCTTTTCTTTTTCCTTCCTTTCATTTGTATCTATGTGTAAAACACTGCCTGTTCTGACACCAGGAAGAGTGGAGAGCTAGCAGCCACTCAGCCTTAGCCTTTTGATTACACAATACACAAAGCAGCACCTGAACTGAAGATTTACATCTAGTCAGTCCCAAAGACTTAAGCCTGGAATGAGAGGTTTCCCAATGTGCAGTGCTCTGTTGTCATTTCATTTGCTCAAGAGAAATGGACCATGGAAAAAAAAGAAATACATAAACGACACAGATCCCCTGGCATTTCCTTTTGACATTTCCAGACTTACTATTTCTTTTGCAAATATAAAGTAACGCAAATCGCCTGTTGAATGACATTCATGTGGAACATGCTAAGAGAGCTTTCAGGGACAAAAGCTCACATCCACATCCCAGATATTGGCCCTAGGACGTTGCTGAATGTGGATGCTAGCCTACTCAGATGTGAACATCACGTTTCACTGGTTAGCTAAGAGGGTAGGTAGCAAATTCAGCAAGTAGGTTTCTTGTGAGTTGTAGCTGAATATGTCACCACTGTCACTCTCACAGTTAGAGATTACATGTTAGCTCAAACAGAATCTGCTTGACAATGAGAACATACGAAATGCGTCCACCATTTTCCCTTTTTCCTCTTTAATTAATTTGATTAACCATAGACTAAGGAGAAAGAGTAAAAGTAGACCTATCCTTTTACTGGAATATCAAATCAAGATAATCATGCTGGAACTTTTAGGAACAAAAAATCTGAGATTTTCTTCATTTGCATTCCCTCCCTGTGCATTTTACATTTGTTTTTCACTGCTTGTGTCTTGTAATGACATGGTTATTTTGTCCCTTGCTGCTCTTTATGCCCATGAGATTTTATTTAGCCATTCATTTGTCACTGCAATAAAAATATGGAGCAGGAGGGAAAAGTAGCTGAGAAAGGAAATAAACTAGGGGGAAATCTCAGTTTGGGACTTGTACCCAGTGGATTTCTCCTCTGTGGCTAATGCATTCCCTGTCATAAATGGTGCATCCTGTTCAGGAAATATCTCTCCAGAGAAGTGCATCTTGCAACAGAATCAAGCAGTCCTTTTAGCTGCCTTCTAAGAAAGTCAAAGTCATCTCCAGGCTACAGTTTTCAAGCTACTGTCTTTCACTATCATCTTTTACCCACTGTTCTCCATCTGCAAACTTCCCCCACTTTCTCACCTGTCAGGATGGAAAGCCTCCTCATAGCAGGGAAAGGGTGATTCCCAGAGGTGTCCAGAATGTCCAGCTGATACATGTCTCCCCGGATGTTGTACACTTTGCGGTGAAAATCCTCAATGGTGGGAGTATACTGGTCCTCAAAGCGTCCATTGAGAAATCGTGAGACGATGGAGCTTTTCCCCACCCTGGAGGCTCCCAGCACTACCATGCGGTACGAGTTCTTGGCTGGCACATTCAGGGTGCAGTTTCCACCAGACATGGTCTTCATCATTGCTTGGTCCTGAAAGACAAAATGGCAGAGTTGGAAGAAAGACTAGAAACTATATTGTGGGTGGAATAGGGCAGCTCCTTACAACAAGCTTGTCAAAGAGTGCTCTGGACAACAGTCCAGGTTAGTTGATTAACGGTTTGTATAGAAATCTTTTCACTGGAAATACTTAATTTTTTCATTCCCATTTCCAGTAACTATGTCTTTCTTCCTTTCTCTCTCTTTCTTTTCTTTTCTTTCTCTCTTTCTTTCTCTTTCTCTCTTTCTTTCTCTCTGTCTTTCTCTCTCTCTTTCTCTTTCTCTCTCTCTTTTTCTTTCTCTCTCTCTTTCTCTCTCTCTTTCTTTTTCTCTCTCTCTTTTTCTTTCTCTCTCTCTTTCTCTTTCTTTTTTTCTTTTTGTAAAGTCACATAAAAATGAAGGCATTTACACTGAAAATAGCACGGTTTTGAACTGTGATTTGCTATTTCCTTTCAACATTAAGCACTAATTTTATCAGCTATGCTTCAACTTAGACAGCAGGTTCCTTCCCACCATCTGCGTCACTTAGACATTACCAGATTTTTCAGTAGAGCTTCGTTCTCATTTAGGTACATAAACAAAGAGGTCAGATTTCCCAATATACTACATCAATTGCAGCTGCCATTAAGACCTAGACTGCCTCATTTGGTTGCCTAAATAGGAACTGCGCACAGTACTCATTTTGAGATCAACCGAAAGTCAGACAGAAACAAGAATCATGCTTGACATCAGTGGAAGCTAGACATGTCAGCAACTTTAAATGGTTGGTGCCATACAACCTCTACTGCTGATGCAGGGAGGTCTGAGCCACAAAATGGCACTGGCCAATGACAAATTCTAAGATCTGTGGCTTAAGTGAACTTTTAGAAACCAGATTTTAATCGTGCTGTTTGGACTGGTAGTCTGGGAACTACCTATCAACAAACTGTCAGCATTGCAGTAGGATGGCTGGCAATGGATGGAGCTGCAGAAGAGTAGATTTCATAGGAGTTTCAGTCTTTATGCATACACAGCTGTTGTGGCTGTCACAGTCTGCACTGGTGCTAAGTACAAGCAGGAGAAAAGATGAGGGGCAGTCATCTTAAATAGCTATTAGACAAGATGTGCAACCCCAGGCAGCTAAAATGAGTCTCGAGACCTTTTTGACGTGTTAACATAGCACTAAGATGCACAAAACTTTGATAGGAAAAAAAAAAAAAGAGACATTTTTAATGTACCAGTTCAAATAATTGTGTGCTGTAAGGAAAAATATAACCGCCGTGTGGGGAAATCTAACTGTTAAAGCAAAGAAGGTACATTTTTGACAGAGTTTATTTTGGTTACTAGGATCTCGTTAAAGAATAATCAAGTTCCCACTGTGCCGTTTATTTAACTTAGGTGTTGTTTATTTAATGGTACAATGTGGGTACTTTATGTACACTCAAAGTTCATTTCTGGGTCCAGATCTGGATTCCTGTCTTTGCGAGTGAATTTTATCTCCCATGCGTTTATATAGCTGACACTTATCTCAGTCAAAAGCTTAAAATCTCTTACTTTGTTTAACATGTGCTAAGCACCAAAGCAGCAGTAAAGATACGGTCACTGCTAAATAAAGAAGTCTCTGGAATCCTGATCCATCATCATTACAAGCGCTGTGCTACAGCCCAAGGCAACAGCAAAACACTACTATTTATTATTATTGCTGTAATTTGCTGCACACCAACAGCACATTTAGCCCTATCTGACGCACAGAAGAAAATGCAATGCTTTCCTCAGAGTAGCTTACACTCTGAATTACATTCAATGGGCAAGACAGCCTAATATTAGAGCCAGACAGTAATGTCAGAACGTAACTTTGGATAGATACACACATGCGGCGTTATGGTATGGCTGGGATTACTGTGGTGAGAATGACAGCAAGGACCACACCTGATATTTGGACTGGACTCTGTGTTTTATTTAGAACAGGACCCATCTCCAACAGTGCAGAAACACCAAATGAAGTTTCTGAAACAACACTGCCATGTACACTGGGTCAGCCCTCTCCTACATAGCCAGTCAATACTGTCTTGCATTCATGGGCAGACAAATGGTGACAGATCTGCTTTGGGAAGCTTCCTTTCACCCTCTTGGGCTTTTTTGTTTTGTTTTGTTTTGTTTTTTTTAGCTGATGGTTAAGCAGGGAAATAGATTTTGTGAGAAGAACTGTGAACTTCTCTACAGCCCAGGTTCAGTATTTAGAAATTAGCCAGCTCTTTGGACTGGGGTGTACCAGTGTAGCTGAATGAGGGCAAGTTGATTCTCACTTGCTGAAGACTGGTTTTGTACAACTTGGTGCAGCTGCATCTGGGAATGAGCACAGTTAACACTTTTTAAGCAAATGCCTTATATGTCCTGTACAGAATGTGCATGCTGGGAGACCAGATCCTGGACAGAATCCTTACAAGCCAAAATCCTACAAGTTATACTGCTGACTGACAGGTAACCACTGAGCTGCTGGTGTTAAGAGAAACTCCCACCACACAGCAAAGGAGGTGGTCTGTGTCACTGCAGTTGCTCGGAGGGTTATTTTTTGCATCTTTAGCGCAAGAGGCACTTCTGTCCTCCACCTTGAAATTAATTTGTTGGCTTTGAACCTTAGTTAATGTCACTATACACTGAACAGCTTGGAGAAGGAATTGTCACCACAGCTGCCCACAGATGGGGAGAATAAGGCACAGGGAAGCTGAGTGATCAGCCAAGGTCAAACAAATAGGAATAATGAGTAGACTCCAGGACTCCTACCTTTCAAACTCTTTCTCCTTCCCACCTTTCCTCACCCTTGCATTTCTGGTCATTAAATGACACTGCCCCCTGCCCCCACCAAAGGCAAAATCCTCAAAGGCAAAATCCTGTGTGCAGACGTACTCATTTCAGGATGCTTTTCCCCAAGGATGTAGATGTGCTGAAAGGGAAGAAGGGATGTGGGCACATGGAGATTTTAATGTATTAAATAGTCACTTTATAATGTCCTTGTTCTACCAACCAAAGCGTTCAGTCAGGAGGACTCTTGTTCTTTCCTGACTGCATTTAATTTCACACAAAGTCAAAAGATGCTTTTCAGCACTTTGATTCATGAGGTTGCTACTCATCTCATCACCTTTGCTGCAAATCTGACTCAGAGCGTGCCATTGAACTGGGAGCTTATATTTATGTTTTGTGCTCTCTCTTCCTATCCCCTCACTGCAGTTTTTCTCCAGTTCAATACAATCTGTTCTATTCCCTCCTCAGAAAGGAATGAAACTTCAGCCTTCGCACCCAGGGGCAGGGTGGGGGGAGCACAAGAACTCATACATTGAAAAAAGATTAGAGCCAGAAGAAAGGAAACAGAAAGAGACCACATGTTCGTGTACTAAATAAAGCAAAATCAATCAGAAGGGAATGAGGAGACAAACAGCCTCCAGCTGGCTTTAATCTACATCTTTTCCTTCCAGTTTATTAAATGCTTAAGCATAGATTAATTCCCAGTGGTACCTTCTGCTATGTGCACTGGCTTGATGCTATAAACTTTACATTAGTATTCTTAGATTTGTACAGCACAGGGATTTAAAAATGTCATAGAAATGTGGGCAATGAGTGTTACCTCCACTTCATAAACGGAAAGCCTCATATGCCCAGAGAGAGCTGAAATAGGTGTCCAAAATCAACATTAAACCCGTTTCTTTTGACTCCCTGTGTAATTTTCTACATGCTAACCACCACTGCTTGTTTCGTAGGCAGACATCAGAGCGAATGACAATGCACCTGTTTTTGCATGCTCTTAAGACCACTTGTCTGAATCCAGCAAGTTAGTGATAAATTTGGTCCTGAGCATCTGGAGAGAGATACCTAAGGAAGACATTCTCCATTCTAACTGCCTAGAGCTTTTACACCTTAGTTTCCATCCTCCCATCAGGGCGTCTGCTCCCTACCACTCCCTATCCATGAACAGACTTTTGAACTACCTCTCTTGCACTCCACAGTCTTCAGCTACTGTTTGTGTCTTTGTCTGCATCCCAGTGTAATTCACTGCATCCAGCTAAAAAGGACACAGGCAGATGTAAACTGTTCCATGCACAGCAGACCTGCCACTTGTTAATCACTGCTAGTATCCCCATAATTTTCATACACCCCACAATCACTCCCATGGGATGTTATTTCCTACTTCCATCCCAAACTCCATCACTTTCTTACCTCTCCTTGGAGGAGCAGTCCTGGGTCTTGATGCAGTCTGATGAAGCTGACAATTTTGATCAGAGGCGTCTGCTGCTGTAAAAGGCTGTTGTTCTGTGGACCCCGCGTTGCTTGCTCTGGGCTCAGTTCTTCACCAGTATTTCCCAGAAACTTAGCAGGACTGGGAAGGACCGCAGGGCTCCAGAGGGCATTCCCCCATGGATGGTAAGTACTGGATCAGGCGACCGACATGGGATGAAGAAGGGTCTCAGAAGCAGTGACAGCTTTTTCCTATAGTGAGATGAGCTCCTCCTCACAGCCTCAGTTTGAGAGGAGAGGCAGAGTCTCTCCCACTCTCACTGTCTTTTCTTTCAAGTTGTGCTTTGTAGGCTCTGCAGGGGATGAAGGGTCTCTGGAGTGACACCTGGTTGTGCAGGGTCCTGGGTGCATCCACTGGCCGACCCTGCCTCTACACCACCTCAGATTGGTGGGGAAAAATCAGTGGGGGCATGGAAGTTGTCTATGGTGAACATACGCTTCCCCAGGTCTTGCCCAGCACAACCCCCCTCCACGAGCTTCTTTTCTTCTGGTCAGAGATTTGCTTTAAAATATTCTCTTTCTAGGACAGAAGGGGCTTTTCTTCACATTCACCAATTAAATCTTTCTCCTTCCCTCCCTGCTTTTCTCCCTCTCGCTCTCACAACTACTGGCAAATTGCAGATTTTCCTTCTGTAGGACTCACAGATAATTGGCTCAACTCCTCCCTTGAAGTCAGTGTCAGACACAGGGGAAGGAGGGGTGCTGAGGGGGTGGGATTTTGTGCCTATTGAAAAAAATCTTTTTTTCCCCTAAACAGAAAGTTCACACGCATTGCAGACTGTACGTTGTACATTCCTGTCTTTCCAACAGAGACCTGTATGTATGCCTGTGTGGGAAATGAGTTAGCGTATGTGTAAGAGATGTACACAGAGACTTCACTTACTTTGCAAGCTGTAAATTCATAAGCTGTTTCTAAAGGCTGTATACTCCGTGCTGATCTTTTCTGCTAGCCAGAAATGGACTGACTCATTTCCCAAGTAGGGGCTTTCTGTCCATAATTCCTCTAATTCTTTTGCCGTATGGAATCTATTCTCCTGTTTCCTCAACCTCAAAGACATTATGATTGCTGGTTGGTTTGATTAAGAAATAAGAATAACGTGTAACTGCTGTTCTTTCATTCATATTTAAATAAATTAAAAACTTAACTACAGCCGAGTAATAAAAATGTTAAAAAAAAAAAAAAAGCAAACAAATGGAAAGTGTGGAGGAACGAGGGTCAGAAAAAGAAGAGAAAGAAAGAAAAATTAGGGTGAAAATTAAGGAGTTTGTTAAACCCCAAGTGAAAAATTATGTTTGCCGTTTATTTCACTGTTTATTGACTGTAATTTTTCCTCCTTTTTGAGATGAAGCCATAGTTTAGATCTACAAGTCTGTTTAAAAGATGTCAAAAAGATTGATTTTGAAAGATCTGAAATGAAATATTTCAGCATTTTCCACTTAAAACTCCTAATCAGAGGAAAACAAAACCAAAACAAAACAAAAGGAAAAAAAAAACACCCAACTTTGAGATTTTCAAGATATTTTGACAACAAGAAAATGGAAGGGAGGCACGATCTCCCAAATCCAAATATAGTTTCTGGTTTTCCACAATTCTCTCTCTTTTTCTTTGTAGCAAATTTACTCTTAATTGAACACAAAGATTCCTCCAACTATGTTGTCTGTTTCGTCTCCAGACCCCCCCACAACAGTTCCAGTAGCTTTTGAGGAACTCCTTAGATGCTTTGCTTTTTCTCCTTCTTCTCCTCTGAGCAGATGGAGGTTTCTGTTGCCACCTTCAGAGTCACGCTTCCCTCCATCAGCAGCCACCAGCAGCCTTTGAGGAGGGTGCCATGGATACTGCAGCTACATGGTCTGACACGTCTGTACATCTCTCTGTGCCAATGGACTTTGATGGACACAACACAGGCTATGAGATGGGTCCTGCTGTAGCCATCTGTGAGAAGCAGCAGCTCCCAGTAAGGTCAGGGGGCCCCCAAGCTAACACAAAGGCAAAACACCACTGACCACATTTGAGAAGCAGCAGCTCCTGGCTTCCTCCAAATGCAGATAACTTTAGATTTGGGAAGGAAGAGCATGGCTTGGCACAGCACTGTTGGAACACCACTGGCTTCTTCCAAGGGGTAGTGAACTGGTAATGGACCATGACATAAACTCAGCTCTTCTTAGATCACAACACCAGGACTCCGTTGTCAGCTCCTGAGCTTTTTCTCTTTGACAAAAAGTAGGGGAGTATTTTTATGGCTGAGACAAATTTTTGAAAGAAGATATGATGTTTTCCATTTCTAAGTCATTGATTGAGATCAAACCTGGACCAAAAGCTAACATCTTTGGTGTCTGGTCAACTACCTGTGTAGCTTATATCCTATCAGAGCAATCAGTATCCTGCTCTCATGGCCATGGGAAGAATAGCTACAAAAATCAACCAAGTCAAGCCCTGTAATGCTACCGAGGACAAACTCCTCTTTCATCCCTATAGCTCACATGTTGAGTGTATGGGTTCCCTGCCAAAAAAGAGAGAAGTGTAGTCATCGTGGAGGCCATCTCATCAGCCTGGAATCTCAGCCTACTCAAGCTCTTTTGTAAACCAAATGCAAAACTCCTGCCTGGCTGGCTTCACCAAGCCCAAACTCCCACTCAGCTGTCTTCTCCAGCATTTAAAGTAGCCAGTTGAGTTCCCCAAATTACATCAAAGTAAAATAGGAACATACTTGACTAGGCACCTTGGCTTTATTTGAACACTTAGCAAACAGAATAAATTACTTTTGAAGCAAGCCTTTGAAAGATAATTGCTAACTATGAGCCTTCAGAGGCTCAAGAGATGTTGCTGTGGATTTTTAGGTTGGGTTTTTTTGCATCATTTTTTTTCTGATGTGCTCCCAGTTCAAGAGCTGACAAGAAGCTAGGCTTTCTTGCCTTCCCTCAGGGCTCAGGAGACCAGAGCTCAAGAAATCCCTGCTTTTCCAAAGACATCCTGAGGTTCTGGGGCAGAAGTTATATCTGCCCCCATCTGAGAAACAGAGATGGCAGCACTTCTGCTTTTAGGGTTATGAAGGCAATAGTGGATCAGAGAGACAAAGCCACTGCCAAAACAAGATAAAAGGTTCCCAGTCTCAGCAGTTTCCTCTGGTTAGTCAGAGACCATCAGCCTTTCTTAGAGCTTACAGATATTTACCAATTTAAAAGCCAGGCTTACAATGAATTACTCTCTGGAGGCATTTCTCCCTCCTACTCTTTCAGTCCAGAAAGAAAGCCTAAATGAGGTTTTTATCTGGTTAAGGCTGTCTCAGAGGATGATGGGCTGTGACTGCAGAGAACCACCATTACGAGGGGCTGTGCCTGCCTCGCTGGGTGACACTGGCTATGGCTTGTGGTGCAGTCCTCGAGTCTGGGTGTCCAATGTGAGAGACAAGAGAAACATCATCAACTGAACATCATGGTTTATATAGGATTAACTGAAAACAAATGACCTTGGTCTGCCAGCTTATCCACGGGACTGCCTCAGCTGTGGAAGGTGCTGCAGATGGTGCAGCTGTGGCTGGTGGACAAGACAGCTGTGATGATTTTGGCTCTACCTAGACTGTGGGTAAGCAGAGAGGGAGGCTTTGAGAGGACAAGTCAAGGGAAATGTTGCAGGGAGAGGCTGGGTAAAAACAAGGACAGAAGAATGGCTAGAGACAAGGGGAAAATACCGCTGCCATGTGTTGCTCTGACCACCTGGCTCCAAATGGTGTTGAAGACATAAAGTGAAGTGACTTGCTCAGTGGTGGGACACACAGGCAATGTAACTGCTCCTCAGACCCCTCAGAGCAGCGTCTTCTTCTCTGAAGAAGGTGCAGCTCGCAGGCAGCACACACACTGACTGCCCCTACACCAGGATCTGGGGCAGTGTGGGCTCATGGGGCAGAAGTGTCACCATCGTGAGTAACTTGTACCTTCTGCAGCTCCATGTACCAGTTATGGCTGGAGACAGAGGCTGGTGTGGGGGGCTGATGCAGCAGGACCAGTCTGTTTCTCTCCACCTTAAGGCAAATGACAGAAGTGACAATCATGCCACTCAGCTCTGGTCAGAATTAGTTCAAGACAAAAGATGTTCCAAGGCTTTTGTCTCCTCTTCAAAAGCAAATGCAACAGAGATTAAATATTTAAACCAGCTTTTATTTCTCGTTCCCCCTTCATTTTCACTCCCCTCATTATTCAGTAAAGCAGGCTCATTCCACCCCCTCACCTTCCCTCCCTGCCTCCCACATTCATTTCTCCTGCTTGGTGCCCCTCCCTTCAAGCCATGCTGAAAAGTTAGTGTTCAGGAGTCAGTAAACTGCAGTTACCAAACCATATCCTGAACAGCAAGTAGAGGAGCAGTCACAAGTATTACTGACCCTGCATTACCTGTACCCCCTGGGCATCTAAACTCAGTGAAGGGCTCTCCAGGGGTGTTACAATGACTGGAAAAATAAGTAATGATCATCAGTTACGAGTAAGAACAGTAATAGTTGGGAGAATACAGCTGGAGAAGGCATACATTTGAGAAAGTGCTGGTATGACATATTCCTGGTCCTGTCACAGAATTTGTGTATGTCTGTAATTTCTAAGCATCCCAGGGTGTAAAATGGGTTAATACTATTTACTGAGATCTCTGCAAAATGGAAAAGCGTTGCTTTGCTGTGAAAAATGTCCAAGTCACCTCTTATTTGCTGCATTAGCTGTGAATCATTTTTAATGAAGTTATCATGAAACATTTTTGAGAAAAGACTGCATTTCTAGTCCCCCTCCTTTCCTTTTACCACTGACTCAACAGGTCCAGATTTCCTCACCAGACATGCAAGCACCCTTTCATTTTCATTCCACTGTTTAAACTTTTTAAAACTTCCACCATCTTTGAAAAATCACTAAGAATCAAAATTAAAGCTTAAAAAAAAACCCCATTATTCAAAAAAAGCTTCAGGGTAGAACATGGAGGGAAAGAAGACCCAAAGTGTACAATAAATTTCTTTACCCTCAGTGGATACCAAGGGGTATTATTATAGATTCTCATGCCCTGATAGAAGAAAAGCAACTCTCACCACATCTATCCGAGTAGCCTATGATCCTGCTGGTGGGGAAGGAGAAGTCACACACTCACCTGACAGGGACACCGAGTGCTGTGTCAGCCTTTCAGGGAGGACTGAGCGTACGTACCATCATGACTTTCAGTCTCTGCTCAGCATCCCATTTCCTTTAGCTGCTCCTGGGCCCTGTGTCCAGACAGGTAACTGCACACCTGGGAGGGAGCCAATGCACATCGCTCCTGTTGAATGATGCTGGTGTGAAGGTGTTCATTCAGAAGTTCCCCAAAGCTCTCCTCAGGCTGACACCATCCCTGTGCTTCCAAAAGAAAGAGAGGGAAATCATCCCTTTGGGGCCATAGCTGTGTCCCCACTGCTGTTACTTGGCTCCTCAAGATATGCTCTTACTTGTCCTCTTCTACCATGCATTCTGACCCTCTTTACCAGGGCTGATAATTGTCCCTGGAAGATTTTTACCTGCGATGAGAATATGAACAACTAAGGAGAGCAGAGAAGAAGGAGTTGGCAGAAGACGGAAGAGGACTGGGGAGGAGATCTACGTAAGTCTTCACAGAAAAATCTCTAATCAAAAGCACAATGAAGGCTTATCAGATACAGCTGAAAACAAAGACAAAACAAATGGCATAGGAACAAGAAGAGATGCATGAAAACCACATGAAACAGAGACTGACAAGCCAGAGCCCCCGCAGCAGACATGGTGCTGCCTGTTGACCAGCTATACTCTTTTGATCTCCATTAAGAGGTGGCTATTACAAGTCTGGCTCTGACCACTGTATCTAGGATCAGCTGGGTCCATATAAACACTCCTATGAAGCCCTCCTCACCTTGTAAGCTGTCATGTGCAAAAAATTACTTCTCTAAGGATCTGGTTTCTCACATTCACTCATACTCCACCAGCATTTTCCATCTACACCTCTGCCTCCAGAAAAAATGTATTAATTGACCTGTAAAATCCAACTATCTTTACAGATATGTCCCTCTAGCACAACTCTGACAACACTGTTATCTTTTTATGCCTGGGAGGCAGGCTTCTCTAAATCATAGAGTCCTAGAATGTCCTGAGTTGGAAGGGACCCACAAGGATCATTGAGTCCAACTCATGTCCCTGTATAGGACAATGCTAAAATTCACACTCTTCATCTGAGGGTGTTGTCCAGTCACTTCTTGAACATTTTCAGGCTTAAAGTCATGTAGGTGGACTGTGCAACCTTGAGCTGATGGCTCAGATGATTCCCTTGGAGCCAGAGTCTGGGCACCAAAGCTGTCTGCTACTAAGTGATCTTCTTGGGTTGCCACCCTGAAGCTTCATAGTGGCTCCAGCTCCACCTCTGCATGATTCTGCACAGGTTTTATTTGGCACTTGGTTTCATCGTAGTTACTTACAGGAAGAACAACAACAACATGGTGATGATCTGTGTGAATTAGGGCTCTTTGTCCTCATACTGGGTTAACTGTTTCTGGCCCTCCTGTACCTACAGGACCAGTCCTATGCTAGAGCCTGAGGAATAACAGCACTTGTTCCTTTTTTACTGCTTCTCTCATTAAGAAAATAAGGAAGTTTCAGGGACTGAAAGATAACTCATTCCTTTGATTTGAGAGCTATTATATACCTTTATTTATAATCAAAGGAAGCCAGTGAATGAGAACAGTTTCAAAGGGAAGAACAGGTGAGAATGACAGATCGTTCTTTTATATTTCTTTTTGTTCTTGTTCTATTTCCCCCCTCTCAGAGTACTGCAATCATGTACTCAAGATGCAAAGTGAAATCCATTATAGTAATAATGGTAATAGTATGTACTCTTAGTGTAACATTTTTGCTAATATCTCTACATGTTCTTCAAATATCAAGGGAGCCAGGCCCAGTCCCTCTTATGGAGCGGGAACATAAATATTTTTGCAGCTCACAAATGGAAAAACTGAATGTGCATACAGGTTTTAAGCAGTTAGTCCCAGGTGACTGAGAGTGAACGTCTCCAGACATGAGCTCCCTCTGCTCACCCTCCAAACTAACAGGAAAGCAAGCAGCCATTGCTAATGAGCTGTTGAGGGTGAGTTAAATGGCGCTGTTGCGAGACTATATAGCTTTTGGGCAGCTCAGAGCAGAATGAGTTGTATCTGCCTGCAAAGGGCCACACAAATAACAGCCTGCAGGCTGCAGAACTGGAAATAAGAGTCCTCATCTCCTCATCCACAGTCCTGGGCATCAGCTGTACGGCCAGGAGGTGACAGAGCACACAGAGCTGTGTGTATAACAACCACCCGCTGCAGAGTATCAAAACCTTCCAGGGAAGTATAGTTAATGGACATGTCGATAATCTCATCTGTGTCCTTGAAAGGAATCAGAGCACAAAACAGCTTTGGCCCAGTTTTTAAGAGGCAGTATTACCTCCTACCATTTATCCACAAATATATGTCAGGTCCTCAAAATCATGAAACAGACTTAAAAACTGAAAGATGAAAACTAACTAGATAAGAGGAAAGAAGCCCTCAGGTTGCTGCAGGGTCAGGTTTTTCTTTGCAGCAGAAATGACAAGCAGCTTATTTTTTAACCAAAAAATCAGAGCTCTGACTAAAGCTTCTGTATTTGCACGTGTTTACTGACAGGGCCCAAACTTGAATGGGTCCCTGTAGCTAAAGTGCAATTGGAGAATTTTCCTGAACCAGCCTGCTTCCTCTGCCTGTTCCATCTGTTTGACGATCTGGATTTGGGAAAATTCAGATTTTTCAGCGACAGCTACAAGCAGTTCTTGCTTGCATGGGGCCAGCAGCTCTGCTGCCTGCCTTCTCATGGGCAAAATTTAAAGGCTGGGATGATCTGCCCTGAACCTGCATCCCGATGCCCTGCCCAGCAGAAGCCATAGGACAACAGCAGCCTTTCCTTGGCACAACCCTGTTTCCTCTGCTCCGGCTGCAGGCAGTGCTAGCCTGGCACCACAGTTTTAGCAACGTAGAAAGCTATTGTTCTGACACGAAAGCCTATCAAGGTGGCTTTTACACTGGTGTAAATGACTAAGCAAGCTGCTGAGTCAAAGGAATCAGATCTAAGGTGTTTTCTATGTGTTTGTTCTGGCTGAAGGCTCAGAGAACGTGCACAGGAGTAGAAATTTACCCATTACTTTCTCCATGACTGTATATGCTGCCAGCCTCCCTCTGTCCAGAGGAGCTTGTTACATATCAGATTATCTCACAACAGCCCAATTAGCAAGAAAATTTTCCATTTCAGCTCTGGATAAGACTACCAGATTATTAAAGGCTCGCATTGGCTCTGACCTGTACTTTGCTTCGAAGCAGAGGGCAACTGCATTTGTGAAATTAACAGAAAGGACAAATTTAACCACTGGCAAACTAACCCATCAGGATTCCCACTCCTGATAGTGCTGGCATGTAGAGAAAAAGGGCTGTGATTTATGTGACAGGTTGAACAAAGCAAGGGAAGGGGATAACCATAAGAATACATTCATTACTGGAAATTACTGCTAATTAGGATAGGATGCAAAAACTCCTAGCAACTTTGTCTGCCAACCTCTTCCACACAGCATAGACCTAAGCCACCTTGCATTTTTGTTCTCTCCCAAGAATTTGACCCTTTTACCATACAGTATAATTCTGTGTAGTGCCCTTCTTATGGGAGGGGGAAGGGGAAGAACATAAGGAGCTCAGTGTTTTTCACTTTGCACTTGAAGAGAGTTTATGTAAGCACCCGGAAATAGCGATTCCTCCTTCTCAGTGTCTTTGAAAGACACTTTACGCTATTTAAATGTTACAGAAAGGAAACCAGGCACACAGATTCATGCCACACTTGCGATTCCTTTGATGGATGACAGCATAAGCTCAGTGCTGCCACTGAAGACTGGAAACCAAATTCAGCAGCAAAGGTAAAACACTTGGGATAATGAAGCAGAAGTGCTGCATACCAGTCACTGTGGTGCAGTCCCTTGTCAGTGGCATGAGGGCCATGGGTACACACACCTCCTGGAGTCTTTCAGCCTGCTACACTGACAGAGTAAAGCCTTTGCCACCAGGGTGGGTTCCAGCTCCTACAGGCACATTGTTGTTTGGACAGGTTGATTGATGAATGGGAGGAATTAGGGATGCAAGTTGGCCTAGCAACCTCAGGCTCTGCGCTTGCAGGCTTATGCAACCACAAGCAGATTGGGAAAGGTGCAAAAGGACACTTCCCTCCTCTTGCACATGCAAAGCCTTGTCAATCAATGCTTTGCATCCTTGGTAGTTAAGCAGAGATCAGTCATATGCCAGAACTTCGTGCTTCCTACAAAGTCTTCCTCTTGCTTTGTATTTCTTTCTGGAGACTTCACAAGCTTTTAGGCAACAGTGATAACCTCCAAAGCATCCTTCACCCCATTCATCATCCATCAGAGCATGTCCTAAGAAAGGTTACTGGCTTGGTGTTCTTGCCCACCATGAACATCTAACCATGGGTGCTTCAGGTACATAGTGCACCACTGAAAATAGGACTTATGGCCCTCTGACGGCTATGCTGTAGCTTCTTGGTGGGTGTCAGCACACCCAACCTTACGAAACCCTGTGCTCCGGGCCCACATCACAGAAACGTAATCCTGCAACCACAAGGGCAAGATAAAGAGGGTGTATGACAGCTTTTTGTTTTCATCTTGGCTCATTGCATCCTCAGTTATGAGTTTTTTAGACACCACTGGCAACTGCATGTATTTTATTTGAGAATAGTGAAAAGGGCAAAAAGAGAATAAATCTGATGTCCTCACTGTATCTGAGCTAATGTAAACTCTTGCCAGCAGGGAGAGCTTTAAAGTGGACACATAGGCAGCTTGGTCAGAGGTGCAAAAGGGCACTGCACTGAGCTGAGCATATGGCTGTTCAATAACCAGTGCAAATACTTGTGGTTTTACAGTAAATCTCCTAACAGCTGATAAGATTCAAGTCCTCCTAGATTTAGGTCTGTGTGATGAGAGAAAAAAAAAATAAAATCTCAGTTTTATCTTTACTGGAAAGCAGGGAAAGCAACACAAAGACAACAACTCAAAGTTTTCATACATGCAGAGAAAATTCGGTAAGCACCATTTGACTTAATCCCACGGGCTGAATGGTTTGGAAGTAAAGTTGAAAGGTTTGGAAGTAAAGTCAGGTTATTCCTATTTTCATTCATAAAATAAATATTAATAACCTGCAATCCAGTCTCATGATTCAGGAAAATGTGACTCATGCTTTCAAAATGCTTGGCAAGACAGTATTGACATTGCTACAAACACCTTCAGTGTCCCATTAGCACCTAGTCGGAGGTGCTAGGACTTCCTACATAGCTGCCACATAAGCAAAAAACCTTGGCTGCCCACATATTAACGTTCTGATATCCCTCCGTACTTTGGCCTGCCAAAATGTCCTGCTCTGTTTCTCAGTGAACCTGGCCAAGCTTCATCAAGCATGGGTCATCAGAGGGGGTGAGGAGCATTTGGCTGGGCAAAGCTTAGCCAGTTCACTACCTGCTCTGTGGCTGGACAGCTTTTTCCTTACAGAAATAATTTCCAGCCAGGGTGCAGTTTTCCAGCACTCCAGTCACTGAGGTTCAGGGCATTTATTATACAGGTTGTTGGTGAAAAATGATCACTTACAAATTCTTTTGGGCTACTTCCAGGCATTTCTCATCCTCTGGAGAAGAGAGATCAGGGGAAGTTGATGGAGGGAGTTGGCAACTTCATCCTGGCTCTTCTGAAGGTATAAATCTACATGGAATGGGAACAGTTACACAAGTTGCCTTGAACATCCTTTAACAGTTCTTCCAGCCCTCTGCTCCAGCTCCTGTCTCACAGCTGTCCTGCGTGTGACCCACAGGACTCGTGAAATGTAGCTGCAAAGGCAAGGGGAGATGGTCACACCTTGCGCCATCACCTCCAGAGGGGAATGCTGCTCCTGCTAGAGCTTGCCCAGAGCAAGCCCAGACTCACTGGGCTCACAACTGGGAATAAAGTTATGGTCTGTTCACCAGCACCTGGGCGAACTAAACCTTGCATGCAGGCCAGCCTGTGCTGAAAGGTCCTCAGCTTTAGCTGCTTGGGTCTGTAAGCTCCCTTTGATCTACCCTTTTGATCAGCCCCATGTTATGACACTAAGAGGAAAATTTGGCGTAGCCATAAGAATGAAATGTCAGGTACTGTCGCCTCCCCTCTGGTTATTGCTGAAGGAAGCTAAGCAGACCTAAGACTGCAGTGTGCTGCCACCAACTCCATTGAGATCACTCAAAGTCAAAAATAGCCAAGAAATATGCTGCAATCCAGTATTTCTCTCTTGCTTTAAGCTACAGGTTTTGCACTCCCTAACTGTCCTGTAGCTGTAGTGCAGAGAGGTTCTGGAATATCACTTGCATCTGCATGTGGTGACGGAGACATCCCTCAGCTTTATTCAAATTGTCAGACCTTGCTACTACATCCAGACAGCTGACCCCTTCCTCACTCACCACTGTCTGTCCTGAGAAACAGTCTGACACAGGAGGCCAGAGTTATAGAGAGGAGGTATTGCCTCTCTAGGCTGTGACAGAGGCCACTGTACAACATAAGCCAAGCTTACATTTAGTTTTCTGGCCAGCATACGTGACATGCACAGCCAACCATGATTTGCTGCCTGCTGTTTCTCTCAAGTGTCTCCATAGCTGTGGCTGCTTTGTGTTTCTCCCCAATGTACCCACAGCAAGCCTGACCCAGTGTAACAGACACGGTTAGGAAGCCAAATCCCAGGTGTTGGAAGGAGTTGTGGGAGACATGGCAAGTGCCTTTCACAGCACTACATTGCTGCTGGAGTAAAGTGTTAGCTCTGAGAAGGAAGGTGACAGGGCATAAATTTAAAAATGGCCGAGTGGCTCTTGCAGGGGGTGCTTTGCTGGGGATTGCAGAGGGGTGGTGGAGAGCTGCTCATTGTTCTTCTCCCCAGCAGTTACCCCCCTCAATCTCTCTGCTCGCACAGGGATTTACAAGAACTCCATGCCAGCCATTTTTCTGAATTTGGCCTTATTACCAAAGCCACCCTCAAATGAGAAGACAGCCAAGTTCTTTCAGATCTCTGCTGCTTTTTGTCATCTGCCATTGTCAGGGAGAGTGAAAGATGATCATGGATACAGTGCTCAAGCATGATGGAGTTGGAGTGAGTGGCTGTGGGGAATGGCTGGAACTTTTGCTGTCAGACCTTTAAGGATCTCCGTAAGACAAGCAGATCCCAACCTCTAGTCAGTGCAGTGCTTGTGCAAAACCACCCTTCATGGTCCTTCTTTGGCCAGCAAGATGCAAGCGAGTGTGCACTTAACAGAGTCCTGTTAGATAGTGCACTCCAGGTGTAGCACCATACTGTTGTAGGCTTTGTCTCCAGTAGGATTTGGGGATGTGGAGGGAAAACATTACGAATACTTTACCTGCTTCATGTTCTTCTGCCAGTTTCGTGCAACCCAAACTTTCCTCTCACTCTCCAGAGCCACTCTCTGGCCAGTCCCATTCAAAGCTAGGCACTGGTCCACCGTCTGCAAAGCTCTCCCCTTCTCCCAACACTCATTGCACCAAGCTGGGTACTGCAGACAGCAAGTGTCAGAAGGAAAACAACCTTGTTAACAGAAATGGATTTTCCTCTCCACACAGACGGGTAGTGAATATTTTTAAACACAGCCTCAACAAGATGTGCTAATTGTAACCCCATGATCCTTTCTCGTAAGCAAGCTAAAAAACAGATGGATATTATTATGAAACTCTGGGGAGATGGATGGCTGCATAGTGAAATGGACACACTTGGCCCTTCTCCAGTTCTCAGAAAAGACCCCAGCAAAGCACTTAATATCTGAAGCCCAGCCTGCAGTCACAAGTAACCCTGAGATATGCACACCAATCCAGGTTGAAAGGCATAAATCATGGTTGTATCGGCAGCCTAATGAGAGAAGGTGTAGCTAGAGAAGTCAGTAAGATTAAGTCGTGTAAAATGCTGACTGTTGAAAACAGAAAAAAACACAGATGCTCCCTGGGAGAAATGCAAAGAAACAGTGACTAAAGAGACACATGAGAGAAATAGTGGGCAGCAAACTGATTTTGGCAGGCCATATGGGTCAGCCACAAGACTAAACACAAACAGTTTGGCCTGCATTGGTTTCTGTCACAGTCTTGAAAGGCAATAGATACTATTTAGGTGATTCTGGCCAGCTGCCTTTTGGAATATCGAGCCCAAGTGTCATTCTTTACTAGAAAGATCCTGGGGGGTGGTGGACTGTGACTCCTTGCCTGGAGTCCAGCTGAGATCACCCTTTTCTCCCAGAGGGCCACGTTTCCCTCTCCTCTCAGTCACAGCCTGCCAGAATCCACCACAGAAATCTGTGAAGGGAGAGATCTGCTTTTGACATCTCTGTTTTGCCTTATTTAGGGCAGGGACTATACCCCAGCCTTTGGAAGTGTGACCTGACCATCATATCCCTGATGATTCAAGAGTTAAAGACCCCAAGTTCTGGGGCTACTCCTCTTTGAAAAAAAAATGCTACTGCTGAAAGAAGGGATGGCCATGACGCTATCCCATGAACCCTGGAACAATGCCTTTCACGTCTCTCTGGTCTCTTGAGTTGCTCATGTTGATCCAATGACAATCTTTGTGATACCTCAGCAAATTAAGGAATTATGCAGCTTTATGTATGAGATATCCATAAAGCCTTTCCTATAAGATAGTAGATAAGTTCCTTTGTGATGTGAGTAACTAAAACAAGATTGTCTGCTGCCTCAAATATGGATAGGTTTTTCTGCCCAAATTAAAGGCAGACAAAAGGCTTGGGCCCCTTAGTGTTCCATAAAGGTCTGGGTGCCTTTGAAAAACAGACAGCAACATGTGGAAAAGAAATGCATGGGAGAATGGCCCTGGAGAAAGGCCAGAGAAGAAGGCCTCTGTGCTATATGCTCTTTAAAAGATTTTTGGACCCAAGAGGAAAGCTCTCTATACCCAATTGATGCCTGCTGTGTGCACAAAAGCAGGATTTCAGTCTGGCTTCATAAATATACAGAACCATCTCAAAAATCCCCAACTGTATTAGCAATTTATTTGCCTGATGGAAATTACCTTTTAGTTGAAAGAGATAGCAGCTGTATATCTACCCCTCACTAAGTGGTAAGACCATTGAACATGACAGATGCCTTAAACAAGGAGATTAATAGAGAATATAATCATAGTCCACAAACACCACAAGGATGCAGACATGAAGGAAAAGAGAGAACTATTTAGCATGAGTTGAAGAGCAGAATATTTAGTCTGATGCCACGTTAAAGCCATGTTGCTTTTTGTCACTTGTACAACTCGACTGACTCAGGCTCTGGGAAGTGCCCTGTAAGGACCAGTCCTCTTCTGGCAAGAAGGTACCATCTCAGATCCTCTTCTATCTCTAGGACTCTGCAAGAACACATCATCACAATGAACACCAGCCTTTCTGACCCCTAAAAAAACAAACCAGCCCTGGCTTTCATGAGGAACTCTGTGACAAGAGTCCCAAGAGTCCTCCCAGGGCAGACTGCAGCACATCTCAGCCTACAGACATAGCACTGCAGGGATCTCTCACAAGCAGAAATCCAGGTCTGCTCTGCCATTACAAAGTTGGTTGGGAGGCAGTGTGGATAAATAAATAAGGCATGCACAGCTTAAAATGGGAAGCTGCCCATCTGACTGTCTCTTGGAAGAATTTTCTTTGCTTCAAAAACCTGACCCCGTGCAGTCTCTCGCCACCCCGAGGTCCGGAGCTATTCTTGTTGTGTGACTGGATGAATATTGCAGGAGGCTGAGAGGTGGTGTGTGATGCTGTCAGACACAGACAAAGGGGAGCATGCCCTTCTCCCAGGGAAGGAGACAGCAGTGTGGTGAGGGTCAGAAGGTGTCAATCAACATTTTCCTCCCTTGGCAAGGCTGGCCTCACCCTCTTCCAGCAATCATTTGGGTGAGCTGGTTGTTCCACTACTCGAAGGCTGATTGACAGCTGTAATTAAAACTACATTTCTTTATGGGGCAAATCGGTATGGTTGCTGCATCTTAGGAGCTCAAGCATTTTGGAGGTAGATTTCAGAGTGGGATCTGTCATCTGGGGGAGGCTGGAAAGGCCACACTGCCAATGAAGTGGGGACAGACAATACCCATGTAGTACAGCCATCCCTCCTCCCCCACAAACTCAACTAGTTTTTTTTGCTGTGTTTTGTATTTTCATGCTGCAAATCAACTGATTTTCTTGGTCCAATTAGAGTTACAACTGGTAAAGCCTAGAGCATGATTGGCCAACAGAGTTTTGATGAATGTGACATTTTGCAGCTAGACGCTTTATCAAGAATAAGCATTAGCTTCTTCTTGCTTTCGTGTTTTCCTTTAACATAAGCGATAGATATTTTCTCTCTCCAGCCAGAACCCTTGCTTATACCAGGGCCTGGGCAGCCCACAATAAATGACTGAATTCCCATAGTTTTGCAGCCCAGTCTTCCAAGCTCAGCTGTCAAGTGTCCCAGCCTATGACAAAGGAAGGTAGATCCCTCTCATTAAACCACACACCTGATGTGAAACAGTACCTGTGCAAACACACATGACAGAAACTTCCCTAAAAGCTATGTTTCGGGTGGGCTGGGGCTCCCATTCACTTTAGTAGGAGGGTGAGAGCCCTCTCCTGCCTGCTCACCCCACCTCCGCAGACTGTGTTATTACCGCATATGGATATAACCTCTGCTTCCCTCCTCTCAATCTTACTCACCGTGCTGCACCTACACATGCATCTGTCTGCACACTTACAGAAAACTCTCAGCACAGGCAGGAACTTTGGTGGGCCCCAGATGAGCCCATCAGCAGCAATTCCTTGTGCATTTTCAGCAACGGTAAAACAAATCAGGGACATTCCTGAACAAAAAACTTTGTTAGACAACGAAAATGCAGAAATGTTTCCCAGAACCTCATTGGCTCCCTGCCACTCCCTGAAAAGCTGTGCTATGCTCCAAAATCCCTTCTAAGCCTGTTGGAATCACCTCCACCTCGGAGGGGATGGAGGTGACTGACAGCTGTGATGCTGGCTGGAGTCTCAGCACAAAGACTAGAGAATCATCAGTAGGGAAGGTTTGTTGTGGTAAGTTATGTAGCGGGGTAGCAGCAGAGCCGTCTGCCGGAGCTACAGTGGCTAAGAGAGACCATCTGTGTAGATAGGGATGGCAGAGTTCAGGAGGGTATTTGGACAAATGTCACCTTAATAAACAGGCGGATTAAACTGAAGCCACCAATGTTGCCAGAATGGCCCCAAGCCCAGCTCTGATGTACATCTGCAAAGGCCATGAGTGCCTGGCTGACCAAGGCATGGCTTCTCCAGCTTTTTGAAAGTGAAGCACCGTAGCACAGAGAAACAGGCATCATTGTCACAGAGCTAATCCAGGCTGGGCAGGTGACACTTTGTCCTAAGTCTTCCTCTGTGTGATTCATCTGAGAAATACCATCTTGCAAAGCTTTTGATTATGGGTCCACTTCCAAAACAGCAACATCCTGTCACACTCTGCCACCCACTGAAAGGATTTTTTCCTCTCATCCAACGCAGGTAGGTTTTCATTTTGCTAGCAAGCCACAGCTAGATGTTTGATAGCAGGCAGCTATCAGTTTACCTCTGAGCATGCACCAGCTCATGAACACCATGTAGGCTCATGCCTCTTCCATGATTTTTTGCTATAATGACCAGCAAGAGGGAATCTCATCACAGCCTTCTGTGGTCATCACAGTCTTTCCTTAGCTGGAGGTGAATCTGGTTTATGACTCTGCTCCTAGGCCTGGGTACATATCTAGAGAGAGAGGGGATAAAAATGTCCAGCAAGCTTCTCTGAGCTTTTCCCACTCTTTATTACATCCTTGAGACAGAAGCTGCTCCTTACCCAAGCTGGTATGGGTCATGGTACTCCCTAAGCCAAAGGAAGGGCTAGTGGGTCTCTGCAAATAGTATCTTTCTGAGTCAAGTGAGAGCTTGACTTTTAGAAGGGAAAGGAAATCAAATCCTTAAAAATGCATCTGCTTTGAAGATTAAATCATATTCAGTTCAGCCTCTTTGTATATTTAGCACATTTTCTTGGCACAGATGTAGATGCAATTCTCATATCATTTACACAGCTGCAAATCCCCATCTGAGTTAAAAGAAGAGGATAGAGTCAGAGCCTATTAATCCACCCTGGAAGAGATATTTGATCTTGTAATTCACAGTTTACACTATACCTTAACTGTAAGGGACTAAGAGGTTGTCTTTCTATTGTTAGAGTTGGGATGCAGGACTTACAGACAGACTAACACAGTTTACGTATTAGAAGCCAGCTCTGCCCCCAGCTATACCTGTAAAGCAACCCAACATGTCGTGGGTAATTAGCTACTCAGTGGTGAAAGATTGCTGTGGTTTTCATCGGGATAACCTATGTCCACAGGCTAAGCCTTGTGTCTGGCACCACTGTCACAGCCTGGCTCATGAATAGTCTGTGCATCGCCACAGTTGGCAGTCCAGAAGAAATACATTTCCTCATTCTTAAAAGGGCGGGTTTAAGCAAAAAAACTGTGGGAAGAGAGATATTGTGGATACACAGAATCATCAAAGACACTGGTTGGAGCACCTTTCAGAGGGTGCCTTTTACACTTGCTCAGGGAGGTGACTCAAACCTGCCACTAACCCCAGTCCTAAATGGGACATGGGGGTCAGGCAGTCCTCCCCAGTTTCCATCTCTTTCTTACAGATAAAGCCTCTTAGGTGTAGTTTTCCCTCTCTATATTCATTACTGGTAGAACAGACTATTCTTTTGAGGCTTTTTTAATTGAAATATGGCATTTTACTGATGCCATATTTTTCACTCCAGGACCAAAATGTGGCATCTCCATATGGCTGCAAAACACGCTAGCCAGCCTGAACATGAACATGGATGTAGAGTTAAACATCAAAGATACAGTTAAAATCTGCTGTATATTTGATAATTCTGGCTTCCTTAAGATGTTTTCCACATACATGAATCTATACATGTTAATATAAATACCTATGACTTTTATTCCTTCGGTTCGAAGCCTAGATCTGGACTCCAGGATCTTCCTGGGAGTCTTCAGGCTTGGAGTTATTTTTTGACAGATGAAAATAAATACCAGGGGCTGATGGATGGAATAGCTCTGTTCATTGCTGGCGTAGGTCTGAGAGATGTGTGTGCGTGTCAGGGGAGGTGGGACTCGACATCTCCCAAATACTGTGCAGCACGTTGTGTTTGTGCAGAGGCTGCTTTAGCATACAGCCTTCTTGGGAGAACAGTGGAAAATCATGGGTTAGGGCAGCATTATGTTGTAGATACCACCTGGACAGTGGAATGATGTTCACTCAGCCAGTCTGCACTGGTATAGCCACCCTGTGCTGGGAACGGACTGAGGCCCTGCACTAACAGGACTCAAGGCAACATCAGAGAAAGGGGAGTGGAAAAAAAACCAACAGTTTTTAATATTAAGAGGCATTTCAAGAGACTCCAAGGCTTGGAGAGGAAAAGAGCCTGCAGCTTTGGCTGTGAACTCAGTGTGTCCTACATCCCAGCTGTAGGACAGGGCTGGTGTGATTCTAGGTCAGCTCTCTCCACTCCACAGGACAGGACATTGGAGAGCATGTCTATACTGCCAATAACTTAGCTCCCAGCTTTTCTCTCGAGTCCTTGTTGTGGAATCATCCAAACTGCACGTACGTTAGCTCACTCCTGGCCTCTTTTGGAATGGATAAACCAGCTGCTTCTGAGGCAAAAATCTGAGTGTCCTTCTATGGACATTTGGCTCTGCCTTTCAGGCAGCATGGTGGAGTCTGCACCAGACTCGGCTTCCTCAACCATATACAGCCCTCCACTATTGTCCCCCCAGACACTGCATGTTCATACATCCCTTATCCTACTTTCCAAAGCATGCCACATATGCACCCAGCATGGAGCTATAAAAAACTCTCTGTTGGGCTGCAGCACAGCTCTCATAATTTCAAAACCCAAAGCTCAGGGGTGTGGAAGAGGAACACAAGAGGAATAATAAATGTATCTTTAGTGCACATGAGTGCCAAGGATGATCCAGGCCAAGCACGCTCCAGGCCAAGCACTATGCAATGTAGATACAGCCTGGACACTGTCATGTGGGTAGCTCTCAGCAGGACAGATACAATGCTGTACTGCATGGCCGAGGGATGGGGAGGTCTCTCTGGAGTGGATAACTTCACATTGCAACCATAGCCATCTTCTGCCAGGGGCCCTTTTCTGTTCCTTTATCTGGCCCAGAGCACTGACGGTCTGGTGTGAGCCTCAGGCTGATCCCTGGGCACTCCCCCCAGCTCCTGCAGTACTGTTGTGTGCCTTCCAAATCTGTGGGAACTGCTTTAGAGATTATGTCCTCAGCAACAGTGCCCTTCCAGCATCTGAAACTTGGTGGTGAAACACCACATAACTTTTGTGTAAGACTTACTTGCCAGAGGAAATCACAGGGATGCAGAGTTCCCAAGTCAAACTTCCTCCTTTAAAAGCCTAATAAAGCCCATAAATATATGAAATAGCCTTTGATTAAGACCTCCTAACTGCGACTTATTTCCCTGGAGAATTTGGCTGTTTACAGCTTTGCTCATTCTTCTGTACTCTCACTCCCAGCCAACTGGAGGTTGTTATTTTGGGGCTGCATTCAAAAACACCCATATGTGAAGAACATAAGTTGCTTTCAGAACAAAAATAAGTCATGGTTACGTACATGCTTTAAAATGCAGCCTATCCCTATCTGCTTCTTGCAGCGGTATTTGAGCACCTTGATCTTTTGCAGTGTTTACCCAGCAACTCAGTTAGCAAAGCACCTGAGAGGGGTGGGATTTAACCACAACTGTCTTTTCAGGCATGTATTGGACAGTTTAGGCTCTGTCTTAGTCCAGGAGGAAACCAATTGCAAACCCTCATTCTCCCAATGAGTTGCCTAGGCATCTAACTCAGGGCAGGCCAGCTGGGCAGTTATCTCCTCCCCTCCTATAGCATCTGCCTGGGGCATCTTCTGCCTCTTCCCCTTCCCTCTCCCCATACAGGAGGTGCCAGCTGTACCTGGCTGTACCTGAGCCAGCTGCTTCCACAGCTGGGGGGAACAGGGGGACACAAATGGGATGTGCTGCAGAGGCTGCTGTTAGCCCTAAAGGTCTGACCTGTTTCCTCTGGGGGATAGAAAGGTGAAGGTCCAAGGTTTAAAAATAACAGTTGTCAAGAGAGATTAACTGCTTTAAATTTTTAAAACTGCCTGAACTGGCTAATTTCCAGGACTGAGAGTTTACTGAAGTGGTGGATCACTTTGACAACTGAGATCCTTTTTGCAGCTGAATAAAGTTTTCTGTTTTTCTTTCCAGTTTACACCAGTCCAACAGTTAACCCACCCGTAGACGTTAGAAAAGGGATGTTTGTTTTTCTCTTTGAAGCCAGGACTAACAATTAGGCTGAGATCTACTAGTTCTACAATCCTGATGAACTCCAAAAGGAAAATAATTTCTATTAACATGTTTTCTTTGCAGAACAAACAATATGTCTTAATGTAAAATATTTTGATAAGTGACTTCTATCCAGCAGTGTAATGTCATTTGACTTAGCTAATAATATCAGTTTAAATGTTAGCTTTCTTGATTCTCAGCTGTTTCCTAATCTTTGTCCAAAATGATCTTTACATAGATTAGTAATTAAAAAAATAATGTAACCATTTAGAGAACTGTGAATGACTGCTTGAATATACCAACATGTTTAAATGTGCCTAAGTTATTCTCTTGATTAAAAAGAATAAATACTTGATTTATTCTTCAGGTTGTAACTAGTTGCAAATATGATTGTCAAGTAGCCAAATAAAAAAAACATTTTATTTTCCACAGGAGCAATTTAAAAGCAAAAATGCAACCCCTTCCCCTCTGCCCCCCCCAATAATAATAATAATAATAATAATAATAGTAAATTTTCCTGTTTGCTAGCTTTAATCACAGCGAAACGTGGAGATTTTTAAATCCCATTAATTTCACCTAGCTGCCCTTGCCAATGGTGACCTGACATTTCTGAGGGGGTAATCAAATATGATCCTGTTATTTGGCCGTCCACCTGTTACAAAGCAGGGATAGATGGGTCCCTGTGCCGAAGCGAGATTGAGTTCCCGTGTCCTTTGGCTCAGCCATCTCTCACCCTGCAGGCACCACGCTGCCTTTGTCCTCTGTGGGATTGCGCTCCTGCCAAAGACATTCAGATGTGCTTTATTGCCTGGATCAGGGACCCGATTAAAGGAATGTAAGAGTTGTGTAGCTCATGTGCACAATCTTTATGTGTGGTCCTTTCTTGCTATGCCGAGGAGTTACTTGTCTCTGTAAGAATCAGTCAATAACCTCCCATCCAGCCTTACTCAGTGTGCTCCGGTTCAGTACACTGTGGACTCGAAATACCTTTCCAAGTACAGCAACCTTATGATGCAGTGCTTAAAGTTCCTCAATCATGTAGCCAAGTAAGTTAGAAAGATTGATCGTCTTGTCTTTTTGTGTTGCTATAGCTCTGGGCTGAGTGGTGGGCAATTCCTGGCTCTCCTGGGCTAGTTTCACTCTCACAGCCTCTCCTTGCCAACCTCTCTGCCAGGCTTTTGCTGCCTCCTTCAGCTTTTGCCACTGATGGGTCTGCCTGCACAGTCTGTTCATAGGCTCCTGAAAATTCTCCCAGACATGGAGCTTTTTCAATCTGAGAAAGTCACTGCTGAGTTGACTTCTGCTGTCCCTGAGGGCTTTGTAGCTGTAGCTCCTCAGATATGAGCAGGGGTTTTTTCTAGCTCCCAGCAAATGTGTCTCAGTAGCAGTGTGGACATGGGGACCTCATGTCCCCCAGGTAAGGATGCTTCCTTAGAGCTACCTTGCAGGTGAACACAGTGGCCTGAACTGGAGATACACATTGCGGCACTGTTCAGGGGAATTTGAAGGGGAGCATTTACACCTACTCAACAACTCTCTACTCCTCCCCTCCTATATACACTTTGGGCAAAAAGTAAAGTGCTCACTCATGTTTTACTTAAGAATAAGACTCAATTAAACCAATATTTTCAAGCCTATGGTGCAAGTGTACATCTGGGTGACATTGTATCAGAGAAATCAGATCTCCATCATTACAGATGCAGTTTTCTTGGAATGCGTCCTCCAGTTCAGCCCAGTCTAGGTGACACCAGGACTAAAGGTAAAGCAGTCAGGGCCTTGCCACCCTTGCGAGAGACAGGAGAACCTGCAAGCTGCCATGGCAAGCACCGGCAGGGAGCTCCGAGAGACAGATGTGGGGCAGCATTCTTCAACCTTGCAGGAACCCTGGGAGCAAAACTCCCAAGTGGCTGTGAAGTCTTCAGAAACCTCAGGAAGGGGAGCTGCAGAAATCCCTCGGGAATACGGATCGGTGCTCTCCGAAATTAGTCAGCATCTAAATATAGTGGCTCAACCCTTGCTGAATGACATGTAATCAGACCTCTACCTTAATGCTATATTGTATTGTTATGCTGCACTATCAAGAATAATCATGACATATGCCTGATTAAGATACCAATGCCAACGCAGTGTGTTATATTTTTTTCCCCAGAGGCAACAGATATGGGTGTATGTGGTAGTGAAAATATCCTTTAAAGGCAGACTTCAAACTTTCTTGTAAAATGAATCATCTTGAGGGGGGGTCGAATGATCGCTATGTCTGTTATGAACTCTAGGATAACTGCAGTTCACTGGCTTGCTTTTCAGATTAGGATAGTTGTTCTTTCAGTTTCCTGCATTTTCGGGGGAGTTTGGTGGTTTTTGGCCAACAGGATTCAGGTTTTAGAAGTATAATTCTTAAAAATGTGAAAGGGCCAGCTGAAAAAAAAAAGGAGACTAAATGACTCAATGATCACAAGAGCCTCTCCAAGACATTATCAGATATTCCCAGATTTATAAAATATTTCATGATGTTGCAATAGGAGACTTAAAAGATTTCTGAGAAAAGCAGAGGTTTTGGTTATTTTTTTGTTCTAGAAAAGTATCTTTTGAAGAACAGCAGCATCTTCTTAGGAACAAAGGCCTGTGAGGGCCAGTTAACTCCATTCCCATCTCCATAGAGAAGCACATCGTAATATCCAGTTCACAAGCTGTCCTAGCTCCATTTTAAAAGCACCACTAGTTTTTGCCTCACTAGTCCTACCAGTGGTGGTTTCACTAAGGTTAAATGCATTTGTAGAAAACTTTTGCTCATTTGCTGTTTTTTTAGCATTATCTTGTAGCTTTAACAGCTATATTCTCCCAAACTGATATTTTCCTCCTGCTGTGTTTAGCTGGAGACAGATTCAACAGACAGGCTCTTGTAGTTTCTCCTCCTATGACAGCGTTTCCTTAATCTTCCCAAGAAACTCCTTTCTCTGTTTGTTGAATTCACCTTTCCTGAACACGGCTCGACTAGGGTTGATTGCAGCCTGCCAGGTTTCACTGCAGCTGATACCCACTGTTCTTCAGATGTCTAAGCATCTGCAGAGCATTTTTTAATTCCCTGAAAAGGTGCCCACATATATCCTAGGAAGACCTGGACTCAATCCCTCTTCCCTTAGGAGTGTCTCTTTCCAAAACAGAATGCTTTGTTCCAAAAGGCTTTTCATTTCAGAGGTGAAAGCAGAACAGGTAACTACAATAACTCATGGGGCATACCTTATGACAGCTTCTGTCATTTCCCTCCCCATTTCCACTAGCATAAAGTCTCACTGAGACTGAGATTCCTTTACTGTGAACATGTGAATCCTCAGGGGGATGGGAGGAAGGCAGTTTTGGGAGATGTTTGGCTGAAGCAGCTAGCACACTAAGACCCTGTATTGTATTTTTGGCTCTGACAGTGATTTGATATTAAGTGTTAGGCAGATCATTTCTTCCTTATATCCCTTTCAACCATATGTCTGTTCTGTCTGTTTACACATTTACAGTCCTTGAGGCAAAGGCTGTGTATCATAATGTATGGAATAAAGCCTATGATGGCGTGGCTCAGATTCAGAGACTCCAGTTGCTGCTGTTTTAAATACTAATGATTGCAACTGAACAAAAAAAAATGTTTTTGAAGTAGGAATTCTCCTCCCATTCCAGTGGCTGATTGCTCTGACGTTATCAGTGCACAATTCTAGTTTAGCTTTACCATTTCAGCCCAAAGCTGAAATACTGCATCATGGGAGCTCAGGGCTTTAAGAATAGCATCTTTCCTATTCACATCAGATCATTCAGCATGTAATCTTTTTATCTCCTGCTGCAATTGCTTCTTGTGGCAAGTTCAATCTTCTATTGCAGCATTATTTGAAGTGATTAGCTCTGACAGATTCTTAAATTCTGACTCCCAAAGTTGATTTTTAGAGGTATCGAGTCGCAGTGCTTCATGATACATTTCCCCCCAGATTATGCTCAAAAATGGAGTGGTCATTGTTGTTTGTTTGAAGTTGAATCTTATTTCCCTTTAGGCATCTGAATAAGGCAGTTTCCTGGAGCTTGATACCCACAGAGGAAACACAAGATTAAGAGCTTAATCAAACTGAGAAACGATGCCTGGTAGGAGCCAAATACCTTCGAGTCTCCTTCTCAGTAGCAGCTTCTCTTAGAACTCTCTGTAACAAAATTCCCTGTCAGGAATTTTCCAAATAAGCATTTATTTATTTTCTTTTTAATGTAGAAATGTCCATCCACTGAAACTGAGGATTTTTTTCGGGAATATACCATTTGGGATGAAACTGTCCTTGGGGGAGGTTAGTCATCGTTCAGCACCTCGCTGTGTGTTTTTTGCGGTTGTTGAAACTGAGAAAGACCCCCCCAGTACATTCATATCAGTGCCAGAATAGAAGAATATTTGCTGTTCCAAAAAACTTTTAAGGATGGAAAAATACATTTACTACCCATATTTAGTCTGAAATACATCTCTCATTGAAGACAGCAGGCAAATTCTCATCTTAAATGAATCACAGACTCCTCTACTGGCCTGTAGTGATGTTCTGTGTCTATGTGGTCTTCTTATCCCAAAGAACTTGCAAATAACTTTACAACCCATACATATGCGATCCAAAGTCAACAGCAGGTCTTACTACTCACTTCAAAGGCTTTAGATTACTCCTCTCTATATACAGCAGGAATTACTTTAAGAAATTCACATCTGGTATGAAATGTGGCATCTGTTTAACAGCTTGCAGAAAGCTTTAGGGTTGGGAGCAAAAAAAAATATTCCAACCCAAACTGCAATTAAATTTTGCCAGACTGAGATCTGGCCAGGACATGAGCAGTCTGACTGCTGGTCTTTCAGAAGGTGTTTTTTGTTTGTAAATGACCGTAAATGGTGAGTAGCCTGGGTTTTTGTCTGACCAGAATGTAGAGTGTCTTTTGATATCTGAATGTCAGTCTCCCCTTAAAGACATTATTATGTTTCTGAGAACAGAAAGTTGTACAGTTATGCCAAGTAGCAGGAAACGACGTGTCCATTTTGTGAGTAAGAGCTAGGCTAAAACTGGTCACTCACTTCCACTAACACTCAGAATGGGGGTCCAGGAAAAAGCCAAAACACTAAAATGAAATGCCAGGATTCATACAAAAAAAAGACAAGCTGTTTCTTTAAATGGGCAACAATAATTGTGATAAATCAATGTACATTTCTAACATTCTGAAAGTTATTCGGTTCCATCCTTTGGACTGCAAGAGGTGGGAGAAGTGCCTATTCTCATCCACAGTGGCCGACAGTTCCTTTTGCAAAGGGCAAGACAAAAGGATCCACTTTATTTTAATCGTCCCTCTGGCTCTAGCTGGTAGTGAAACACACTTAATCAGCAGCCCAGAAGAGTGAAATCTTCCACTTATCCACAGGAAAAAAAAAAAAAAAGCTACTCACCACCAGGAAAGGACCCTGGATGAAAGTACTTAGACCAAGTGAAAAAGGTGTTGTTTACAATTAATTTCATCTATTCAGTTCCATTGAAAAAGATATCGGAGGGCTGTGATGTTGGCATCTGGCCATTGCGTTAAGGATCCTCTCTATTTCACTGCTTTGTATGCAGCTAAATGAAAATCCAGCAGGCAGGAACCACTTCCAGTTACTAATGACCAAGGCTGGGATTGAATGAGTGGCTGGCATAAGAAAGTATTAGCGCTTCCTAATTTCATTCTTTTTTGTAAGGACTCTCTTAAACCTGTAATCTCTTGCATTGCTGAGAGTCTGATTATTACTCTTTTCTAAAGACAAAACTTCAGTTTTAATATGACTATTTTTAGTGACTATCTATAGTGTGGGAAGAAATATGTCAGGGAGGCTCAGCAGTTTGAGGCAAATGGAAGATACTAGCAGTCCTAGGCCAGCATTAAGGTCCTTTGGCAGTGATCCCATCCACTGGATCAGTATTGTCTGATGTGTGGTTTCAAATCCACTGGCCACCTGTCTCTGGCAAGCTTGTCCTGCACCCTGTCCCCAGTCAGGTGCCCTCAGCCTTCCCTTGTCCTGACACTGGTGATCCTCTATTCCCAGAGTGATCCAGAACACAGGGTTAGGTAAAGGGAAAAAGTAAATTTTTAGTTCTTGACTGGTTTTTACCTGTAAACCAGTGTACTGAGGGGTCAAATGAGCACCAGCCCTGTCAGGAAGGAGAGGAGGGGAGATAGTAGCTGTCGGTACAGTGAAAGATAGAAATATCCCTTACAGCATTGTATCCTCAGATGAGAAACGTAAGATTGTGACCAGGAAAATAACTGCAAAACCCCTTCTATCCTAACCTGCTCCCACTCACCAGTCTCCTGATGTAGGAACTGGAAAATATGTAGATGTAATAAACAAAACTAATAGATGCATTTCCAACGGATTAATTGCTACTTGATTATGAATGAGAACCTCTGTGGTGACACACGGTATAGGATGTCTGTGGACCCATTTCAGAAAGGCAAGGTGGTGCTTGGATTTTAAAAGCTTGTGAAACTGCTCTAAGGGCACTTCTGTGTGAGAAGTTTAGCCCTAGCAGCTCTACACAATAGGTCGGGGAGAGGCATTTCTTTGTTACTCTGAGGGAAGTGAGACTGTCAAGGAGATGCATGGGCAAGAGGAATGGAAAGCACTATGTCAAGATCTTGAGTCAACAACAGAGAGTCTGGGGCTGATAGAAAAATCCCTTAAGTCTGCCATTGAAAACAGAGCTTAATACTCACTGATTACAGCATTGGCAGAAATATCGCAGGATGGCAGGGGATATTTCTGGGGGGGATAAGATCAAGTCAGACAGAATAGCTTGAAGCCACGTACTATAGCTGGAGGGGGAAGGCATTCGTGAAGGAGAGTAGAAGTCCTGTATGAAGATGCGAAGGTTGCTTTTGATGTATGTCCTTCATACACATGAAGGTATTTGTGCTGTTTGGGTGGAATCAAACACCCTGTACTGTGTGCTTTTGTGCAAGAGAGTTCTGATCACTCATCCTTCCCCTAAGCCATATATCCCAGAGCAACCTGTTCTCCTTAGTGCACTTGTCCCATCCTCTTCTGAACCAAAACCCAGCCTATCCACAAGTTCTTGTCTTTCCCATGATAGAGATCAGTTCAGCTCAGTAGCTTAGCAGCAGCCTAACCATTTTTATTTTGCCGTTGAACTAATTTTCTGCTGATTTAGTGAGTCATATCAGCAGATCAAGGAACCCAATATGTGTCAGGAGTACGCATGAGAGGCTACAGGGGCATATGACTTTTCCCCCTTCAGCGAAAGGGATACCCTGGATCCACTGGATAGAAGCGTTGGGTGTGTATGCCTGCAGCTGCTGTCATGACAGAAAGTGCTTTTATGAATTTAAACTAAGGGATTAGACCAAGGAATCAGCTAACCTATATTGTAGTATTGGGTATTTTTTAGAATGAAAACTTTTCTACCATTTTCACCAGATCTTCGTATTTTGTTCACCAACACATTGCTCAGATATTCCATTTTAACCTTGACATGTTTATATCAGCCTTTTATTATTATTATTATTATTATTATTATTATTATTATTATTATTATTATTATTATTATTATTATTATTATTATTATTATTATTATTATTTTGCTGGCATCCCCTGCTTGTAAATACAGAATATGGTGCAACTTAATCTTTCTTCAATTGTACATGTCCAAGCAATGGCAGGTCAGGTTGGGGTCTATATAGTTCCCTTCTCCTACTGAAGCAGTGTTCTTCTGTGATCACCCTAATCCAAGAAAACCGGCCAGGTGCTGCTTCCTCTCCCTTCAGAGATCCACCTTGTACAACACCAAGCTCTGCACAGCTTGGCTCCTTGTTCCAGCTGATGCTTGTGAGAGGTTCCTAAAAATACTTTACTTACATGTGAGGCACCATGCAAGCAGGGCAGAACTGCACTTAAATACTTGTAGGATGAGGTGGAAATTGAGTGAAGGTGTTGAGACTCTCCAACATAGCATAGCATTGGGCTTTTGTACTTCCAGCTGCTATTTTTACATGAGATTATTTTAATGGATTAAAAGCTAGAGGACTTGTCTAGGGAAGCTAGAGCAGAGACTTGATCATGGTGTGGCCAAGCTGTGGCCCTCACTATGGAGTCATTCATCCTTTCTGGACACAATAGAGAGCTCTTTGTTTACCTGTTTTCTCGTTTTCACTGGAAAAGCGTTCATAAAACGAAAAGTGAGACAGAGATAACTAAAAACAGAGTACAGAGGATATAGCCAAAGCCAGAGAGAGGTACTGGAGTAAAGGCACCATCAGGGATTTAAAGATTTTGGTTCCATATTGAACTGAGAAGGATGATCTTGATTTTCTGGCAGAGGAGACTGCACGAGAACAACTTGCTGTGCATGCTGAGGGACACTCATTTGGCTGTGCAGCAATGCTGATTTACTCCAGCTGAGCATATACCCTGTTATTGCTCTATGCAGAGAAGAAACTAGAGCTTGCAATAACTCTCTCCAATTAACCCTGGAGAGACAAGTACCAGTTTTTCCCCTCCTTTATCTAAAAGGCCCTATCTTGCTTACCCAGATTTCTCAAGCATTCTCCTGTGTAATGCTTGAGGGATCATGTTATGTGATGAGAGGCATTTCCAGCGTATCAGGGAGAATGGGGAAGGGTTTATATTGGAAAGCAGCAGCTGTGGAGACTGGTGTGCTCCCAGCAGCAGTGCAGTGTCTCTCCCACCCAGGCACCATGGACCAGAAGACACCCAGGATGTCCAGCTCCATCTGGCTGTGGCAAAGGAGACAGAATATTATGTCATACACACAAGACATGGGATACCTGGCCTGCAGCAAGGGAAAGTGAGGCAACTGTGAGTTTCACATTTCAATCACCAGGCTCTATTGTCCTGTCTGTCTCCACCATTGCTTGCACAAGTCCAAAGCTGTGAGGCTTTCTTTCCCGGTCTATCTTCTGTATCCTTGAGGAATACATAAAATATGTGGGCTTCTCCCAGCCCTGTGGGCGAGTCCTCTTTCCCATGGATGTTCCTTCTGCTTAAATATCACAAAACAACACAGACATGAAGAGAAACAGATCTACAGCCGTTCACCATGGAAGCGGGCCAAATGCATAAATAACAGGAGGGAGGACCAGGTCCCCATGGACCTGGAAGATCTGCTTGGCTCTAACTGCTGTGGCATTCAGCGCTGTGTAGCCCCAGCAGATGCTCCCATCCTCGGCCAGCATAGAAGGATGGGTGTCCAGAAAAAAAGAGAAGAGGGGAAAACTGACAGCTATTTTTTTAAGACACCTTTTCCTGGAATCCTTTCCTAGATTTTCTGATCTCCATGTGTTAGCGTGCTCCTGCCTCTGCTTTCCTTTACTGCCCACAGAGGCAGCCCCTATTGTTCTCCACGGGTCTGCTCTGCTGCATGCCATGGGTCTGGCCCTGCCACCTTGCCCCAGGAGGCTGGCTGAGGCCCTGGACCAAGAAGAAACCCAGCCAGTGTCTGAACACAGAGTCTTGACCTTCAAGAAGCACAGCGTTATCCAAGGTGGGGTGGATTTGGGGGATATCATCCACGCTTTCTGTGTGTTTTTCACCTGGGACTGTACAGAGAGCTCAGTTCTTCTCCTTGCCCTCTCCAGGGTGTGTCTGGGCAATGAGGGTTTTGTCTTCTGCAGCCAGCATTGGGATGGAGATGTGAACAGAGCCTGACATATTGCAAGTGGGGTTGAGAGCTCACGGTCTTAAGACTGGCAGGCTAATGGGCAACAAATTCGTTTGCCAGCTTTGCCTCCTACCTGTGAAGCATCCCTGAGCCCACAATTCGGACTTTGCCCTATCCCCATTCCCCTTTGGGCCAGCTCAAACAAAGATATGTTGCTCAGCTGGCTGAGCTTAACCTTCTGCACGACCATCTTAACAGACTCTAAGTCTGCTTTAAGTCAATTTCATTGCATTCAGTTCCTTACTGAGCTGGGATGAATTAGTGCGGCTTTACTGTCACCAAGGAATACACTCATGGTTTATTTTGGTTGTTTCAGTTTACCCTGTTTCCTCTCAGTTCTTCTCCTGGTGCCTTTTGCACACCAGGTTTTCCTCCCACTTCTGTTCCCTGAGCAGTGCCCTTGTTGTGACACCCCATTTACTGAATTTAAGCATCCCCAGTGAGGATGGTGGCCAGGACCCTTAGCAGATGTGCCCCTGCCCAACCATCCACATCCCTGCTCTTCCGTTCCTTCCTCACATAGCCCTTGTTGCTGCTGCCTGTGTCTTCTTCCAGCCTCTCACCCCAGGGCAACTAGATCATCTGGATTTTTTTTATATGAACACTAAATGTAGCTACTTGCAAAATTGGGCCAAAATCAGCAAATAATTTTGGCTGGAAAAGAAAAAGTGTGAAGAGAAGGAAGAATTTTGAAAATGCCACACCATGTCACATAGACATGTGAAAAATGAGATGTTCCATTTTGGATCAAAGTTTTTCAGAGTGACTTCAGACTTTCAAACAGCATTCCAACCATTGAATTTCAAAATGATGGCTTTTGATTGAATAGCTGACTAGTATTTTTGATTAAAAAAAAAAGGTAATATTTGCAGGAGATTTGCAAGACAACAGTGATGTGAAAAAAAGCTTCAGGATGATCTGAAACTCTGTTTTTCATGTTTTTACATTTTTTTTTTGTTGAGAAAAATCTACCGGTAAAAGTTTCTCTGTCAGTTGGACCCAAACGATCCCCTCTACCTCTCCCGATATTTACCCCACACTAAGAAGGACCCTCTTGCACCCAGTCCAAGTCAGGGCCTTGATTTCCATTATTTTAAACAGAATTTTGAACAGAACTTTGAACTTTTGGCTACAAGGGCAGCTCCTTGGGAGAGACTGCCTTTGCAGTAGGCACACTTAGAGTTTTATTATAACATGAAGAGATTTAAAGTTAACATAATGTGCTTCTTAATACAGCCAAGCCTAGAGATAACAGCTTTCAGCACACGGAGCCTCATTCAGAGAACTAAGTGGATGACCCACTCTATTGCAGTTTAAAATTCAAATGGAAATAAACTTCCCTATTCATCCATCGTGACATTCTGACCTTAAAAAAGCTGAGACCAACAAGAAAAAAAGATAAAACACATTTTAAAATTCTATTTCCATTATGCTGTGAGAGTTTTCATGGAAATTCTGAGAAACCACTTGGGAGAGAGCCCAGAAAAAGAAGAAGGGAAAAAAGGGACAAAATTTGTGTGGTTTATGGGAATGTGAAAGAGAAGACTTTGTGATTTGTTTCTGAAGCAAGGTGCCACTTCTTCCAGCCAGGCGCAATCCTAGCAGCCTCCTGGCATTCCCGAGAGTCAGGTTTCCAACTGGGACCTGCTGTGCAGAGCATGTGCCTGGCCTGGCTTGCCCAAGGACATCCTCGCTCAAAAACAAGCCTGCCCAAGCCTGGCCAGCGGCACAGCCACAGCAGCACAGCCAGACCGACGCGTCCCCAGCCGGTGCCTGCCCGCCGCAGGGCTTGCAGCCTGTGCTTGGCTCTGCTCTGCTGCAGGTATTATCTGTACCAGCACATCTGCATCCCTCTCTGCTACATCAGGGAGTGCAGCGCAGGCTCATCTTCCGCACACAAAGGTGTCAAAAGAAAATGTGACTTCAAAGGCTAGAAATGTCACCCCACAAAGCAAGGAGACTGGCTGCAGGATCTGAGTTTGGCTGAGAGCCGCAATGTTGAATCCTGTGAAAGATTCGTGGTATTTTTTCCTCCAGTATCTCTTTGGTCTCCCATCAACCCCACTTGCTAATTAGTATGCTTATTGTGGGTTGCCTACTTCCTTTGAAATGTGCTAAGGTACACAGTTCTGGGAAAAGCACACTGGTGAAATAGCAACACCTGTAATTATCTGCAGTAATAGCTACAACTTGGGTCCAATGGCAGCCAGCCACGTTATCATATCACATCCTCTGCCTATCAGCAGGCAGACATCCTCTGCCTCCCAAAGCACCTTCTCTGCAACCAAGCTGTAGCACCTGGCCCTCTGCAGCAGAAGAGTGCTCATCCCAACCAGGCAGCAGGAACATTTCCACCCGACGCTCTGAAGTGTGTCTTTTGCTATTGGGGGCTGTTGAGTACAGCTGTCAAAAATCACCAGGGAATCCATAAAATCCACAGTTAAAATCATGTCACTGCCTTCCTTGTCATTTCCGTTTAAAATCTAAATCTGCTATTCTTGTAGGATTTAGTCAAGACCCACCCCATCTTTCTCCCTGGCACACCCCGGTGAAATCAAATGTGAATGCTGTGAAACCTGGATCACTGTATGTCTCCTGAAGCAGATCGCAAACTTGAGGGTACAGGCATGAAAAAGCAGGGAAACCACTGCTGGAGAAGCCAAATGTGTTTTTAATTGGCACCTGCCTCCCTGACTGATAAGGAGGACACCAGTTTGCAGGTTCTTCCACTTTCCTCCTACCTACGTGTCAGCCCTTGCATCCTTTCTCAGATCATACAGCACCTGCATGATCTGAATCATACAGTCAGGGTTTATTCATTGTCACATGGCTGGAGCAAACCCACATTTGTCACCTGACATATCTTCAGCTTAACCCAGCACAAGGGAGAGACCGCCATGTCAAGCAGCAGCTAGAAGCTCCTTCTCCTGAGTCTCTCATGAGACATAGGGACCTGATGAAGCTGATCAGGCCTCCAGGCAACTCTGTACCAATGAATGCACCAGCCACGTCAGCACAAAACCAAGTGTCCTCAAAAAAGCTTTATGTCAAGCCCACACAGAATAGGAACAGGACAGCTGAGCCCAAAAAGCAAAATACCTTTATCCCACTTTTGAGATGGGCAGAAATGCTCTTCAATCAGTCTAGAAAAAGCAGTTCGATCTTTACCTTGAAAGAGTAGCCAACCTGCCTGCTCACCCCTGGAAGTGTGCCCATAAACCCTCTCTGCTCCTTTAGTTGGATCCCAGCTGCAGTGTTAGCTGGGGTTTAGGCTCTTGGGCAGATTCTTGTCATCTGTGCTTTGTCTCCTCACTGATTTAAAAATATCTATACATCCCGTTACCCTTTGCTAGGTGCAGCTTCCTGTGACCCCAGGGAGCAGTTGTGGCATGGTGACGAATTGCACATCTCAGGCCACACCTCACAGTGTGGCAAAAGCGTGAGATGGGGGAGAAGGTGAGATGGGAGTCTAATGCTTGGGATTTACAGATGCCCACCTGTGAAACACAGTGACCTGTAAAGGGATGGTGACATTTCTTCGTCACCCCTGAGCTAACGTCTGTGCCTCTGGGCTTGCCTTGCTCACATCTGAATCACTCTGTCATAATGTGTTTGCATTCCCCTTCTTACTCTGTGCCAGTTTCTTGTCTGGTCATGAAAACAAGTGAAGGTGTCATCCTGTGCAGCTGCACACCAGTGACCCCATAAGAAACTTCTGCCATTGCGGTGTGCTTGCTAAAAACCAACGCAGCCTTCGTCTTACAGGCGCACGGCTGTGAAGGCTGGGGGCAGAACGTTTCCATCGGGGGGTAGTACGGTCTCTCCACTCACTGGGGCCAGCCACAGATGGCGATGGGCAGAGGCACGAAGGGAAGCTGCTTGCTGCACAAAATAGGCAGGAAGCTTGGAGGGTGATGGACTACACCATATGTCTCTCTCTTGAGTATGAAACCATGTGGCAGCAGATGCTCTGCAGGACCTGGGAGAACCTGGTTCTGAAGAGACAAGAGAGGCCAAGGAGGTGGTTGGAGGTCCCTGGACCCTGCAGTCCATGGAGCTGGAGCTGAGCCAGGGACCTGGGCCAGAACCTGCTGCTTCTCTTCAACAGCTCCCCATCACTGCCCTCGGTATTGCTGGACACCAGTCTGAAGCTCAACACTGGGTCTTTGATCACAGTGTAATATCAATCCTTTCAGCCGAAAGCATTTTGGCACATGTAGCTGGCTAAAACCAGTTTGAGACAGGACCACATCACGTCACCTGCCCTCTTAATACATAATAAGAATATATTTGCTGTGCATATATGCAATGGCCCCAACTCACTCAGATTCACCAAAATAAACAGCAGACATTTGACAGCTGTTTCTGCAGATGGCATAACTAAATTTTATTGTTGTTTCACACTTGACTTCAATAGAAAAAGGTGACATAATTGCACCAGTATTCGCGAGGCAGCTTTAATTCATTTTATAAAATAATCAGAATAGAATTCCTTTACTTAAATTATGTGTTGATTGCTTTTGATTCTTGATCTCTATTTCTCCTCAATTGCTTATTCCCTTCTTGATTTCTCCTCTCATGTTGGCTTAAAATACATTTTTCATAGAAAGATAGCATACCAGGTTGGAAGGCACCACAAGGATCATATGGTCCAACCTTTCTTGTCAAAAGCACAGTCTAGACAAGACGTCCCAGCACCCTGCCCAGCTGAATCTTGAAAGTGTCCAGTGTTGGGAACCCATCACTTCCCAGGGGAGATTATTCCAATGGCTGATTGTTCTCATAGTGAATAATTTCCCTCTTGTGTCCAATCGGAATCTCCCAGGAGTAACTTATACCCATTACTCCTTGTCTTTGCCACGTGACTCCTTGTAAAAAGGGAGTCTTCATCTTCTTTGTAGCCACCCTTTAAAGACTGGAACATGGTGATGAAGTCTCCCCTAAGCCTTCTGTTCTCAAGGCTGAACAAGCCCAGCTATCTCAGCCTTTCCTCATATGTCAGACTTCCCAATCCTTTGGTCTTCTCTGTCACCCTTCTCTGGACCTTCTCCAGCCTGTCCACAACTTTTTTGTATAGTTGCCCTGAAGCTTGCTTAAGGGACTCAAATATTGCTTCATCAGCCTTATTGTCTTGGTTTGGAGGTCGGTAGCAGATGCATACTGTAAGATCCCCTTGGAGATGACCCCTTGGATCTTGACCCAGAGATATTCAATAGGCCTTCCATAATTGTCATACTCAGCTTCTATACATTCCAGGTTCTCCTTAACATAAAGCAAGGTTCCTCTTCCTATTCTTGCCTGCCCGTCCTTACAAAACAGGCAACATCATGATCCTCCAGTTATGTGAGTCGTCCCACAATGTTTCAGTTATTCCTATGAAACCATAATTTTCTGACTGCACAGAGAGCTCCAGTTCCTCCTGTTTGCTCCCCAGGCTGTGTGCATTGGTATACACACATTTAGGATGGTTAGTCTTCATGTTATCTTCTTGGGAGGCAGCTAAGGAACATTTGTCACTGCTCTGGTTGTCCTGGCTGATTCCTCAGTTGGTTGCAATGCCGTGAGCTTTACCACTTTGAACCCCACTCTCTGAGTCCTTCAGTTTAAAGCTCACCTCACCAAGGTTCCCTGCATTTCTACCTCCTTTCCTTCCTCCTTCCCTCCCTTCCTTTCTTCCTCCCTCTTTTTGTTTGTTTATTTCTTTCTTTAGTTCATTAAAACAAACAAACAGAAAGTGGATTTATTTTTTTTCCAACTGTCTGTCCTAAGGAAATAGTACATGAGAGAACACTGTCTGGCCATCAGTCTCCCTAGTTTCTACAGTGAAAGTTATAAAAATAACAAACTCTTACAAGTTGCATGCAAATCAATGACCAAGTGAAGATATCCAAGCTAGGAACCCGCTGAGGCAAAGGCCGCAGTGTACATTTTAAGTCATTTTTGCAGTTTGGTATGCTGTCAAGACAAACTGCAAATGGGTATCAGCCAGATGATCACTGTCTGTGGTGTTTGGGCTCTGAGTGGAAATAGAGACAAGGACAGTGGGTACTGATTTATAGGAACTCACATCACATTCTTTCTGCTGTTCATTGGACAACTTGCTTTCTAAATTTCCTAGAAGACATTTTATTTCAGTAAAAATAAACTAAACCGCTACATACATGGTGGGGGGGAGGAGGGGAAGATAGCTCTGAGAAAGGGAAAACACAGCAATGAAAGAACATAGAGAAAAAGATTTTGTAACTAAATGCTGGCTCAGAATTGTGAACAAAGAAACTGTTTCCTGCTGTTTCATTCCTGTTTTGTCCAAGGAAAGAGGGTTTTGTGTACCTTCTTCATAAATACAGCAGGACTGCAGTAAGGAAATACAGGTCTCCGTTACTAGCTTTTTTTCTCCTAAACATCCACAAGATGTTTAAAATTGGCTAGCCATACAAGTGAAAAAGGGATAATAGCTTTGTGAAGTGAACCACAATGACCCCGACATTGCACAGACCTGGTGTATGTGCACTATCTTAACGCTTCACTTCTGTTTATTTTATATGTGTTGTCGTGTCAGAGCTCTGACAAGGCTGGAGCTGAGTTTCCATTCGCCTGGAAACAATTAACCCTTCCAAGACTGACAACCTTGTTGAAATTAACAGAGCTGAACCTAAACATCCTCCTTTCCTCTCTACCTTTCTCTGCACCTGCTCTCTCTCTCTACCGTGTGTTATAACTTCTAAGCTCTCCTGTCCTCCGGTAGCATCTGCAGTACTGATGGCTCCAGACCATTAAACTGGAGTCCAGGAAATTCCCAATTGTACTTTGAACTGTGAAATGCTAGTGGCTGAGAAACTTTGGCTTCATTGTTTTTCCCTTCTGATACTGAACTTCCAAGGTATGTTGGTCTTTTTTTTGTCAGATTTGTCTCTCCTAAAACAAAAAGCCTGTTGGTTTTGGTTTGGGTTTTTTAGTTTGTCTGTGGTTTTTTGTTTGGTTTGGTTTGTTTTTGTTAACTGAAGTTGATATGGCCATGTAGCTCATGGTTTCTGGGATCTGGCCTTTAGAAAAGCAGCACTCCAGATCACAGTTAAAGACTGTGAGAGACATTAAGCAGTACTGGCATCTGCTTTAGTACACTTTGATATTTCTGCTCTCATCTTGTTGTCTTCAGTAGTTGCCAAAGAATTTTCTTGACTCCCAACATGGGGCTCTTCACCCTCATTGTGATGAAGAGGATTTCTAGTGCCAAGAAAGACAATCATATGGATCGAGTGCATCATGACTCAGTCCAAAAAGAAGTAACAGATTATTCTGCTTTCTGAGTTGTTTCAATAACCTTACCCAAATTTCCAGCCCCAAAATGCTGATATCTCTGTTTATCAGATTTCAGATGTCCTTTGCTTGATCGATGCACTGGACACTGTCCAGTGACTTCAGCGTTAAGGAAGTTTCCTTTATTGAATGATATTTTCATTCTGTCTCCACGATTCCCCATCCCACACCCCCTCAGGACTTTATAACATCCTTGCTCTATTTTGGCTAGTGATGTCAGAGGCAGAACAGTTACCATGGAGAAGAAGGGGACAGACTCCACTGAGACGGACACAAGCTTAGCCTAAATCTACAGCAAACTTGTGATTCATCGGTCAAACTGAGAGTCACCATTAATGGCTTGCAAAAGGGGTCGTAGATACTTTTTTATTTTCATGTATGTGATGGTGGAGAAGTTTGTTAAAAACTTTGTGAAAGTCTGGGTAATGTTTACATCATAAGAAGCCACAACACATGTTAATAATGAGTAAGTGGAACAATATCAGGCACCATCTCAAGAATGATTTCAAGAATATGGCTATAGAAACCAAGCTAGAGGGCTGGTGCTTTTCACTGAAAGCAAACACAATTACTCATTGCATACTAGGGTCAATGTTGCAATGATATACAGATAATGCGCAGAGCTCCTTAAATGGGGAGTAAAGAGCAAACCCAACAGTACTAGGTTGTATTAAGGGCATCTCCATGAGGATGCACTGATACATTTCAAAATATTTCTGCTTTCTTTTCTGTTGGTTTGTTAATTTCTAATGTTTGGTTTACTTTTAAAATTTCGCTTGTTATGTGAAACATTTCACTCCTACATAAGCCCCTTTTCTTAACAGCTGTTTAAAACTCTCCATCTTCTATTGTTCTAGGAACACTTTCATAAGGTAAAAGCTGTACAGCAGCCTTCACCTGCATGCATGGCTAAGCTCAGTACTAGGCAGTGCTGTAGGAACATCGTTTGGCTCCAGAACATTCTGACATCCCAGGTATTCACTGGCCAAATAAGTGTTTAAGATCACTGGAAAATCCTATATGCTACCTGAATTTGTGAAAAGCAGTTCAGAAACACCAAGAAACTATTTTTTGGTTATAGAATTCAGCACTGGGGTGTCCTGCAAAAACTTTCTATGGAAATAACATTGCACATTATTTCTTAGGAATAGAAAATATTCTTGTCTTATAAATAATAAGAACAGAGTTCTGAGCTATTTGTTTCCTCTGTCTCCTTTGTGACTGGGAGGATTTTTTGCTCATCACCAGGCTGCTGGGAGCGTTTTTCTCTCTAACGACAGAGTCTAACCTGAAACATCGAATTTAGCTCACAATCTGACACATACAGAACTGCATCCAGTTCACTCTCCTATAACTTCACAATGTTTTCAAAGATGCCAAATATAAAAATGTAGTTAAAATGACAGCAGTAAGAACTCTGAATCTAGGCAAAAAATGCTCATTATTTTACTGTGGAACTTCTTGCCCAGGTGCTATGGTAGATGTAACTGGGTTTTCAAGTGATTATTAGACACAGCTCCGGAGTTCCTGTAACCACTGATTTGTGGAAGGGTTTTCCTGAGGCAAGACCACTCAAGAGTTACCCTGCATGCTGTACTCTCACGCATGCAACACTCTTTGCTGGAAGAGGCAAAGACAAGCTGGGTTTGCACCACCATGGCTGTTTTTACCTTACATTTGCACCAGCTCTGCTGACACAAATCACATGAACCGACTTTGGAAATCCTGGCTCTCATTTCTGTCACTGCATTGGGGCACAGGCAGAGAAGTACGCACCTGCTAACGGGTGCCCCTTTCATCTTGCAGCTCACTGCTGTGAATGCAACCACTCTTTAACAGACTATGTAGATGTAATTGCTGTCGTGCCTTCAGGATCCAGGATCCCCGAGAGCACTCTGCTGTGAACACGGCCGTGCTGGAATGAGGAGCAACACTGTTCTTAGAGCCAGAGCAACCACAACACACTGGTGGAAAGGGCTGAGAACTGCTATCTGGAGGCTGCTGTAACACCAGCATTAATCTTTAGAGTGTTTTTCAAACCGTATGACTCCCTTTAACAGCTAATACCAGCATATTTTAAACCTTTGAGATTTATGGTTGAGAACATTCACTCACAGGTTCAGATGTGATGATAGCCATCCCTCTGCTAAGTCCATGTTTTCTGCAGTGGTGATACTACCCTTTTCACTCTTGACTCCTCTCAGTTGGCCTTGGGAGTCCTTCTCAAGCAAGAAGGAGATATAGTAGCCTTCAAAAACACATGCCAGGGTAGGGAAAGAAAAAAAATAAAAAGAAATAATGAAAGACTCCCAATTGTGCTGCAATTCAAAGGAATATCTTGTTCTTTTTGAGATCCATGAGGGAAACTTAAAATTATTTAGTTTACTTTATGGATTTTTAACTCTTAAGTCAAACAACCCTATGTGAAACAAATTTGCAGAATGAGTGAACCTGCCACAAATCTGCAGTTCAAAGAGAAGAAGAAACACATCTCAAGTTTACCTATTTATTTCCTTCCTGACCTCCCATCTCCCAGGTAAGGGAGCACTCCTGTGGAGTGCTTTTCATTAAGCAAAACCCATTTGTTTGACAGCTGGAACAGAAGTAAACAATCCCCACGAAGCACCAATGTAAATTTGTCTAAGGATGCGTGTTTGTAATGACCAAACCACATTTTGTACTCAAAAGCCACTTATATAACCACGCTGAGAGTGCTCAGAGACTGGGAGCTGTTTCTAGAATAAATGTTTTGTTCTGTTGTCTGGACTGTCCCAGGAAGACCCTGCTGAGAAGATGTTGTTACCAAAGGGTGTCATAAGTGGGTACTCATGGACTGAACCCCTGCCCAAACTGTGGGAGATCTGGGACATGGCATGTCAAAACACTGTTGTGGAAAGTCATCTGACTTTTATTTAATGTGTTTAGAGATGATCTGTTTTATTTCTTCCAAGATGAACACCAACTTCACCAATTTTCATTCCTGGATTTGGTGGAAGATGTAGTATTGCAAATGAAAAAGGATTTTTTTTCTTTTGAAATCCCAACCTTTCCTTTCCTTTACGACAAAGCAAACATTAGGAATATGAAGATTTGAAACAAACAAACAAACAAACCGACCAACATAATTTTTAAATTTCACTAAGATTTTTTATTTGCTGATCAGGTTTACCCATCAACAATGCAAAGACCCTTGTCTGTGCCCCTCTCCACCCTATTTCTGCCAAAATCCACCCTCCTCAGGATTAGACGTCACTGCCTGAAGGCTCTCAGGGCAATGATTCCCAAGATTATGGATTCACAGTTGCCTCAAAATGAACTATCTCAAAGTGGCTACTGGTGCATGTCACAACCCACATGCTTACCACAAATTGGGTCTGGCAAATCAAGTATGACCAACCTTCTTCTGAGTGAGCCATGTATTTTTAGTATACTTGTCATTGCTTGTTCCACTCTGCTGTACTCCATGTCTGTCCTGAGGGCCTTGATACTTAAAGATAATGCTTCCCTCCTCCTTTCTGATTTCAGGTGCTCCTGGGTGTTAACTTAATCAGCACGTTTGCATCTCTTTCCGCTGTGTTCTGCACATTCCCTTGGACATGAGAGCTGTGCTGCTCTCGCTCCTGCACAGCAGCAATGCTTTTGGGCTTGGGGCTGGGTGCAAACATGTCCCAAGAGGAGATTCTGGCCCTCCTCTCTTTAAGGATGAGAGCTCTTTTGATGAAACAGTTGCTGGAAAACCCATTTTCTCATGGCACCTCACTTTGGCTGTTAGCAAATGGTCACAAATGAAGCCCAGATCAATACAGGGCCAAACTAGAGGCCCTCAGGGATGCACACAAGAAGCAGGGGTGCAGCCCTGGCTCTCCTGCGGCCCAATAAAGGCTCTGCCCTGGTTGCAAGGAGCTGAGCTGTACCTAGCCCTGCTACTTCAGGGATGTTGCAGCATGCCTTGCCAGGAAACAAATAGCATTTACATGAAGAGCAATTGTCCTCAGGAGCCCATATCTACTGGAAACCAATGTCCATGTGTTTAAGGACTAGAAGTCCCTTTGATGTAGAGGAGGCCAGAGAGAAATACACTGTTCAATGGCAGGGTGTGCTTATCTTGGCAGATGCGGTCCCTTTTTCCTACTTTGGCAAACGTGTAGCTGGACAACAGCTGGCATCTTCTTACTGTGAACAAGCAGTGACATTTTTAGTAGTGGCTGCAAGCTGTATTTGGCCACAGCCCAACCCTGTTTGCTGCTGCTTTGTCACTGTTTGTGTCTCCTGGGTTTTTTTTCCCAGTCAGGGCACCAAGCCCCACCACCTATCTCCTGCTGCACCAGGGTGGCCTGTGATCCATAGCTCCAAAGCTGGCTGCCTGCACTGGCCCTGTGTGCTGCTGTCACTCCTAGGACTGCCGGACTGTCCACTGCTTGGGGCAACCTTACACCAGCACAGGTGTAGGTGGCCCTGTGGCACGTGCTAATGACCCTGGCCATGGTGTGCTGGACCTGCCTCAGCCCCCATCAAGAACCTGCACTGGCTGCAGAGTCCCCAGTCCCTCCCTAAGCACCTCTTTTCTGATCCCCTTTCTTCAGCCTCACTGAGGTCTCCTCTGCTTCTCCCCACAGCAACCCCACTCTTGTCTCCTTAGCTACTGTCTTATCCTCTGGCATCTCCGCAATGTCCCTTCCCCGATCTTCCTTTTTGACGCAGGTTCCCCATGACCTTTCTCATATTTCCTTCTGCATAATCTGTGGCAACCACCAACATCAAACACCTAATCTCTCCTACCTCATCTGCCCTTCCTTCTTTCTGGCACTGTCAGCGATGCCACCCTCCCCTCTGTCCTATAGGTGCCAAAAACCAGTGTGACCTTCAGCTCCCTCTTCCCTCACCTCCTTCCCTGACTTTATAATTAATTCCTGCAGTTTCAGCTCAGCAGCAGTCCAGGGGTGGCAGGAGCCTTTGGATAGATCCGGCCCCAGGATAGGGGCTGGTTCTGCACGCCTGTACACGTACTATAAACAGAGGCTTGTGCCAGATGCTGAGACCAGAAAGCAGGGGTTCACTCAGCCATAAGTCCTTTTTAAAATAAAAAAGAAAAAAAAGGATGGTGAGAACTTACAGCCATTTTCCTATTTTGGGTTGTGGGAAATTGCAAGTCTCACTGGTTATTTATGCTAGTAGTGTTTTCAGCTGGCAGTTCTCAGGGGTCTTTGGGAACAAGCAGCTACAGTCTCTTCTGGCTGAGGGGCTTGGTGATTTATGACTTATAGATGAGTGCGTGCACACACACACACAAACTCATGCACATATCAAAAGTGGCAAAGCCCAAGCAATGCACCAAAACTGCACGCAACTGCACAGTCCCACAACACTTCCTACCTTCAGAAACAGAGCACTGGAACAGGCTGCCCAGGGAAGTGGTGGAGTCTCCTTCTCTGGAGACATTCAAAACCCGCCTGGACATGTTCCTGTGCGACCTCACCTAGGTGTTCCTGCTCCAGCAGGGGGATTGGACTAGATGATCTTTTGAGGTCCCTTCCAATCCCAAACATACTGTGATACTGTGTGATACCTTACTTACAGGTCCTGTGAGGAACTGTCAGAGGGAATGGCATGTGGCCATCTTCACCATCCCAGAAAAAGTCCACATCACCAGGCTCTATCCTGCAAGGCAGACTCTGCCACTGCTGATCAGGTCTGCTCCAGACAGAGTGAGTCAACTCTGGGCAATAAAGTATTAGCAAAGCTTCATTCCCACTGATCCAGCTTTAGTCATCCTTACTAATACAAACTACAACCTCAGGGCAAATGCTAACATAACATGAAATGGAACTGGGCTCCTTATCTGAACACCCTACACAGATCCCACTCCCTGAAAGCCTCCACCACCGGGGCAGTGTGACCAGCTCAGACTGGGGTATACACCATCTACTTTAAATGCCGTGTCCCTCATATGGTGACTGTGATGCCCTTATAGCACATACGCAGTCAGAAATCAGACCTGCTCCACATAAAATAAGAAAATGCACTGGGCAGGATCATGGGCAGGGGGATACTTCAATTTTGGTAAATGATCCTTGACAGAAATGGGCTTTTCCTTTTTTCTTCTAGAGACTGAGAAGAGGTTTCTGTCCTTCTAACTCTATCCTTGGGTATAGACTATGGGTCTCAGAAACATATTTAACCCTCATGGCTCAAAGAAAACCTCCTGAATAGGATTGCTGTAGGCTTAAGCACAAGTGAGCGCTCTTCCAGTAAACTGGAACAATCCCAGCTGTACTGATGATTATGGATTTTATACAGTTTTTTTTTTTTTTTTTTATTGTCTAATTGTGGAATTAGTCTCCAAGAAAACTGCCATGGCCATCAAATGAGCTCAGATCAAGGGCTCAATTTCAAGTGAATTTTTAAAGTGACTTCACACCCTTTGAATTTCTTCTGGCATCCGTCTACCTGGTAAGTACCATACCTTTCCATCCATTCAGCAGAGTTCTGTACAAACAGTAGGTAAGAAGCAGAAGTTAGGCAGAGTGGCAGAGGGCACTCCCATGAGGGATGGAGCTCATAGCCCTGCTGTCCTAAATAGCATGAGGAGAGTACTGCTGCAAAGAGGAACGGGGCACCGGGCACAGGACCGGTCCGCTTCCTTGACTCTTCTGCAGACATGGAGGCCAAGAGAAGAAAACACAGGTGTGGGGATGGGAGGCTGGAGAGCTGGGGCTGAGCAGAGTGAGTCCTTATGAAACAGTTGGTATTTCTCTGCTTGCCTCCTTGGAACCAGCTGTGCGTTTTTTCTAAAGCAAATCTCTCATTTGAGCTGCTTGAGAGCAAGCGCTGAGGAGCCCCTATTGTAAACACCACACAAAAACACAAAGAAGAAGGCCCAGAGTCAAAAATATTTCCGTAATAAAACTGTCAAGGGGAAATGAGAGGCTGGAAACCTTTGCAATGTCAAGTAATTAAGTAAAGATCAGTGACATCTCTCCAAAGCAGTTGAGATAAACCATCTCCTTAATACTCTAATTAGAAGGGAGTGGTTTGGTGTGAGATGTACATGTGGACCAGGGGAGCAGGAAACCCAGTGAAGAAAACCCAGGAGCTGCAGGGGTCGGGTGCATGGCTTGAGCTCCTGCCAAGGAGCATAGAAATCCCTGCTCCCCTTCGGGCTTCCCAATGCTCCTTTTACAGTCTCTCCAAATTAGGTCACTCCCACCCAGCCTACAAGTAACAGCTGCCAACACTGGACCACCCAGGACAATGGGGAGGAGGCTAGCAAAGATGAAGCAAAACCACAGATGATATTATGCAAAGGGGGATTGGGCAATAGAAACATACACAACAGTGGACAAGGGAAAACAAAAGGTCTTCATAGATGATGGTGAAATGTGATCTCCAAGCTGTGGCCCAGCCTAGGGTGGGAAGTCCTCCCAGCACAGTGCTCTGTGCAGGTACCCACCCCAGGCTGGTACATGGGGGTCCATCACCAGTCTCGCTGCACTTGCAGCACAGTTAGTCCTCAGCAAGGGTGTTTTTCTGCCAACAGAGGAGGATTCACTCTGCCAAAGGCATTGCTTGGTTCTGCCCAGCTGAGAGAGCTGTCCCTGTGCTCAGCTCTCATTAAGGATTCACCAGCAAGGAACAAAATGAGGCCCATGCTATCAGGGCCCCAGATTATTTCTTAGTTAAATACAGATAATCCCCCCAAACCTGTGAGCCATTTGGGATTTCATCTTCTCAGGACTGGACCAGTGGATGTTTCGCTTCTCCACCTCCGGAGAGCCACACAGCTTTTACCAGGGGGCTGGCTGCCTGAGACAGTGAAGAATAACAACAACAGGTTACTGAAATCCAGTTTCTCTCTTTCCTTCTGCTCTTCCCAGCTTCCCGGGCCACAGGGAACCCTACCAAGCATAAGACAAATGAGAACCAGGCCTTTCAAGTGCAAACAGTGATGCACTGGATGGTCTTACAGTTTCTCACAGGAATTCAGTTCACCTTTGAGTTTGCAAAGAGAGTCCAGCCAACAGGCACAAGAATACCCTCAGGCTGGTTATTTCTCTTCCTCACTATAATTAGGAGAAGGCACCTACTTGATGGAGAAAAATCACTTTTGGTTCAGCTCGCAGAACTGAATGAAGCAGACTGTGCCCCCTCAAAGCCACTCACGTACCTCATGGCTCAAAGGAAAGGCACAGATTATTGTAGGACTCAGAAGAGGATCTATGTTTTTGAACAAATCACCTGCTGTTTTTAGCCCAGACACCGTGGCATAAAAGTCCACTAAACGAAATAACAGATAAAACACACATGTGGAAACCAAGACAACCAAGAACTGATAGACTTCAAATGACAGAAATAACCCCAACAGATCAATACCAGACCAGGCAACCCAGAAAAACCTGCAGTCTCAAATAGTCTTCTGTTGCATTAAGAGCAGAAGCTACTTCAATTTCAGAAATGATAGAGTCATTCACATGCCAGGTATAAAATATGAACACCAGACACTTGGCATTGTACAGCTACCTGACAAAGGCATTAAGTTGGTTGGACTCACTTGAAGCACAGTCTTTTTATATTTTCAAAACACCAAGTTCCATGCAAGTATTGAGGCTGCCATGGCAACATGGTACATTTGTTCCTGAGTGTCATTTTCCATCACAATTGTTGTTTGTTTGGTTTTTTTTTTTCAGAACTTTGCCTGACTTCAAAACTTCGGTTGCTGAGGCAACATGTCCCTTTAAAGGGAAGCGATTGGCTGTGCCCATCTGTGCCAAGGCAAGGGCTCTTCTTTGAAGACTGACATGCTATGGCAAGGGGGGAGGTGTTAGGGAGGCTAAAAAGATAGCTGGGGAAGCAGGGGGAGAGGAAGGAACTGTGCTGAGAAGAGGCTGTGGAGGGGCAACACACGCCTTCGCCTGAGGCAGGTGGGACCGGCTCCGAGTGGGAGGCTCCAGGCTTAGCACCGGTGAGCTAATGTGCCACATCACATCACTAGGGATATTAAAAGTGATCTCAGCAAAAAAAAAAAAAAAAAGAAAAAAAAAAAAAAAAAAAAAAGCTTTGTATTCAATGCATCCTGTGAGGTTCTCGTAGAGGTGCGTGGGTCCTCACAAGACCTCTACAAGAAAGGAATTTGTCACTGGGCTTGTTTGATGCAAGAAGTAACCAAAGCAGAGAGAGCTTGAATGAACTACCAAAGGTCACACAGTAAATTAGTGGCTGATATGGGAATAATTCCCCGGAGGTGTTGTGTTTCATTCGTAAGATCATCATTCCTCTGATATTTAACTTAGGCTTAAACAGAAACCCATTTACTTTCTGCAGAGAAGCACTGCAATCACTTTTTCTCTCACTAACATATTACAGTCCTCACCTCTGTTATTTGTCAATGTATTTTGGCTGAAATGCCCTGAAGCAGGCACTCCTTTCCTTCCAGACACTGAGGTCCGGATCCACGTTCTTCCTGAAATCCTGCTGCAATAAACATGTTAGCCACCAACAATCATAACAGCTCTGAGCAGCTCTTTAACTGGGGTCATTCCTCCCTCCCTCTTGACTGGAAACACAGAAGGGGACACAGCACCACTTGGTTGCCTGCGGGCTCCAGCCAACTCAAAACCACAGCGAGCGGCTTTGGGAGGAGGACCCAGCAGGGTGGCTGAGTGAATGTTGAGCAGAAGCTGGTGGCTCTGAGGAAATGCACAATATGAGGCCATGTACGCACCACAGGAATGGGCACAGGGCTAGGAGCACACAGGGCAGGATGAGAACAGGCAAGGGATGGAGAGGACAATACCATGGAGGTGAGCATGGCTCACCGCTGCTGCTAATGCAGGGACTGAGAGTGAAACCTGGGAAATCAGTACTGGGAAGACTATCCTGCCACAAATCAGCATGAGAGTGAAAATTAGCCTTCATTTCATTAAAGTCACTGAGGAGACATAATTGAAGCAACAGCAAATATAGATCAGCCAGGCAAAACGCTTCAGAGGGGATTTATTCACCATGTCACTGGCCTCTCGTGGAGCAGAGTGTTCCACACAGGGGGCTGTGATTCAGCCCGTGAGGAGAGGAAGGCTTGAGATGGTAGAAAGGTGGGAAAACAAGAGCTAACAACAGAAGGAGGGGGATATTACAGAGGTGAAAAGTCAGGGCTCACATTTCTCTGCCTCTTAAAGACCAGGGGAGAGTTCAGGAGGATTAAAAAATGCTGTGGATGTGTGGCATCTATAGGATGAAGGAAATCCCCATGAGCAGAGCCTGGGATTAAAGAAGCTGTATTTCATTCGTCCTTCTTCGCTGTTAAGTCTTGTGCACCTTGGGCTAAGACATGCTGTTTTCCTGTGCTCCAACTCTGTTCTCTGTAGGAGGGATGACCAGGTTTGTCTGCCACCAAAGGGTTTGAAATGATAGATGTGTTACTGATTGCAAGGTGCCAAGTCACTGCTGGGACTAGGAACCAGTTTAGATCTGAGGAGTGAGGTTGCACAGGCATGTTTTACACAACATCTCCCCTCCTGCCTCTCAGCAGCCCTGCTAGCCTTGTATTTCCCTTGTCTCCACCAGCACCCATTGATATTCTAACATACACACACTGTCCAGTTAGGCTTCAACTGCACCAATAGCCCTTTGCTTTGCTGTCACCTTCACTTGAGGAAGCCCACAAAAGCGGCCAGAAAAATCAGAGAAGCTAGCTCATTTAGAGCAATTTGAGCTCTAAATTCGGGGCTGTACACATTTCACCTACGCCTTACTGCTCACTGAGGGATGCAGAACAGAGCCACTTACATGCTTTCTTATGTAATAAGCAGGTGGTTTACATGCTTAAAACAAATTATCACTTCAACAGGGGTTCTCAAAAGCCCTCGGCTATTGCAATGCCTGTAAGCCAGCATCTTTCACAGCCTGGAGATGTGCACAGTAGGTGCTGCTGAAAAGCAAAGCCAATAAGCAGATACAGGGTTGGTACCAGCTATCGCTTGACCAGAGGGCACGGCTGATTCATTAGGCTAGCTCCACATCTCCACTTTGCAGCCTGTGTTTCAGCATCCCAGTTCCAGACTGATGGTGACTCTGATGCCCGTGTACAGGTCACTGGAGATTAGGCTTTGATTTCTTTCCATTTCAGCAATTTGTAGCTGACTGCATAAGCAGAGACAGACACAAACCCACTGCCTGGATCACCACCTGCCTGTTCCAAATCTGGGTCACTGTGGCATTTAAAAGCACGAACAGCCAATACAGCCCTGCCAGGCAGAAGCAAAGAAGGAAACCAAACATGAGAAGTGCTCTTGATATCGAAAGAGAAAAATACAGACAGGAGGCAACTGGATTTGTCTTTCTCCTGCATTTAATTGTCTTTGATAGTTCCTTCCCAAGGGTGTTAAATTTCAACTGCCTCTTCCGTGTTGACGGAGGAGTCTAAAAATGGCCTATGGTGATTGCACATCTGGCAGGGAACCCCTCAGGGGCTGCATCCTCTGCATCCTGGAACACTTTCTTCTGTCCAAATGATCACAAAAGCAGCCCAAGGAGTGGCTCCCATGTTGAAAACACTTCTCTGGTGATTTCCAGGGATTGCCCATGTCCCCAGACTTCTCTTGCCTGGGCACTGACTACAGGGAGTTTCCCTCACTGGTCCTGGATGTCTCAGAGCTTTGGCAACGCCACTTGGCGTCTAGCAGCGTTTGCTGAGGTTATGAGACTGCAAGGCAGTGCACTGCCTCCGCTCTCCCATGGGTGATGCAAAACATCTCTGGGGTGCAGATGAACCAGGTGGAAAAGCTGAAGGAGGCCCTATAGCTCCTGGTATATTCCAGCACATGGCAGAGTTTGAAGAAGCCCTCAGGACCTCTTTCCTGCCTGATGATTCTAGTGTGGGGGAAGTGAGTTCTCTCCCATGCTCAAGCATCTGAGAATTGCCTGGGAGTCTCTGACTCCCAAGGGCAGCTGCTGGATGGCTCAGCAAACAAACGAGCAACTGCAAACTCTATCTGGACATCAGCCATATTAACCATGAGTGCTGCTCTCCCCTGTGGATACAACAGCTGCCCATTGGAATAAACAGGAAACCATTTTATCCTCTGAGGAGCAAGAAAGGTGAAGGGGTCATGACTGTAAATTGTGTGTCTCTGGGTTTGGGGCATGCAGCATGAGCCACAAACAAATAGGTCTTCTGTTTTTTCTCATAGAGCAAGGACTCAGATGCTAGGCTTCTCCTTCTGAGCTGGTTCTCTGACCTAACGTTACCCTTTTCTTTAGTACAAGAGACAAAACAGCAGAAGTCCTAGTTTCTCCCCTGAGGTTTTGGAAAACAGTCATATAGCATGGCATGGGGAGGCACTGCGGCAATAAGCCCGCCGGGTCATGTGAAAAACAGACATGGATCTATCTTGCCTGATTCTTCATGACCACACTTGTCTGTTTTGTGTAGTCCTGGCTATGAATACCTGTGCTTCTGTGCTTTGCCTTCCTACTAGTTGTTAGTGTCTGTCGGGGAAAACTTTGAGCCCCTTCGGGATCGACATTTCATGGCTATTTTAGAGTCCTTACTTTTCCAGCCTCTTGGAAAGCAAATCAGTTTTACATCAGTGAGAATTTGCTTTTGCCCATGGAGTGCTTTGATTGCTGAGCTCCTTGGCCAGACCTCTAGGGCTTGTGTCATGCAGGAGGTCAGGTGAGCTGTGCCAAAAGGGGCATTCTGGCCTCAACAACTCAAGCTTCTGTTCAACTCAAGACTGGGGAAGCTTCACCCTTTCCACCTGATGTGTCTATTACTGTAAGTTGCACCTGCTTGTTAATAGGATACAGTAAAGTGATGTTGGTGCAGCGTGCCAGTAGTGATGTTACTGTGGAAACCAGGATATCTTAATTGCCTGGCTCAGGAGAAGCCAGGTAAATCAGCACATTGTAGTTCACCCATTGCAGAAACTGTGATGCTGAGAGATCTGGACTGAATATCAGGTACACAAGGCTCTACCACTGAGCAGTTTGTGAGCACCATGTTCCCCTCTTTATGTCCTTTGGTTCTCCCCAACCCAGGCCCTCACCCTTCACTTGCTGGACCCACACGGACGACGAACTTCCCAGACTGGTGACAGTCTCTGCACTCCTGGTCAGACCACCAAACATCTTCTCATTACAATACACAAACTGAAGATAACTGATAATATTGAATATGTACCATATTCTGGTGTGAGGGTCTAGGATAGTGATATTACCTGTAAGACAGATGACCTGTCAGCTGTCTCTCTAAAAACCTTATAAATATCTCGAGCACTGTGTGTTTAACTCCGTAGTCCTAGTGATATACCGACATTAATCTTTATGATCACTTGCGACAGAGTCTACAAAGTACCAGGTGCAGGCTGAGACCTGACAGATCCCATCAGGTGAAGGCTTTCCAGAAAGAAAAGATGCCTATGTATCTATTTATAGATGCCTATTTATACCACCAAGGTGCTGGATGCTGATGAGCACACAGCATGTGGCCAGCTGTGGATAGACCTGCTTTCCACTCAGCAAGCAGTTCATGGGTCCTTTGATCAAGGCAGGCAGGATAATGTTCCTGCTTTCTTTCCAAGGGTCCAAAAGTGTGTGGTGCAAGAGCATATAAACCAGTGTTGCCTGGCTTTTCTGGCCAGATATCTGTGTGCTTTCTGGCCAAATTGCCCACAGAGGAGTCCACAAAAAGGGAAAAAAAGTATTAGAAACAAAAGAGGCAGTGAGATGAGGTAAAGATCAAGAACAGGGAGAAGAGGTGGGCCATCTTGGCTGGATGAAAGCCGAAGGGCAGGGAGAAGAGGAAGCAGTGGATGGTCCAGGGGATGTTCTCTGATGCATGTCCTTTGGTGTCCTATTCCTAATGGGCAGCCCTGAGAGCAGATCCAGCATGTTATACCCCTATGTCCTTCCTGCCCATGAAGCCAGCAGGCTTGAAAACAGAAGTGGGAGGCTTGTGCTGGGCACTCTGCAAGGTGGCCAAGAACTGACTGTGATGGCCAGGCAGGTGACTAGGAGGGGATGAGCATGCATAGGAGGAGAGAGAGTAGGCATAGAGCATGCAGTGGAGTGGAGGAGGAGAAAATGGACTGGCTGGCATTGCTGGAAGAGACCTGGAGCAGAGTGTGCAGGAAGGAGAGAAGGATGTTGCAAAAGGATGGGCAAAATGAGACAAAGAGCAGTAGCAGGCATTTGTACATTTCAGTTGTGGGAGAATGAGTGGTTCGGGATTTTGAAGGAACTTATCCCAGAATTAGGGAATACAGGCCATTAGTCAAACTTCCTGAAGGAACTGAAACTCAGCATGAGACATCCCCCCAGCAGACCACGTCACAGGCACCCAGACCCATGACACGTGAGCCATTCTGCAGGGTAATGTCATGGCAGCATGGCATTGCTGCACCACGGTCTCCCTCCCAGAGACTTCTCCTTTTGTCTCCTACTGTTTGCTGGCACCATCCGGAGCAAAGCACAGGAATTTCAGTTCTCAGCCTGGGGAGGATTGGATAGGCACTAGAATGTGTCAATGTTATTTATGTCAGCAGGTAGACTCTGCCACTGAGACTGGGCTAAAATCATGGTAAGAGGTGGTCTGTGCTTCAAACAGGTTAATACTGAGGACAGGCAAGGAGATGAAGTCACTTGCTTAACTGGCCCAGTAAGTCAGTAGCAGAAAGGTGAAAGGAGCCCCAGCTTTCTTCACTTGAGGTGGGTGCTTGGTGGACCAGCTCAGATTGTTTCTCACGTTGCCTATATCGGCATATTCCACCTGCCAGTGTTTGTCTCACATCCTTGAGCAATAGCCCTCAGGACTCTGTAGTTCAGTTTTGTTTTATTTTATGGAGGAAGTGACACTCTCAACACGCTCAGAGGTTATGTTGCTGCATTGCAACAGCTCTCATCCTACATGGAGATGGAAAAGATCCGAGCGGTGCAGATGTGATGACTCAGCTTTGCTGGATTTTACAGTAGTGAAGCTCCACTGACGTTTCCACAGAGATATTCTTATCAGGTTGGTGTAAGAGGAAAGAGAATCAAACCTAGTGAAGCTGCCCCAAAGTTAGCCACCCAAAGCAAGCCTTCACCAAAGCCCTTCTCCAATACAGCAGTGCAGCATATAGAGAGGAAGGACGTGCACATCTCCCCACTTTGAGATGCCTATGATGCAAACATACCTACCTGATCTAGTTGCCCTGACCTCCTTTTGTAGTCAACAGGAGAAAACCAATGCAATCAGGGCACAGCTTCTCTGGTTTCTTTTAAACATTTACTTTGGATAAAAGAACACGCTAGAAGTGCTCGCTGCCTTGCACTGACACAGAGAGGCCTTGCTCGGACACAGCTCTTGATGTCTGGCCAGATGAATCCCAACACGGCCCTCCCATGGAGAACCAAAAAGGCTGGCAAGAGCCCAGTGTGATGGACCTGTTTGGAGTGAGAAACTCTCCTCCGTTCATGCAGATTGACACATCTCATGCGGAATGACATGCAATCTGCAAGTTCTTCATGGCTCCGACACCAGCCCAAGCTTTAAATCAAAGGCACCTGAGCATCCCTGGTGGCTGCTTGGTTTGGGGTAGTTACACGCATCCAACTGTACTTCCCAAGGAGACAAGCCAAGGGTGGGGAAGAAGCCTCCTGTGCCAGTGGCATAGCAACGAGATAAGGAAGGGACAAGGTCAGGTCTTTAGGCCAGGTAAGAGAACTCTGTGCTGCTCAGCTGTGAAGTGGCTAAGTCTGCCTGGTTTTACTTTCTGTGTTAGCATTGGACTCAGCAGTATTTTTGGTCATCTAAGGACACTTAGACAGGGACTCAGTCCCAAGTCTCAACATGCCAGAACCTCAGGGATATCCAAAAAGCCACCTTCACCAGGAAGTTGATCAAGTAGGTATCATTTGAGGGAAAATATGGTCATCTTCACCAGAAGGACCCACTAATCCCACTAATCAAGTAGATATTGCCAAGCATCTACCCAGCTGAGAACTGCTATTCCTTACAAAATTTCCATCTGCAGTGCAGTGTTCAAAATCAGCCATTACTAATCAATGATCCCGAGTTCCAAGATAATACCAGAGTTATGCACATCCCAGCTTTGCTTCTTGTGATAGAGCTGCATACATTAGTTGCTAAACAATGTTGTTTCAAGCCGTACGTACATTTACATAACCTCATACCATATAATCAACACATTTCACAGCATGAAGAGATCAATCATTCTGATCCTCATCACAGAAATATACCCCTGCTCCCTATCATGTCATGGAAATAACAACAAAAAAATTAACAAAAAGAATTTCCAACCTCCGTATCTGCTAACGCCCAGCCTAGCTTGATGTACCTCGAGATGCTGACTCTTTTAAAACCTGTGGGCACCACATCACCACCACTGGCAGTCGGCAGCTGAAATCCACCCATGTGCTACTGCGTCAGCACAGAACAAAGATCATGGGCAAAGGCCAGGGGGAAGGTCTGCGGATGGAAGAAAAGAAGGAAACGAGAAAAACAAGACGTGTGATAGAAACGAAGCCATTTGCACTGTGTTCCCCTCCCCAGTCCCCTTCCCAGGACACTCTCTGCCCTCCCTGGCTTTCTCCATCACAGGGTGCTCTTTCCAAGCCTGGGAACGGAGGCTCACAGCCTCTTCCAGAGGCAGCATTAACAGCAAACTGTGGGTACCAATCCCATGCTCATCTCTGTTTACCTTGCTCTTGCTGGACCTCTGGAAGAAGGACCATAGACAGGTACTGTCTACATCTCCAAAGCAAAGACAGAGGTACCATGGAAAGGTGGCAGGGACTGAGATCTGTAGGACCCATTACCACAGCACTAAGTGGGCCACAGCATGTGGAAGGAAAACAGCCATGACACCATGTTGCGGCTTTGGGGCCATGTTGACCCTGTGTGCCGGTTTGACTGAAAGTGAATTAATTTTCTTCATGCAGTTAGAAACTTTTCTTCTTCATAGCTAGCAGTCATAGCTTAGATTCAGTTTGAGAACAAGAAGATAACACCCAGGACAGAATTGATGTTTTTCTCCAAGTAACTTTCCAGTGGTTTTGAGTTGGAACAAAGAGAATGCAAGAACTTACAAGCAAGAACTTGAAAGCAATCTTAGTTGCTGTCTGGGAGCCAAGGTCTTTCTGGGCTCTCTATCTGCAACTATGAGGCAGCTGGGAAGGGCGGCATGGATGGGGTAGACCCTGACTGGCATCTGGGCTGATCAGTGAGATTATTCCATGCCATTGGCATCATGCTTCATCTTTAAGGAGAGTCGGGTTTTTCTGACTAGGGACCAGAGCCTCTTCTCGTTCTGCTTCTTCCCCGTTGAGTTACATTTGGGAGTTCCTTTAGTTCAGCCTTTTGCCATCCTACCATTTGCAGCGGCCTCTGGGCCCTTCTGCCTTTTTCCCTCTTCCTCTGGGATCAGCTGTTTGGGATCAGGCTGCTCGCTTCCTGGGACAGAGTTAGCATTGAGTATCTTTTATTTTATATTCTATTTTTGATTTAATATATAGTACTGCTACTAATAGTATATTAGTATTAGTGTTATTTTATTAAACTGGTTTTATCTCAGTCTATGAGCTTCTCCCTTCCCGTTCAATTCTCTCCCATTTGGGGGTGGGGAGTGGGGTGTGAGTGAGTGGCTATCGTGGCTTTGAATTGCTAGCTCAGGTTAAACCATGACAGCAAAAAGGCGCCCAATGTGGGGTGAAAGGGGCTAAAATTCAGCACCAGAGAAGGGCTAAAATTTGGAGATTTTGGTGGGTTTACTGCCATGACTCCAATTCAGTTTTCTTGGAAAGGTGCCAGACCATAGGTTTGAGATAACCGCAGATCTGTGTGCTTTGGACGTCATCTAGCGGTGTTAAAGCAGATTGCACTTATTATATGGGTTTAAAAATGCTGTGGCAAAAGTTGGATCATCTGCTCTCCAAATTGTGTTCAGCGGTACCTTATTAGATCTGGGCATACTTTACCAATACTTCTGTGTGATCTGTCATCTCTGGAAATTGGTCTATAGTGATGGTTTTGCTGTGGCTTAGTACTGATTCTACTTTACAACCTTCAGTTGACAGTGAATTTATATTCCTTATTGTTGTACCTTGAGAGAGGGAATTGCGCCTATGTTTTTTTCAACTGCACGAGCCAAACTATAGAAAAGCTATCTAACAACACCTTCCTTTTTCCGTTAGGACAGATTAAATATGTTTTTTAGAATTTTTAATATCCTTAGGGAGTTGATTGTACCCTGTTGGTATTGTCAGGTCTGCTGCATTGGTGTCATTTCTTGCTAGTGACAGGATTATTTAGGGAGATAATGTTAATTAGGAGGACTGCAACTACTCCAGCTCCTGTGACAGACGTTGCATCTGCTGGAGCCTCAGTAACATGCACAGCAGCTGCTGCAGCTCCCAAGGCAGCCACTGCAGCCACTGCAGACCCAGCAACGGGCATGGCAGCTACGTCAATTCCAGTGACAGTCACTTCAGCCACTCAAAACCCTGTGACGCACTGTGACCACCCGGACTATGGCCATAAGTCAAGCAGATGACAATCCCATGTCAGAATCGGTTGCCCGTGTATAAGAGTCACAAGAAAAGCTTGTGCAACGGACAAGGACAAGGGGGCATTATCATCATCACAAGGTGAAGAGCAAGAGATAATCACTCGATCCTTCTCCCAAGGTGAGCTGCAAGATGTGTGAAAATACTTCAGTTGTCATGAAGGTTGAGAACATTGTAACATGGCTGCTCTGCTGCTGGAACAGTGAAGACAGTGGTCTGGAACTAGAGGGTAAGGAAGCCAGGCAGCTGGGATCTCTGTTGAGGATGTGGCCATTGACAGGGCAATTTCAAAAAGAATCCTGCAGCCTCTGGAGGTGACCTCTGACAGCCATGAAGCCAAGGTATCCCTCCAACAACAATGTTCTATATCATCCAGGGAAGCGGAACACTGTGGAGAGAGGTAACTCGTACCTGAGAGAATTAGCTATGCAGAAGATCATTTATTTTGGCCCAAATAATCAGGAGGGGACAGGCCCGGAAGGAATCAATTGTAAATAACCTGTGTGGTGGAAGTTTGTACAAAGTGCACCACCAGGATAAGCTGGGTTGTTGGCAGGAATGAGCTGGACAAGTAAAGGTGTACAAAAGGTGAATGATGTGGCTGACCAGTTTCGTGACTTCAAGGACAATCTCTACGGGCCTGTGTCTCAGCTGTGGAGAGACCGCCTGAAAAATCCAAAGACCAGTTTGGAAAGCTGTTACTGGAAATCAAAGCACTCAGAGAGGACAGGTTTCAGTCATCAAGTGTACAAATCAATATTTCGGATATTAGGAGTAGGTGTTCTCGATCTCATGAGAGAGGAGATAAAAAGTATACAAAGTGAAGCACACGATGCTCTTTCCGGCGTTTTGTTGGCACTTGCGCCATCTGCTGGAGAAAAGGGTTTTTCTACAGCATGAAAGGCTCTTGGAAATAAATAGAGAAAACTTGCATAAACCAATCGATGCCACTGGAAAAGCAGGACACAAACTAAACTCTGACTGCAGATGAAGAAGCCATGAAAAATATTGTTCTGTGCTTTGGTTGGTTCCATTGAAGTATTAATATCTTGTTTTTCTGTTGCTGTCAGAGAAAGCAAGCACTTGGACTTTTTGGCATGCCTTCATTCAGCTGATTTCACAGGACCCATCTTAGCACTCAATTTAGATCACTTCTGTCATTTAAAAATAATATTTTTAGCTGTGGTAGTTTGATTTTGTGCATTTTTCTTGGCAGATTCTTCTGCTTTTCTTTTTCCATGGAGCAACATGAAGGCACTAGTCTTTGTCTTCCGATTTACATCACTTATCTCAACACCATGTTACTCAGATATGAGCCAAGACCAGAGGGGACACAGCATGGTAGGACACTTTGAGAGAAATACAACATGATGGTGTTACTCACAAGGGAAGAATCCCAAATCCATAGCTGAGGGTCTGCAAGATATTGCTGCATCTTGGTTTGGCTGTCAGGAGACAGGCTGCAGTCTCCTCATACAAGCAAAACAAGTCTCACAAACACATATGCTGAAATGCCCTGCAGTGAGATATTTGAAAGCATAGGTCTTCTGGCTTTCCTCACCCAAACACAGATTTTCAAGAAGACTCATGAGAACACTTATTTTCCCCAATATCTACTGAAGAAGGTCTGGTAGAATCCAAACCCATCCCCTTTGGCAGATAATTGCCTATCCTGATCTTTAACTCATTTGATGCAGGAGATGCCACAATATCTAATTTATTCTTTCTCACCAAGTGGGATGTAGGTAAAGCCACAGAGAATCATTAACTTGGGGTTGTCTTACCCTCTTCTTGTTCCCTAATCAGCCCCATTACCTATTATACATGCTCTGTTCACAGAAACCTACCAGTTGTGGGGCTCCCCTAGCTGCGCAGCCACAATAAGATGGTTGGTTTTAATGGTGAGATAGTGAAGATTCAGTATGCATTTCTCTGGTCGACATGCTGCTTCACAGAGATCTGTTTCCAGCCACCTCTTGCATCCTCCTGCTGCCTCTTCTGTTATACTGGCAGATGTATTTGTGCATCTGCAGCAGAAAGCGTATAAAGTGATGTGGCACACATGAGAAATAAAGCTTTTTTTTTTTTTTCTGAAGGTTTCTTTTCAGACAGATCTGTTCCCTGAGCTAATCCTGAGTAGCTGCACAGGAATGGTGGAATGGTGGTAGTGGGTAGGCAGGGGAAAAGGCGGGATCTGCCTCAGCTATCTGCAAAAGGTGTCCCATTCCCCTCATCATCTCCTCACTGCTGGCTCTAAGCTCTAACGGTGAGACCTTTTTTGGAAGCAGTGTGGTGTTGGAGTGACCCAGCCACCTTGAACAGCTAGGTAATACAGCTGAGCCCATCAAATATCTAACTGAAAGAATGTACTGAGCCAATCTAATGTCCTTTTGAAACAACAGCCTTCCCAGGAGCTGTGCATTCCCAGCCGAGTATTTCTTTGAGCTGGCTTTGGCTCATTTGACAACAGATTTAGCTGATTCAACAGCAGATACTTTTATCTGCTGCTAGTATGACAGCTTGCTTTATCATGCATTCACATAACACGAGACATCACAAGGAAAGCAGGAAGAACACACAGCTGGAAGCAGAGAACTGGAGATGGAAAAGGGGAAATAACCCCTTCTGAAGGCAAGGAACCATTCAGTGGTCTTTTATCATCTAACTGCACCTTGAATGTCCTACTGTTACCTGAGGTATCAGTCACTTGGGTGGCTAAACCCCTGCAGTATCTCCTGTGATAGAACTGGGATCCAAATTCACGGAAGTTTCCCTCAGGTGTCACTTAGGGAGAAGTAAACAGGACATGTTACCACTGATAATTACTTTAGCTAGTCCTAGCCAGCTTTTCCTGTTTGCAGATGAGTTGGGTTGATTGTACTATTGAAGACACTTCTGATGATAATTTGCAAGCTGTTCTGTTTTATAGCTCATTTGCTGTGTTCTTCAAGCTGAACCTGTTCTCTTCTGTGAAAGCTTCTTTGGAAATGTACATCTTGATGTCTGCAGAGAGCATATTTCAGCTGTGTATTTTGCATTCCACTTGTGCAGATAATCAAGGGAATTTCCTTTGTGATAGCAAATACATTTTTTTACTGTGGCAACTTTTTATTTTTGATAAACGACTGAGAAGTGAGACACTCTTTCATCTTATGGCTAATCTTTCCACCACTTTCAAAGCTTTTTCCCCACACAGTTCCAAAATTATGATCTTGATATTTCTTTGCCTATTAGCAGGCATGATTTGCTGTTGTTATGACAGCTTTGATCAATCAGCTCTAGCAAGTAAAGCTGCTGCAGCTCAAGACATCACTTCCCTCTGCTGTTGATGGTACTTTCTTAGCAAAAGTTACTGCCCTTGCAACACAATAAATTGGAGGGATTACAACCCACATTTTAGCGGGTTCAGTTCACAGTCCGGAATGTTAAACTGTTATTCATATGATTGTATCCAGGGGAGACCACAGCATGGGCACACATTGCTCTTTGCAGAAAAATATGGGAAAGGACAATCATGTCTGGAGGACGAGAAGCTGCAAGTAGCTGGGGAGCAGTACTGTCTCACATCATTGTCAGCGTGTGCACATAGAATACGAGTCAAGGAATCATAGAATCATTTTGGTAGGAAAAGACCTTCAACATTACCAAGTCCAACTGCTAACCTGGCACTGGCACTAAACAGTGTCCTGAAGATCCTCATCTACACGTCTTGTAAACACCCCCAGGGATGGTGACTCAACCACTTTCCCAGGCAGGCTGTTCCAATGCCTGACAACCATTTCCGTGAAGAATTTTTTCCTAATATCCAATCTAAACCTCCCCTGGCACAACTTGAGGCCATTTCCTCTCATCCTACCACTTACTACTTGGGAGAAAAGACTGACCCCCTCCATGCTACAACCTCCTTTCAGGTAGCTGTAGACAGCAATAAGGTCTCCCCTCAGCCTCCTTTTCTCCAGGCTGAACAGCCCCAGTTCCCTCAGCTGCTCCTCATCAGACTTGTGCTCCAGACCCCTCACCAGGTTCATTGCCCTTCTCTGAACTGTCTCCAGCACCTCAGTGTCTTTCTTGTAGTGAGGGGCCCAAAACTGAACACAGGATTTGAGGTGCAGCCTCACCAACACCAATACAGGGGGACGATCACTTCCCTAGCCCTGCTGGCCACACTATTCCTGATACAAGAGTGTCTTTTTGGTCCATTCAGGGAGAGAATTGTTTTATGCAAGACGAAAGAGATGACTGCAGTAAAACTAAAGAAACTTTATGGTTTTATCTATGCTTTATATATGCATATCAGCTCTCCATTTTCAGTAAGTTTTGGTTCCAGTTTTCAATGCAAGAAATGCCCCTTTAGAGCCCAATGTCTCTGGCTTCTTCTGCTACAACACAACCCTGTCAAGCCACCTCTGCAGAAAATTCTTTCCAGAAGTTTGTTTCAGTCATTCCTAGTCCCAAAATGTTACATCTCATTAGTCAAAAAGGATGTCATAACCTAAAATAATTTATTTAGATATCTCTGTATGCATTAACTTACATCAACTTTTAAAAGGAAACTCAGGAGATCAGGGGACTGTTTATTTTTTATCCTCAATGAAAACACTAAGAATACTTAACTACAAGATACTTAAATCCTGGCTTGCTTAGGGACAAGTAACCAATTAGATAATTAACCAGCCTTTAAACATAATATCCCAATGATTTCTGATTTGTATTGCACCCTGTGAATTATCATAGGCTCTCAAATGAGAAAAGCTGCCTTCATAGTAGCAGAAACAGCTGAGGCAGCAGAGACTGGTTCAGCTAAATGGAGCACACTGAAAAACAGGACCAACATACTAACCTTCCAAAGATCTTCCCTTTAAAGAGGGGAGAATAGAAAATTGTGAGTCCACAGGAGGCTGCAGAGGTGGGTAATGAGCCACTGAGGCTCAGAGCCAGCCAGTCTCCCAGAGGCTTCAAGACCACTGATAGGCACATAAATAACTCGTGGACCACCTCAGAAAATCTGTGAGGTCTTCTGCCTGAGGGGTTGGTAGCTGTGCATGAAAACAGGACTTTCTTGCTAGTTTGTTTAGGTGTGAAACCTTCTCTCTCAAAACCTGCCTCCCGAGGCAGGGCATGTGGACATTGTGACTGAAGGAGGTGCCTCCTCTCCACCCCACTCCCTTCAGCCCCATTCCTGGCTGTGTGGGGTCCCTCGTCCCCCTTGTCCCAGCACTGGAACTTGCCTGTCCGCACAGAAGCAAGTGCTCAAGCTGTGTCCATGGGGAGGAGCAAATGTGCCTGAAAGCAGTAACATGCTGTTCCACCGACTCTGCCATCTCATATAATGTGTGCTAAGAGTATGTCTTTCACGAAATCTGCTGCTTTTGCAAAGTCTCTGATTTCCAAACTACCCCTATTTTAATTTCTCTCTTTGGCATCCAAGATGAGGCTTGAACGACACCCAAGTACAGCTGGTTCCGTAATCTTGCATCTAGTTGTATAAAAACAACTGCCTGTAGGTGCTGCACAACCCCAGCTCAGTGCCATCCTCCCATGTGTCCACGTTGTCTGCTGTTGGCTGGACCCTGTTGAAACTGTAGGTTTAGGGCTACAGAATTAAGGTTTATGTGTCCACCCCTGATAAAGACAAAGATATCCATAAATCAAAACAGCCTTTATAGGAAAAGTTCCCTTGGGTGTTCTTTGGGAAACAAATCTACCACATCTCTCTCCCTCTTTTTTTTTTACCTGTAAGACCAAAGTCTCATGCAAACTGTGCCTGAACAAAAGCTGAAGAAGTGTTTTTCTGGGGAATAATACTAGCTAAAAAGCATTGGCACATTATTCATATTGATCAGAAGAATCATTTTACCACTCGGAAGGGTGAGATTGTGTGTTTTCAGAAATGTATCATAATTGCTTGAAGGATGTATGACCACCACTGTCGGTTTCTTCTCTTAACTGGATTAACAAATAGGAAACCAGGTTTTAAGTAACCACCACAAGAAATGCATTTAGCAAGCAAACCACTTTGGATCCCTGAAGACCTTAATGTTGCCTTTCCACTCCGTGGAGAAAAGCGCTTTAATTCACAACAGTTGATGCTGTATAATAGCAGCAGCTTCTTCCATTCAGCTCAGAGACAGAAACCTGAGTGGAATCAACATGCACACATGCAGATAAATATGTAAAGCCAGTGTATTGTAAAAAAAAAACCTATTCAGTCACTGTAGTTAGTTATACAACAGAAAAATAAAAGTGTGCATATGTTTTTTTTCCCCAAAAAGTAAGGAGGATTAAAAACATTATGGAGAGGGTAAGGAAGCAGAACAAGGACTCAGTTTCTTTGCTAAATAGCATACCTAATTTAGTTGGAGACCAAGAAAATGTCAAACTTGTCAACTATGCAGCTTCATTTCTGGAAATGTTGAGCACACGTCATTCTCCATTAAGTACAATTGAAAGGGAAGAAGTTCACACTGACAAATCTGGTCCTGCTATTCAGACGCCTAATCATAGAGTTAAGCATCTAAACTTAGACGTTATATTCTAAAACCTGCCTAGATGTATACAGGCTGTATACTCCTCTCGGTTGTCTCTGTATCACTTTTTTTCCCTTTTTCTTTCCTCTTTTTTTAATTACAGCCACCCTTGTTCTGTGGTCCCAGTAGCCGTGATTACTCCATGTGCTTTGCCCAATCAGAACACATCTCCTTTAAACAAGTTTGCTTCTCAGTCTCTGCTTTGCTAAGGAAGTAAAAAAATACAACTGTTTTCTGTGCCATAGTCATTAAAAATTACATCCTTGCGCTGTCCTTCAACCAGAGATCTCCTCCCTGTACTTCCTGGACATGACACAGCCATCTACAGTTCTAAAAATAATCCTGCTGTTTTGTGACACACTGCTAGCCTGCATGTGCGCCCTGCATGTGCCAGCTACCCACATGGCTGTGCTGGACTTCTTGGAGCTTATGAAAAATATTACCATGTGCCTTCAAATGAAAGGCTTGTATTCATATTCCTGTGAAGCCACTAACAAATCATCATATATCTTTGCAATATTAATCCTCAAGCAACCTTTGGACCATACCCACTACTTGCTTCTAAATACGTAATTTACTTTCATAACATTGTGTTTAATTTGTCCACGTCTGCCCCTGTGTTTCCATTATAAAGGCACCATATTGCACCTATTATGTACTGAGCTGCAGCAGCTGGGAAGGCACATGGAACTCCTGAGCTGGCAAATTACCTCTTAATTCAGGTTAACTCGACTCCTTTATTTTAAACCCTTTTTTTTTTTTTTTTCTGGATTCTAAGGCAGTTAAGGGGCCTTAGGTAAAAGTAGCAATGCTGGGTGTAGTCAATATATTTATGTGAGCAGTGAGTACAATTTCTGCCTCAATTCCAGAAAATATAGTATAATTATACTTTATACAGAAAGAGCAGACTTAAACAGGAAAGGGAGTTTTCTTGCACAGCTACTAAAGGGAAATGACAGATTAAAATTTGAAAGGATGAGTAACTGCTTTGCAACTAAACCAATGAAAATTGATTGCATTTCCCCTTTCTTTAGCTCTTGCTGTACCACGGATTGCAACCACGAGTCTTTGGGCTGGGTTGGATTCACTACAGCAGGGTGGACTGCAGTTACATGAGGCGATGCAGCGTGTTCTGCTCCCCAAGGTCCTTTGGAGTTACAGAAGACAGGAGCACCACCCAAATGAGTTAGATGAAAGCAGGAACAGCAACTTCAGCGAGACAGGCTCTGTAGGGAGAGGTGAAATGTTTTCATTGGACCAACTGATATATCTGAAAAAAAGCCGCCCAGCTTTCAGGAACACAAACCCTCCTTCACCAGCATTGCTGGGCGAAGGGGAGGCAGAACAATAGCTCCCTTCTTTCAGGAAGGTTAACTGTCGCTGTGGGACGAGTCTGGGAAAGGTTTTACACTGTCTGAATGTTTACATTAAAAGCTAGTTGAAACTAAATTTGTCAACTACTGCAGAACAGCAAGAATTCATGCAATTCAGCTCTTGCATCCTTTGCAATATCTGCCTGGAGATAAATCCACACCTCTCCCTGCTGCTTAGCACAGATCTTTTTGGTAAGATGTCTCTATGTCTTAGCCTCTGTGCCTTACGATTTTTCATTACCCAAGTTTCTATCAGCTCCTGCTGATAGTTTTTTCACTTCATGTTCTTAACCAGTTCTCAGCTGACATCCCAATCACCTGTGCAGCAACCAAGCTGTCAAATGAAAAGATGAGACTGCAACCAGAGAGCACCAGCAAGATGTGTGGAGCAGAAAGCTGGTGCTTTTGTGCATCTACCAGATTGTAACAGTAGAGAAACAAACAGAAAGAGTTGCATCTTTACAACTGGAAGACCGAAATTATTGTGCAAATCAAAGCTTCGCTATATAGCCAGTCTACCTTTCATGTATTCAACATTCTTTTCTTTTTTGTTTTCTCACCAAGCAGGGAAGTTGGGTTGTAAATGGCTAGCACAGAAGCTGGCCTGCAAGTCTGCAATCCAAATTCTGCTTCTTTTCAAATCCAGGAGCAAAACACACATCTTGGAAGAAAAATCTTATTCTGAAAGGTGATTTGAGGCCTGCTCTCTGAATTCCCTTAAACAAAAAGCCTCATGCTTGTTACTAAAAGCAAGAAGATAAAAAGTGCTCTCACCTATCAGTGAGCCTTCTTTTTCCTTTCCTAAGCATGCTGGTTAATTTCAGGCTAGATGTTTCTAAATCACCACTAAATCCAGGTGAACAGTATGCCAGTGTTCAGGAGCACAGCATTGCTCAAGAGCAAGACCCTTCTCAGCATCCCGTCCCTGTAAACATGTACAGCCAGTTACAAAATCCATCATTACCCTTTGACAGATTTTGCAGAAGATGTGACAAACTAGACACAGATTAGACATCAGCTGTACTCCAAAATGTTATGAAACACTCTTCCAAAGCTCCTATTATGTAAGACATTATAAAAATGAGATTTTTACCTTAATAATCAGGCAGCATTGACTACCACTAGTATTTTTTAAGAAGTTTAATAAAAACCATGGGTAGCCCAAACAAGGCTTTAATGTTGCTTTAGCCCCAGGCCATCACTGAGCATTCATTTCATGAAATGAGACGGAAGATACACTCCTGCTGAATTGCAGCTCTGTCTTGAAGGTAGAACTCCTGCAAGACAAACCTCCTTTTCATACATCCAACAGCAGCAGCAAAACACTCTCCTTCAACCTGAAGCCTGAGAGAGCAGCTGTTCACCCGGCACCAGGAAAACTCCTCTGGCATGGCTCTCCCCGAGCCTCTAAGAACTCAGCAAGTCGTACAAAACCAGCTGCAAAGTCTGTCAAATGAGTGCAGAGTTACCCAAGTTAAAGGTAACACGAAGCTTTGAACTGAGTATCTGTAAAGCATACTACTTATTCCTTGGGGGAAGATGAGAAAACCTCACATATGTTGTTCTAAAGTGTTTGCAGGGCCAGCACTAGCGGAGATAACTTACCACCAGTCACTCATTGTAATCAGAATCATCTGGATCTGCTCTCACTTTTAAATGCCGCCCTGGTACCTACGATAGCTTTTCCACTGGAACTACACTAATGGCAGCATTTTAAAGAATGCCAATATAAGCACTTGATGGCAGAAAAGGACTAAGATCCATCTTGTTACCACAGTTCAGTCATATGTAGAAGATGAATTAAAAAAAAAAATTAAGTAAATACTGGGGTTTGTACACTCACGGTTCCAATTGCAACGTCACATACAGGGTGATGACTACATATTGTTAAAGATGCCAAGTCTCTGATTTCTCTGTCAGGAAAGCCAAAACTGAATTAAATACAAATAATTAGCAGGAAAACACATTAAAGTGATATAGTAAAAACTAGAATAAGCAAGTTTCCCACCAGGTAAGCATCAGTAATTTTTATAAGACTCCACTTCTATCTCAGAATTTAAAAGCTTGGCCAAGTACACTATCACAGCGCTTGCAGTAAATCCATGCAAACTGAAAGTCTCTTATACCCTGTCCTTTTCTTTGTTGTTTTACAACCTGCTGAAGAGTAAGTCCCCCTAACATATAACTCAACAGATACTTGTCTGTGAAGGAAGGAGTTGGCTGGTACCAGTTACTGTACTGGCATCATAACAGTTAACTTCGTTTTGTTCCTGTGCTGTACCACTGGGAGATCATTGGGACTTCCCTGCCAAGGGTGGGGGTGAGCTCTGCGTCGGCACAGGGACAAAGCCAGACCAAGGAACCTCGCACTGGGGACTTTGCCCGGGACAGAGAAGGAAATGGAGACCACAAAGAGGCTGGAGCATTCAGGGAGGACTCAGGTGGGCAAAAGATAATGGTGAAAACCTCCCAGGTGGCTTTTCAGTGGGCAAGCACGTGTGTGCACACATGTGGGTGCCTGTATTCGCTCGGGGAGGAGAGGCATGCAGCCTCCCTGCTTTGTGTCGTGAGTTCAGCCCCAAAACATGGAAACACCTTGAAATATTTATACAGACATAAATCCAAGTGGCATCATTTTGTTTTATACACACCGAGAGCCACACAGTGTATGCGATTCAAACAGAAGATGGAAAAAAAATCAAGAACTGTTCTTCCTTGCAATAAGCAGGTATCTGTCAAGTAATTAAAAATTTATTCCCACTCTACACATGGTATCCAGAGATACAATACATACAAAGATCTATTTATCCCACAATTTCACAAGCCTCCTGGATTTAGTATTTTGAACCATATGACCAAGTTCGAGATACTTTATTTGTTAGATACAACAGCTAAATCTCAAAGGAGAGCTCTTGAACACATGAAAAAAATCATGTCACTTAAGTGACCTCCACGACTTACACATTCCAGCAAGACTGTATTCATAACGTATTGTTTTACATGATACTGTTAACTTTCTCTTGCAGATCCGCTCCTCTCCTTAAGGAGTCCTTCGTATTTTCAGACACGGTTGTTTTGTTAATTCTACTGCTTTATATTTACATCAGTTTCATCCCTAATATTGTTGTCATATAGGCTTCAAATTCATTTGTTGTTTTCTAACCGTAAGAGTCTTTGCAGTCTATCTACATTTTAGAAGAACTTGTGCACAGCACAAATTAATGCAAATGGCTTTCTCAGTGTACGTACTGAAGGATATGCAACCAGAGATTGTCCTGTCCGAACACATCTTTCAGTACTTCAAGCTGTATTTTTAAACTAATTAGACTTATAAAAATGTATACAAAAAATTATCCTTGGACCAGTACAATGTCTAAGACACAGTTGGTAAAGATGCAAAATGATTCAGGTATTTCTAATTCTGGAATGATATAGAGTATTATGGTGTAAACTTAGGTTACACAGAGAAATTAGTTTTTCTTAAATCAAGAACTCTGTAACAGATAAATAATTTACAAACTTGAGAAGATCTGCATCATTTCTTACACAAAGACTTGTTGCCTCTATTGTAAAAAAGCTCAGAGGAATTAAATATCATTTCTGTTGGTGGCTGTAAAACTTAGCTAGCTAGTTTTGTTCATGTAATTCCCCTCTTTAAATCTGCCAGAGGTAGATGAAGATAAATTAAACCCCAAAATGTAAAGATTAAGACCTGCAAATAAATTCTAACCCTGAAAATCTAGTGAACATATGTTCTCACCAGATTTACTGAAAGCAGTTATTTTTTCTTCCTTTTTAAAAATAGAAGAGTACTCAACTTCTCCTTCCTTCCATGTTGTCAAAATCAGAGCTTGATACCGGCATAAAATAATTTTCAAAGCCTTCCCAAATTAAAGCAGAAGCAGGTCCCACCTCATGCTCTTCTCTCACTTCGGTATTTTCCAGTTGACCGACTGTTGAGGAAATGCTGCCATCCCAGCACTGCCCGGACAGCCCTCGGGCCTCCCCTCCGAAACACCAACAGACAGATCTGCGGATCCCACTGAACGTAACTCTCGGGGAAAGGTGCAGGAGCGAGGGAGGTGGGGCTGAAGGCAGGAGGGAGAACCAGGAAACCTTCACATCCATTACAGATGGTGACCTTTCCAAAGATTTATCCAAGGAGATATTTAGCACGGGTGTCTGCGTGCATGGGCTGCAAAATATTTGGCTATTACCACAAAATCAGAGGCATTGTTAGGCTCACTAGTATTTACAAGATGTCACATAAAGCCTTGGTTTTGGCATGGAGAAAATTATAAACCAGTAACAGAATTTTCTAAACCACAAATTACTTCATTCATGTCCTGATGGATCAAAAGAAAAAATTAAGATTAACTGTTTAGATCTGATTTCCTACTTTTCTTTAGCTTGGCCTGTGGCTTCAGGTTTTCCAGTGTCTCCCTTCTAGTCTCTCTTCACCTGTAATTTTATCTACTTTGTTCAGCCAAAATCTAATCAATGTGTTGAAGCCAAACATACATAAGAAACCGTACAAGAAATAGGATTAAGCTTGGCGGCCCTTTTTAAAACTACTGAACAAAGTACGTTTCCTCTTCATCGTTCACCAGACAAAAAGGAGGAAGCATCATTACATGCCAGAACATCTGCAAAAAAGTGCCTCCAAGTTTCTTCACAACAGTAATACTGGCATGATCACAAAGACAAGATCCCTTTTCTTTCTCTCTCTGTATTATAACTGTAGCCATCATGATCTCATTTGGTATGCAAAAAAATATAATTACTCCAGTACAATTTCCACAGCAATTTGAAGTGTGCCTTTTTCTCTTTTAAGTTACCATTTAAATTTAATGAAAACGAGAGGATGGACTGAGATGGCAAAAATCCAGCGTCTTACATAATTCAGTTCCTTCAGTTTAGTTACAGAATAATGATCCTGGCAGTTAAACTAAAACCATAGATCTAAATGAACAAGGCAATTTTGTGCATTCTAGAATCAATGCATATTTAAATACTTGCTTTCCTTCACAATATTATTAATCTCCAGAACCCCTTGCTTCATGGACGCTGAACCAATTTACTCTTATTGCTTTCCTGTTCGCTAAGCTTGAAGTGGGTGTAAGCTAAAATGCCAAACAATGTGCACAGAATCCCTAGGCCTTGATTAACAGACAGTGGATCCTTAAATAAGAGGCACCCTCCCAGGAGTGTGATGCAGAACTTGAAATGTCCAAACATGTTATACCTAGACACCTGTTAAGGATAATGGCAAATATCAGTATTGTTTGTTGTAAAAACACACATTTGGGAACTTCGTTAATTACACCCAAAGCATGCAGTGGTGTGTCACTTCCACTTCAACTCACGTGACTTTCCTGCATCTCTGTAGCTATGAAAATTAGGCTCCATGCAGAGCCCTTCACCCACCACACATGACAAACTAACTGACATGACAACGCTTCCGGAAGGTAGCCAAAGCCTGGGTGAATACCCTTTGTAGGTTCGAAGGGCACATCAGTGAGTTAAACGCCATTATCTAGACAAACCCCAAACAAAGAAACAAACTACACTAAAAAATGAACATGCTTTTCCTGCTTCATCATTTAAGATAAAGCAGGAAGGTTACCAAACAATTTTCCCACAGTGAAACAGCCCAAATTAATGTTAATATAATTCACCTGGAAACAGGAGAAACAACTGATGTTACAAAGGATACGTGACAGGTGACGTATTTCCAATGATCCAGTAAATGGACAAGTTTACCATAAAGGCTATTATTCCAGACAGCAGTACCATTATCTGCGGATTAACAGATACAGTCAATAACTTGACATGCTTTTGGCCATCTGTAGATACATTTCAGGTTATTTAGTTAGCTTCCTTTACTTTAAAATGTAAAATATCAGGCAAGAAAAACATATGGAGAACAAAAATAGAAACAGCCTCAAATCAGTACAGACACTAGCAATGTGTATAAGTAGCTCCGGGTATGATGTCCATAAATATACACCGATATAACCACAAGCCTTTTCTCCTTCACTCTCAGTGAACATTTAAGAGTGATTTGGAAAATCTGGCCACTCATACCAAAGAGGTGATATTCTTTACCTTTGAGACAAAGTCTTACTTACGGTCACACAAAAACTATTTAGGAAAAATATCTGATTTCATTGTTGGGGATACTGCTACCCCATTCATCAACTGCCAAGCTACGAGAAATGACCCATCGATCAGCAGATCAGCAGTGGTAAGAATATGCCATTGGCTCTTTTTTGGACAGAAGGTTAAAGAGAGAAATTAGTCTTCTTGGTGAAAAAAAACTAGCAATTCTAGAGAACAACCAACATTGGCATCCTTCCACAGAAAAGGAGGGTGTCAAAAGTGAACATGCTTTTCTCTTTTCTGAGTGGACAGTAAGAGCTGGAACTAGGGCACTTACACATTTTTAATTTAATACACTAGGGGAAGCTTCTGGATTTTGTCAGATTTTCCTGTTGTTCAGATGTCCTCTAAACAGAAAGAAGAATAAGGAGGTAAATCGATTGACAGACTCCTCCGGGAGGAAGTTGGGCAGACATAAGGGCTTTTTTTCTCTTGCACGTGCCCCTCTCATCTCATCATAGTCAAGGACTGTACAAAAATCTGTTCACAAAGAAACAGATCCTGCTCTCAAATTTAACAACGTCAATGATTATTTATTTAAATAAAGTCAATAAAAGCCTTACCACAGCAGAAAGCGTCCAGGGCCCAAATATTCCCCCTTCTCCAAAGACCGGCTCAAAAAAGGGTATGATGAACAACAACATAGCCGAGGACATTGGTGCCTGATAGTACAGCAACTGCATAGAGTTTACCTGCAACTCATGCTGCTTGGCTCCTACCCACTAAAAGCAAAAGAGAAAGCTGTTAAACATGAGGAAAAAAAATATATAAAATTGAAAACTTGAGCAAAAGCAACCTGGCTACTAACACAGCCCTGTGGACAATAGCGCATAAACAGACTGCTGAGCATCACCTTCTACTTTTGTGTAACTGGAGGCCCATGTGTTTGTCTCTTGTGAGCACATGAGCCCTGTGAGGATAAAATCATATGCAGGGGCAGTGAAAAACCCTTGAGTGCCTAAAGCTGCCTTTTCCCAGAGCCTGGAGAACAAAAAGTAGCAGAGCTGGGAAGAAAATGCCAGCTCCCTTTTATTCTAAGGACAAATTCCAGATCCCGTCTATGATGGGGCTGAGCACATTTGCCTAAGCAGAGATCTGCTTTTTCTCTTTCTCATTTTCCTCCAGGCACAAGCTAATAAAATCAGGAAATGTTTGGCTTTCTTTTGCCAGTTTATTCCTAATTTACTGGATTTCATTTCAATATTGACTACAATTGACTCTAACTTGGATTTTCAATGTCATGTGCTTTAAGAGACAACATTAGTTATCTATGGTTATGAAGACAGATGTTAGCGGCAAAAAGATACATCTTTATATCGTATTGAAGAATGACATTTAGTGTAATACTTCATAAATCACATTAATTGGTTACATGGATTCCAGCACACAAACTTGCTATTTTTTTTTAATTACAGAATAATTTCACTCACTTTCACTATCATTTCTCCAGTACACACATCATCACTTAAAGTTATGATGCAACATCTCTGTCCTCCTCCTGCCCCAAAACAGGTCAAGAGACCATTATTTATCATCTTGCACACTACAGATCAAAAAAACTTCTTTTGGACACACAATACACTTGTTACAAGGAAGTTCACATTTAAATTGATTATGACTATCACATCAACATGACAGGGGACACTTAATCAGGGAGGCTTTTACAATCAAGGCCGATAATTAACTGGTCACGAGCTGTTAGTAAAACGTTACAGCAGAGAAGGCTAAGGCAGTCCTTGGATGTATCTATTTTTTCAACCACAATCATCCAGAAAGGTTATATTGCACATACATATATTAATGCATCCTTAAGACTGCGTATAGTCAAAATTGTAGAATGATGGTAAAATGTAAATAGCTCAAGGATAAACCATGGGATTAACTGAAGGACTGGACTATAGGAAAGGGCTCAAACACAAGGCACTTGCTTCAGCAATGAGAAAATCTGTGATCCCTACAAAAACGGAGTTTTACCAAGAAAGCGATCCTCACCCCTTGAAAATATGCTCATGATAATGTTAAAAATGACACCCCAACTTTTAGCAGCAAGGACAACCAACTCCTTAAACAGCTTACCAGGGGTTATAGTGTATTATCACATTTTTAAAGTGCTTTTAAAATAAATAATGGAGTACAGAAGGCTTCCTGGAAGACAGGGGTGCTGTTCCAAGCCCATCTAACCGAGGAGCAGCAGCTTGAAGACCAACCACCATAACACTCCCACCCGCCTTCACCCTCCCCACCCCCCCAAAACCCACCACTTGGTAGAGGGAGGTCACCAGGACACCCAGGGTGGCAAACGCCATCCCGAGGACGCTGAACTTCACGTCGTAGTAGGAGTTGAGGAAAACGCCGAGCGTGATGGGGACCTGTGGAACAGAGAGGGGGGTTTAGGCCGGGCCGCTGCCCTCGGGCGTCGCCTCAGGGCGGGCGGGAACCCCCGCGCCCCCCCTTCCCGCCCGGCCGCCTCCTCACCAGGGTGAGCTTGATACGGAGTGGGAAGGTCTTCCCGTAAGCCAGGCTCTGGATGACCACGATGACCGGCGTGGTCATGGCTTTGGCCAGCTGGTAGGTACCGATGGTGTTGCTCTGCAGGGAGAGGTTGGTGAAGACGACGAAGCCGCAGAAGCTGAGGGCCAAGGGCAGCACCTGCGCGGGCTGCAGGCTCTTGGGGGAGAAGGCGCCGAGCGCCTGGCACAGGTAGAGGCCCAGCCAGGTGATGGCGAAGTGCACCAGGGTGAGGCTGAGGTTGGGGAAGCCCAGCCGCACGTACAGCCACTTGTTCAGGAAGACGATGCAGATGGAGGCGGCCAAGTTCACCAGCAGCCCCGCCGCCAGCCGCCCCTGCGCCGGCAGCCAGCCCATGGCGTCCCGCGGCGCCGGGCAGCAGCGGCTCCGGCAGCCACGCCGGCCGCCAGCGAACCGGCCGGGCCGCCCCCGCCTGCCGCTGCCACCGCCCCCGCCGCGACACGTGGGCTGGCGCCTTCCGGTGGCCCCGCCCGCCCCGGCCCCGCAGGCGGAGCTGCGGCGCCGGGGCGGCTGCAGCTCCCGCCTCCCCGGCAGCGCCGCCCGGCGCTGCCGGGGAGGCGGGAGCTGCAGCCGCCCCGGCAGGGGCCCGGACGCGCAGCAGAAAGCGGCCCCGTGGACACCCCCGCAAAGGTACAGGTCCCCGCCCCTCCCGAGTACCATAGAGTCATCGAATCGTTTCGGTTGGGAGAGACCCCCAGGATCATCGAGTGGAACCATAACCTAACACTAGCACTAAACCATGTGCCTAAGAACCTCGTCTAAACGTCTTTTAAACACCTCCAGGTAGCCCACCCCCGCAGGCAAACCCCCTACCTGCTGCCCTGCTGTCCAACAGCCCAGCGACGGGCAGGAAGGCACCCTCTCCCCAGGCTACAAGTACCTTTCAGAACGGCAATGTGTATTTCTACGCACACAGGAAAATACATACACATATATACATACAGCACATATTACAGAAAGCTCTCTGTCAAGTGTCAGAAGACACTGACAGGGCGAAGGCACCAAAGCCCTTGGGTACTCAGCACTACAGCTTTGGCCTCTGCACTCTTCAGTTTAAAGAAAAGCATCTGAATGTGTTTTTACACACATAAACAGGGCCAGAAATAAGGTTTCTAAATAAATTGAAAAATCTCAAACTTGGGAGTTTCAAGCTATGATACCTTCCCTCAAGTTCAGGATTACATTAGCATCCTCTTTCAGTGGTGCTCAATGACAGGGTGAGGGGCAACGAGCACAGACTGAAGCACAGGAGGTTCCATCTGAATATGAAGAGAAACTTCTTTACTTGGAGGGTGCCAGAGCACTGGAACAGGCTGCCCAGAGAGGTTGTGGAGTTTCCTTCTCTAGAGACATTCAAGATGCACCTGGACACATTCCTGTGCGATCTGCTCTGGGTGAACCTGCTCTAGCGGGTGGGTTGGACTAGATGATCTCCAGAGGTCCCTTCCAACCCCAACCATTCTGTGACTGAGATTTAGCAACTACACAATGTAGGTGAGAGCAGTACAAGCCCTTTTCTTCTGACAGGCTGGTGGTAGCCCTCCACTGGCTCTCTTCCTTGGACATTCCTTTCCTCCAGCCCTCTGTATCTGCTGCCTTCTGCTCTGCTTTCCGCTTATATCCTCCTGCAGTCTCATTCTTCTCTCCACCGTACACCTGCACATTCTTTTCCTGAGTAATGCTGCCAGTCTGCAGGCAGCAACTTGGCCCATAGCAAAGAGATTAAGGGCATTCATACAATCACCATATAGGCATAATAACATTTTAGATTAAAATGACAAAACATTTTCTGTTTGTGAAGCACTTTTATTAGAAAAAAAAAAGATGAAAAAGGCTGTATAACAAATATTGTCTCTGAAGTTGGTCAGAATTTTTCAAGTTCAAATTGAAATCTGAGGGCTAGGTTTTTTCCCCAGCAATCAGAACAGCTTATCCGAGTCATGGTTTGGTTCTTTTTTATAAGCAGAATGTCCATGTTCAGAAGTTTTTGCAAGTATCTACATCAAATCCTATGACTGAATTTCATATCCCAAAGGGTCAAGATCCTGGTCCAGAAGCATCAGAGAAGATTCCCGCAGCTTCTGTAGAAGCTTTTGAAGTTCTTCTTTTGAAAATACCTAAGAATAATAATTTTTAAAAAAGCATAATGATGTTATATTTATTTGCAATAAATAGCATGATATAAAAGTAAATGGTGGTTAGTGTACTATTTTGCTTTCTATTTAAGACAGTGTGAACATCAGACGTTTCAGAACGGCCTTTAGTAAAGGACTGGAAAACCAGTAGTAGCGGTATCCAAAACCTGAAGGTAGTCTCAAGATAGCTCTGTCTCGTAACTACTACAGAGATTACTGGGAAACAGCCAAATTTAATTTTCCTGGTTTTGCTGGCAGAGATCTTAAGCCAATGCAGGTGAATGCATCACAGTTTTTTTCTTAGCCTTGATGTTTCTTTTCAGATTTCTAATCCTTGTTTTTTGGGGGACTGGGGCAGGGGGGGTGGGAGAGAGAGAGTTTTGTGGTTTAGTTGTTTTTTTTGTTAAGTGATAAGGTTTTTCGGGGTTGTTTTTCAGGCTTTTGCAGGACGAGTTAGTTAGGTAGATCAAGTGCCCCAAATCAAAACCTGCTTGTTTAGTGCTCTGAAATCTATTACAATTCTGCAGTTCGACTTCTTTCAATTCAATAGCCCTCATCCAAAAATTAGTAACTGCACTACCCTGAAGAAATGCTTGTCAAAACATTGTCATCATCTTCAGTGTTTCAAAGTTGAATCTTTGATTCCTTAAGTCAGCATACAAGGAAACCCTTTACTACTGCAGTGAATGGGAAGAGATGAAGAAACTTATGCTGTTAAGGAACATATGGCATCTTCCTCTCTCTATAGAAGCTTTTTCCACAGTCAACCCACAGATCTTTTACATGGCAGCTAAGCTGTCTGCAGCTCTCAGTAAGTAACTCACCGTATAAAGCTTGTGTCGCTCAGAAGCGACCATGTCAGCCAGTCGCAGGCACTCCTGATATTGTCCAGTACTATGTAACACCGTGTGCAGTAAAAAACACATCATGGGCAGGCACAGCTTTCGCAGCAAAATCATCTGGTGTGTTCGTTCTGGGTCATCCTCGGCATCCTTACCACAGCGAAATAATGTATTAGTATTATGAAAATTTACCTTTAAAAGGCAACTCAGCATAACCACATAACTAGTAGAGTCAGAGGCACAAAACTGGACTAACCAGCCTAGACTGGACTGCCAGATCTGATTTATGTGGTAACTGAAGGAGAAGCAATTTGTAACTGGTCACAGCAAGGCCAGAGTGAATTATACCGGAGTAAACAGAAACACATCAAACTAAAGATGACAAGGGTACAACTGGGTAAAATCTACACTTTGTGGTCTATGCCATGATATAAAAATTAATTTTACCTCTCTAACATCAACCATCCATCCTCCATCAACAAACAGCAAGACATTGTACATTTTCTCTTTCACATCAGCTGTAAGAGCGTCCAAGAGGCCTTTCCAAATACCATAGTCCATCTGGCAAAGAAATGAAAAATAAACTACTGCAGAACAGGATAATTTCCAAGGCTATTTTAACACATATTCTGTACCTAGCATGCAGCAGCCAGTGCAGCTCTAATTCAAATTAGGGTCTTTAGCCAAATGCCAAAACCTAAAAGCCTGCTGCTAACAGCTATTTCCATTCTTGCTTAATTCCCTGTCCAGAAAGTCTTGACCGGTTGTTCAGAAGCACTAGAAGCCACTAAAGAAAGATAATTTTAAAGAACTTATTCTGCCATGCTTATATAACAAATACATGTATAAACTGAATACAGTGTGTTCACACTGGGCAGACAGGCAAAAATAACTTTTGGCAGAACAAAGAGAACTGCAGCACCTTTTAGAGGAGAAATCGTGACACATGCAAGAACACAGGATAGCCTTCATCCTCCATCTCCAGGGAAAAGTGAATCAAGTACTCAGATTTATTAATAACACTGACAATCAACACATTCTAATGAATAATTACTATTACAGCATAAAATACTATATGTAAAGCTGAGTCACAGAAGAAAAAAAGAGCTTATTGTGCAGTGGCATTACTATCCTCATACTCCCTTTTCAACATAAAAATAGAATAATTTATAATAGAGTTCTCAAGCAATATGAATTAGCAGTCTTCTACTCTGTTTCATTAAGCTAAGATTGCCTGCTAAGCAAGAATGTAAATGTTTATAGTAAATAACAACTTGAACTTTGACCTACCTCGTACTTCTTTTGCTTATGTTCATGGGCCACCTTTTCAGTGAAACTTGCTTGTGGTAACAAAGAAGGCTTCTGTGGAGCTGAGTTCATGTGTTTAAACCATTCGTTAAAGGTTTCGTGGGCTTCCTGGATTGCATTGGAAACAGTGTTTGGACATTTTTGACTCATATAATTACAAGAATGTCATTAATTGCACAGCTATAGTGCATCCAGGAATCAAAAGTTAAATCAAATTAATAAAGCTTAAAGTTTCACCACCAAGGCAAAGCCAGCGTTATTTATCAGTAATACCTTGGAATATAGCATGTCTGAAACTCACCAAATATGCCCGAATACATAAATGTTCCCGTATGGCATTGTCATCTTCAGCTGGAAGCGGAGTATCCATTCCCTGTTCTTCCCATTGGTTATATATTTCTGCTATAGAGTCTTGGGGAATCTTCACAAACACATCTTTTGCAGCTTCATGTTTCTTGGATGCTGTGAGAATGCAAGCTGAGTATCAACAGCTTTGCAATTTCCATACTTCATTTTTATAAACTGACAAACTCATGCTTTTTAATAGACTAGATTCAAAGCTATATGAAAAGTAGTGCCAAAAGCCAATGAGAATAAAACCAACATTTTAAATCTCTACAATATTTGTGAAGTTTAGTACCCAAGAATTTCCTCATGATTGCATTGCTTTGCTTAAGTGCTTCTGCCCTCTGTGCAGGATCAAATACGAGCCAGTCAATCACATCTATTTTCAGCTGATCCGCCTGTAAAAAACAACATATAGATTCACTAACATTTCAAGCATGCAGCTGATGTTAGACACATCAAATCTGGTCAATGAAATACACAAGTTTCTAGAGATCTTTGGATAGCATTATGACAGACTAACAAGGATTGCTTTATTCACAACTTTAGCATCAAAAGTTTAGAAAACACTCTGCAATCTATAATAATTCAAAAATTCATTTCTAAATATTCCCAAGATAGACCAATGGATGAGCAACAGCTCTCAAAAAAGCTTCATGGATTACCATACATCTTCCTCAAACTTTAATAAGAATACACTGTACAAACATTGTTTATGGAGCCCTTGCTACAACTTTCAGAGGTGCCATCAGCCTGCAATCACCGTCTTACAACTCTTGCGTTAGATAAACTACCTATTTGGCTTAGAGAGTCTAAACTTTGTACCGAACAGCAAAAAAATTCCCACAAGTTTCCAAACTATGAGTTGCTTTCTAAACACTACTTTGAACGCAAACTATCAGCAGTATCTCACTGTCACTGAAGTACTGAGTTGGATCCAACCAACACTCAATAGTGACAGCAAGGAAACTGTTGTGAAGGCAACGCCTGTTATAGCTGGAATATGACACTTGAGCAAGTCACACCTTACATCTGAGATCCAAAGTGTTAATCCTCATAATTCTGAGAAGCTACAATAATATCCTACTCTCAGCTACAATGTACTTTGTTACAGTCTTTTCAAGGGCTTTATCTCCACTTATGGTTTGCATACAGACCTGCTGCTGAGCAACATACACCACAGCCCAGAAGAATCAAGGAGATGTAGAAACAGAAGTGATGAATTTGTGCAATTACTCCTCACTTGGGCACATGGAAAGTGCATTTCCCTCACAGGCTTTTTCAAGGGAATTTCCACCATAATTGAATGAGAAATATGGATCATATGGGGTAAAAGACTCTGTATTTGATTGCAAACTGGAGTATCTGCGCTACAAAGAATACTCACCTCAGTTGTGCCTGTATCTAACATTTGGTCATGGTGACTAAATTCACCAGCATCCTTCTTGCGGATGTTTTCAACAACAGTTTTTGTTATGGTTGCAACATCCAAACCTAGGGTAAGAGAGAACTGTGTAAGACCGACCATGAATTCAAACACCACAAAACACTCCAGCTGTTGATCTTGTTCCTTACTACTAGTAGTTTTTATCAGTCTGCTCACACTCACATTGTCAGAATAAATTATAAGCTTTTGAGATATGTGATTTATTGCAGGTATTTTAGAAGAATGATATTTGAGGTAACAGAAAATATCAAACATGGGAAAAAGAATAACAGAAGTACCAAATTTTTTGGTCTGTGCTGGGGACCAGCATGCAGGTATATTTGCTAAGACCACTGATTCCTACAATTCTGATGGCAAGACTATGATTTGACAGGAACGTACCAGGAAAAGCTCAGAATAGTTCTTTTAGAGATGGTGAAGCAGAATGTTTTATTTTTGAAACCTGCGCCGAGTTTTTAAAATAAAATGACTAAAAAAGGATTGCAGAAAAGTTAGACGCTGAAGTCTGCAGTAAATCTATTTCTTTGTGACTTTCGAGTGGCACAGAAGCATTGTCAGACAATGGTAAGTGTGCTGCTTCACTGTAATCCCTTTACTTTGATGTATAGGCTTGGAAGGAATCTTACAGTTATTGCAAGCAACCCACCACAGCTAGGAAAGAGTACTACTAATAGGACAAAAACATTAAGATACTCATAACCTTCCTAAATCCACAAAAAGGTACATATTTTAATTAATTTTCTGAAATAATATGATCACGTCAAGCTCCAAAGCATGTATTTGATATATACCTACTTGAAGAAGTGATCAGCAAATAATTTTATTTAACTGAAAAATGAAGAGACACAGGAAGGAAATAACATCATCTTCATAGCTAGGTCTTGCATTAAAAACTACTGAAATACAAAATAACCCAGAGTATAAAATGATAATTCAAATATCAGCATATCTCACCTGCATCTTTTGCTAATTCAAGGCAGTGGTGGCGCTGATCACTTTCAGTAACATCTTCGAGAAATAAAGCATACTGAGCAACAGCCAGCTCTGGGGGCAAGTGGCTAACATAGAATGCTATTAAATCTGTGTGTTTCTCAGATATCATGCGCTGCAGAATAAGAAGCAAATATTTAGAAAAACATACTATATTCATCTGTTTTTAATGTACGTTACTTACATCTACTTATGTAAAAAAGATGTTTCATTTAAAAACATAAATGTGTAACAAATATTTGTTTTGGTCCGATATAGTAAGATTCCACTCCTCAGTTTCTAAACAAGGATCAATAAAACCATCTCTTATTTAAGCACTGCAGACAGAAACTCTGCTTATTAGGCAAGCTTCCATGCATCACTTGATAAGAGAGCATTAACTGCATCATAGCTCTTTCCTTCTGTAACCTTAAGTCTCCTTTTCTTCCTCCTTTATGTCTAAATTACACCAGAGAAAGCAAACTATCTTTAAGCTTACCTGAATGTATGTCTTCAGGATTTCAACAGAAACTTCCTCCTTATTGCAAACAAATACAAATTCAATTTTAAATAAGATAATGCAGAAAAAAACAACCAAACACCACCACCACCCCCCCACAAACTTTACAGGCTACCATTTTTACACAGACGCAAGGTTATTTGCTTATCCCCCCCGCCTTCAGTAATCTACACATTCAAACAGGCTCATCTGGAAGAACTGTTTTTCTTGGAGAACGATTAAAAAAAAGTACAACTTGTGATTCAAAGACTTAGTGTTCCAAGGATTTTCTTTTTCAGCAACTGCATCATAAAGTGTTTGGTCTAACTGGAAAGCTATTTTTAAAATTGTTTTTGTATGAGGAACATCTGAGGGAACTGGGGCTGTTTAGCCTGGAGGAAATGAAGCTGAGGAGAGACCTTATTGTTATCTATGAATACCTGAAAGGAGATTGTAGCATGGAGGGTGTTGGTGTCTTCTTCCAAGTAAGAAGAGACAGGACAAGAGGAAATGGCCTCAGGTTGCACCAGGGGAAGTTCAGATTGGATATTAGGAAAAATTTATTCACAGGCAGGCTTGTCCAGCACTGGAACAGGCTGCCCAGGGAAGTGGTGGAGTTACCATCCCTGGAGGTGTTTAAAAGATATATAGATGTGGCACTTTGGGACATGGTTTAGTGGTGGATTTGGCAGTGCTAGGTTAGTAGTTGGACTCTATGATCTTAAAGGTCTTTTCCAACCAAAATGATTCTGCAATCAAATAATCAGTATCATAAAAGCTTGCACTACTACCTCTTTCCTCTGACATCTGCTGAGAGTTGGATCAAGCAATCATTAATTCACCTACTCCAAAATTGTAGAAACAGTAATCAACTCACAATCTCGCAATGGAATTTATGTAGGAAATTGCACCTTTTTTGTCCCCTCTGTTAAACATATGCTCATGACCAAGCAAAACCGTTCTATGGTTCTATTTTATGTTCTAACATACTTTAGTTTAAAGACCTACTCTATCAAATTTTCAGTCTTGCTAAAAAAATGTATGTGTATACACACACACAGGTTCCCCTTAATTAGCTAAATGTTAACGGACTTCAGAATAAATTTCAACAGGGGAATGAAGCAGTGATTAGAGGCATGGAAAAACATAATAACTCAGAGCTGTATTCAAATCATCTAATGAAAACACAGATTTGTCTTTTGCCAAAACAGGTTACATTCCGGAACTCATTCAATATATAACTGCTTCTAATTTTTAAAACAGTAGAAAAGGAGAGCTTCTAATCCTTGTGATTGCCTCAGAAAAGACTAATTGCAGCCTATGCAACCTACCTGTCTATTTAGCATGAACAAGCTAGGTAGCTAGTACGCTACACTTAGTATATATTTGGGGAAAATAAAGTTTCAGCTAGTACCAGTTACCTAAAGCAAAAACGTTTATGAGTTTAGAGCAACAGGTACAATTTCAAGGACTGTGTATAAGATCAGGTTATATTCGAAGCATCTTTGCTGCTATGAATAAGCGTGACATTGAAGTGTGAGTCAGGTCCTTCTCAATAAGGGGCTTCTGAGTAGATCCTCAAAAAATAATTTTCAAGCTGAACTGGAGGTGAGGAGGATGTTCTTTTCTAATTTTCACTGTTGTACTTACACTCTAAGACCAACAAATACACTATTTAAGCGAGCAGCTCTTCATCAGCCTGGTAATAATTTACCATCATTGCAGGTAGCTGATATATTTACACGTAACCCTTTCTACTTGACAGACTAGCTATTGCTATGACACCAAATCAAATAGAAGCGAGCTCACCTTAGTCTGCAGACCCAAAGTGCGGAAAAACAGAATAAGATGCGTCATGAAACGAAGGAGGTGTCCTGGGAGCACGCTTCTGTCTTTGGAAAGCCATCTGCTGAATTCTTCCATCAAGCCTATAGCCACAAAGGAAACGTCAATATTAGCCATATCACAAGGAAAAAAAAACGCCTAATAAATATTTCAAAATTATGCATTTATTTAACAAATATAATTTAGCCTCAAAAGCCCAACAAAACAGAACAGCAATGGTTTGGAAAGATTTAGCTGTTTGGCTTAAATATCTGCTATAGGTATTTTGTAATTTCTCAGAAAACACTGTAGTCTCACACATATTCTGACATGTTTACATGATTTCAAATCCTCTTTGAAAACTACCTTGTACGTCAAACTGCAAAAAGTCCTTACAGTTCTTGACTAATGAAGCAGCTTAGCTTTTAGGTGGAGTTTACCTACTCTGTGCTTCTAAAATCCATTCACATATAAGTTTCTGGAAAGGTCACTAGAAATAATGTAGTCAGTTGACATTTAAAAATCACTTAGAGAGAAGCTCACCATCCACATCTCCCAGTATAATGAATTTCTGAATCACATGATAATGTTCTTGATTCTCCTCTATAACCCTCTGGGGACAGAAAAAGAAAGTTCAAACTTTGAGTAAAATCTTATAGCATAATGTATAAAGAAATCAAACTTATAAATAAAGCAAAAGTTCCTTTGGGAAAAAAATCTATCCTATTTCAAAGGATATTCTGCACAAAAAGCAGGAGAAAAGGCACTTGGTATCTCAGTGTCAAATTACAAGAATATTGACAAACTGAAAGAAATAACCAGAATATAGATCTGTGGAGTTAATACTTTCATGGAAGACATCCAAGACCAAGGACTTTTTTCTCTAAAGAGGAGAATAAATAGCAACGTTACAGAGAAAAGATTCTGCAGTCACAGAAGAACCAACAATATGCATAAATCCTTAAACAAAGGGCCTAAAGAAACTTACTTGAGGAGGAAGAGATTTTTTTTTCTTTTGCTAGAGGAACTAATGCATGAAATACAATTCAAATGCACCTGTAAAGCTGCTCTGTGGTGAGGATTGCACTAGAAAGGCAAAGGCAGCTGGGTATATGTGGCTGACTGCACCAATCTGTAAGCTGTCTTTCAACATGTCTTTGTCTTAGCAATATAAGAAATACATCTATTCCATCAAATACAAATAAGTGTAGCTTCAATTTAATCTTTACAAAATTAACATATAAGTTATGTATTCCATCTTAAATTAAGTAAGTATCCTGGTTGTTAAAAGTAACAAAGAAATACAGTCTAAGCACATACGCTTTTAAATTTTGAAAGGCCCGTTTTGGAATATGCACACAAACTTCCCATAAAGAAAATGACATGTAATCAATCTTTGCACTTTTTATCAAAGTATTAAATAGTTGATTTAGTTTGTCTGCTTTGTATGTCTGACAGTACTTGACAGTCAGCTGTTCCTCTATCACACCCAGCTAGTTTGGCAGATAGGGGGCAAGACAGAACCTGTAACTTTTTCATCATTAACAGGTGGCAGCATATACAAAAATCTATTTGAACTGAGAAATTACACATCACAAAGGTAGAAAACCTGAAATTAATCAGCTACTGCACATATTTGAGCATTTTGTTTAATAGTGGAGTAAAAGTACATCCTAGCAAATAGTTTAAAATGGTAAACAGCGAGGAGAAACACTGTAATTAATATGTACCTTTTTGTCTGTTGCCTGAAGTTCTTCAAAAACTTTTTCTGAAGTCCAGCTTCAAAGTAGGAGAGAAAAGGCAAAAAATGTTACCTTGAATATTCCAAACAGATCATACAAGACCCTTTGTTGAGTGCAGAAGCATAATTTTACCTAAAACTTACTTTGTTTCTAAATAATCCTTAGGGAGCTCTTCCGTCTCCTCTGCAGTTATTACTGAGGTCCGTATTTCCTGCTCAACAAGAGTGTCCACCATGACCCTGAAATATGCCCAAACAGTATCTTCCCAGGTATCACAAACTGGAAGAAGCTACATATTAAAAAAAAAAACAAAAAAACAAAAAAACAGAACAAAAATTATCTGAGATGGAGAACTATCAAAATCCAAACAAAGCAACTGTAATTTAGGATCATATTTCTGGGCACCAAAGCAGACTAATAACCATCTTAAACAGCAGCCTTTCCCTCAAAGCAAGACACAAAAAATAGTTTCACTGAATAATGCTCTAGTTCCCTGATTATCTTGTATCAAAGGTAGTCAAAATAAATGGTCCTGTTCTCCTCCCAGCAGCAGCACCACTCCGACACCATTCCCTGTCTTGTGTACCAAGGAATCCAGATGAAGACCATCCACGGTTCTGCCCCATCATTTTTCAGCAGGATCACTTTGCCTTATTGGTTTATGTCAGGGCTGAACAAGTCTCAGTGCAGCAGCGAGCGATGGAAGGTAGGAGGAAGGGAGTGCCACCACTATGGTGATTTAAAGAACTTTATACCCAGTTCTCTGAATCATGCTAGGCTCTTGCAGGCAAGTGAAACCCTGGGACAAGTTCCAGAGAAAACATTGCATTTCATTAAATGTTTCTCTCTTACAGTAATTTAAAAATTACTGAAATTTAATTTTATTAAATGACTTCCTGCTCTGTCACAAGAAAGTAAATATCTTCTGTTCTATAAGTCTGTACAATTCTGCAATGCCTTTTTTCATGTAAAAGAATTAATTTTAAATTTCAATGAATAAAAACTGAAAACAATCCCCATTCCCCCCCCCTCTTTTTATTTTCTGAATTATCTTTACTAGATCATACCAAGATTGGGGGTGTGGGGCTCAAATCAAGCTCCTCAAATAGGAGCTTACCACCAATTACTAAAACAGCAAGGAATCTTCTCCAATAGCCTGCAATGTTCCTCATTGCTCTTACAAATAATTAAAAAAAAATCACCGGTTAGGAGTGGGAAATCACAAAAAACATCTGGAGGATTAAAACTAATAAAAAGAGAGAAATACTTAAAAGTGAGCCTTGTACATAGTATAAAATGTATCGATAATGAAATTCAGGTACAGAATAATCTTTGAATACTCCAACTCATCTACAAGAATGGTGACATCATATAAGCTCTTAAATAATACTAAACTAGAACTAAAACAACATTAGAACTGTTTGTACTGTAGGTTAGCATATACTAGGAAAAGTCTATCAAGGATATTAAGGCATGTCAAACCTACAAAAAACACGTCTACTGAAGCAGCAATATTTGCTACTGTCCTGTTTACTAGATCTTTAAAAGTACAATAACTACTAATTGCAGTATTTCTGATATCACTGTCACATATGAGAAAGAAAATGTACAACTACCAAACACCATTTAACTAGGAGGTTTGACATACCTGTTTGAGGTTTCCACTGAGTGCTGCATAGATTGCTCTCTCATATCTATTAAACTGCTCCTAAAATAAACAGAAAAAAATGTAACTTTTAATTAGAAAGCATATATGTTTTCTAGTCATCTTACATTTTGAGATTAATCCATCACAAAATGTTCCGTCTAACAGTTTACAAGAAAAGCTGGAAAATCACAGGACACGTCAGGACACAAAATAAGAACAGCAAGTGACTCCCCCTTCACTGGTATCCCCGTGTAACCTCTTTGAAAAATTTATATTGACCTGGAAAGAAAGTAATGTTTTTCCTTTTCCATTCAAATAAGTCAAGATGAAAGTATAAGTGAATGTAAGCAGTTTCAATCAAATAAAAAAAGTCAGGCATTTCCTAAGCTGGAAAAATTGGTTCTGATTATGTAGATTTCTCACTACAAGACACAAATATGTTATTTCATAAGATCTCTTGGAAACATTAATTGCAAATCCTATAAGCAGCAAACATAAAGTGGATAGGTTTACTTAAAATCATGTTACAGATTTCAGAAAAGTTCCAATCTCTGTGTTATTATCAAGTACATCAGCATTATCTTACCTCTTCAGCCATACGCCAACAACTTATTTTCCAAATGCACCTGTATGGATTCCCTTGAACAGGCTCCAGCTCTTTTCCTATATGCAAAAGATAAAAAAATAAAAAGAAAAAGGTGCTATTAAAATAAGAGAAACCAGTAACAAGGTAAAGCAAATTTTCTGTTATTAACCCAATTTAAATCCCTTTGGAACTCTTCCCAAAGCACTTTGATGTATTCATCTGGACCAGAAGGTGGCTTTTCTGGAAGCTTGGTACACGCTTATCTTGTTTACAGTATTTGGAAAGCTTAGCTGCTACCCAGCTTCAAAGAAAATAGTGGTTTTGTCCATAGCATATCTACAATGTTTACATTTGGAAAACACAAGGAGAAAAGGAATTTTTATATCTTAAGGAAGACAAACTTCTAAAAAATGTCACTGCTTCAGTGCTGGTATTCTGCACTCACTTGCACAAGGGCATGCATCATGGAATTAAAACCCATGTGACAGCAATGTAGGTAGGTACACTCAAAACAAGACCAGAATATCAGTGAGGTATTCAGATAAAAGTAACAGGGCTTGAAAAAGTAGGAAAGCATTGCACCTTCCAGACCCAGCTACACACACCACTTAGAAATGCTCTTAAATTCTTTGCTAAATCCTGCAATGTCCTGAGCGTAAAGAGAAGCAAGGAACCCCAGAAACAAGGAAAAAGGTAATTTAGCAATTTTCAAATATTTTAAAAGCATCTTTTTCCTACATTTATATTTGCTGAACTATAGTCCTACTATACCTTTCTGAAGCTGGACATAGAGTCCAACTGAGTCTGTAAGAAACAACATGTTTGCTAGGCAGCACAAGTCAGATGTTGAGAAAATACAGAGTGAAATATTATACAGAGGTGGAGAAAATCTGTCCAGAACTCTGAGACATAGATTTCCTAATGATTATGCTCAATTTTCAAAAAGAAAGTGACTTTAGCATGTTAAATGGAACCAGTAAACCTTTCAACTAAAATAATTTCATAATTAGTTTTCACATGTTCAGACACGGTAACATATTTTAGATACAGAAAAGGCTCTTAAGGTGAAAAGAGCTATTTCTCTTTGCCACAGACAGTTAAAGAAAATGCTCTCTGCCCTATTTTTACATTTGTCTCAAATGCCCTTCGAAGTAGATACCTCCATTTATGTTAGGATCATGATACAACTTCCATCCTTCCAAAGTTGCAGCTCTCCAGGCCTGACCACATCGTTTGCATAAACGCTGTGCCTGAAAAATAATGGATATTCTCAGCAACAGACTTCAAGGTAGGAAAACAACCAGCTTCTCCTTTAAGAATCTCAACATTAATAAAATAGTTAATTCGTGTAGAGATTCTACTATGCAAAAAATAAGCACAAAGGATCTTAAATTCAAAATAACTGAAAGATTTCAAAGCTAATAAAATGTCAGTTTTTTCCCACTAAACATTTTAGGTTTTCAGTCAGTATTTACGGCAATGCGAGAAATATGCTACAGTTTCATCTTTGCTTATTTAAACAGCTGTTAGGCATCCTTCTGAGAAGTTTGGTTTAAGGTGTCACTTTGTTGCTTAGATGTATAATCCATCTCTCCATGCAGTTATGTACTCTTCCAGCTGACTCAGCCTTCCAAACCCCTCAAGCACTTCTAAAAATAGCAATCTCACCTTTCCCATAATTATATTCTACAATCTATGCACTAGCACAAACAGGTTTAATTCAAAGCTATTTTGAATAGCAAGGAAGGTAGAACAGAAACTGTGCAAAAAAAGCTTGCCTACAATTCTTCTAATCCTACACCCTGTAAAAAAGTCAGCTAAAGATTATCTAATTAGTCTGACTGGTACTGTTCCAGGACAAAACAGTATGAACAGTGAGGGAAACTGCAATATGCAGTCTTAGTTGGTTCAGCCAAATTCTGTTGTTTTCACACTGGAAGGCTGCTGACATTCAGCCATTTTGGGAATGGGGACAAACAGTAAACTTAAAGAATAGATAAGTTGTTCTACCTTACCTCCTGTATATTACCTATTGTATGGTAAATGAACAGGGGTTCATTCTTAGTTCAGAGTAAACTCGAAAGATGTTAACTCTTTCAGTAGTGAATAACCCACTTTAGGCTTAGACAGTAGGGACACGACAGTAGCAACTGCAGAACAACTGGTGGTGCAAATTTATACTTACATTGCCCAGCAGCAACATGCTCATGTGCCCATAGTTTCAGAAAATGAACAGATGCACACCATATTGGAACAGAATACTAACAAGTAACCACATTCCTATGTCTAAGGTCTTGGGCACAAGAACCTCAAGCCCCTTTTTTCTGCCCCATTACTCGAAGGCTATCGTATACACACAGAGCCTAGTGTAAGGGAATCAGTTTCCAGCTGCGGCCTTTAAACAACATCACAACACAAGTATTTACATGATTAAACCATGAAAGTCACTTCGCAACTGGGAATCGTTATTCAGAACAGCTTTAAGGCTGAAATTGCCTGGATTTTACTCAACTAAGTATTAATACAAGGTACACACCATATATTCTCTAAGGTGGGAGAACAAGCAGACTGACAGTGAAAGGGCAAATGGAGGATAACAACATGCTTTCTAGATAAAGTCTATCAGAGTTTTCACTGCTGAAGACCCCTGCCAAACAACAAAGGTAAGAAAACTAAAGGTAGACAGCAAGACAAATAAGTTATTTTAACTAATAACAGTAAGCGCCATAAATTACTAGGTTTCTTCTATGGCAGTATTAGCTTATGGAATTTGTGCGCTGGTCCCCAGTTCTCAGTCCTGGGACACAGCTCCAAATGTACAGTTGCAACTGTTCATACAACAAAGTGATAAAAACAAACCCGACTCTCTCTCATCTCCACTCAGATCACATACCCAAGGGAACACTAAAGGAGTAGAGCAAGTAGAGTGTGTTTAATTTAATGCTGTTTCTAAGAAAAGCATATATCAAACCCCTCTGTCTGGTTAAAATTGTGAGTGTGTTCCACACTAGTATATGGAGAAGGACACCTGTATGATAATCCACTGATTATTAGAGATGCAGTTAAAAATTCTTTTGAAACATCCTGTGTGTTTGTCTGGCTGTATTTAGTATCAAGCCACTAAATGAAAAAAATATTGTCAAAAAACAAAAAAAGCCCAAAGATACATTTTTTTCCTTAATATCTATTCTACATTTTTTTCCTTAATATCTATTCTACACCCAAAATTACCTAACTAAAGGCAAGATTTTATTAAAATACTAATTTAGCAGTCCATCACTGTCAGTATTGATAATATACTGAAAATTAGATCACTGTAAGTCAAATTCAAACAGACATTTTAGTACACAGCTTTCCATTAGCTTTAACAGTAAAATTTAAAATAAGTTACACTAGTTAGCCAAGAAGATACTGTAACTTTCTGCAGCTTACCTCATCTGTCATTCCTGCTCTGATGAGAGTGAAGAGATACTTCAGTAACCGCGCATCATCTTCTCGATCCAAATCATCAAGTGGCAGTTTCTGTCTTATAGGGGCATCCGGATCCTGGAAGGCAAAAAGTCACCATCCATCCACACAATACCTATATGCCTCTTCTGACGATTTCCTGCCCTGTTTTATAATTTGGAGTCACTTTTTATGTTGGCACAACAATCTATACAACCCATGTAATATCTAGCATGATACTTCCCTGTTTTCCTCTCTCATTTCTTTTATACCTCTTCTGTCACCGTTCCTATCAGAAGGAGCCGTTGAAATTTCCTATTTACTCCAGCACCTTGGTTTTTGCCCTAAACTTCTCATCTTCCAGCTCTTCTCACCCTCAAACATACTTTCCCCTTCTGCCTCTCTACCTACCAGACTTTTTCTTCCTCCACCTTCTAACCAAGAAGGCATTTCATAACAGCTGTACTCGCTTCTATTTAATCCAAACGATTTTTTCTCAAGCCAATCAATACCTCATTTCAGTCCCCAATTGAATTAATCTGCTATGCTCCACTGTCACTGAGACAGTTCATTACCTCCTTCTGCTGGACAGTGCTTTCCTTGACTTCCCTCCTATTAGCTTTTACTATAGTAGCTCTCACGGAATCTCATCAGGACTTGGTTTCATTTTGCTAGTTACTGTACAAAACCAGCACACCCTTATCCGCAAGGGCTTCCAGTTTTATAAGCTTTTCTGGTTAGAAACATGAGTTTGTTTCAGATGTAAAAAGTACTAATAAAGCCATTTACTTCACCAAATAGACCACAAGTACTTGTGATGAGGGGTGGGGTTATGGAAGTGACTGCTGAAAGAGAAGTCCATGTATCCCAAAAGGAACTTCAGAGGTGCCCTGCCTCACAATTTCTGTACTAAATTTTCAGATAGTACAACTACTTTTGGAGAGTACAACTATCTAAAAATTGGTGGAAGCCTGTGAAAATAGCATATATGTTCTCTCCAATACATTTTGAAACCAAAACTTATTTTTAAATAATACTTACTAATTCTGTTACCAGAGCTCGAGAACTTCCGATGTATGTACTTAACTGTCGCTGCTTCAGGATATGTAATGTGTTCTCCCTGAAAGTAGTGAAATGGTCTTCAGAAAAATGAAAAATGTTTTTTTTAGCAAGCATCTTTTAATAAGACACAAATATTGAAAAATATTTTTTGTTACATGGAATATGGTTACAGAAGGGACACACTTGGTTTCGTTGGTTTGTCAATGGACTGCATTACTGTTGTGAAAATACAACATTTCTCAAGAGGTACAATATTAGAATCAATTCACATATATTTATTTCAGAAGCATCCATTATTTCAATCATTAATCTATTAACTATGAATTGATTTCTGCTTGAGCAAAATTTCCCATTAGCATTCATTCTAAAGTTAGTCTAGGACAGAAATTTAACTTAGGATGAACACATGATTCCAAAAGCCTGTATTCACTGGCAGGTGTATGCTAGGCATCTAGCATGAAAGATAGTCTTTGGTCTTTTCTGCCATAAAATCCATCACTGGTAATACAGACAACAATAATGGCTTCTGGTGAAGGGTCAATGGCACGAAGTGATGACAAGCACTTAAAACAGGCAAAAATTAGAGCCAGAGAAACACATAATAAAAATTGTTTCATCCAATATAAATAACAGGCTCATCAGCAGCTGACCATCTCCTATGGTGCATTATGATGAAAAAAATCAAATCTGCATCAAAGTTAAGATTAAATTAAATTGCTTTGATAGTTTCCCCTCCATCTTTTCCTCCCAAAAGCAGTAGCCGACTTTTGAGAAGATATACTTCAGCAGATGGGTATGAAGTCTCAATTTTTACATCTAAGAATTTAAAGAAAATAAGTAAATGAACTGAACAACTTTTAAAAATTGACTTATTTATAAGAGGGATTCTGTGTCTGTGCATCTTATACTTCATGGCAGCATGTATACAATCAAAGAAAGTCTGAACTCACCAATATACAGATTTTGCATAAAACTCAATATTATCGGAGAAGTCCCCAATTTCATCCTTGGCAATGCTCTCTAGCCAATCTACCACCAGCTGGAATAAAATTAAGCCATATTTTTAAAACAAACATGTAACAAATAATATTTTAACCGCCTTCCTCTCATCTCTAGATCTACTAATTGTCTACATGGTAACAAAAGGTGTATACGCATCCTGAAGACTATTCCACTCTCATTTTAAGTGTCCAATACGAAGGTTCTTTAGCCACCTGATCTATATTTCTCACTAGATGCTGCAGTTACTACAGTGCTACTTAATGGTTTATTAATCACCAGTGATATGTAACAGATGCTCCAAATGTGAATAGCTCTCAGCCTTCCATTCTCTCCAAGCCAGCCTGAGAAACATTTCTGATCTTTAGAGGCTAAAAAGCACCATTTTTACACATACAGAGAATATCACACTTCAGTGAATATATATATAAAGTATTAGAAAGAGCTTATAAAGTGCATAAAGCATTAGTGTTATAAACATTTAGGTGTCTGCTGAGCTATTTCTATTCTCATCTTAAAAACGTTCCATCATACCTGGCTTTGGCGAACAAGTGAATCTTTCTGAAACAAGTTGTCCACAGTCGTCTTTTCACTAGCAGTTAAAACCTATTTAAGAAAAAGCTGATCATTACCTCATAGAAAAATTGCCATAAAACCACGAATACTAAACTGAACACATACTAACTCATAAACTTTCTACAAGTTCTGTATGCTGCCTCTTCTCTACTAGTTTTTTAGGAGCAGACAACACTATACATGTGTTTTATTCGGATGATCTTTTACATCCACTCACATTAAAAACTGTAAAAATTAGGTTCAGAATATAATTCCCAAACATATGAACACAAAGATTCTACATAGTAGAACCACTGATTCCACTAGCTTCACTCATATTATCCTAAGTCTGATTTATTACTGTACACAGAAAAATATTACGTTTTCCAAGACCATATGCACATTTAACATGAACAAATAAAAAAGAACTCAAAACCCAAAAAACTCAACACCAGAACCCTGATCTTTTCATCTGCTCTCCTGCATTAATTTAGCTTTCGTTAGACTTGCAACAAAAAGAGAACAGAAGATGCATTTTCCTAAAAAACACAGGTAAAAGGAGCTTGTTTTTTGGCACAACAGTGTTTAATTTAATAGTGACAACTTTGCAGCAGGAATCCTAGAGGAAGCTATTTTATGACTGAGAAAAGAGCAACTGTGATAATAAATTTTGGAAAGGCAGAGTCACTTATTGTTTTGTCTTCATAAGCATATTCTGGCAGCAAAGGCCAGAACTACTGTATTGACATAGACAACTACAGCTGAAACAAGAATGCTAAAAAAATTGGAACTGTGAAGGCTAGACAGCTTAAGACCACATGTTCTTCTGTTAGGCAAAGCAAAACTGTCTCTGACCTATGGGAACATTACCACTACTGATGCAACTTTTTAAAGTAAATAAGTTAGTTATGTCTAGTGAATCTTCCAAGTGTATGTGGAATACTTCAGGAAATAAAACAAAGTATAGTTTATAATATTTTTACACTAACATTTTCTCATCACAACTGAATATTGAAATTCGGTTTTCACGATACATTAAATAATATATTTGTCGTGATAAAAATAAAATCAATCTCATTTTTTCATCTTTGAATTTTGAGTGGCTGCAATATTGGCACTGTAAAAATAAAATACAAGCATTTAGCTTATCATATTGCTTAAAAACCCCAAAACCCAAAAGTCTAAGCTTACTGTGATATCAAATGCAGTTTCATCTTCCAGTGCAGACTGTATTCTATCTCTAGAAATAAAAGTGCAAAAGGTTAATGATTAAAATAAAGCTTAGAAAATTCAGCAGAACGCATAATAAGTGAAAGCATTTAAAAATACCTTTAGAAAAATGTTCTTTTAAAAAATACTAGAAGTTGCAAAGGTAAAAAGAATATGCATGTTTACAACTTCCATTTCCATAAATAGATAAGGCACATGTATCAGCACCTAGTTTCATAAGCAGATTGTTAATAGGTACTTGATTGCTTTACTACATATTTAGATATTCATAAAAAATATATCCAAGAAAGCAAGCTCAGTGCAAAAACATAACGTGCTTTTCAAATGAATTACCTATAAAGCGAGGACAACAGTCTCCAAGTTACCATCTCCTGCTTGAGAAGCCACAAGACACTGGCAGTTTTTGAAAACTTTTGCTGTCCAGGAGTTGCTCGATAAACTATTTTCCCTAGTATATTCACCTGAGGTAAATAAATAGATACACGGTTAATATTCCCCATCATTGTAGTTTTTTCCTACGCCATTACAGCAATCTTTTCATTATCCTGAATGCTTTCAACAACAACTTTGATTACCATCTCTTCGAAATAGGTAGATGATACTCCACACCATAAATTCCCTTATTAATAAAAATAATACTAAAACAGCCTAGAGGCCATAAACCAAGAGAACAGCTTTGTTTTGCAAGGTACTGTACAAATCCAGGATAAAAATAGCTTATGTTGATCAATTAAAAGGCACCAAAAGACTGTGAGGAAGCAAAGGCAACCACTGGAAAACAAACAAAAACCAAAACACTAAAATAACCAACTTTCTTCCATGTACATTAATATCTCCTTCTCTGGAGACATTCAAAACCTGCCTGGACGTCTTCCTCTGTAACCTCATCTAGGTGTTCCTGCTACGGCAGGGGGACTGGACTAGATGATCTTTTGAGGTCCCTTCCAATTCCTAACATTCTGTGATTCTGAGAAGGAAACTAAATGTGAACTTGATCATTCTGTGAGATGGTGGAACTTCTGAGCTGAAATGGAAAAGGAAGTCTCTCACCAAATCAAGACAGACCACTCATCTGCTGCCCACTTGGGCACATAATTGTGAGACACACCTCATTAAAGATTTCGACGTTGTCCAACTCAGCCACAACAACAGATCTGCACAAAACAGGGCTAGCAACCCTCTACCAAAAATGTATTTTGTTAACATAGGCACAGGTATGAAGTCTCTTAAAAAAAATATTCTGCCCACCTCCCTCTGTTGTGATCAACACATATTGACAGAAAAATCACAATTTCTTTCTTTCAAATTGCCAATCCCTGCTGATCCCAAACTATCAGTCAACAGCTAATGAAATAAAAACTGTCTAAAAGAAGAGACACCTTAGATATAACATTGAGTCCTCTACTGCCAGCTTGTTAGTAATGTAGCAGAAAACTCCTAAAACATCATAATATAATGATTTTATTTACTTATATCCAAGAGAAGTAAGTACTTTTAAATCCAGTTTATTATCATTAACAAAAAATCTATACATCTGCTCATGTTTATTGTCTCTTGACACTTGCAGTGGAATGGCATCCAGCTGACATTTTTAGCATTCAGCAAGCTACACAATGGGTATTCCTGTGCCAAAGTAGTGTATGAGGAGAGAGATGCTATTCAATGCCAGTGTTCAGTGACTCATAAGACTGCAACCAGCTGGAAGATTTAAATTATCTATGTTAAGCACTGTGACTTCTCAGCTTAAAGAAAAACAGCTACAGTACTTAGGGAAGAGACTGTAAAACAGTTTAGGCCAACAACACCCTGGCTTGTATCAAGAATAGTGTGGCCAGCAGGACTACAGAAGTGACTGTCCCACTGTACTCGGTGCTGGTGAGGCTGCACCTTGAATCCTGTGTTCAGTTTTGGGCCCCTCATCATAAGAAGGACATTGAAATACTAGAGAGAGTGCAGAGGAGGGCGATGAAGCTGGTGAGGGGCCTGGGGCACCAAAGTCTGATGAGGAGCAGCTGAGGGAACTGGGGCTGTTTAGCCTGGAGAAAAGGAGACTGAGGGGAGACCTTATCACTGTCTACAGCTACCTGAAAGGAGGTTGTAGCATGGAGAGGGTTGGTCTCTTCTCTCAAGTAGCAAGTGATAGGACAAGAGGAAATAGCCTCAAGTTGTGCCAGGAGAGGTTTAGATTGGATATTAGGAAAAAATTATTCACGGAAAGGGTTGTCAGGCATTGGAACAGGCTGCCCGGGGAAGTGGTGGAGTCACCATCCCTGGGGGTGTTTAAAAGACATTTAGACAACGTTCTTAGGGACACAGTTTAGTGCTAGAGCTAGGTTAGGTTATGGTTGGACTCAATTCTGAGGGTCTCTTCCAACTAAAATGATTCTACGATTCTATTCTAAAATAAATTAAAAAAACAAGCGAACTACTTACCTGACTGCTACAAATACTTTCATACTCATCCACAAGATCGAAAATGGTAGTTGATGTATGTTTCAGGAAGGAATGCAGAAAATCTGAGTACATGCTCATAGTAGCTGGAACAGATTAAAGAAGAAACAGACACATTAGTCAGACACAACTTGGTAAAAAAAGCCCCAATATGCTACAAAAAAAGCCCTTCTGATAAGAAGGCATCTTGTCTTTTATAAATCTAAATGAGGACAATGATGATATGAACTATTTATATCCCATAAGTCAGAGGAACTTATCAGCTAAGACAGTAAGATACACAAAAGCTATGAGGTAAGTCAAATAATTCTAAAACTTTTGCTGTAAACATGTCACCTGAGAAAGTTTTAACAACAAACTCATTAATCCAGTTTGTGTCTTACATCACCAAAGCATCCTATTTGTGCCATCAGGTTCCACAGAAGACACAAACTCTCAAAACACCAAAAACTGGAAGAGATTAACTTTCTGAACTTTTTAACACAGAAAAAAAACCCAAAGCAACCATATATTGATATCCCGCAAATAAAAAATACAGTAAATTATTATGAAAACTTCATATTGTCTCACCAGCTTCCCCAGGATCATCCTCACGCAACAGTACAGCACTCATTGTGACATCTTCTGTCATATTGGACATGTCTAGATTGGCAAACATTCCTGTCTGCTGAGGTGAAAGTGCCATTGTCCAGCTACTTTCATCCAACTAAAATCATAACAACAACATAAGGAAAATAAATAGCTATCTCAGACTATTATAAGCCTAGCTCCAAGATTTTCATTCTCTGTGAGTGGTATAAACAGAGCAATTCTAAAAATTTATGGTGAAATAACTGCCATTAGGTAAGGTGCAACTATGCTTTTAAGAAATGGCTCTGAAAAGATATAACCTGGAAAAAAGAAATTCTGAATGTTTTTTTCAGGAAACGACTAAAGTAGAAGCTAATCTAAAAGATGACCTACTTCAGAACACTGTATCATTTTTCATATTAAAACAAATAATCACTCTAAACTTTCATTTCTATTATGCTTTATGCTAAATGTTTACTAGGTATTCTGCCATTCAAAGTAAAAAGAGACACAATAACATTGACTAGGTTGTAAAGCAGCTGTCAGTTAAACAAAATAGTTAAAATTTGGATTAGAAACATTTACCAGCCTTTCAACCTTCTTTGTGCATTGCCCAAAACCATTTGATCGAATGAAGCAATATATTTTTAAAATAATAGCAGGTATCAGAATATTAAAGGGGGAAATAAAGACATACCTATATCTTTCTGGGGCTATTTCAGGGGAGGTATTTGATATTAGACATCAGAGTAGCAAAATGGCCAAAACAGAAGACAGACTGTACATACACTGCACTGACAGGACAGCCTCCTATAGCTGTTTCCATGACAGCAATTCCTTTCTCAGCAGTAATTAATACTACACAGAGACCTAGAGATGTAGTACTGGTTGATTCTTTTTCCAGACTCTTAAAATGGTCCCATCCAAACAAGTATGAACAGGGAACCAGATAACATTGCTGCAGAGGTTTCTTTCCGAAAACTGTGAACATATACCTGTTAGTCTTCCTTTCACACCCCTGTTTCTACCCACAGTGTTCCTCTGCCATTATTACCCTCTAATCCAACTGTAACAGAATGCTACAGCATTCCGACGGTAGAGTAAAAATAATGAGAAACTCTGTTCCAGTAAAATCATGTCAGGTCTCTGAGGAAAATACGAGAAGGGCTGATAAGTGTTCTTATCTACCAGCAAGTATATTTCCACGAGACACAATTTTAAGTCCTTTTTCCATCACCCTCCTGTGAAAGCCTTTGTCTAGTCTCAATTTTCCCCCTCCTAATCTAAACTGGATTCAAATCAGAGCACTAAATGCTAACCTAAAATGTACTCCACTCACAAAACACCCGTTACAGAATGACAAGAGGCTCTGAAGGAATGGAAAAATGCCACTGCCAAGAGCTGTATACATGTTGATCAGCTAGGCCCCAGAACCTGATTAATTTAAAGAAACAACCGGAAGGGAGAATGAATTAAAATGCACACACAGAAAGACATCTTAACTTGTTTTGAGTTAATTTAAAAATAAATGGCGATAAAATACTTCAGACATTCCTACTGATAACTTTGTTAATTAGTGTTTTTCCAAAGACATCATAGTAGAAGATAATCAATGTCATCTGAAAAGTCATCAGAAGATGTTGTTCTTTGAAGTCCAAACTTTAACAACCAAGTGAAGCCTAACACTGGAGAGTGCTAAAATAAGAAAAATTCTGAAGATTTAACTTGCTGACATCAAACAATTGTCTTTGAAGAATTTGTAAACAAGGAAAGTCAAGATTTTTGTAGTCACAAGCTGATGTTATAAGGACTAGCTTAACACATATGTTGTATTTAACAAGTTCTTAAATGCCTCTATTATTCCTCACTGCCACATCTCAAAGAACACCACAGTAGTAAGTAATGCTATTAGCAAGCACCAAAAGTAGTACTAGCAAGCTTGTACCACCCACAGTTTGTCCTTAGTGCAAACAGCACTGAAACACTGTAAACTTGTAGTTTCTTATCAGTTTCACAGGAACAAAAGGAGAAAAAGGTGCTCTAACCACCTTACCATTGACAGATTGCTGTAAAGTCCAGGAGATGGTAGAATCAGCGGCAATTTCCCTCCTGTTCCCAGGATGGCAGACATATCTGATGACTTCATTGAGCTTCGAGTTAGTGCAGTACCTGAAAGAGAGAGCCTTTTCTGAAAAGAAAAAGTAAAGCTCATTTATCAAGGAGCTCCAAAGGAACTCTTACAACAGATATTGAAGTATTCATGAAATCCTGCTCAGTCACAGAAGAAACAGAAAAACAACCTGATGGAGAAGTAACTTGCTCCTGTCCATCTTCATTTTCCTTTCATCAGAAGGCTTGTACCAAACCCACAAATGCCAATTATAAAAGAAAAACAAGTCTTAGGCCAAACAACACTTAGAAATAAGGAGGTTAATTACCAATAATGGAACTTCATAATCTTCACATCTGATTACACTCGAGTTATATAAACACCCCATTGACCAAGTCTGGAGCATACTCAAGCCCTAGTTTTTCAAGCAGAGCATATATAAACATAAAGACAAAGCCTATTGTCATTTCAATTCCTCAAGACCAGCAGCACTCCTGACAGAAGTATGAAACCAGGCTGAAGCTGAGTGTATATGTGCACCAAATATGTGACACATCTTCACTAGAGTTCACTGGTAAACACACACCATGACCACAAACAGCAATACATCTGCAGTTGCTCTTTTTTGGAAATTGGTCTCCAAACCCTTGAAGCAAAAGGCAACCACAAGTCTGCTTTACCAAGCACTACATCTGCTCTGGATACTCCTGCACATCGGTGGCCAGCATTCCCAGGAATATCTGACCCATGTTAAAAACAGTGACATTGCTTTGCAAGACAATAAATGCCATATCCTATGACAACAGGGAGCCCCACCACAACAGACCTTCAGACAGCCCAAACACCACAGAATTCGCATCAAGACAGTGGCTGCTTTGGTCCCCTTATCAAAAACAAACAGCCTGTGAAGCCATCTAAAAACATTGGTTGCATCAAGACTGTGACAGCCAAACCAGGAGCTTTGTCAACAGTGGTAAAGAGGGAATGACACATAGTCCCAAGGTTTTGTTTACAAATTTGCAGAGTGAAGGAGTTGTATAACCCTCAACAACAGTTCTTGATAACAAGACAGGTTCAGTCAGCGTTGAGATAACTTATTTTTCCTATTAGACTTGAGGACTGTTAGAATCAGAGGCAAAGATTCCTACCTACAACAGCATATACAACCACAAAATACAGAGCACGTCCAGGATGCCAGACACTATCCAGTTCAGAAGAAGATCAAATGTCTATGGCACTTTTTTTTCAGTGACTGAGGTAAACAGAACTTTCTTGGAATTCCCCCGGTCCTAAAAATCACCAGTATCTCATCAAATCTCTGAGACCTTCAAATTAGAAGGGGGCAAGATTATTGCAAACAGGCACAGAAAAAGTGGAAGGCTTCATATCAATAGGTAAATTTGGTTTTCCATGCATAACTTTCACACAGATGGAGAAAGCTGAAGAACTAAAGGTTTCTGTCCTTGTATTAGCACGTATCTTGAATCACCACAAATTTTCCCTAAACTCTTGAGACGTGAAAGTCAGGCATATGGAAGATCAAAGAGATAAATCAATTTCCAATCTGTAGTGACAGAATTATGGCTGCTAACATTAACAGTGTGACTCTGAAGTTGTAGATCAAAGCATTTAAATGTTAATAGGTCATACTTCTCCTCTCCATGGCAGCAGAAAGTAACTGCTATAACCCCCCCTACACATATGACACAAAACACTCCAGGATTAGGAATTTATGGGATGGCAGAAAATCACTATGTTCTATAATCCTCAAATACAGTTTCTAATATCCCCAAATCCACAGTTAGGAGCAAAAAATCTTGTCCTCAAGAAGGGAGATAATGGATGTGGTTCATCTGAACACTTTAAATGTTCCACTGTAGGAAGAGGACTGTACAAGAGGAACAGAAACAGAAGTGAAAACGCCAATGTGTTGTTTGTTGCATAATATTCAGACAGTTTGAAAGAGGAGCAGCTCTGGCCTATGTAGCAGATGACACTTGTGACTCAGAAAATCTGTACAAAGCAGTGGCAGAGGTAAAACAGAAGCAAGCCAGGAATCCAAGGAGAAATTCAGGGTTGTAAGGGAGAAGCGTGGCAGCCTTTGGACATGCAGGTATGTCAAACAGTAAACCTTTTGAAAGGAGTGCCTGCCCACTACTAATGCTGCTTGAATAAAGTGTATCACAAATCATAGCCACACGTGGATAATTGTCAGCTGTGTTTAGGGAAGCTTGCAGAGAGAATCATTATTAAGAAATGAGAAATCATCCTTCTGAAGTCTGTTAAAAAACAGATGGCAGGTTTACAGAATATATGCTGTCTAGTAACATCTCCTGATGTAACATCTCTATGATGACCAGCCAGGCAAACGAACAGAACTGCTCAACATTAAACCTTCTTGATCAGAGTATTTTGCATCTGTGACCTCTACTTTCAACTGACTCTATATTTTTGGGAGCAGCTGCTGTACAAACAAACTGTATGCTACCTCTTACTGGAATTTTGTACTGTTGAACTTTCTGAAAACGGATAGAAACTTCACAGTGACAATATCATGGCAAGCTGCTGGATCAACATGCTAACGGAAATAAAGATCTTCACTGATGAGAGATAATGGTCAAGATGGTATGCACATGTTCCAATTTGAAGATAAATGTGAGAAAAAAGCTACTTGATTTTGAAGTGCTCTCTTACCATGACAGTATGACACACAATGCTTCTCTCTTAAAAAGAACTAACACATCACCCATCTAGAAGCAGTCCTGAAAGGAGGATGTGGAGCAGCAGAAGGTACAACTATCTTCTTGGAACTTGCTGGAAAGCACACTGACTAGATGATGACAAAAAACAGGAATCCCTTATACAACTGTCTGAATGACAACAAAATAAAGACTACAAGAAGAGACTGACAAAGAAAAGGGAGATAAACCCTAGTGATGACATGGAAATGTGAGGAATGGGCATGTTTCTTCACTTCAGCCACAACTAGCGAGGGTGGCTCTAAGAGGATTACAGACCTCTTCACAGTATGTTTAGTGTCAAGTCAACACTAAGAACAACTTGCCGGTTCATTGTGAGAGCTGTCAGTGCTGACACACGAGTAGCTCATGCTTGAGAAGAAGGTTGATGCTATCAGCATTTATCTTTGCTGCTGGCTGCCAAAAGAGAAGCCACTAAGATATTACCCTAAGTGAGATGAAGCAGAGGCTACACAGAACTTGCCAGGAACCCTCTCTGGAACTTTGTATCTTTGCACCAGTGCCAGTTTGGGAATAATCCCCAACACACGTAGTACAGGTCAGGTGATGGAGAACAGAGGGGATGAGATTGGGATGTTTCAGGGCAACCTGCCCCTAGCCACCATGTGTGGTTCCACAGCCTTTCTGCGAGATGTACTGTCTAATTTCTCCTGCTAGCAGAGAGGGAAATAATTTACTGAGGCAAATAGTAAGTACACCTGGTAGAAAGGTCAGCATCAGATTTAACCTACCATGAAGAAAAAGGATGGAAAAAATACCTGAAGAGACTTTACATGACAGACACTATACAACAGACAATCTTGAAGAATTAAAACCTCCTGCAAAACCAAAAGAAGGCTGCAGAAAAAAAGGAAACAACAACCTAGACTGCTGACTAGTAAAGCTAGAATCAGTTTCAACATGTTACATCGGAGAAACTGAAATGATATTGGACATACTCTTATGCCAAACAAAGAAAATGAAGCTCAAACACCCTCCAAAAAACTGAAAGGCGAAAATCCACTGACATTCAGCAACAGCGTAAATATATAAAATATACAACATATGAACATATGTTGACTGCTACTTTTTTTTTTTTAATATTTATAAATGTATTTAACTTCAGAATCACAGAATCACCAAGTAATTGAGGTTGGAAGGAACCTTTGGATGATCATCTGCTCCAACCCACCCTGCCCAAAGTAGTGTCAACTAGAAAAGGTTGCTCAGGACCTCATCCAGTCAGCTTTGGTTATCTCCAAAGACTCCAAAGACCATCTGGGAAATCAGTTCTAGTATTCAACCACCCTTACAGTAAAAAAAAGTCTTTTATTATGTTTAAACAGAATTCCATGTATATCCTGTTCTGCCTTTGTCTTTTCACTTGGCATCACCAAGAAGAGCCTGGCTGTATTTTCATTCTCTCCCATCAGGTATTTATATACATTGACAAGACCCCCTCAAGCCTTCTCTTTCCCAGGCTAAACACAATCCCAGCTCTTCTCAGCCTTTCCTGTTATGTCAAATGCTCCAATTCCCTCATCAACTTTCTTGCCCTTCATTGGACCCACTACAGTGCATCCATGTCTTTCTCCTTATGAATTGTTATAAATTATGCAGTCCAAGCATAATATTCCTTTAACTAAATACTACAGAAAATAGTCTTACCTGGCTGGCGAAGTAATGAATTAGGAGTTCGGGAAATCAGCTGTCCTCTGGGCGTCATGTTTCCAATAGTGTCATCCAGTGATGTAAGAACTGATTAATAAACAAGTTAAGAAACAGTATCCTAAACATGCTTTCGGGTCTATGCAAGATGATTGTGAATACTTGGAAAGGCAAAATAATTTGCTGTAGCTCAAATATTACGAAGATTACACATATTGTCTTTCAGACTAAAGCAGAAAGTCCCATTCATAAATCTGAATTATGTCACAAAATGTTTCACCAAAAGCTTAAAAGCTAGAGGGCTAAAAGGGATGCTGCAAAGTAAAGTTCAGAAATATGAGCACAACAGGTCTGGGACTCCTCATTGCTCATAACTGCTCAGATTAAAGAGAATACTTCTGCCCATGAGGAACTTCTTTATACTACATAAACCACAAAAAGAAAATCTGAGACTGAATCCTCTCTCAGTTCCAGGATGCTGATGGCTTTAACAAAAAAGCCTCTGTTTCTCTACTTTGCTTCTTCCTGGAAGCAACTAGGGTCAGTGCTGTAGGTATGGTTTACTAAGAAGCAGTGGTGTAAATGTTTCAGTATCCTACGTTACATCAGTATCCTACATTATGTCAGTGTCCAAGATCACGATTCTTAGGGGCAATATAATCAGGGCAAATATCTCCCTAGTTTTATTCTGCTTGCAAAAAGCAGCAGGACAAGCAAATGTACTGGATTCCTTTGCTATCATAACCAGAAAAATGCCATTATATTAGCTGTCAAATTACACACTATTCTTTTCTTATTGTAAATAAGTGGCGAGAAAAAATTCTGTGGAAATACAAATCTATGTCCGTGCACTCCTCTTCCTATTACTGTGGATGCAAAGTTAAGATAAACTGAATAATCACAATACTCTGGATAACATAATACATGCAAAAGAGCATAAAACCATAAAATGAAGTGAATAAAACTTCTATTTTTCAAAAACTCAGAGAGATGGAGTTAGCTATGGCTGAAACAGTTCTCTGAGCTGATCTCAACCTGAGTTCATAAGCCCACAAAAACTGTCAAAAAACCCACACTACACAAATGTGGTGGCACAAGTTTAGGAGGTAGGTGATGCAACATCCCTGCAAATATATTTAGCCCACAACCAAAATAATCAATCTAACTGTAGTCAAGAACTGATGATAAAAGCATTTTAACAATCTCTTACTTTCCCTGAAGTCCATTGAATAACCTGTTCTGAACCATCACTACATCAGCTTTGACATAGTTTGAGATGACAATGGGGGGAAAAGGAGCGGGGGAGAAAACTCCATTTAGAGGAAATACTATTCTGTGAAAAGGCAAAGAATTGCATCTTTTGGCTCCTAAGTTCTGCTGTAAAGGCCAAGTAATGCACAATGTTGCTGAAAACAGAATATTTTTCTAAATGAAACTCATCCAGATTTCCTAGTCGTATTTTCAGTCATTCACTAATAGCCCTCTCTACTAGTTTTTAGATACTGCAATCACAACTTTGGTTTTGAGTTTTTCCTCCTTCTTAATGCATGAAAATAGCATACAAAATACAGGCTAAAGAAGGGGAAAATGAGAGACAGTTCAATAGCAGAATTTTGACTGCAGAATACCTCACAAACCAGATAACAATTTCACATTGTATTCACACGTCTCACTTTAAACAGGTATAAAACAAAGAGTAACTTACTGTATATTTGAAAACCATTCTCAACATGCTCAAAATCAAAGCAGTGGTAAAATTACACACACTTCATGAGCACACCAAGCAATGATTAAAAAGAAGATAAAAAAATCTTTACAGAAGAAGGATACTAGAAACTCTTTTCTGAGAGCTTTGCTTCCATCCAGGTCTGGCCATCTCTGCATCATGGGGGGATGACACATCTTCAAAAACATTTCTAGAGAACAGCAACACAGAAACAACATAAGCAAGTGAATCCAAGGAGAACATACAAGATTTTTTTTTGTTGCTTCAAGTAACTCCACAACTGGGAAACTTAAATGAAGTCTAAGTCACCTCTAACTCTAGTGTTGATGTCCAGTTTCCTCTACAGAACATCTAGTATTGTTCATCAGCTTGGGAAAATTAGTATTTCTGAGAACCCACACTTTGTTCCTTCTACACCACAAGAGACTTTTTCTTATTAAAAAAAAAAAAAAAGCTAGTAAGAGATGCAACAGTATGAAATTCAATTGTGAACTGAAAAAATCAACTGAAAGAATGACATGGTTTTACTATTTTTTTTTCTTCAGGTATACAAAATAACCACAGACTGAGAAACTTCACCTGTCTCACATAAAAGGAAAATACGGTTACTAATCACTAAAAGGCAAAGGAAGAGCCACAGGTGGCCTGTGAAGGCCGCAGCTGTGCCTGCCCCAGCAGGTCTGTCTGCAGAGCACCCTACAGAGGCCCGGCTCAATGAGTCCTGCGTAATTAACAACGTCAGTTTAATCTATGGGTATATTCCAGAAAAGATCAAGCAGAGTTAAAGCTCCCGGTGACACAAAAGCCCGCGATACCCCTCAGAAACTCCTCCGGCGTCGCTGCGGTTTCCAGCCCGCAGTGCGAGCGCAGCGCCGGGGGATGCGCCGGGTCGGGTCGGGTCAGCGCACACCACACCCGCGGGGGCCCGCGCTCCCCCGGGACGCGCCGCCGGCCGCTCCCCCGCCTCTCACCGCTCCATAGCGGCCTCCGACCCGGCCTCCAGCCTGCCGAGATCCAGCCTTCCCGCCTCCGCTTGCGCCGGCCCGGAAGGAGACGGGCGAGCTTCCGCCCGCGCCGGGCGGGGCCCCGCACTGCGCCTGCGCCGCTCCGGGCGCTGCGCCCCCGCAGCCGGCGATGCGCAGGGACGGGCAGCTGCGAGCGGGCACGGCCGGCAGCCTGGGACTGGGGAGCGGCGGCCGGGGAGCCCCGTCGGGCAGCCGGGCAGGCAGAGCCGGCCCGCGGGGGAGGTGAGGGGGTGACGGGCAGAGCTGCCTTCGCTGCCCGGGAAAATGTCGCTCTGCTCTGTTGGTGCCCGGGCAGTGGGATCCCGGGTTAAGCGACAAAACCAAAAAAAAAAAAAAAAAAAAAAATTGAAACGTTTCAGATGCTGTTCAGGTTATGCCGTTCCACAGAGAAAGACGAATCTCGTGCCGAAAATGTTTTCTTAAACGTTCAGCTGCAGCAACCTCCGTCCTGGCCTTCGCTTTGTCAAAACGAGGCCGTTCTCACCGGTTCACAAACTCGTTCTGTTTCTCTTCCCGTCCCCCCCAGCGTGACTCGGATACAGGCGCCGAGACGTGAAGCTGTAACCGCCATGTGTGGCCCCTTGGCCCTTTTCTGGCTGGACAAAGTGAGAAAGTTCCCAAACTGCTGCTCCCGTTCCTCCCCAGAATGGATCCTGTGCTTTTCATCGTTACTGCTGCAGCAGTGGAAGTGAGTGGGTGCTACTGACAGTTCATTTACTTGCACTCTGGTACAATGAAAACGGCCCAAACTGCGCTTTCAGTAGACTGACAAGTTCTGAAAAACTGGCGAGTACTCAGGTGTATTTGGGGCTACAGAGGGTATTTTGCGCATATTGGGCGCTTAAATTCGTCATACAGAAGGATGCATCTGAAAAAAAAAAAAAGGCAGAAAAGCTAAGATAATACAAAGTCCCATAGGTTGCTTAAGATGCCCATGAAATGCCCAAGCTGGGTGTCCCAGTGAAGCTGCTGGAGAGCCTGACCTCAGGTGGCTTCACCAGAAGAAGAAAGATGAGGAGCCTGATGAAAGCTGGGTGTGCAAGACCCTGAGACAGTAGATTAGTCACCCAGGAAATATAGTTTTAGATTAAAAAAAATAAATGATAAAAAAAGTTACTCTACCTGATAGAAGGAGATAATGAACACACCAATGAAGGCAACAACCTCCATTACGGCAGAAAACTAAAAGAAGGTTGAAAGGACTATTCTAATTCAGTACTACATATTTAATAGACTGTACCTGTCAACACATCCTTACAAAACAGTGTAGCATTATTGTCTCTGTAGTGCAGTGGGAAATTCAAACAGAGTAACGCACAAATTAATACCCGGTTCATTTCTCAGGCTGACCCTCTCATGGCAGAAAAGTGTTAACAAATGAGAGATGGAATGACAGAGAAAACGCTTCCTCAAGTTTATTCAAAGCAATGACATGAGAAGAAAGCGAAAGAAATAAAGCTGAGGAGAAATTAAGAGCATAACATACTGGTTTGGGTTTTTTTGTTTGTATGTTGGTTGGGGGTTTTGTGGTTTGATTTTTTTGTGTATGTGGTGTTTTTTTCTTTGTGATTTTTTTTTCTAATGAAAAACTCAAACAAACAAACTGTAAAAGAAAAAATATTTGAGCCTTGAGAACTTGTATTAACAACTTAAACGCAGGCTGGGAGAGCACCTTAGAGGCTTCAAGTTTTCTCCAGTAATGGTGCAAGAGAGGGAAACAGTGTTTTCTGGCAGTATTTTTTGACTGGCATCCTACTTCATTTTTATCCAACAGGAGGAAAAGAGGAGGAAAAAAGGAGAAAACCAGAACTGGAAGTCTCATGCAAGCATCTTGCATTTCCAAGAAACACGAGGGAATGCAAATTTTCAGTCAATTCTCACATACAATTTTTCTTTACCATGACATAAAGGACTCTGAATTTAAATTAAAAATTATAAACCCATCTTAAGTTTCACATATTTGCATCAACACCGATCTAAACTACAGCAATTTTGTCAGAATCTCACAAGGGGTAGTAACGCTCCATACTTAGAGGCAGGACAAGCAAAGAGAACCCAGCAGGTAGCGCGACTAACACAAACACACAGGTTTATTGCTGATGCCCAGGATTCCTCTGCTGCTTACTACCTTTTTGTGGAATTATCAGGGTTTACAGGATGTACTAGGTTAACGTTCAGGATATATTAATTAAAATTAAACAGATTAACTCAAATTACCCTTTACAAAATATGTTTAAATATAGACAGCTCACAAATGAAATAAATTCCCCATATGCATTGTGAAGCTGCAAACATGACACCTGCATATACAAAATTCTAGTCTTAATTCAGAACTATCGAAAGCAAGAGGATGGCCAAGTTCCTGGGTAAAGTGTGACAGCAGCAGAACTGCATTCAGTACAAAAAAAAAAGTGGAACCTATGCGTTGCCTTTTTGTAAGAGAAGGAACAAAGCTCATGTTTTAGCCCATCTTCTCTTAGTTGAAACACGTTCCTGGAAGAGCGTGATTTATAAAGTTTAAATGTAAGGATTTTTTTTTTTAACCAATCTCAATAATTTAACTGAAGTGTTTATGTGCTTGCTTAGTATTAAAACACCTCTGTTGACTCTCAAATTAACGTCTTCTGGTGGTCCTACCCTGAACAAATTGATCCCCATGCATAATCCTATTAAGGAAGCTCAGCTAAACCCCTTTCTTATTAAAAAGGAGAAATAAAGAGATTAATTTGTAGCTGTAATTTTATTTGTGTCTGAAAATCATGACCGTAGTGCCAAGGGGTCTTTGTTGCATTGAGGACATCACAAGCAGTAAACCCAGTTTATGAGAGCTGGGATTTCACAAGTAGATTTTTTTACTTAGTGCAGGAGTGAAGTTACTGACTCTTCCCTGCTAGATTTAGAAGGTAAAAATGCCACAGAATATGAAAAAGTAAAGTATACTGACCAAAGAAGGGACTATAACTACTACTATAATTTAACTCCGTATCCAATATTGCAGACATGCCCCCTCCCTGCAAGTTTACGTTAGCCAAAGGAAATTACATGAATTAATTAGAAATTACAGTGTCTTTCAAATGAAGTAGCTCACCCCAGCCACAACCTCAAAGGAAAAAGTAAAATACTGGTGGCAGTGAACTTTTTTGAAACAATGAACCTGTAGAGCTTGTTGATCAGCAGGACTAATATTTCTCGAGGCTGAAATGAGTGCAGTGGAATTACAAAGACATTCCTTTCCCCATTCACAAATCTCTCCCTAAAGAATATCTCATTGAAAACAGGAAGCAGCCACCCTCTTGATGATTCAAAATTCTGAAAATAAATAGTTTTGGAGGGTATTCAAAAAGTAAAAGCAAAAAAAATAAGCAAACCCCACATTTATCTGTTGTTTGAACCTCTGATATTGCAGCACGGGGAACAAAATCAAGACTACAAAACAGCTTTGCTTATAGTTCCAGACTATGAATGTAAAGTTTGTAATACATTTAAGTATCGTTGCAAAGTTTTACTTTCTACAACAGATAAGTTAAATTAGGGGGTTTAAGACTCTTCAAACTGTTCATAAACCTTCCAAAGAAAAATATAAGATGTTTGAGACTCAGAAATAAGAACCTGATTTAAGTGCTCTGCTTCTCTAATGCAAGAACTAGATAAAACTGCATTTTGTTACTTATTTAAGCAACTTTTTCTTTGCTTCTATTTTCCTCCCCATACATGGGCAAAATAAAAGCTATGAATTGAAGTACCTAATGCTGTTGGGACAGCAGTTTAACACTGGGCAAAAAACTTGTCTATGCAAATGCTTGGCTACATCTTCATATCACAATTCAAAAAGTAAGTGTTGCAGACAACTGTATATAGACCACTATTGTGGTCTATTCACATCTAGAAATAACTTTCTATTGCTGATATGTCTAAACCGAAGTCTATCTAGAATTAGTACAGTACTGTGGCAAAATTTCTCCCCATCTAAGTTTTCCCCAAACTGGCAAAGATTAGAAAACTTTGAAAAAAAAACCCCATCAAGTTTGATTCATCCGCAGTTTAGCATTTTACAAGAAGAAAATCCTCATCTTTTGCATTCACCCACAAGGAAACAGCAACTCTCGTTACACCAGAAAAGGAGAAAAAATGCACAGTTTAATCCAAATTCCAGCAGGATTCTTCTCCCACCTCCGCTTTCTAGCATCACAGCATCAGTACATATTATGAAACAAATTCTACAATACTTTTCCAGAAGTTACGTTCTCTTATGCAGAAGAGCAATACTACTTTGAGTTTACAGTGCATTTGTTTGGGCATCTGAAAACATCTTGCAAAAACTCAAAATATTTTTGTAAGTTATGCAAGTAGACATTCATTTCACAGAATAACTTGAGAATGAAATAGGGCATTAGTAACAAAGTAAGGTCTAAGAAAAATTTATACTGCAAGGAAAGAAGAATCCTAATAGGAAGAGTGCAATTCCATTAAATACTACTTCTATATTTCAGGACATAAACATTACTTTTTCCGTAGAAAGCTCAGATATTTAAATACTGACATATACCGATTTCAGATTAGGGTGGAAATAGAGCAGTCACAGCCCTTGTGTGCACTGTAAGCATAAGCTAACTTTACAAGCAGTAATACATGGGTATTAACACTGAATTTGGAAAGTTACTGCATTAGTTCTCAAAATTTCAATTATGCATGTTTTCATCTGAAGCTTTATGAGAAGTGTTCTGTTCCTGTACAAGTAGTTCAAGCGTGAACTTCTTAAGCGCCGGTACACAAAGCATTTATCATGAAGATATGTAAAAGTTTGTTCAAAAATTTCAGCAGACAGGATTCTTTTCTAGAAGTGGTGACTGCTTACATAGTTCCAGTTCCTGTGGGGAACTGGATGTTCACTTCCTCAGTGGGAACAGCTCCGTATGCCGCAATTACTTGGATATGAAGAAAATTCTTTCATGTGTTTTTCCTTACGCTTCATGTTCATCAACATTATTTTGTCATGCATCTTCCCTCTAACAACTGGGACAGGACACTGCTCCCTTGAAGCCTGCCTAAGTTTTCAAGGAGAAAAAGACTGGTCTTTAGATATTACCTGGGTGATGTGTTGATTTTACAAATCTGGCCTAAGTTCCAACTATAAGGGTGCAAAAGCATATTTCACTTTTTTAGCACAATCTTTAGATGGTAAAACCTGGAGTTCCTAAAAATTTTATGTTCCTGGGGCTTGACCAAACTGACTACCTCCAGTGCTGGAAAACTGTGCATTTGCTATTCCACAGAGCAACCAAGAATGCTTCGGTACAGAGCTGTCAGGCCACAGCCTGATGTTCCCCGTCAGCAATACTCCTTGGCTGGACATGGAGACCAGACCAGGGTCCCCACGCTGCTGTTATCAAAGAATTTTCTTTCCCTCCTACCCAATGCCATCTGTACAGCTGCCTGGAAAAAGAAACACGTTAAGAAGAACACAGAGAAAAGGACAATTGGGACATGTTGTAAGACCTAAATAAGCAGATCTTGAAAGGAAGGAAAAATACTGATTAGCTCATCAAGGAGGAAGGTACCTAGTGAAAAAGGAACTAGAGCATCCAGTGCTCCAGTCTCATCTTCTCTGTGGACCAATCGGGATGCAGAAAGTGCCAAAAGAGATGCTTACAGGGATCATCAACCACATGCTCTGGTTTCTAATGCTAAATGAAAAGGAACTTCAGCCTTAACTCTGACTCTGCATAGTGAAAGAGTGTATTACCCTCTATTAAACCATGGTGATGACTGATGAAATTACCAGTAGGAAGGATCAGCTGGGCTCCTTAATTCACTCTGGGCAACATAAACCATCTCAGAGCTTACTGGTATTAGCTAACCTTCTCTGATTGAATTTGCAGGAATGGAATAGAACAAGCTCTGATAATTCTGTGCCAGAGAAACAGGAGGTACCAAGTTATTTGGGTGCGACATTAATTTTCGGGAGCACAGCCAAGATCAGGAAATCATCTGCAGTCCATGCATTCCACTTTACAGTCCAACAGTGTTAACAGACATTTAGTCTGCAAAACTCTACACTCAATACTGCAAGAGTGCTCTTCTGCAGATTTCCTTGAAACCAAACAAATATGGTTTAATCATGCAAAAAAATTGTATTTTCTCCCAAGATTTTTTTTTTCAGCTACACTACATCAATTTTAACAATTAGTTCTTCCTGGAAAGAAGGAAAATAGCAGGCAACATTGTTTTAAGTTTCCAAAACAGCCACTGATAGTCTGACCTTTGAAGAGATATTTTTCTGTTAGACTCTGCCTTACATTAGAACTTGGAATATTCCAAATCCAAAACTGTAAGTGGAATTTCCTTCAGTCAGAAATTTACCCACCCTAACACATGGGATGCTATTAGAAGAGATGTTTATGGTATACATTTGTCAGAAGACAAAATCATAATGGTTCCTTTTTGTCCTAAGATGTATGAATCTGCACTGTGTAAGAGATGTAAAAATCAATATTTACCAGCACTACTAAAACACAAAACATTCAAGTAGTATTTAACTGTAATGCAAGCCCTTGCATGGCAATCCAAATTTATTGAACTACTGATGCTAAGTCATACAAAATTGCACCACTTTAATTAAGGCTTTTAGTTTACATTTGGCCACCTCAAAGCAGTTGTAACATTAGGTTGGTCAATTTAAATACTGTGGCTCCCTGTTGGATATACACACAATCTTTACACCCAAACGTTAATGCATACAAAGCAACAAGGCATTGTTAAATAAATCAGCAAAAGTTAATTACTGCAACTTAGGCCCTGTGACCAATTACACATGATTAAAATTACTTCCCACATTCACATCCACAGTACTCTTCCACCATTTAACATCTCAACCAAAACGTTACACATGTAAAACAATCACTAACAGGCAAAAGTACTAAACCTGTATATTTGGTATTGCAAATACACTTATGCATGAGCAAGCAAGGGAATTCACAGTGAGAATCTACAGCTGCAGAAGCCCGAAAATGATTTACAAAAAATTGTTAAATCATTAAAAAATCGTTTTAAAATATACACTTCTTGTTGTAGACCCCCACTGTACACACAACTATAAACATTGTTCCCTATGTAAACAAGGAAAAGGAAACATACAATAAAAGGTTGAAAAGTCTGGACATTTCCTTCCCAACAGATATTAAAGGCCATGTCTTTAGTCAGACGTTATACTGAAAGGACTCTTAAAGACTAGGTCACTGTCTCCACAGGTTTTTCCTAAAATTAAAAAACTATATAGCTGTTGTGTTAATCAAAGCGCTTTTGTACAATACGATGATGATGATCCTGTATTTCTTTAAAAAAGTTACAATAAGCTACAAATACCGATGAAGCAAAGTTATCTGGAGTAGTCTATATAGGAGCTCTTTGGACTTTCTTTTATTATGCTAAAATAGTGGTGCTTTTAGGATTTACATTATTGTACTCTCCAATAGAAAGTGGGGATTGTTGAAGTATACAGTACACAGTTTTCATACATGTACAACATTGGAGGATGAACAATGTCTCTTATCAGTAATACTGGATGTAGGCTCTGGTTTTACCAGTTGCATACACTTAGAATATTTATAAGTAAAAATCTCTCGTGACACTGGAAAGTGATTAGAATGTGCAAACTGATGTAGTAGCTTTCATCCATTTCTTAAAGGGTACCACCACAGGAAAGTCCATTTAAGATGTTGGTAGGTTTAATAAAGTTGGAATGCTGGCACTGTTGAATTGGGCAACAGTTCTTCAGACCTGTAACAACAAAACAAGAGGTTAGTATTAATAACAACTATTTGTCATTGCTCTTTAGTTAAAAGAACTAAAGCAAAAACTAGCACAGTTCTTTGCAAACAGAACATAACCGTAGCACTTCTTTTTAGTAGATACGATTTCTACTGTACACACAAATAAACTATCTCAATTAGTAAAACTGAATTAGGATACATAGGGTAATCCCAGCTGAACTGTGGAAGTAAGTATTTGATGGGTGGGACTAGTTCTGCTTACACTATGACAGTTCCAGCAACTTCAAAAACAAAAACACATTTGGAGGATCAAAGATCCTGAATCAAAAGCCCTGATGAGGAATTGCAGCAGCCACTTCTGCCATCCTCAGTTAGTGCTTTTGAAACCCTCTAAGTTTAACTTTGAACTGATACAAATGAAGTAAGTTTTAAAAAGAGTTGAGCATGGCACTATCTACATATTAATAAAAGCCTGCAATTTATGGTTCTACCAGGATCCTCCAGTACAGCGAACAGGTCTATCAGATGACAAAATAATGGATCATAGTACTGAAGCACCTGAACCACCACATGTCCAGTAAAACTGAAGGGAACTGAGAAAAACAGACAACTTGCCTGATGTCAGGCCAATCAAGATAGACCTCTGCCATCCTAAGGCTCAGAGGTAGAAAGGGGGAAACAACCTGCCCAGGAACAAGTTGCAGAAAAATTCAAGCCTGCTGACTGCCTTCTGAAAAGGCTTGCTAAGGAGCATGCTGGAGCTTGCTTGAGCCTTCAGCATAATTCTTAATGCATGGATTTAGTCACACAGAACATTAGTCAACTGCCAATGAGTAAAAAAATTGATCTAATAACCAATAGCTCCAGGTCAAATATTTGGAGTGTTACAGTGATCACTTCACCGTTCTCTTCCAAATGTACTAATTACAATGTAGCCTCTAAAATATCCATGTAGTCCAAAGAAAGCAAGCTACATTCCTATGACATCATCCTCCTATGCAGGAGTTCAAAGCAAGAAGTGACATTTTAACATGCAAACTGTGATACTTTACAGTGTGCATTCCTGATAATTGAGCTCTTGCTCAGTTAATCAGATCTAAAAAAACCCAACTTGTTTCCAAAAGCTCAAGTTTTGAAGTATCAGAACAAACATCCTTAATTTGAGCACTACCAACACCTTGAAGCTTGAAAAAAAATTTATACTAGTGTGAACAGTATATCTTGTATACATTTATAGTTCTGACTTTGGAATAGCAAAATAAAGACCATAAAAATTTCTGTGATAATGTAAATCAAGACTTTTCAATGCTGGTTTGCATCAACAGCTACTACAGTTGTTTAGTTTCTTTTGTTTGTTTTCTAGAGAAAAGGTTTACCTGGCTCAGAGCTACAGTACAGCTATGTATTAAAGTAGCTGACATGATGACTTTTTGCGTGCTTTTCCAGGCACTGGAGTTTTTCTGTTAATTTGTCGCACAAGGTCATAAAAGATCTGTGAATATAAAAATCAGTTGGTTATTGGAATTAAGAGGCTTCTCATAACTCTAAGCCTTGAATCTTCACACAAAATGTACTCACATACTCCAGAACCCCTGTAAATATTTAGTTATCACAAAGCCAGAAAGTTAAATTGTACACTTAATACCTATTTGTTTTCTGTTTTAGATAATTGCCTGTCAAGGCTTTTCTACTTTCAATGAAGCAAACTGGAAAGGCATCTATAATCTGCAGCTGTTTAGTCTCTGGGTCAAGTTTATCTGAACATGCATGATGTATGTCACAATGATCAACTACTATATGCTATTACTTTGCAATTTAGCACCAAGTTCAAGAAATAGGCCACAGCTTTCTCCTAACTCAAATCACTCCAAAGGTATTATTTTAAAGAAAGATTTAGTAAGTTTTTACTCCACATTTTCATGTTAACTCAAGTACACTGCATGGTCTGTGATAGTCTTCTGTATTCAAATGAGATCGTGCTTTTCCAGATAATTTTCTAGACTTCAGTACTTTTAAAGTAATTCAGCAGCTTCTCTAGTACTACAGCATGACATAAGCGTAACATTTCCTAGAAAAGTAATTCATGTATGAGACTCACTCACACTTTGAATCTCCTAGAATTGTAATTGGAACATGATTTGGTTGAAAGGCTAATTTAAGACAAGTCTACACACCACAATTAAACAGCATCTGTTTCATGCATAACTGACATTGTTCCAATTATTTCTGCATCTCCTAAATCCAGGAAGTCCTCATACTAAAGCCATTCTAACAGCTTCCTAAGCACTGGCTGCAAAGCAGCAAACATTCTAACAAAGGCTTTTAGTATTTGATGAAAGTTCTAGTTTATTAAACAGATGACTTTTATACAGTTAGGCTGATTAATCTGTATTTAAGAAAAACTGAATAGTTTCCAGAAATTCCCAACTAATTAAACACACATCACTGATTTTTAAAATCAGCTGTGCTTAAACCCACCATACGCATTTGATTACATGCAAGTCTTGCAACAGAGGCCCTTCTAACTTGACTGATGTTGCCAACAATGTTTTCCAGGAGACACAATAAATTATAGGGTTTATCATAATATTCAAGCTGTTCCAGAAACGCAAACACTAACACAGCTTCTTTTTCTAAAAATTTTTGCATCCATTTCTTTATGCTGGCACCCCCACTGGATAAGCCTGCACAAGCTATGGCAAGTCCCAAAAACACATGTGTTTTTGATCAGTCATCTAGCTCCTGCTAAATAAATAAGTAGCTATATAGCAGAGAGGCTTTTGCCTTCCTTTTTCTTTACAGAGTACCTATTTAGGTCTCTAATCAACTAATTTGGACAAAACCCTTAAGAGTTTTTGTCCTTACCACCTCAAATAAATGAATACCAAATAACTTGAATCCATCAGTTTTAAGGAGTTCACTCTCTTAAAGGTATTTTTTAAAAAATGAAAGAAGTAGTCTAGCAGTGCATTCTCAGTGGACAGAGATTATATCAGCTAGGGAATGTAACACGAAAAAAGTATTTATACAAAATTCATATTAATACAATTTGAAAACTAATTATACTAAAATTAATATAATTTTTAAAGCCCTACATCAAAGCTAATTACATCCATTAGCAGAAGCATCTCACAAGTTCTCACAATAGTTTTGTCTATTATAGTGAATGCTATTAATAATTTTGTTATTTTTTTCTTGATGGACTGTAATGTTTCGTTAACAGAATTCAGTGTCCCGTCCTCCTCTCCCTGCACCCTCCCCGGCATGGGTAGTGTGCCTTACCTCGTTAACATTTATCTTTGATTTTGCAGAAGACTCTAGGAATGCACAGTTATTCCATTGCCTTGCTAGGTTCTGACCTTGTTCCTTTCCCACAACTCTTTCATCTTCCAAATCACACTTATTGCCAACCAGAATCATAGGCACCTAAAAACAATTCAATACCAGCAAAGAATTCATTAACATTTTTGGAAGGCACAATGTAAACGCACACCTAAAACCCTACCCGAATCCTTAGAGGATCCTGACCTTCTGGAATAATCAAGCTCTGGTGTAACAGAAACTTAAGGTTACAGTTGTGTGAGGCTTTAATCTTCAAAGCAAAGTGACTGCATTTTTTGCCTGCTGTTTGGCAGGGCCGTGGGAGGAATGGTTTGAGGATTCAGTACACTGCCAACTGAGAAAATTTCACATCTTCTAGAAGACCTAATGAGATTTCATTTTTAGATGTTTAAGGTATCAAGAAGTCTACTGAAGAATCTGCTACCAAGATCCTTACATGTTCAGCAATCCTAGAAAAAGTGGGCTGTACTGGGCAGCATGATGAAGGACACTAAAGCGCCTTTCACCATTCTTCTGCTTCCAGCCTATCTGCACTCCTTTCAGCAACAGTTTGCTCAAAGTTCTTATTAGTAAGCTGATGCACACAGAGGAAAGAAACATGATAGCTTAACAAAATAACTACAGAAAACACTGAATTGACCCTTATGGCAAAAAAAGGCAATCATACAAAGCGTAGCTTTTTTTTTTCCTTCCCTCCTCCTCTCCTTTTTAGTACTCAAAGGACATAGCTAAGTTTGTCCAAAGCTGAAGGGCTCAAAAAAAGGCTTACAATATTTTGATTGTTTAATTTCCTCCCACTGAGAAAGCAAGTCATGCCTAAGCTTTGGCACAGGAAAAACTTTATTACTTAAATACTATTTTTTTCAGATACATTTGTGATAATGGGTAACAAATCACTTCTAGAAGAAATCTGCTGAACATAGGCAAGACTTAAAAATGCTTACACTTAAGAAAGTGCAAGGCAGTTTGTATCACAAGAGTCACAACAAACTTCCCTGAAACTGAAACATTTAATACATTCTGTCTCTGTTGGCAGCAGCAACATATGTGGATACATGCAGTAAGGAAGGGATCAAAGTTTCCGTGAGCACACTTTAAATGAGATGAGCACACTTAAACTGTTCATCCCTTATATTATTTTTTCAAGGAAGATTTTCTGACAGCTGCAACCTACAAGGTCTTCCTGTTAAAAAAATCACTTTTACTGCTGTTTCACATCTGAAATACTTTTCTTTCTTTTATTAACAGACTACTCACTTCCTACAAATGCAGTAAGGTTTTTTTTAATCAATTATAAACTGGAATGTTTTAGCCTCTATAGCTTTAATCATGCTAAAAGGCACATAGTGAAATTGTGTGGAAATAGTATGACTAAATTTACTTTCAAGCACACACACAATATAAAAGCTACATAACATGCAAGTTTAAAGCTTACAGTAATGTCCTCTACAAGAACTTAGAATTTTGTGCTTTTAACATACCATAAGCAGTAGGTATACCAAAGAGAAAATTTGAACTGTATTTTTTTTTTAATCTTCATTGATAGCAACTTGGGTGAGAATAGAGTTCCTTCAGAAATGTCTTCTGCAGTACTAGTGAATAAGGCTACATACAGGTTCAAACAGAGTATCTTAAAGGATGAGGTGAAAAAGAGAATTATCTTTATATGCCACATGACAACTTACAATTTTTTCAGTTTGCCTTAAGAGTTGCAGTTCTGTACTACGCATCTACTGGTTGATTTGTCTTTTAATTTAAAGCTTGGAAGCTAACCGATCACAGCATATACATTACAATATCTGTAATGAAAACTGTAAATATATGCACTAAGCATTTTTAGAGATGCTTACATCATCAGTGTCTTTGACTCGAAGAATCTGTTCTCTTAGATCTTGTAAATCATTAAACGTGGACTGTGCTGTGATGGAATATACTAATGCAAAACCTTGTCCATTTTTCATGTATAGGTCTCTCATTGCTGTAAACTGTTCCTGTAATTAAAAAAAAAATAAAGAAGGCAGATGTTGCGTTCAGTTTGCACGCTCCTTAATAAGAAAAAAAAAAAGCCATATACTTCAGGATACAAATGGATCAAAAGTACAATGCATTTGTGCCCTCCCTGCCCCCTTCTTACATACCAACTTTTTCCCATCTTCTGACCTTTAAAACACATCATAAAGTAAATGCATCCCTTTTCAGCCTCGATTTTGTAGTCTGGGCAGTTTTCTATGTTCAATTCTACTTTCATTTTCAAGGACATTGACTAGAGGATGGAGACACTCAATAGACTTGTCACATTTCCTAGACTTCCGTGACAACTATGATATTGCATATGAAGACTTGCAGGTGCACTGCACTGCAGCATTAGGACTTCTCCTCTTTCTGTTTGAAAACTCTCACCAGTGTGACTGTGGAAGAGCATTTGCCTTTCTCACACTGGTGACTCTGCTGTCTTGGAACTGATCAATCACTCACCAAATCCCTTGCATCCCCAGATGAAAAACGTAATTTATTGCGAGACAACAGTCACTCATCTTTCTGTTGTCTTACATGGCCCTACTTTGATATGGAATTCAAATAAATTATTATTGGACCAGATTACTATTATAGTTCAGAGAACACATACTACACTCCAAGGGTCTTGAGCTTGTGCTCACTGGAATCAACAAAGGAAATGACCGCTTTCAGTAGGTTTTAGAACAAGCCAGAGTAAAACCTGACCAGTATGAAAAAGGTCAGCGTAAACCCTGCACTTTGAGTTCACATAAGCTGACTAAAGCAAGACTATTTTTATCCCAATGTCAGAGTACATCTCACACACAAAAGAAAAAGGAGAGAAGAAGAAATCACATTCTCTATAGCAACAGAAATTAAACACAAGTAATCATTGGGCCCAAGTTTTCCTCTGGGCAATATGAACTTAAAACAGCACATCAACCTCTTTTAAAATTCTTGGTCTCATGTTTCCACTGTTACCGAAGATGACCTCACAGGAAACTTGCAACTCATCTTCTGCTGCAAAATTCAAGTTTTGTTTGAATACTAGTATGTTAAAGAACATCCCTTAATCCAATGCACTGACCACAGTTACTCTTTAGAGAATGAGGAAGGAAACGTGTCATCATTTACATCCCTACAGCTTTTAATAGTTTTAACACTGCACATCGGTATTTAAGAAAGTTTGTTTTACATACCGTTCCTGCAGTATCTAAGATTTCAAGCATACACTGTTGTGCATCTACTTCAACTTGCTGTGAAGAGAGAAAGATGTGGTTAGAATTTTTCCTCTTTCAAGTCTCCCCTCCAAAGACAACAGGAATTGTGTGATTTTATAAGCAAATTCATAATGCATAAAGCAACATAATGGCTTAAAAAGTTTGTGGATATGCACTTCAAAAACAGCAGGAAGAAGCCTTTCAAAGAGCCCTACTGACATTTTCAAAAGAAGCGTCAGCAGCCAAGTGCCACTTTGCAAAGTGATTAGGGATTTTTGATTATTAAAAAGGAGGCTGCTAAATTTGTAATGATGGTTATCAGCAACTAGCACAATTAATTTCTACTTGTTTCAGGGATCATTCACAGAATGAACGAACAGTACAGGTGAAAGCTAGAAACTTGGATTGGCATACTATTGTTCATTTAATAGCAGTTTAGATCAACAGGAGCATAAGTAGTACACAACAAGCAATAAACCAAGCAAACCACTAAGAGTGGTGTCCTCAAAAACAGCCTTTAGTGACACTAATTAGGAAACTGATCCAGCTTAGAAAAATTTGCAAAAAATAGGTTTAAGAAGCTGGATCAGTTTCTATATCTATTTTAGAGTTCCTCTGTCTAGTTCCTACCTCAAAAAAAAAAAAACCAAACAAACAACAAACCACGACCCAGATGGCCTTGAGCGCATCAAAGGACACAGAAGTGCCTTCAAGCACTTTTAAGCAGGCTACCCATGTGGGGTTTTTTTGTTTGTCTGTGGTTTTTTTTGTTGTTGTTGGGTTTTGATTGTTTGTTTTGTGGTTTGTTGTTTTTTTTTTTTTTTCCCCTTCCAAGCTATTAGTATACTTCCCTTTTCCTCTTTGCATGTTAAATTCCCAGTTGGCAGATCAGCACTCAGAAAAAACTTTGTGTCCCCTACTCCGATTTGAGCTTTTATTTTGTAACTGGATTGGAGCTTGGCGCGGGTGGGGAAGAGGAGTATTTCCATGCCTCTCAAAGCTCCCCCATGTCCCCTAGGGATGGAGATTCCTTCAATAGCCACTATTTTAGCATGCATTGCTGACAAAGTTATTCAGCTAATTAAGCAGCATCTTTATGAAGAAATATTTGGCGAGTAAACTAAGGCATCAAGTTTCAAGACTTCATGCCCAAATTGTTTAGTTCCAGACAAAATATTTCAAGCCACATCCTTTCAACTTCAAATATTATAAAATTAAGATCTAAGATTAATAGTACAGGATTGCAACTGCCAAACTAATACATTTTAAAGTCACCCAAGTCAAGCAGCAAGCTAGAATTGTAACTAGCAGTAAAGGGAAGAAAATTACTGCATAAAGTATTGTCCAGACTTAAGCAAGAGTTCAGCAATCTGGCTGAGTTGAGAAGATGGATACACAGAGATATTCCTAGTCATTTCAGGACAAAACCTGAAAGGAACATTATAAGGTCTTTACCAAAAAAATTAATTAGCAAAAGGCCAAATTTCTTCAGCTCTATGAAAACAGTCTTTGGAATAATTCACCCAGCAAACATCATGCATCTAGTATGACCTGAAGAATATAAATATGTAACAAAGGAAATGTTTCACTTTAGGACAGCTTGTGAATATTTTTGAAGTCATTTATTGGGCCTGACCCAGCAAAGGCCTGCACCAAACATTGGGATGGGATCCAAAATTCCTGCTCCTCTAATACAGAAAAAGTAAGTGGCTTTATAGATTTTTTTGGTTTTGTTGTTGCCTCTTTAATAAGAGTTCTAGCTTTGGCTGGAAGCCCACATACTTAAGAAAGACTATGATTTTTCCAGCATATAGATTTCTATGAGGTCAAAGAAAACAAGTGTGAAATTATCGTTTTGCTCTCACTAATTCCTCTTCTGTTCAGAAGAGATTCTGGTAATACAGCCTCTTTATTTCAATATAAGTGTAGCCAAGTGCTGAAAAAGGAGGTCCTGCACTTTCTGCCCACTCCCTAGGGTTTGGTACATCTTGTCTCCCTTGTATAGACACTGGCATTTTTGCGGCCACACAGTGAGCTATGTCAGAGTATCAATGCAAATGAAAAGTAATTCAGCTACAAAAAGAAATATTAAGAAAATGATATAGCTGAAGACTAATCTGCTTCAGCAAATGGTTAACTCTCGTGGTAGCAGTTCAGATGTAAACTATCTTAGCCTGGAATATTAATCATGGTCTCAGCTGAAACTGAAGAGTGAGCAATATGGAGATTCAAGGTGATGCAAGCAGAGTCAGACCTTTCAGCCTGTCATGCTGAAGAGGGGAAGAGAAACTAACAGGCTACTGTTAAGTGTTTGTTCATTTATGATAGGTTTGTGTTAACCTATTAATAAAACAATAACCCATCTAATGGAAGTGTATCAAGCTATCAGTTAAATCGTCAGGAATACAGTATGATGCCTCTAGTGTTCTGAAGGTGAGTGCAAAGTTGTTCTTAGCATTTTCCTAGTAGCAAAAAAAGCTTAGAACCTCCAACATACAAGTCCAAATCTACCTGCAGATACTAACACACACGCAAACTAATAATAAATATTATGAAAAATAAAAAGTGATAGTATATTTTATTTAAAAAAAAAAAAAAAAAATCAATGTTTCCAATTCTGACAATGAAATTACCATTTTTTCCTGACTAGCTAGTAAGGTATCATGCTTAAACATTAAAAAGCTAGTCTGCATTATTCCTGTAGACATATTTCAAGAGCACCTTTGGATTTCAAACTTGTTCGGTTACCTGGTATTATGTCAAATGACCAGTCATACCCTTTTTCAAGCAATGACTCAAATATATGACAGTATGTACTTCAGTTTTAAGTTTCTGTAACACTAGAGAGGTCTTTTGCATGTACCTTTCTGTAGGAGTCTTCTATCGTAGGATCGTATTTTTCAACAAATATTCCTTGAACAAACTGTACAGTCTGCAATACAAAAGTTCCTGTAAGATTCTTTTTGCATAGTGACATTTTGTCAACATTGTACACAAATTACTGTTCTAGGTGTATACTCAGTTAACCATTACATTTTTGAAGGCAAATTAAGTGATTGACATAACTACAAGAAACAACAGGAAGTTAGACATACATGCCTATTTAACTAAGTACTGTTAGATAAAGCAATGCTACACCCTCCTTTATCCACTCTCACTTGGAGTGTAAGAATTAAAGCATGCATTGATTTAAGGTTTGTCTAAATGTTGGAATCATTATTAGTTTCTAGTTGAATAGAATACTGTACAGCTGCATGGCTTTTACATTTGCATTTAGAACTACTGCATCTTCTGCTACTTACTGCCAGCACAGGAATTAGTCAAAAAGAAGCCTGCCAGCATTTACTAGTCTTAACTAGACTCAGTAGGATATTCCAGTGTACCTAGCATGTACGATGTTTTTAGCACAAGCGGAACTTTAAGACTCAATGGCCAAGTCAGAGCAGACAGGTTCAAATCCAGAAATGCTGCAGTAAGATAAAGAATTCAGAGGTAAAGGAAGAAGTTCTTTCACAATCTAAGATGATTTGTCAAGTTTTCCTTTAGGAACTACTTTGTAAGATAATCCTTATCTGATAGAATAGACCTCTAGGCCTTACTTTACATTTTTAAGTTTAATTGTGTACCTTACTGTAAAGTTCTTAGTTGGGCTGGGAGCATCCCATTCTGTGGACTTTTTTACTGCTAGTCTAGGTCAGATTAAACTTTTCTGTAACCATTTAACTAAAATGCATGAGTTCTTTGCTTTACAAACATCCACCTGCTGCAGCTATACATGTGTTCACAGGGAAAGATGTAGAAAACATGCTGAACTTCCTACAAACATGCAAATATATGTTTGTATTTGCATTTAAAAAACGCTTTAGAGGCTGCTATCGAATATGAAGCAACCAGCACTCTGAAGACCTTTCCAGAGACAGGAGTTACCAAGGCCAGACACAGGCAAATCAGTTCATTGTGTGAGTTTCATGACACAGCTTGATGTTTCACAGACCTGCGGCTGGGTTACCCAGTGAAGCCAGAGACCTTCATAACACTGTGCCTATGCACTTCACTGTGTAAGACAGGCAAAGATCTGACCATCACCCCACCCTATACAAAAATATTAGCATGCGAGAGCACACCAACGGATGTGGATACACCCAGTGAAGGAGGTACCTATTCTAGCCAGGAACCCTCAGCAGTCATTACTTATATTTATGTTTATTTGTGCACCCTTACATAAACAAAATATGGGTTAGTAGAGAACATATTAGAGGAAAAAAAAAAAAAAAAAGACATGAGAAGCCTAAGAAAATGTACTTGAACTGCCTCACAGAGAACTTACCAGAGCAGACTTTCCAACACCTCCAGAACCAAGAACCACTAGCTTGTATTCACGCATGATGCAGGAGATAAATCACCCTCAATACCTAAAACACAATAAATTATTCACCATTTTGATCAACGGGACAACTATTTCAGCATTACTACAGCCACTGCGAGACTGCATATATAACACGACATGAACAATTGATGTCAACTGATAAATGCAGGAGATACATTATTATAACCAGGCAGAACCTAGGCAGGATGTCACTTTAACAGAAACAACGGATATTTATTCAAGACGCAGTAACTGCTGAACAATGCTACTTTTTCTTCTAGCACAAATAAAGTACCTCCAAGGTTTTCTTGTTACCAGGATTTTAACACTTAAAGAACCATCATTATTCACGTGTTATCTAGCCTAATTTCACAGTCAAGATAGTACAGACTCAGAAAGATTTTTAAATAGAGATTTTTATATCCCATGAAACAGTAATTTAGAGAAAAGGCAAGAACAGATTAAGACTCCCTATAATAAAGACCTCAGTATTACAATCTTGCCAAAATATCATGTGTTTCAAAGAAAGTGCACAAGTGTACTGAAGAACTGCTCAAACCCACGTGCACACATCACTTCCTCAGAGGCCTCTGGATGGATTCTTCTCCTTTATTTACAGCAAGGAGGTATCAGGCATAGAAATCCATTTACTTCATTGATAGGTAAATTACTTGGATTATGGCATACCATCCAGTGAGGTAAGTTCACCTCATAACATTTTCCAGAAACATACCAAATCTCTTCTAGCCATGTAAACAAGTCCACAGCACCTGTCAGCTATAGTCACAGCAAGCATTAAGGTATTTCACAGGTTTCTCGAGATCTCTCGTTCACTCATGAGAAGTTGCCTGGACTATATATTTTGCAACAACAGATCAAAACCAATATTCCCAAGAGCCACACAGATGCCTGGAGAGCTTGCAGTTTTACAAACACTACATTCACAGTACTGAATAGGTTTATTGGGTAAACAGCTGCTAATGTTTGCTACCTATGGTACTGATACAGTAATTCCAAAAACATGTCTCAGATTTCACAGCTACTACATCTTCTCCTCATCCATCCCCCAGACTTATTTCATATCATACAAGTTTTTGTAATTTCATCTATATACACATAGAGGTGTAAATTATTTTGTTCATATGAGCTGACATGCATTAAATGTCTCCAGTCTCTTCTGGAGAACTGAAAGCATCAGTATGCTGACAAAATACAGAATGGGAAACTTCTCCGGGCAACAGCATCTCTTTATTTCTATTGTCATTTACTTGAAATAACATCCAAAGTTTGTATCTACTGACTCAAACTTTGATCTATATGCAGCAAGTACAACCATGACACCACAATCCAGTTCACTAAGCAAGGTTTGATAAAAGGGCTTAGCTAAGTTTTGTTTGGTTTGTTTATTTTTTTGTTTGGTTGGTTGGTTGGTTTGTTTTTTTAAATACAGTGGCTGTTTTTGAACTATCAGCTCCTAATGCAGCTACAATAAAATGCTGCAAACCATCAGATATGGTATTTCCTCTACCTCACTACTGTTGTCCCATAAAGAAATATTGAACAAATCCTACTATAGTAAAGCTAACAGTTACTACTGATAAGAAACAATTATCCAAGAGGAGATAGCATGCATTTTCTCATTCTGAAACACTTAAATGCTAAACAGTTACAGAGAAAGACTTGCAGAAGAATATTAAATCAACCTCTTCCCACCAAACATTTCTCAAAAAGAACAGCAGGATCTCAGAAGCACATTTAAAAAAAAAAAAAATCCCTGCTTATGTGTACAACTTGATTAGTCTTTGGCTAGACATATAACCACAGTTACAATGACTGTAGTTTCATGAGCAACTAGAGGCAACTAAAAATATTCTTTTGAGACCATTTCTCTCCTAGAAACTAGAGCTGTTCCCCAGCCACTGCCTGCAGCAGCCAAGCAGATCTGCTGGCTCATCTTTGTCGAAAACTAACTGAGCAAAAACAAAACAAGGTCACAAATTTTGGGACAAGTCTTTGGGTCATACTGCTCAAGAAAACACACCTCTTGCAGTCCTTCTAGCAACTGAGCTAACAGGACTGCTACTGCTGCCTGGGAGGTCTCAGTTCCTTTCCTGCACTGCCTGCAGCACTTATCAGATTGAGTTACCTGCTTTTTCCACTCTCTGCCCTCTCAGAAAGATTAAACCCACCTCAGCTGACAAATAATTTGGGGTTTGGGGGAGAGAGAAAGTGCAGGGAATCCAACACAGGTGCTTGCACAAGCAGCAGAAGCAAGGTAAGAAAGACCTCTCTCAGTAGCAGTTATCTCACAGCATCTCTGGGAGTCACACCATCTGTTAGGTGTTTAGCACAAAATGGTAAAGTGATTTACATAGAAATTAGAACACCTCCATGTTAGTGTCCATCTTTGCTATCACTGATTAACTCCACATTGTCAGAAGACATGAGAAGCAAACAGGCCAGGTCCTATTTAATTTCTCTTGCAAACACATAATAAGCAGCTTTTCAACTTACCTAAACCATTTCTTGCACCTTAAGAAGCAACAAGAGTACAAGGAGAATGCCATAAGGAATTATTGTCCTGATGGCCAGTAAAGCAAGTCTCTACAGAGGTTTTCGTTACCGATAAATTTTGAGACTCTTCAGTGATTTTCACACCTAACAGAACACCTTTTCACTCCTGACTTTATAAAAATATGTTCTCTTCCCTACATGGATATTTTGCAAACATGAACCACCATGCACAACACAAGTTTAATCTATTTGGCACCACTATAAATGTTAAATTAGATCCATAAACCCATAAGTTGTCCAGCTTTCCTACAAACAATAGGAAAAAGGATTGTCTCTAACTGTACAAGTTAAGCCTATAACATTACCTGTCGTTTCTTAAAGGCATAACTGAATGTTTGTTTTAATTTTTTGAAAGGTGTCACTAGAATGACATAAATGTAGTGGGTGTAGGGGAAATCCCAGTACTGTAATCTGAGTGAACTGCAGCAATTTCACTGTCTTGAAAAGAACAGTTTAAGCCGAATTTTTCAGTCTTCAGTCTGAAGTTAGCAACTAAATATGGATATGTTAATAATGAAGCCTGACAGTAATTTAGAAGTAACAGAACTTAAGCAGCAGCTACCAGCTTTACCTAGTGGTTTGAGTAATTTGTGACTTTTTCTTACTGAATGATCTACAATTTCTTTAAGAAAATTCCAAATCCTGAAATAAGAAGCTAACAGCTTGGTTTTAGTGAGAGACTAGCAATTCCATTTTGGCTCTTAAACAGGGATTCAGGAATTTAACACAAGGCAAAGCTTCTTTCAGCATCCAGATTTGGAAGTTCAGCCCTCAATATCCAACTGCTGTACCACACGCTGGAGGCAATTTCGCTGCTTTAAGTGGTGGCACATAACTAAAGCATATATATACCTCTTGGTTGGCCAATCTTAATCTCTGAAAGACCTACGCAAAAAGTTTTTTTAAGATCTTTGAGGGCATGACAAAGCCAGACTGCAGTACACTCAAACAATTCTCTGACCTTTGGGCGATGAGCAAAGTAAGTACTCACTTTTTCGCCGTGACAACTGTTGTGTCATTTGTACAGTTACTCCTTAAGTCACAGATAGCACACAGTAACCCTCTATACATACACTCACCTATACAGCATAGAGGTAGCCTGGCATCTCTGCACTTGTCTATTATCAGGCAGTCTGGCCATGACGCCTTGGAACGAAACACAAACAAATGTATTCTCCAAAACAATTTAAGAAAGCTAACTCAGACATCTGTAACACAGCATATGGCAGAAGCACCATCTATCATCTACTCTCACTTAGACCTATTACCCCACTGGCTTTGAATGGCAGTCTTGATGTCACTTCACCTTCCTCTTACTGTTTTCTAACAAAAATAAACACACAATTCCTACCTAAGAGAACTTTCCTAAGAAAACTTCCCTGGTTACAGGTCTTAGCCTCCTTCTCAACTAAGAAACCACCAGTCCATGAAGCTGGTAGACACTACAGTCTGCCATGCTATTTGGAATAAAAGCCTAGCAAGCACTTTTTCACTGACCAGTATGTCCATCAGCTGCAAGTGTGCCCCAGACTGAGTTAGGGCTCTGATCCTGCCTGAACTTGACTTCCCAGTGATTCCCAACCAGCCCAACCTGACTCTGCTCTAGCTCAAACCTATTTTTCCATATCACACATTGTACAGACCGCTTTCATCCGAAACCTCGACCTTGCCCTTACTTTACCAGTCAGATTGACACAATGCTTGACTCTGGAACTAATACTGTGTTTGGCTCCATCCACTGCCAACACAATTTCCTTTTGACTCACTGATGACACACCAGTGGGGGGAAGAGGAGGAAGAGGACAAAGTATAAAAGAGGAGGTTTAAGCCATAAAGAACCTTGGCTTTCAGTTACCATGTAGCACTTGAAACAACACCAGCCATTAAGCTCCAAGCAAGATATTAAAGTGAAAAGTTCAACTGTTGAAAGAGATGTAAACTATAAAACCAGAGATGAAAACTCAAACTCCTGGTGGATTTCCTTTTCTGTTTATATATATATTTAAAAAACAAAACACCCCCAAATCCACTTCTCTAGCCATTCTAAAACAGATACTGGACTTAGTGCATAGAATATCTCTTTATAAAGTCTGTGCCTTGCATTTCACACATTGTCATCCCCTCTCACATCTGAGAAAAAAAAAAGTTACTGGAAGAACTTTTGAAAGAATACGTAATTATGAAACCATTTGTACAGTCAAGACAGAGCTCAAGGTAGCACCTTAAGAATAATTTCCAGCAGTCTGCACTAACCAGTGATTTCAGTGATAACCTTCAGTTCTAAAGCTATCAGAAAGCAATTGTATTAACTGGGAAGGAGGAAAAAGGCTCATTAGATCACATGATCGCAGTCATTCAAATAAGGAGACAGGTTTAGATCTTTCCTGATCTAAAACTTAGCACCCTAAAGCTACAGCTATATCACAGCATGGTCAGCATTTCTAGACTAGGATAGGCTCAAGTTCAACAACAATATTTGTCTGTACTCCCCGGAACACCCAGTCTCATGGTTGGAAAACAGAAATACTCAAAAGGTACAAAACAGAAATTAAGAGACTACAATAACTGGGTAACATATAAGCAAAACCTCCTGAGATTTATTGGACAGTTGATGAGAAGCACCCACTGAATCACCCAAAAATTAGATTAAATAAGTTTAAACTTACTCCTACCAAATAAACTGTATCCCTCTTCATTTAGTGGAGCCTATTTTAAGAGAGAAATTTTGCTTTGAAGGCTGGCTACCTTTATGGTGACACACATGCAAGGAATAAGAGCAATACCAGCTTCCTTTCCTTTTTCATTTTTCTGCTCCTCCATCTTTAGGCAGGAAAGTATTGTCAACTGTGGTCTCTATGCAGGCACTAAAGAACAAGAAGATAGAAAGCATCAAAAAAGTAAAGCTTTTTTCATCTTAACTGGACCAGGTACTGGCTTTAAACAGCTGAGTCAAGTATTTTTATGCACAGACACTTGACATCACTGTGAACTCTGGAGATGTCTAATTAGATTAGACTAGAAAAATGAGGGAACCTACTCTTCTTCAAGAAATAAGAGTTTTCACATAAACCAGATTCCACTGCTGTTTCAAGTACACAATCTCTCAGAAGCAGAGAGCTCACTTTCAGGTCACCTCCGTTAACTGTGAGTAGTGGTTCAGTAACTGCCTTGCAGACTTCCTGAAATGGAACAGTCCATAAAACCATCACAGCTGTGCAGCATCTGCTCAGTTTGTTCATATTACTTTTTCTAATTTATGCATGTATTAATGCATTAGTGTACTGTATTGAAGTAACTGCTTAATTCTACTTCTGAATGGCACACTTAAAGTACTTGATAAGCTAGAGGAACAAGAGCTTTCTATGCACATGGATAGTTTTTCCAATATTCTCTTTGAAGGATGAGCAGATCTTTAAACAAACACCATTGAAGAGAAGGAAGACAGGTTAACCAAGACAACACATTAGAAGTGCATTTCAAAAGCTTCATATCTGTCAAAGATTGTAAATGTGGAACTTGCTTTCAGTTTTTGCCCTTATCAGACAAACCAGGGGAGAGTGCCTTCTGGACATTTCATTAAATAATTTCTTGAAGTATGTCTCCAGAAAAAGGCAAACCAAAGTGACGATGCTAAGAAAGTTGTGGAATAAGAAACCCAAACTTCAACACTGAATGAAGAACCTGCACACTTAGAGCTTGTAAAGCTTTCTTAAAAAGCAACCACATAATGAAGAATTCATCAAGGTTCAAATACCACTGGCAGTTGGGCTTGATACTATACTTAAAAAGGGTTTTTTGTTTGTTTGTGGATCTTCCCATCTTCCCCCCACATTTTTTTAATTTACTCTGTTACTTTTCTTTCAATTCCTTCAGCTTCAAATTCTGGTTTCTGATTCAACTTTGTTACCTGTGTGAGGAATAGGAAAGCTAATAATCCAGTCTTTCCAAGTGACACTAAATCAAATGAAGCTGTAAGTGGAGCTCAGCCTCAGGCTAAAGACATGAACTAAATACAGTCACTACAGATATCCCCAAGACTTTCTTATGTGAACTAGTTGTTCAGGTCTGGAATTAAACTAATAGTCCCTCCCAGAAGCATTATCATTTGCAGAAGGGATCATGATTATTCAGCACTTTACAGACACCATGATTCTTGTTCAGACCCTGACATTCTGGTTGTATTGTGAAGCTGCAGCATGTTCACTAAAATTTTCATAATGCTTCTGCTCCAGCACATTTACCTCTCTGTAAGAGACACATTGTTAGAACCACCTTGAGAACAGACTCCTAAATGAGTCTCAACTTTCTGCATGAGGGAAAAAAAACCCCAAACATTAGAATGATAGATGAAGCAAATTAAGCAACTGGTTTACCTGCTTACAATAGCAGTGAAGGTAAAAAAAAGCCAAGGAAGAAAAACTGCTTCTCAGAGAGGGGATACTGCCCCAAGATGGAACAAAACAATGGTCACACATTTGGAAAAATAACTCTAGTTCGGTCACAGGACCAACCAAGGTCAGAGGATTAAGTCTCCCTAGACAAGATGTTTCCCCTTTCTGGTACTAGAGCAGTCTCAGACAGCCACATCTACACCTTCCTAATTGTCTGTACCATCCAGATTCCACCACGTTTTGAGTGTCTTGATTTAGCACCCTTTATCCAGGGAAGCAACTAATTACAGATGATTAGTGCTGTTCTTAATATTCTCCAAATGCTTGTATGCAAAGGGAAGTCCTAAATTCTTATCTCTCAACTCCAAGGAGTTTTGTGGTGTTTTGTTCCCTCATTTTGTTCCCCAGTATAATTTCAGTGCCTAAGCAGCACCTTGACAATATAAGCCAAAGTGGAAGCTGTTCATTTTCACCAACTTTTAGATGCTTCAGGAATTAAAGCAACTCAGATAATCCTTACTCAACACGGTAAGCGGTATCTTTTATAAAAGAGAAATTAAAATGCTACAGAACTGATTTTCACACTTATTTATAGAAAACATTATTCAGAAATCAATTCTGAAGACAAGATACACTGAAAAGCTGATCGGGTCTAATTAAAGGCTTTTATACTCAAGACTCCTAGAAGTAGAGCTATTTCATTAACTAATGCATGCTCTTGGAAGCAAGTCAACTGTTCAGTAAACAAAGCGAGAAGCTATTTTTATTTCTAGTTTTTACCTGATTTTGATAGCTTCTTGTCTTGACAAAGGAGTATTTTGTCAGTTGGACAGCTAGCTCTTCTGGGCACTAATAGAGTAATTTTTCTTGGATAAAAATATTTCTTCAGTTATGTTCAAATATTTTAAATTATTCCAGAGAATCTTGAGAGGACTTTCAAAAACAAAGTTGTGTGATAAATACTAACCACCTGAGAAAAAGGCAGAGACATGAGAACAAGGTACTGCAACACAAACAGGGCACCGAGGCTTAAGTTGCTCCTTGAACTGCCCACAGGGACACCTACCAGAGAAAGCTCAACTAAGTTTTCCTTCTTTCACTGAAGGGAGCTACTTTGATTAATACCGCATGTAGAGAGAATTTCTGTAAAGCACCTAACACAAGCTTACCTTGTGAAACTAGTTCCACTGTCTATAATTAGTATAGCTCAATGGAATCTTTCCCCCCAAGTCAATGTCAGCTCCCAGCTAGATCTGAAATCTGAACACAAAATTAATGCAGGTTCTAAAGACGAAAACTTATCTGCTTGAAGCCACTGCTATCTCAAGATTAAAGCTTCCTAGTGTGAGAGACTAACAAGCATGTGCAACTTGCAGTAGTTTCATACAAGGTATAAAAAGTAATTTCAAAGCAAGTGGTGTAATGAACATTAAGCTATTAAAAATACAGTATGTTCCAACACTTACAGAGTTCAACTTTCAACACTGTGCAAAAATTCAAATATGTGAATTCAAATTTGGAGTCCCTTATGAAAGCTAAGCTATGAAGTCTATTTAAGGCTCAGCTGGAGTTTGTAACGTTCTTATTTTTTGTGACTGTTTGCCATGGTTTTGCATTTTCTCTCTGTTTCTGTAAAACAGTCACTATCCCCCATTAAAGTTGTTTGTGCATGTTCTACCAGACAGACTTGCAGCTAATATGATGACCTCAAAATTCATGAAGAAACCGAAGTGTAAATGGTTTTTATGCTTGCAAAGAAAATCCAGGCAGACAAACAGAAAGAACACTCAGATTTTTAAAAAGTCTAGTAAATTCAGAGAATGTATAATTACCACATTATATCTTGCTAAGCATAAGCTAAGTATTCAACCATACAGCAAGTTTTGAGAACTAAGACAGCAACTTACTGCTGTGAATTTGGCTGTACAGTCATTGCATAGTACCATTGCATCAGTACCTAACTCTAAAACTTCCATCTGTTAATGGACTGCCACATTATGGTATACCCAACATGCTTTACCTGATATGCATCCTTCTGATTAAAAGCAGGTATGATTATTTGTTTCTCTGCACAATTGTAATGGTACATTTCATCTTTCAAGCTACAAAAACAGTTATAACCAGCAGGACTACAAGCAAGGCATGGAATTTTTCAGAGTCAAGATACTTTCCTTGTAAAAATGCACTCATGCAGTTTTAAAGATACTTCAAGAATAAACTTGCCAGTTGGCTTAAGTCACTTGTCTTTGGAAACAGAAAGCTTAACTTCTGTTGCAGAAACAAGACTTAGCATCCAATACCATGTGTTATCTGCTTAACATCTGGCAATCCTAGCTCTACTGTGATTGTACCACTGGCTGCTGAACCAGCAAAGCCCTGTATCAGGTTTCCTTCTACAGACACAAGGCAATGCTCAGTTCAACTGCAATTCCAATAACACCTGAATTTTTGTCCATCCTGCCTACTTTTCTGTATAACCTACATATCATTTACATCCCTGGCAACACCAGAATTTACATACCAAGGTATCATTACTTGCACTGTCTTCATTATTAAAAGTTTCGTTTGTATTTGGGTTTGTTTAGATTGCTAACACATAGACAAGGCACACTTCATTATATGATCTTTTGTTACTGGCCATTCAAGACTGGCTGATGCAGGCCCTTTACATACAAAGCGTCCTTCCACAGTATGATTTACAGTAATTCTATTACAAATCAGGTTGGTAGCCTGAGAGCTGTCTTACAAATTCCCATACGTCATTTTAATTAAGATTAGAAGTTTTATCTGTTGAAAGGACACTGATTCTATGCAAATTAAGAATACTAACTACTAGCATTCATTAACAAGGATAAAATTAGTTCTTCCAGGATAAATGAACCATACCAGCCAAGTCCCAAGTAATTTTAACTCATGTCTGTTTTGACCTCTCAATCAATACTTCCCGAATAGAAACATCGTATTTAAACGTGAGCAGCAAACCTCACTCAAACTCACCAAAATTATACGTAATTTTAAAAACAGTTATTTTGTTAAAGCTTGTGACGTGTTCTGAGGTTAAGTTTAAAAAAAAAAAAAAAAAAAAATCACATAGCAGCAGCCAGCAATAACTACCATCTTCTGCCACATGGTTTTGCTGCCTCTCCAATAATGGAGATGCAACTTTGACTGTCTCTTTTCACAGTTTATTAGCTGAATCCATTGATGAAGGTGGGTTTGTAAAAGGTCTGAAATGCTGAACTGAAGTGGCTGAAACTTGGGCAGAGCATCCTGTTCTGTTTCTGGCAGTGAAGCAGTTGCATCTTGAACCTAGGAATGGTAGCTCCTCAGGGAACATCTAACTCACAAACATACCTTGACTAGAAGATGACAACCCAAATTAATTTGAATCGCAATCATCTCCACATCACTTTCTATTACATGGACTAGATATTTAGTAGAGAGGGTTACACTTGTTTAATCAAGCCTCCACAAGAGTTTATCTGAATCTTCTTAAGATCACTCCAGTTCTTGTTTAGACCATGCTTTTTGGTTCCTCTGTATCTTCAAAGCTTGCCATTTTCTGAAGAAACTTATCATACCTCAACACTCACTTTGCTGTTAAGTCCAATCAAACACGTGCTTTGATAAGGCAGCAGCAGATGTCCAAAGGATACTGAAATTTAAAATCGGCTCCAGAGGCCTGGATGGGAAGACCTTTCTAAATACAAGTCGGCATGTCTGGTGTTCTAGGAATCATCTGTTATTTAGACTACAACAATCACCACAGCATTTGAACAAGTGTTAATACTGCATCCTTGATCTTTTACTGAAGAAGAGTTTTACTTCCAGCAAGTTAAATAAGTGCACCTCAAAACAAGCTAAATTTTGCGCAAAGCCTCAGTGAAAAAATGACTTTTCAGTCCACCTTGACTGTTCCAGTGAAGCAAGTTTATAATTCATGAAACTGCAGTCTTCTACTCCCACATTGCTTAGGGTGCGCCTAGTTTATCCAATGCATCCTCTATTTAGGTTCTTGGGATCTATGACTTCAGCCTTCAGTAGATAAGGCTCTGAATGGTTCCTTATTTTCACTTCTACCATCACAGCAGATTCAGCATTCAGCTTGGAGAAGAGGCTTCAGCTTCCCTCTGTGACACTTACAGCACCAAATTTCATTTAAGAAGTAGTCCATAATAAGATTAAGTAATGGAAGAACTACGTTACCTGAAGATACAAATATTTTCAAGGTGATATATCCGTCTTTGAAAAAATGTATTTGCAAACTATGCTTTAAGATCTTGCCTCTGGCTAGAAGCACGATGGTCCTTCAGTTAGGCACGCTGCACATTGTTCAAAATATTGGTTACTATAAGTAAGTCTAATGTTGCTTCTTCATCAGTTTCCTGGCTAGATAGGACATAGACTTCCAGTAGAAAAGGCAGAGATAGCATCAGGACTTCTTTGTTCATCAAGAATAAAACTGTACAGCCCACTTGATCTTTGAGTCTGGGCTTCGCATAAAATATTCTTAATTTCTCACTCTAACTCATACTCACATAGATACAGCACCTTTCTTCTGAGATTACGCTTAAGAGTTTGATGAAAAGCAACACACAGATTAAAAATGTCAAAGAGTAGTACATGCTGTAGTATAAAGCACTTAATTGTAAAACCTTGTTTTTAGCTACTCAGTTTTTGCAGAACCTCAGCTATCACATTTAAGTTTTCTATGCGAGATGTCTGGCTGAACCTCAATTTAGCTTGTGGTGTTTCCTGAAATAAAAGGCTTAGGGAGATCAGGAGAAAAAAAAATAAAAAGGTGTCATTGAAGAAAATGGACTTGCTTGAGCATAAAGGTGAAAAGGTAACACACTGTAAGAACATACAATGAGCAGAAATAGGTATAATTCAGAAATGCTTGTTTCTCTCTAGTATTCAAATATAAAAAGCAAGCAGAAAATTGTAAACCAAAAGTAAGAACATTTGAAGTCCAAGCATCCAGTTAAAAAATGAGTTATGAATGCCTGCTTATTATAGTATCGCAGACATCTCTCTGTTTGCCTCCAAACTTACTCAATGCACAGGATGATCTATATCAAGTAACAGGGTGTCTCTACTTTGGTGAGACTACACCAAATCTGCTACTAAAGGAAGAAGAAGAAGAAAAAAAAAATATATAAAAAATCAGAAAAATGGAAGAGTAATCCTCCAGCATGACAGTCAGCTACTCTTGCATCTTCCAGTGCTCCCTGACACCACAGGACTACTACAAAGTCTCTTATGTTCCACCAAGTGCTAAAATGACCATGTGACATCCATTTCTAGAAGCATGGCATATTCTCAAATAACCAATGTCAGCAGAAGTTGGATTTGGAGCACAGCATTTTGCAGCACACTAAGAACCCAGGTCCAAGGCATCTTGAATTGTAAACCTATATTCATTGAATACTGTGGATATAAAACTACCTTGGAAATTCATCTATGGACTGACATAATCTGTGCAAAAACTCTGAAGGTGAAGTCACACTTGCCAAGAACTCATTTCTGATGCAGCTCATCATGAAATCCATGAAAGCACCCAGCATCTTTTGTACACTTGCACCAATATAAACAATAGGCAGTAAATAAAAAGAGGACTGTTCCTTGAATGGCAATAAAACCACCACACTCACAGCATGCCTATTGCCCATCAATTCTCCTTTTTATACAAGTTAGAAAGGTCACAGAAAGACAGCAAGATATATACTTATACATACTAACTATATAACTCCAGAAGCTTAAGAGTCAAGATTCTGCATGCAGTATCAATTTATACACTTTCCCAACCCCAAGAAAATCTTTCAACAATATTGTGAGCAAAAAGCAATCACACAAAGCCAAGTAGGCTATGCTTATGGGTCATCTTGTATATCAAGCTTTCAGAATGTTATCTTGCCAGTAGCTTCACAATGAAAGATCAGAGGAGAGTTACTGACTGCATCTTACAATATCTGACAATTCATCTCAACCACTTCACATTTCCAAGACTAATAAAAGAGGCTCCTGCACTGTATGTTGCTGGGCTGCCCCCACACTTAACTAACAACGTAAGCCACAACACACAGCCATGTACAGCTCAGTCTCAACTGTAAATGTCACATTATAAACCAATGATCTAGTCCTAAATACTGTATTACAGAGAATAAGATTCTTAGATAACTTCAATTTTATAATTACTTCTATTCCACATTCCAGTTTACTCTTCTCCACATCCAGAAAAAAGAAAATACATTGCAACTTTCTAATGAATTACTTTCATGGGAAGTATCAGATGAGATGTTATAGAAGTTTGATTAACTGCAAGCAAGGATTGTACAACTGTACAACTTAACTATCATTATTGTCTGGGTTCTGATGCAGCTCAAGCACTGTACAGCGTATTAGCTTCATCTTAAATGGACCACACATCAAACCTTTAGAAAAAAACACAAGTAGCTGGTCTGGCCCTACAACTACCAAAAGCACTTTGACTTCAGTAGTGCTGAAGCGCCACACCAGCAACAGACGGATCCTCCTCCCATCTCTTCTACCTCCCCTCTCCAGCTCCACACAGGTAACTCACACATATCTGCAGTTCACCTTTAACAGAGGTGTGGTAGTGTTATTTTTGCTTCCTCTTGATATATGAAGAATGCTTTTAAGAAATTTCCCCTCACTGGAAAAACACACAAAAAAAGAAGGCACAACTGGTTAGGTTGCAGAAACGGAGACTATGAGCAGAAAAAATAGGACAAGACTTCAAAAGCAAAGACAACTAATACAGAGAAACAAAGGGAAACAGTTGCAGGGACAATCTGTGTTCACAAGGTATTTTAGATTAACTGAAGAGGGGGCTGCCTAACAGACAGTATCACAGTATCACAGTATGTTTGGGATTGGAAGGGACCTCAAAAGATCATCTAGTCCAATCCCCCTGCTGGAGCAGGAACACCTAGGTGAGGTCGCACAGGAACATGTCCAGGCGGGTTTTGAATGTCTCCAGAGAAGGAGACTCCACAACTTCCCTGGGCAGCCTGTTCCAGTGCTCTGTCACCCTTACTGAGAAGAAGTTTCTTCTCAAATTTAAGTGGAACCTCTTGTGTTCCAGCTTGATCCCATTACCCCTTGTCCTATCATTGTTTGCCACCGAGAAGAGCCTGGCTCCATCCTCATGGCACTCACCCTTTATATATTTATAAACATTAATAAGGTCCCCCCTTAGTCTCCTCTTCTCCAAACTAAAGAGACCCAGCTCCCTCAGCCTTTCTTCATAAGGGAGGTGCTCCACTCCCTTAATCATCTTCGTTGCCCTACGCTGGACCCTCTCCAGCAGTTCCCTGTCCTTCTTGAACTGAGGGGCCCAGAACTGGACACAATATTCCAGATGTGGTCTCACCAGGGTGGAGTAGAGGGGAAGGAGGACCTCTCTCGATCTACTAACCACATATAGAGACAGAGATATAGAGAGCAAATCTAGTTTCACATAAAGCTATCAATTAAGCCACACTAAAGGAAATATTGTTAAACTACATATTTTTCTTTAATCCATTTTACCTACTGAAATCAAGACTTTGAAACTGTTCTAATTAAAGCAAGTATGAGTAACGTGTACCTCAGTGTCAACAAATTTTGATGCAAAGAGCACATTCTCAGAGTTTCTACGAAAAAAAGGCAAAAATTATAACCACAGATCCTTGCTTTAAGTTCTTCTTCAGTTATGCAAATAAATTAGAGTCATATTGAAAATTATTTCACAAATGAGTAACAGTGGCACACAATATCGTTTTTGCAGAAGACCTGGTCAAGTCATTCAGAGTTAGGACACCTTCCTGTGTTGCAACAGCTGCAGGAATGATATGAAGTGATCTAAGAATCTAGGGGTTCCCTGAAGAGAATCTCAGGCTGGAGAGAAACCTGAGATGCTGCTTCTCCACCACAGGATGCAAACACCAGTCCATTAGAGCTGGGCTGTTCCACTCCTGCATGATGGTCTGGCCTTCCTCCCTTGGCCAGGAATGAACAAACCATGTGTACTGTAATTGTCAGTCTCTTATCACAGTTGCATAGCAGGGATTTACTCCAACTAACATCAAGTCCTTAGATTAACAACTAGAAAACTGAGGGGGACAGTGTACAAGATATTATTGAACACCTCCTCTTCTTCCTGGTTCAACTCTAAAAATGTTCCTTTAACTCATCTACACATATTTCTGTGTGTTCTTATAGTAACTTTCATTTACTGCTTCAGTAGTAAAAAATACTACTAAAACACTGCTCTTGAAAACAAGAGCATCCTGAATAGCTAGAGGGCCTGCAAATCACTTTATATTTCAAAAGTTGCCTAACAGGCAAATTTCCAACCTGGTGTTTAGAGCCCTCCTCCCTTTCCTTGCTGCTAGAGGACAGGAACACATAGTATGTTAGGAGCTCACAACAACATAAATAAACAGGCAAACACAATAATAAAACCTTTTCATTTTCAGTTGTCCAATGTTTCTATAGGCTTTCTAGAGCTTGAGAGATGAGAGCTTCAAGCCAGAACCTACTGTTGCTTTTGAAAGTAGCCTCATTCAACTGTTCCATGAAGAAACAGTTTGTGCCAGCAGCCAAGGTCTTTGACTTTCTCCAAATAGTGCTTGTCTACTACAAGCAAACTGTCAGAGCTTCATCAGAATATTGCTTCTACATGCCTGTCCCACCGTTTTCTCGTGGTTGACAGGCCCTAAGGAGAGAGCAATACTTTAGATGCTTTAAGTAAAATGCTAAAGCTCTGCTGCAGCCAACTGCTGAACAACTTTGATAATTCAATTGACTTGAAAACAGGTCCCCATTAATGGCATTCCAGTAACAGAAAACATTTCTATTCCCGTTTTATACAAGAAGCACAGAAACAGACGATCTAAGCCACATCTGAGCGATAAAACAAAGTTTGCCTTCAAATATGAAGGTGCAGTTACTGTAGACACTACTTCAATTTCTCCGAAGAAGGAGGCTGTCTAAAATATCCCTCTACCTGACCTAGATGCAACAGAGCACAGCAGAAGCCTGCCCCAACTCAGCAGGGATTCTACGCACTGACATACACAGTGCACTTCAGTTTGTGTTTGTTCTGTGGTAAAAGAGTGGCAGCACTGGCAGCTACAAGCTAAACATGAACTTCTCTTGCACAAGATATGCTTAGTGATCTGTTTACTAAGAGAGCAGTTTTGATTCAAACTCAACAACTGAAGCTTACCCTGAAGGACATTTTCAAACATCAGTTAAGTATCTGAAACTCATCCAAGTGTTACTCAGACTGGTCAATTCATAAAGGACCCACCTACCCTCCTACTATACACTCAAGGACAACAGAGTGCTTGTTTTTATCTGCAAGATATTCTTACACTTAAAAGCACCTCTCCATACCTAACTCCAAGCAGCTAGCAGAGCTCCGCAGATGACAGGATTGGCACTATAGCACTAAGCATCAAGTACTCAAGTACTTCTGTGACTCTTGCACTTCCCACATCCCAGATGATAGGTGGACAACTGTTTATTTTAGTTCCCAGTCACATTTACTGTTAGATCACAAGCTAGAGTGTAGTCTTCAGCACATTTCCTTCCTCAGCCATACAAGTTATTTCTTTCTCTTTTTGTAGGCCCTCACCTAGATTCCCATCTGTTTGCCTCTGCTCCAGAAAGGCTCTCAATTACAAAGACAGTCAGTTTTACTCTGCAAAACTGGCACAGCACGAAGATAACTGTCATGGTTCACTTCAGATTTATTTTTTATGAACTGTCCTACAGCAAAGGTTCAGAACAAAACAGCACAATTTTAATTCCACTCAGGAAACTTAGCTGGTTCATGTATGTAGTAATACAAGCAAGACACATAGTTACAGACAGTAAAAAGACTATTGGGGTTTTTTTTCCCCAAATACAAGTTCTGTTTTTACACTTATAGTCTTTCAACTCTGTTTTGCATATTATTTCACCCCCAGGCAGACAGGTGCTCCAAGTATGATCAGCTTTGCTGCAAAAAAGGTACATGACATTTATACTATACAGCACAACTCAAAACTCAGTTATTTAGCTACAGATAGCCATAAAGCCTTACCCTACAGCTGCAAGTTGAAGTAGTTCATACCATAGAAGCAGCATCCCTGAAAATATGCAGATACCACTCTACATCTAATTAGTTAGAAAGTTTATTTGCAAAGCTTTTGATGTGAACAGCTAGGGTAACCTCCACTATTCACATTGCTCATTTTTAGCTAGAATGAAGTCTACAGGGTAGACTTCAAGCAAAAGCAAAAAAAAAGATGCAATGAATAAAAAAAGTGAAAACACTTGACTGGAGCAAGTTGTTTTCTTTGTGTGGATTTCCCCCCCACCTCTCTCAAAAAAGCTTGTGATTTCAACACAGAGGCAAGACATCCAAAAGATACTAATTTGATTCATTTTGCAAGTTTTCCATAGAAAATAAAATAAACTCTTTTCAAAAGGAAATACACTATACAAGACAATGTGATTACTTCTTTGCCTTTTAATTGTAATTTATGACAAAGAAGAGAGTTTCCTGTCTTTTTTTAAGAGTAATTTCAATGTATATTCTACCATGAAAGAGTACTGAAAAGTCTTGTCATACACTGTCTACACATTTCACATTGTGGTAAGATGTAGCTGTTATATGCTGGAAATAACATTAAACTAATCAAAACATCTAAATGCAAGAACACATACAGGAGCTGGGCAATTTTCAAGCTGAGCACCTCTGAAATACCCTCTGTCTTGGAGCTGTACTACCTTACTATCACACCCCAAAGGAGTATAGAAAAAACTGTTTTTTCTATAAACCCTGAAAAAGGTAACCCATCTCTTTAAGATGGAAAAGGGGGTAAAAGCAGACTTGTCTTTCCTGCAGGAAACCTTGGTTTTTTATCCTTTTTTTTGTAATCTGAGGCTAACGCAAAAACACTCAGATATGGTTTTATTCAACCCTTTGCAAACTTCGCCTTCCTTCCACCGCTTCTTCACCAACACATACAGAAGGACATGAGGTATCTCAGGGTTATTAGACCGGTCTGGCGCAGGAAGCGTCAGTCAAATTCTTCCATTTGCTTTGACACGGCTGTGGGGGTTGTTTAGGCGAGATGAACATCCCTGTCAACCCCTTTTCCTTTTTATTTTGTGACAAGCAGGAGAGGAACTCGCTGGCCACGGCGCTGCCTGCTTGTCCCACTCCGTGGCCACCCCAGGCACCAGCCCCGGCGGCGGGCGGGCTGCCCGCCCGCTCTCGGGGTGTTGCCGCTGCAGACCGGCCGGGCGATCCGCCGGCCGCACCCGACCTGCCCCTCCCGCCTCGCCCCCACACACCGGCCGGAAAGAGCGAGCAGCTTCTCTCCGACGACCGGACTAGGTGGGGCTCCGGCTCGGACTTCCCGCTGACAACGACGACGACGGCAGCCGGGGACCGTCCCCTTCCCCGCCCGCAGCGGGGCCGAGCCGGGCGTCACCCGCCCCTCCCCGCACCCGGCCGGGCCCCACGTCGCGGCCCGGAGCCGCGGGGTTACAACTTTCCGCTTCCGCTCCAACTTCTGCTCCGGGGACCAGCGGGAGGGAGGTGGCGGCGAAGGGCAGGGCCGAGCCCTCGGCCCGGCTGGCAGCGGCTGCCCCTCAGCGCCCCGCTCTCTCCCTCACCCCCCCGCCGTGTCCCCCCGCGCCTGAGGCCGGACGAGGCGGCGGCTCCCAGTTCCTCCTCCGCCATGTTTCAGGCTCGTGCCCCTTCCCTCACAGAGCGCCGCTCCCGTCGCCGCTCCCTCCCCCGCCGCCGCCGCCGCCCCCACCGGCCCGTCCCCGCCCCGCCGCGCCACCTGTACCAGACACGCCGCTCCCCACCCCACCGCCGCGGCTGCCCGGCCCGCGCTCCCCGCCGCGACCTACCGGACAGCGCCTCCGCTCCCCGCCGACCGCCGCCTCGCCGGCCGAGCCCGCTGCGCTCCGCCCGCCGCCCGCTCCTCTCCCTCTCGCTGCCTGTGCCGGGGCGCGGCTTGGGGCCGTCGCCGTGACGCCGCACGCCCAGCCTCGCTCTGGCGCGGCGGGGGCGGCGCGGAGGGGAGGGGTGACCTCGCCGCTCCGCTCTCTCTGCGCAGGCGCCCGGCGCCGCGAGGCCGCCCCTCCCCCAACCTCTCCCCGCCTGCCCGCAGGGCCCCATGGCGGGGCGGCCTGGGGCGGCCTGGTCTCCGCGGGGAGCTGACACCGTCCCCCGCGCACACACCCCCGGTGCGGAGGGGAGGGCGGATAGGAAGGGGTCCCCACGTTCTGGCGGCGCTGCCCCGACTGGAAACCCCGCTGGGGCGGGCCGGGCCGCCTGCTGTGCGGCTCTGCGGCCTCCGCGGGCTCTCGCCACCGCCCGTGGGGGCAGCGAGCGAGGGAGGGAGGCCTGCCCGGGGCCCGCGGGTGTGGCTGTTGGGTACTGACGGGCAGGACGCGTTGTTGTCTTCACGCTGCTGCTCTTGGACTTGGGGTGGGCATGGAGTATGAGCAAAATGTGCTGTTCCAGCAGCCAGGGACTGGAGAAGTGTGTTAAAGCTGGGGACCAGAGCCCAGAGTTGCCTTGCGGTGCCAGGTCTTTGATCTGTATCCAAGCACCAGCCCTGCCAGACAGTCCCCAAGATGCCCTGTTCTCCACAGCTGTGTCCATTGGGATAATGCCATTCTCCTTTCCCCAGGTTCTCTGTGGGATAACATGGTCCATCTCTCCCCAAGATCTTGTAAACCCCAAGTAGAAGCCATGGGCTAGTTAGACCTCAAAAGCATGTCAAAAGCCCATCATGGTTGCTTTAAGTTAATTTAGAACATCAAGAGCTGGAGACATAAATGCCAGGGCAGTATCTCTCAAATTTCTAAAAGGGTTTTGAGATCCATCGGTGAACAGTGTTTTAGAAATGCAACGCACCACTGTTCTTACGTGGATTATTACAGCTCTGGATGCAAACAGCCTATTATTAGCCCTGCTGGTATAGAGCAGGGTACGCGTTGCCTGTAAATAATTAGGATATCTCTTTCTGTTATTTTAGTCTGAAATAATATAAGTAACTTTTTTCTTTTTTTTTTTTTTGTTTTTCTGAGTGTCACAAATATTTTCCAGTTACAAAGCGTTTAACTGATGAAGGTTAAAATTAAATGAGCGTTTATGTTTCTAGGAAACACTTAGTAAGCAAATAGTTAATATGGTACGTTCAGATAAAAGTTTTTCTGGGAGGAAGTGCACAGCAGTGTGTAAAACTGACAGGAAGTTGCAGTGAGGCTTTTGGCAAGGAGAGTGGGTGTGGAGGAAGCACAGGCTTTCTGTTTGTAGCACAGAGATAGAAAAGGAATTAAAAAAAATATATATTACATTGTATGATGGAGAGTTCCTTGCTAGAAATGTTGGGAGACCATACAGCTTCAAATGAATATGTGGGAGATGCTAGAGCTCAAAGAATGACCAGCGAAATGAACTGCCCTTGGTAAAAGAAGCTTCATCTAGATTCAAGGCATCCAGAAAATGCTGTGTTTAAAACACATTTTTCTTCTAGAGTGTTGCTCCCAAATGTCATATAAAATCTCTTCTGAAGTCCAGACACATCTCTTGGTGTTTTACAGCTTAAACCCTTGTGCAGTCCTTTGATAATGAATCCCTGTAAATGATGGATAATGCAAGAGAGCTCAGGTCGTGAAAAATCAAGTACATAGAAACCAGTCCTTTCTCAGTAGGGTGTTCTATGTGGGGCAAAAATAATGAGAGATGTCAAAATCAAGAAAATACAGTCTCTCAAGTAAAAATCACAAGAGTATCTCATGCAATTATTAGCTGTATAGTGTGTTTACTCACCATATTAAAAAAGGCTCATTTCTTTAGTCTTTTCTGTCAGTAGATATTGTCATCAGCCCCCAGGAATTTTCATTGTACAGAGGAAAAGAACAAACAGAAAGATATGTCCTCTCCCCTCCCAACTTTCTTCAGTGAACTAGATTAATCACAAATAACAAACAGTGTTCTGGGAACAGATGTGTGTCATTACTGTAGTACTATTTTACAGTGTGCCTTTAACTGCCCTGTGTTTTATAGGCAGTGGGGTAAATACTGCTCTTTGGTAAACGACAAGAAACAGGAAGGGGCCTTTGGGAGTCTGAGTGAATCTCCCGTGACCAGACCTTCGTGCTTTGAGGTTCATACAGGGGAATATGAAACTCAGTATTTTAAAAGAAGTATGTATACACATACACACACATATGGTTTACTTAATATAGACATGCTTGGAGATTGATCACTGTAACTAGAAGAAATAGGCAATTAGGATCCATTCTGAGCAAGAGACAGACTGTTGCCTTTTCAACTGTCTTAACCACATACTTTGACTGTAAATCGGGCCTTTAAGTTTGGATTTTCCTATGAATCATCTAGCTAATCCTCAACACAATTCTTAAACCGGCTTTACTCATATCAGTGTGACTGGCGAATAGAAATCGGTGTGCTTGTTAAGTGTACTTACCCGGTTCTCCACGCGGCTCGTTCTGCTCAGCTCGTTATGTGTCGCACATGCGCCTGAGCCACTCGCTGATGGTCACTCAAGCAACTGTGCCAGTGCGGAGGTGCCCCTTTGACAGAGCAACTCCTCAGAGAACTGAGAATATGGAAGAAATGGGGGAGATAGGGATGAAGAGCTGTTGTATTTAATAGGAGCAACACAGATGCATCAGCGTTTCTTAGCAGGCCTGCCTGTGCTCAGCGTCGCTCTGGAGTTCTTAAAGAAGGAGGTCAAATACCCAGCCGCCTGCTCACCAAACAAAAAACCAGAAGAGACCTGCTTATGCCCATAAACTTTAATGACAAGTATACCTTTCCAAGGCACAGTACCACTTGTCCTTTGAGTTGTAACTTCTGTATCCTGATTTACCAGTTGCCTGCCTGTACTTCAAAAACCTCTTATTTCAATGACTAATGCTTAGCTGGAGCTAATTCGGCCTGCTCATTGCTATCACAGGGAGCTGTCTGATAAAGTCATGGCTGTTGTGAGGAACAGCTTACAAAGGGACGTAGAAGATCCTGTCTGGTGGATGGAGGAAAATACTGACAGTACTTGTTAGAAAGTTCTGTGGAATTATTGGGTGGGGGGGTGGAGGGGTGGGGAGTTGATAGATTATTTGGAGGAAACAAAGGAATATTTTTTAAAATGATGTTTTAATAAAAGCTTGACAGGGTGGCCTTTGGTCACCTCCATGTAATTTTTCTAACTTTGCCTGCATTGTTTTCACTGGGGCTGCATGGGTGTTGGAGCGAAGAATGTGGCTCTATGTGTATTGCAGTTTCATTACTGCTGAAATACAGCCATCTCTGGGACAGAATGCAGAGCTGGCTTGTGCCAGCAAACTCAGAAGTTTAATGGGCCTGTGGTGCCAGGGAATGTTGTGCTGGCTGCATGCCAACTGGCTGTGAACTTTTCTAGAAATTTGTCCTGAAGGGAAAAGAAATGTCATTTGGTTCATCTAGGAGGGTGCTTTGTTTTCAGAGAGGAAGCAAAGTTCTCATATTTTCTGGTGAATGGACTGAAAGGGGTTGCTCCTTAGCTCAGAGACTTGGTTGTTCCAGCAACAGAGTGTTTACTAGATCAGAATGTGCTTTGGATCATGAGAGCAATAAGGAGGAAACATCTCCGACACTTAAGAAAAATGTCTGTTATTTTTGAGACAAAGATGCATGAGATATCTTTATCATTCTTTATCCTTCAGCATGATTTTCGTTTGATATTTCTCAATACTCAGAAGATTTAGTCACGTAGAGTGGGAATACCTGCCTACCTGAGTAGCTCCTTGAGATGTTTCAGAGATGTGTCTTTCCCTGCAGTTCGATGCAGTTTCTCTGTGTCTTCATATCTGCTGATACGGCTTCAGCCTGAGATTTTTACACTGATAATTATCAGTACTACCAGTTCATCATCTTCATTTCTGACATAGCTTCCATTATGCAGTTCTATATCTTAAACTCTCTTTATTGCATCTTCTTGATGTGTTGCCATTTACTAATCAAAGTTGTTTAAACAGGGGTTTAATCACAAGCTTGACTGAGAGATTTTTTTTCCCCAAGTCTTTTTCACTTTCCATGTTTACCTCACTGTTGAGGAAAATCCTCAGTCACTTCTCTGCTTTTCTTCCTCCTACAAACTATCTTGAATTAATGCTTTTTCCTATCTCTTAGGGATGTTCCATGACTCTTCCAATTTATCTGCCAATATCTTTTACTGGGCTAAGCATTTTCCCTCCCATTGGCCCAAATCCTACTATTTGTTCATGAAGTATAGCCTTCCCTTTATCTTGTGATTTTTCTCCTTCCCCACCGCATGATAACTTCTTTGAGGAACAAAATTTGCCTTTGTTTTTCTAAGCTGGGGAAGAACAGGCAATGGACACTACTGCAATCTGAATTGTAAGTGTCAATATTTACTTGCAGGGGTCTTATTTTTTTAATCTATTTTCTCCTTTTTATATTACTGCAGTTACTTCAGATAAAGCAAGGAATAGCTGTTTCACAACATGACTGTTGTGAAAGCACTGTAATCTGAATTGCAGAAAGATTCAAGAAAATGCCCTGCCCTCTAGAATGTACAGTCTTAAAAACAAGGATTAATTTGGTAAAAGGAAAAGGCTACTTTATTTTATCCTGTGTTGAAAATACCTTTCAAATTGCATTGAACAACTAGCTGATCAGATAAGGAGCAAGACTGCCACAATAACTTAAGTGTTTTAAGAGTAAGTGAAGAATAATGTATCCAATCAGAACTAGAGAAGGAATGTAATTACCTGGAGCAGAATCTGTCCAGGATATGGGCAAATGCTTCTCTTGAAAAAAAAGTCACACATTTTAACAATTTCAAAGCTTCAGAAGACTTATTTCCCTTCTTTTCCACTTCTAACGGCATGTGATGTAAAAAGAAGGTTAGTACCTTCTGAATCACCAGCCCTGGTGATACCTGGGTGGTTCTTCAAAGTCATCCATGAAAGGACTGGATGCAGGGCAGTTAACTGGTGATGACTGGCACATTCACAAGGTAGATACCACGGCAGTAGAAAGTTCTAAACTAACACTTATTTTCCCTCATTTCTCATTTTGCACTGTTCCTGAGAACGTCCTTCTTCACCCTCTTACCAAATATTTTAGAATAACGCATTGAATAGAACTGAATGGCCTGAGCACAGACAGCAGTGGGACCTTGGTGGCAGTTCCAATCAAGCACATGGGAAGTGGGTACTTCTGACTCCGCTCTACCAGAACATGAGAGTACAGAATTTTAACTTGGGAAAAGAGTGTTTGTAACTGAATGTCAGTACCAACATTTTAACTATCACCTTTCTTTGGTTCTTTGATTTTTTTCCTTTTTCATTGTTACTCTTTTTTATAAGGATACTCATTTATATCCAGATTCAGACACCGCTGGAGACAGAGGAAAAGTTACTGTTAATTTTAATGAGCTTTATACTGGGACGTAAATTCAACCCTTGAGGGATGTGCAACATTTAGCAGTACTTGCATTTAACATCTATATTCACTTCTGGTTTATGTCAATATTAAAACAGGACCAAGTATATGTAATGATGACAGGTCTAAAAATACTTGGTGTTTTTTATCCTGCTTCCCCCAGCAGCAGAATTATATCCCAATTAACATAGCAATTTACACTGAAATATAGACATGATTTTTCTTTGCTTCCTTTCATTTTTGTCCACTTCAGAATCAAGCCTTAATTAACACAATGGGCCAAAAGCATTTATAGGGAAATCATTAGTTACATTAGCAATTCATTAGTTTTGGTACTCAGTTTGGTTAGAAGAACAAAATGTACAGCACAGAAAGTAGAATTTACTTCATAATGTTATTAGATAATTTTCTCCTTAGCTTTCTTAGTAGATATGCCCTTGTTCTGCCATATCTTTCCTCTGGCCATGGAAGCTGTTGCTGACAATACAATCAGAAGAGAGGTCTTAATGAGGATTGTTAAAGTCTACACCAAGGAATACATATATTCCTTGCCTTTTAAAACTAGCCAAAAAAGCAGGGTAGGTTTTTTCCATTATTTTATTTTCCCCCAAAAAGAGTGTATCCTGGGTTTTTTAGCTGATAAAAATGTCTTTGTTTTGCTTCTCTTAACAAGTCCGTAAGTGGCAAACTGCTAAAAGAGCCATTTAATTAAAGTGTTTATCACTAATCTGACTCTATATTTTAGCTGGCAGGTAATATTTTAGTGAAACTTTGTATCCCCTAAATAACCAATGTGAAAAACAGGAAAATGTTGACAAGCATGCAGATTTTGGTTGAGTGCATATATTCAAACCACCTCTGAATAAGTTGCTACATCTGCCACAGGCTGTGGCTCACAGTCTGATCCGGAAAAGTTTTGACGTTTTTTTGTGTCGTATGGGTGCTCTGATAATGGCATCGGAGCTGTGCAGAGATGTGCTGATGCCCCGCTCTGCCTCCTCTTGCCCCCTCTCGCCACACTCTTTGCACTCGCTTGGTTTGTTCTAGCCCATGTTTCAGGGTGGTTTATCAGCTGGTAGGACCTGCAACCTATTTGCCGCTCTCTGCTGTCACATTCAGAGGGACTCAGGGATCAAATCCGTTCTTGTTCCTTAACTGGCCTGGGGTTCCGAGTAGATTATTTGTGTAACAGATTTATCTCATGAACCCTTTCATTTTACTGCTGCTATACTATGCAGTTCTGCTGAACTTCAAATTCAAGATTTCATAATATCCTATTCGCATGAGATGTCTGTGTTGTTATATTCAATTTTTATCAATAAAAATATGCATTTATAATGAAAATGCTGTCCTCTTCAAACCTTTCTTATGAATTCAGAACTGCTTCAAGGTCCCAAACCTTTTAACTGCCTCTGCAGTACACAGAATCTTCTATTACAACTTTGTGCAGCATAAAATGTATTCTAATTTGAGCTCTAGACAAGATTTTAACATTCAGAGGAAGTCTGAGTGAGGAGGAGCTAGGGACGGCATGGAAGCTGTTGCCCTGGTGTTGCATTTCCTCGCATGAAGGTGATACTCCCGTTGCCCTGGTGCTGTGTTTCACATGCTAAGGTGATACTCCACTGGCTGTGCTGGTTGTGCAGCCTGTTTGTGTGTGCCATGAGGCATTGCCCAGTTTGGTTCAAGTGAAAGAAGACACAGGGCCATGATTTTAATGACATAACATAAAATAAAAATTCTAGGTGTTTGAGGTTTTTTCGTGTTTTGTTTTTTTGTTTATTTTTAAATGGCATTGCTGCTTGTGTTGTCAGTTTTGTTCCCTGCTTTTTCCTAGCTCTTGTTTTCCACATTTTTCCTTTTCCTTAAAATTGAAAAAAATTATGAGAATTTCAGATACCAGTGAGGACGCAGTGAATTGCAGTAATGGATTCCTTGCTGTCTTTCTCTAACTCACACAATTTCAACTAAGCTTTAATATATATCATTCGATTATTTTACAAAACAGCAACTTTTCCCCTCCCCCCTTCTCCTTCTCTTTATCTTTTATCTTGTCTCCCTTTTTGCTTTAACACAGCAGTTTAAAGATTGCAAGTTAGTTATGGGGCGGGGTTATGTGATACAATCAACTTCAAGATAGTCTTTACATTTCCTTTCATCCATTAAAATACTGAAATTTATGCTCAGAGATCAGGATTTACTTTATTTCTCTATGCTGCTTCAATACATAAGAAGAGAAGACTGTAGCATGTTTTTTTTTTCCATGAAAACACCCTTAGATTAGCACCATGTTATTTAACAATTTTGGTACATAACAATGGATTCAGTGGAAGAGCAGCACCTTGGAGATAACAGTCATTTTATAGCCAGTTTGGGCAAATAGCATTTTATCATTTAAGTGAATTGTTTTGTCTGTCTTTGAGCATTCAGTAATGGAGGAAAAGCCATCAGGATGGAATCTTTCCTTTTATAGAAGAAGTTATGAGGTGCTTCGGGCTTTCCCAGGTTGCCCCATGTCCCGCTCTCCCTGCATCTGCCCTGTTCCAGGCATTACATCATATTTTAGTTCCCAGGAACATTCCGTGCATGGTTTAGGCTGTTCGTGAAGGCTGCATGTGTGGGGATTGCAATATATGGGCACATGGACTCCAGAAAGTGAACAGAGCTGCCCATATTATTTAATGTACAGAGAACACCAAGTATCATCATTTCACTGGGTCAGTAATTCTCAGCATTTTCCACACTCAGGATTCCTGCTCATCTGCCCAGAGTGTGATTAGACGTCTCTCTCAGACTGCGGGGAGAACAGTCAGTCATGACTCCTTGCCATGCTGATCTATTCATGACACCCATGTTGGTAAGCTGTGCGTATACTTGTCCAGGTTACACTCTGGAGATGTATGTTTTAAGTGCTCTGTCATAAGCTACCTATTCACAACAGAGTGATGAACCACTCTGTCATATAGATGCCCATCAGCTCATTACAGCTTATTTCAGGTTTGTTAGTGTATTTCCAACGTGCCTTGGCCCATAATTAGGAATCCTAAACACCACTAATAAATCTCAACCCCATTTTCTTTCAGAGTATAACAGTGGTGAAAAGCTTGCTAGCTGAACCTATATGGAAATGATCATTTCTCTAAACGACAGTTAAAACCATGTCATATATCCAGTGTCCTGTGGTTTTGGTATCAGTATCACATACAGTAGATTCCATGTATTTACATGGAATCTGTAAGATGGACAGATCAAACTTAATTCCATCCTCCTATATATGCAATCTTATAATACAGAAACAAATTACAAAATTAATCAAATAATATTGTTAAATACGTGTCCAAAGCGAAATTGATTTAATTGGTGATTTGGTTACCCATGCATTTCATAAACATACATGGAGGCAAATAAACATGTAAGCAATCTTTGAGACATCAGTTTCCTAATAATTTGTCCACATTGAGCTGAGTGAGTGACAGAAGTAAATAATATTTGGGAAAATGCACTGTACCTATATACACATAAACATGCAGTTAGGGTTGCTCTGGGAATCAGAGCAATTTTTGAATTTCCATACTTCTTTGCAAAGAGATGTTTGACCTTCATGATGTATTAACATACAGATTTTTTTTTTTTTTTAATTTAATATACCGATGAAATTGGGGCAGAGAACACAGATGACTGCCTCTGAGCCCTCAGGCTCCTGATTATCTCAGGATAACTGTGCCTTCCTGGAGTTGCTCAACTGCTGCATTAACAGTCTTTACTGTGAAGAAAGCAGTGTTAGATAAACATCATTCAGAAGGGTATCTCTAATTGTTTGAGCCTACAGAAATAATTTGCCGCAAGCATCAGCAGTAGATAGGTGCGGTTTCTAGATCATCAAGAAATATCTTTGGCTGGTATCAACTCAGTGCTGTGTCATCCTCATGTTTTAATTGACACTGAGTGTATCACTTACTCATCCTAACGTATTTACAAATCTTGATTAAGTCACAATTAAATGTCAATATATTCATAGCGGTTTTATAGGCTAGGGGGTTACCTGCCTTCCTTTGTGTTTGAATACTGCATGCAGAGACAGTAAAGGTCATTTATTTATGCCTGGGTGTTGGGTCGTGCCAGCAACAGCTGCCAGCAGCTCAGGGTGGTGCTGGGAAGATGCAGCGCTCAACAGTGGCATCCTTGTAGGTATCTTCATTCCCCAATTAAGCACCTTTTTGAACAAGCTGCTAGTGCTTGCAGTCATTACAGATCTAGGGAGTGAGGAGCTTCCAAGCCTCACAGGGCCACCACACAGATTCAAAATTGGCCAATAACTCCACTGGAGCTGGAGACCTTGCAATTGTCCTCTCTGTGTGTTGTTGACAAGGGGCATTTTGAAGATGACCCTCTTTGCCTCTCAGCTTCATGTCTTCCGTGTGTGTTTGCTATTTTTTTTTGCACATGCACCATTTTGCCCTCCTGCATATGCCACCCAAATCTGTGTGTAAGTGTTGTGCAGTTTCCCTTCTGCTCAAGTGCAGAGGCTGTGTGCCCCATGTCATGACGCCCAGAGTTCACAGCTCATCTGACTGCCAGCACAGAAAATGTACATATATAACCTATAGGAAGCTTGGCAAAGGAGATGTGTTGGTTTTCTTGGAAACTCCAACTAGAAAGTCTGTCCCACACATGTGAGGCCACTGTTCCAGTAAATGACATCTATTTCTGCTGCATAAAACTAGGGAAAGATTGGTTTCCTGGGACCTTACCGTATTTCCAGATAAATTAAATCCAAATGAAATAGAAAGTGCTGATATTATACTGGCAATATCAGATGTTCCTCTTTCATTTACTAAATTACAAGTTCCATTCTGTTCTGTGTCCCCATGAATAACAAATGGTCTGGTGGCAGCTCCTGGGTGTTGGCATCTATTTGAATACAGTAAAAATCAAAGTCATTCTATAAGGGAAAGAAAAGAAAATGTAGTTAAAATATAGTTTGATTGTTTACTTTTTTTTTTTTTTTTTACTTCTTTGGTAGTTTTGTGTTAATCTGTCCTCAAAAATAGTTTAAAATAGTTTATCGTTAATAATTTGGATACTGATAGAATACCTATAGCACTGACTTGCCATGAGAATGTACGTCTAGCCTATGTTTTATACAGTACTTTCATTTAGACCTTTTCTCTTGTTTTCTCTCCAGGGAATTTAGTTTGAACTAACATAGTTCCTTTTTTTAAAATTTCTCGATTTTTTATTTGTATGTGACTCAAAATATGATACCCTGTGTCAAAGTATCCGTGACTCACTTGTGCATTACGTATCCAAGCACATACATATACACTAATATATTTATACATTTATTCATGCAACACACGTTATCTTAATGACATAACACATATACTTGCACATACTTATAGCACATATAGTGATTATATAGGACTATGTAATGATAATAATTATAATTGTGTATAAAAGTATGTGATGAGAAATATTGTAAGAGGATTGTAACAGCATGCTGGCTATTACTAGTGGTACATGTTTGCAGAGAAAAAAATAACCAAAATAACTGTAGCAGATTACACGTGCCTGAAAAATTAGCTGTCCTGGAACTGTTGCTATAATTAAAATTCATGCCTTACTTTAATCCAGAGAAATGTTATGAGGTACAGAAACCCCATTGTTATTAGTAAGAGATTCCCCACAAGTTGAGATATGCATTTTGAGAGCATTCATCTGCAGGCAGAAGTTACTGTACTTTACAAAGACAATGCTTTGCCACAGAAAGGCGTTAACGCTTCTCTAACATTGTGGTTTGTGAACACTGGCGGCTTCTGAAGCCTCTCATCTTTCCAGAGCGAACACTCACCAGTCTGTGGTAGGAAGAGATAAATAGCTAGATTTCAAGCCCAGCTTGCTCCCACTCCTCTGAACGGCTCATTCAGAAGCACTCGGCTTTACAGACATTTTATCCTGAGGCTTTTATCACTGAAAGGAAGTGGGGACGCGGCTTCCCTGTTCCCACTGCCGGCTCCCCAGGTTGTGCAGAGATCCGCTGCCACAATAGCCTGTGGTCCTGTTTCAGCAGCAAACACGAAACAGGCCATAGCTACAACCAACAGAGAAAGAGGAATAATAAGAAAAATCTCAGCTGTTCTCAAGCTGAGGTAGATCCCTGTATGGTATTTTGGTTGCAAGATGATGATATGTGCACTTGTTTAAATGATACGAAGGAACCATTATATTTATACTGATTAAAACAAGAATGGCACACCAAGCACTTTTGCATCACAGATATTGGCTGTGAGGTTTTAAGGTCTGAAAATCATTTGTTCAGTCTTTTAAAAATGTTTCTACCAGTGTAAAGTTTAGCAGTTTAACAATACCTGCATTCTGTTCAACACATATTCCTCCACTGAAACAAGTCAAGGGTCTGCTCTCATATTTACAACCAAGCTAAAACTTTCAGAACTCTAAGTGCACAAGGAATGCATAATCAGATTTTAAGAGACTCAAATCTTCAGCTCACAGCTGCCTTGAATATCCCTTAACAACATCTATTCCTAAGGCTTCCTCCCAGCTCAGAGGGAGAGGAAAAGATATTAATTAAGGGTGCTATGCCAGTTTATACCAGTCAGAAATACAACCTAATAGTTATAGTCCACAATAGAAAGAAGAGTCTTGATGGAGATCTCCAGGATACATATGCTAATTATCCTGAAGATAATTACTGGGTGCAATGGTAAGAGATGATGAGTACTCGTTACTCACACTGGAACTTGTGGGCCAAGCATAAAATGGTCGCTCCTTTCCTACTGGCTGATAAAGTATTAACATGAGAATCAAAGATACTCAGCAATTCTAAGGAAAAAGCCCTATATGAAAACTGCATGTATATTAACCAGCAGTTATTCTAAGCAGAGCAGGAATTTTCAGATTGTTACTGATAGCCAAAAGGGGTGCAAGGACCCGGCTATTGAATTTCAAGTAATAAAAACTTTACCCCTTTTTCTTGCCCTGTCACAATAATCTAATATTTCTTCTGGGTTTCTCCAGTCCATGTGTTCTGTATTGTGTCCATGAGGTTTTCCCCCGTGATCAGTCTAAGATGTCGATCTGCTGAAAGGATTCCTCTGGACCAGAAGACAACTTGGCAATGTGTCCCATTGTGGCCATCTTGCCAATCTTTCATCCAAGCATGACAGAAGCTTTCCTGAATGCCCTCAGTACTTTTATAGCTTAGGGCACTACAGCAGAGAGAGTGGGGTTGTGAGCTTAAATTTAAGTTTACTCTGTCATCTAATAAAACATTTTCTGAAAGGATTTAAGAGCACAAGCAGATAAGAAAGGCCCAATGGGCTCAGACCATCCATCTGTCTCGTCCTGTATTCTGCCTCTGACACATCATACAAGTAGAAGAGCAAGGGTGTTCTGACACCCTCTGTGGTCCATTCCCTGTGTATACCCCCAGCATCCAGAACGGTTGTACTGGGTGTATACTGTACCTAGTGCTTTTGATACTCATTTACGGGCCTGTTGTCTGTGCATGTGTTGGAAATTGTTCAACTGTTGTTCAGCTGACATCTGACTACATGTCTGAAAACACTTGAAAGCTCAGAGTAAGGTTTACCACTAAGGCTGTGCACTAAGTAATTGCAGTTTTATCAGCATGAAGACAAGTCATAGGAAAAGACAAAGAAATCAATTTCTCTCTCTTGCTTCTTGGACTATGTATTTTCCCTTTAAATTACTTAGTTCCATCTCTTATTTGTAGCACTTCATTATATTACTGTTGCTGTTTGGTTCCTGCAAGATTCCAAATCTACCTCTTTGTACATATTTATTTCTTTCCAATTCCTGAGTGTTTTTTGCATATTAGATTTTCACTCTTTCTTTTCTTTTCTTTTCCAGTTCTTGAACTCATGTTTCATTTCATACCGCATATCCATCTTGTAAAGCAAACAGCTTAGTGTCATCTAGCTCATTGAGTTATACTGCATTTATTTCACAAAAATTTTCCAGAGTAGATCCCAGAAAATAAATCTGTGGCCCTTTGTGTTTAAACTGTGTATCATATGTAGCTTCTCATGTGGTTTCTCCACTGAAAGGCATGGGAAAGCTTTTGTGAACAAACCATGGTGGCATGGAGAGTTAAGATAGGTGCTTGCTTTTCTGTCACAGTTGTCAGTAGAAACACCACATAAGATACAGAGTTATGGGGAGAGGCAAAGCCAATATTTTGAGGCAATCTACTGATCCCCATCTGACACTGTGGTCTCTTTTGGACCTTTAAATGTTAGTAAGTCTCAGTGCCCAAGTAAGGAGGCACCAGATCAGGTGCCTGAAATGGTCCCTGAATTTAGTGCCACACATTCATCCCTCACTTGTAGACTAATTGTGCTCACGATGAGACCAGGCTGGTGAGAGCCTCGTCCCTGCTGCCCTGCTAGAGATCACACCAGGACCTCTGCAGGGAGGACCAGGGCAATGTGTGGGATGTGTGTCCAGAGACATTGCAGTGAGAGCCACGAGGCCATGGAGATGCATCTGGTTGCCTTCCTCAGTGCCCAGGGAAGTGCAAGGCACAGCAGGTGGGTTTTCTGGGCTGGGCCCCCAAAGCCAGGTTCAAAGGCGTGAGCCAGCTGGGGTAGCCCAACCAGATCAGAGCCAGCAGCTACACAGTGTGCTGTGCAACAGCATGTCCTTCTGCCTGGCCTTGTGGTTGTGCTGCTCTGCTGCTGAGATATAGAAAGTAGTTTTAAAGCTGCTTTAAAGCTGGCTTAGTGATCGTGAGGAGTGGGGGCCACAGCGCTCTAACTTCAGTCCCCGTCAAATTTGCCACTAAGTAGAGGCTGGCCATCTCTACAGGTTAACAGTCCATCGTCATGAATATCCATGTAAATCAGAACCTCAGTTTATTAACCGAGCCACAGAAAATCTATTTCCTTCTTTACCATGCACATTTAAAGAGCTCTGCCAATAAATTAAAAATGCCTCCAAAATGCTTTTCATTCTGCAGGGATCATACAGCATGTTTAAAGTCTGTCTTATTGTCATTCTCCCAGTCTGTTTTCACTGCTCTTGAACAGAGCTCATACCTAGCAGCAGCTCTTCCAGAGTGCTATATGTCAATTATAGGTCCTGCTAGGCCTGGTGCCTGCTGTTCTGTTCGTCTTGAACTTAGTTCTCCGGGGACCAAAGCAGATTTGTCATTAAGAAGTAGATGGAGTATAAGGTAGTATCAGCATAACTGCAGGAGTTTTTAAAAATAAATACATCTGCATTGTATGAGAAATTAAGCTCTTAGTTATTCAGAATTCATTAATGCTTTAGACAGTATAGCTTTGTGATTCATTTAAAGCTTCATTTTATTTTGACTTTTTTTTTTCCAACTTTGTACAGTTATATTAACCTTCCCTATACACCTTTCAACCTCACAGTCTGCAAGCAGACTCCACCCTGCAGACACAGTTTTAGGGAAAGCCACAATCACTTTTTGAGCTAGATATTATTGAAAGGTAAGGCTACAGCTTGGGCACAATTCTTCCCTAGCTTGGCTACATGGGGGAAATATGCAGGTGGTCTAAACTTTTCAGTATCATCTCCTCCAGAGCAGAGGGAAGTTAGACCTGTGCCCTTGTTTTCTTCCCAGTGAAGGAGCAGACCTGCTGCTTCATGCAGCAAAAAGAAATACTCCCTATACAAGACCTTCCTTTAATTTTTTACTAGGGTATCATGGGAAGGTCGGATGAAATCTGTCCCTAGAGCATTTAATCTGACTCATTTTTTTGTACAGCTTCTTTCATGTAAACAGTACAGTGAAGCACTTCGCAGAACAAAGGAGTATTTGAGAAGCCTGCTAAAGATGTTGGGTTCGTTAGACTCACATAAGGCCGAATTCTGTCCTTCAGGACACACTTTTCATGCATCTGGGGATTGGAAATTATTCTTTAATGCAGTTGTACCAAGGAGATTCCACTTGACAGTTTTCTCGTTTCTTTCCGCAATTAGAACTACTAGCAAAAGCCCTAGAACAATAGTTAGTTTTCCCTTTGATTTATTCCATGTCTCAGGCTTGTTGTTTATTTTTATTTTTTTTTAATTCTGTATGACCAAGGAGAGCCTTGTTTCTGTTGGCAGCTTGCAAATGGCTAACTCTCCTGCCTTTGCTCTCCCACAGAAAACAGCTCTTCAGTTTCAAACTATTTCTTGGCCCCCGCAGAATGAGAAGGGAAATGTTGTTCCAGGAAGGGACCCACATGTTGCAATTTGTGGCCCAAGGTCTGTCTCTCTGAGTCAGCTGGGCCTTCCTTGTGAAGACAAGGATGGAGACTAGAAAGGCTGTGTTGTGTTACACAAGCGATAGGGGAGGTTGGAGAGGCAGATGGTATCAGCAGGACAAAAAGAGATGAGTCAAATTTGCAGATAAGAAGTTGTGCTAACAGCACGAGGCAGCAACGCACCACCTAACAGTCCTCAAACAAGCAATTATGCTTGTTGGGAGATGGAGAAGAATGGGCTTCAGGATGGGTCCAGACTCACGTGCTCTCCATGGACATCTTCCACTGCCCACATTGAAGATAGAATACTGGATGAGATGGATCATTAGTTGGACTTAGTGGGACATTGCTGCTGTTCTTAATTAGGGCCTGATATTTGAAATTACTATTGCTTTTCAGTGAAATTTTCACTTGGATTGTAACAGCAATAATGAATCAAATTAAATAAGGAGAAGTCATGTTTGTCCTAGTTTTCATTGCCATAGGGTATGTTTCTATCTTGTAGGTGTTCTTCTTTGCTGTCCGCTTGCAGCACGTCATAACTACTGGTGTTTCAGTCTGTATTTCTGAGGGGGTGCATCGAAAAGCCACTGCCTGAAGGGAGAGAGGAAGGAGAGTGAGTGAGCTAGAAACAGATACTGTACCAGATGTGGGCTTGTTCTTTTAAAATCTGAAATTTTTGTTCCATTTTTTTTTTTTAAAGTAGGTTTTATTCCAGGTAGAAGGGTGATCTAGTCTGACATGGTGAGTTTTTTCAGACTCATATTCTGTTATCAATCTGATTTACCTCGCTTAATCCCTTTGGAAATTGTATCTGACCTAATTTTTTTCAGCAGTGACTCTTACGGCAAGAACAAATAATAGGGGTGACCCTGTGCATTCCTGCCATATCTCTTTCTCTGTAATATGTATTATTCTAGTTTCAGTCCACATTTGTCTATGAAGAGACAAAGTCAAAGATCAGTTCAAAACAGCCAATATATTCCTGCAAATTCACATTTGGCAGCACTGTAAGTGGGTAAATATTGCCAACATGTATTGATTGCTTTTTCTGCTTCAGCCAACAGACCCAAAGTTATCTGCCAAATATTCATTTGTGTTTTTTTTAAATGGCATCTCATATTGCCTGATGTTGCATGAGCTGCATCAATTCACCACGAGCCTCAACCTGCTCTGAGAGTGTTAGTGGCTCTACACGGGATTCTGCTCTTTCCAACAACAGATTTTGTGATTCCCCCCTTAATCCAAATTTAGGAGAGGAACAAACTGCAAATAGTGAGACTTCCAGTTATGGCCATTTGCCACATTTTAGGGAGTTGTCTATCTCCTAGCTTGCTGTGGCACTGCAAGGTGGAAACCTTATAAATCGCTTTTATCTCTCTCGGGCCATTATTATTTCTGTGTGTGTGCATGTGTGTACTTGTGTGTTAGGGCGTGCGTACTTATGTGTGTGTGTTTGTGTAACCTGATAAGATGCCTTTTGGTCCATTTTGTCAATATGCCTTCTGTGTTGCTGCTGCTGCAGCCAGCAGCCGAGCTGCCCTCACCGCTTGTGGTGGGTGATGGAGAATGCTCAGAATTCAACAAGTGTCCGCTGGCTCAGCTGGTTCTTTATCCCATACAAAGGCAGGCCTGCAGTGCGGAGGAAAGCACGCTCTACTGAGAGCAGCAATATTCTGGGTTGCTAGTGGTCTTGACAGAGAGACTGATTCAGATTTGGTGACAGATAGGAAAAATAAAAGTTTCCCCGAATAAGTTATTTCCCTTTACCACAAACAGACCTGTTTTACGAAAGAGCTACAGAGCTGGACGCTGTTGCATTGTCTAGATATAGAAGTTGAGAGAAGGAAATATTTTATTGAGTTATATTGTTTCTATAAAGATTATAAAGTAATTACTTCTTTTACTATGAGATCTAATAGGTGCAATATCAATGTCCTAGGCATTACAGAAATGTGGCGGAGACATACCCTGCTTTAAGAAAGACATAGGCTATTTCAAGGTATGGAAATCCATTATTGCTGCTTTTGCCATGACATTGGTGGCTATTGTGAAGACCTGTATGAATAAACAAAATCAATAATGCAAGATGAATACATCCCTTTAACAGCAACCACTGCATGAAGTAGTTTGTTTAAGAATCTGTTGCCGGACTGGAAGGTATGCAGTGACTTATAACTAGTTCTTTTTCTGCTGTTGCCTTTAATCAACTCAAAGTTTCATTAGGTTACTTTTATGAAGAAAATCACACCTCTTGTATTGCACAGCTGCAGTGTGATGGGGAAACATCAGGCCCTTCCTCCTCTCAGCTGACTCTTCCTCAGTGCATCTGTGTAGTGGCAGCAAAGGAAATGAGCTTGATAACTCCTGGCCTAGCGGGTGTTACCTCCATTAGCTGTTGGTACTGAGAACAGCCCATCTGGCAGAGCAGCTGAAAAAGGCTTGAACACCGTGCTTTCACCTCACCACACCTCATGGTTTTTCTGTTCCTCATTTCCAAAAATGGGCTTAAATTAGCAGTGATTTAACTCTATAATGAGATTCCTATTGATTGGATCCATCCCTCAAATAGAAGGAATATCATCTTTAGTTTCAAAGTACTTGTGCTGCTAAAAGGCTCTGGTTATTTCTATATTTATCTAGCTATTTATTTATTTTTATTTTTAAATGAAGAGAAACTGAGGTAGAAAGAAACAGCAGTGCGAGAGACAAAATTTCAAGGTTTCAGCAGAGTAGTCTCTTCCTCTCTTTTTATGCGGTGGGGTATGGAGGTCCCTGTGTGGGATCCTTGTGACAGGATGGATGGTGCAAGCTGCTGATTAACTGTTTTGAACAAGCTTAGAGCTCTGCAGTTGGAGAGCTAATGGGTAAGGACTCATTACCTGGTCTTAGATCTCAATTATGGAATCTTTGTCTCTGGTCTTCTGTGAAGCAAGAAAATTGAAGCAGAAATGAAATTTATTAGCAGGACAAGCTGCATTATGAATGTGGTAAATGCTGATGTCTTATTGCAAATGAGGTATTTGCTAAATAGAAGTGCTTTTAAAACAGTATAATCCTTCACTGTCCCTCCAGGACAAACAACTGGAGAGCAGTGATTGCAGAAATCATTTAGGTCATGCAAATCAAGCTCCAGCAGCAGTGTTTTATGCAGTGAAAAGGGAAGGCTAGAACGTCCTATTAAGAAGTCTTGTAGTGATAAAACATGATTAAAATGACTTAGAAGAAATTACCAAGCAGGGGTCAAGAAGGGCTAAGAAGGGCAAGCTGATCATGGAAATGTGTTTTTAAGTGGACTAATTCCAAGGGAGTATGTTTATCATAGTCACTTATAAATGGCTGAACAATAATCACACCAAAATTATGTGAAAATTATAGCCCTTACAGGATCTGAGGGTAGTTTAGTAGCTTTTTATATACAGAGCTGATTTATATCGAGTGATATAGGGGTCTAAAATTCTCACGTAATGTTTTCACAAAAGATGATGATCAGCTTTCTTCTGGACTTAAATTTAAATGTCACTTGGAGAGATATCAAGTTACCCAATATTGTACAGTGTAAGCAGAATGTAACAAAAGGTACTGCAGCTAATGCTGCTGCAGTAAGCTGTATTGTACAAGGCAGCCAGCTCTGTCATTTGCAGATCCTGGAGATGAATTTCCTTTACAGTGGCGCTGGCCCGCCAGTCCAGCTGAATGAGGACGGTGTAATTGCTTTCTTTAATGGAGCTAAACAATCTGGGATATTTTTTATGTGTAGCAATACCCGGAGGAAACGTATCAAATGCACTGTTTGGTTACAGCAGGCTGTGCATAGGCCCTTCACAACTTGGAGAGCGTTGACTCTTCGGTGTTATTGCACAGCAGAGCTGAGAAGTACCTCTTTGTAAGCTAATGGTTATAAACCAGATTGAACAGCAAGCTGTCTCTTGGCAAACACTGAGGAGCGTGTCTGTTCCTCCTCCCCCCTCCTTCCCAGCCACTCCTTGCTTCAGTTCGCAGAATTATTTCTATTTTCCATCTTTCAGAGGCTTTCGTGCTGAGGGACTAAGGGTGGTTCTGGTGGATGCAACTCCCCAAAGTCAGTGACACCAGACTAAAATCACATGCTCCCAAGACTGCTGGAGCTTGGCTTTGGATTTCCCAGCTCCAAATTAGGTTTTGAGGAATGCAGACTTTTTATGAGTTACCAAAGTAGGAATCCGGCTGGCTCTGAGGCTACATCAGCTGCTTCCCAGCCTTCCTCGCCAAAGGCATGTGGATGGTGAGGGTGAAGAAAGGTTCAGGAGGACAATGCTGATGGATAGTACAAAGAAGAAGGGACGACTGAGGCTGAGAGGCCAATTAGATCTCTACCTGGCAGTATGACAAAGAGCACAGGAGCTAATTATGTACGAGGTGTTACTGTGACAGCCCACAAGGCAGCAGCGCACTGAAAACAAAGTATGGAAATGTAAAGCTGAAACCAGAGGAGAAAGAAGAGAGACAATAAAAAACATGAAAGAAAGGGGAAAAGAAGTAAAACAGAAGCAAATGAAAAGGTAAAAATACAATTTGAAAGGATGAGGGGAAAACAAAGAGTAGATAGTGAGGGAGCACCAAGATAAATGTATAATTGGAAATTAAGCATTTGATAGCCTGTTTAGCAAACAAGATACTGGGATGTGGTGCTTTCACATCAAAGACCCGAAGATGTTTTGGGTGGGGTTTTTTATTCTGACTTTAACCATCTCAAAGTTAGGTGTTCAGCCTGAGGAGGTCTTCTAGGTTCTGACAGTAGTTAGCCGAAAGAGACAAGTACCAGGGGAGGCTCAGTTGTTCTGCAGTCACTGTAGATGTGGTGGCTCCACAGATGTTTCCTGTGCCGTCAGTGATGGCTTTAATTAAATTGCAGCTCTTTTTGTGTCCTTCCCTTCTCGCTCCTCTGCAGTGCCATATGATTGGTGCTGGTGAAGCTGTTGTTGGGGAGCCCAGTGAATTCTGTCGGGAAATCCAGGAGAACTCTTGTTGGTCCACATTGGTCATTTGATCTGGTGGTCACAGAGTGGCCACACGGAGTTTTGCTGATCTGCTGAGGGAGTCTCGTGAAAGCACAAATGGGCGGCTAAAAGAAATAGTGGGACCTGGTGAAGCTGTCACAGACAGTGGAAAAGCTGCCTGTTTGCTATGCTGGTGGGTGGTAACTTGTTCATTGGATGTGTCTCAGTGGAGAGATGGCAAACCTAGCCCAGCAAACTCACTTCTTCATGGCCTTACTCCTTGCAACTAGCATTTCATGTCAACTAGTCATTTCAGCCTAAGCTGTATCTGGGCTGCTATATGCACGGCAGCAGAGTTGCCTTCATGATAGAGAGGTCCAGGAGAGCACAAGGGAGCTGCTCCCGAGGAGTGTTGGTTGGTCATGTTGGGCCACAGCTTTATGTGGCTGGGGGGGGTGCTGTGTGCCACATGATTGATGCACAGCTCTGAGGCCTTTCATTATATCAAATGACATTTCATATGGCAGGAGTTCACTTCTGTAAGATCTCCCATATTCTCTGCTACACTCGTTTTCCCAGTGAGCTAATGGCTTTGGCAGTGCAAACAGCACCAGTGTCAGCTACCTTTCATATTTTAAAACTGTTCATATAAACAAATTTGCAATAACTAATTACAGGAAAGAAACTCTGAGGCAGTGGCTGTCAGAGGGCAGTAAAAATTAATAGAAACCATTTCAATGAAAACAGCCTTCATCTGAAAAAGCTAAAATGCATGGTTCATTTAAGTATCTGGCCAGCTTGGATTAAGTAATCTGTGCTGGGTGCAGACCTCCAGCAGTCACTGCACTGCTAATGAGTGAAACAATTCTATTATAAAACCATTATCAGTCAATAAAATGAGCTCAAACTACAAAATAGGAACAAAGTTCAGATATCTGAGAATTATAGTTTAGCACCATCACTGAAAATGTCAGGAAATTAAAAGGAACTCTATGTAAATTGCAACACAGTGGAACCCAATGCACATAACCAATCTGCAAGTGCCATGGCAACACCCATAGGTTCTTCTGAAACAGAATGCTGTTTCTAAGGTGAAGGAATGGGGCCTTAATCTTTGCTCCCAGCTCTCCATCCCCACCTTCATCCCATAAGTATGGTTCACACAGCTGATAATCATCTAGCAGGATGCAGGCAGGGAAGACAGAGGTGAACACTTGGCTTGAAGAAAAAAAATGAGCAATGTGAAACATATCTAAATTAGGCTAGAAAGACATACAATAAGAAAAAACAGTGAGCTAACATTATGGCTACCAGGCAGGCACATTTCCCTGTGAAGGGTCCATACTGTTGCTATACACCACCTGGGCTTGTGCGGAGCTGTCTTAGGAGTTACCAAGTGCAGGCTGGATAATCATTGATGGCCAATTGACAGCTGACTGTTGCTGAAGTTGACAGTGAAACTAACTGGTGAGTTTTCTCAACAAAGCTTATATCAGAGGAAGAGTTTGCTATATTACACCTGTCATTCAGGTAGTGTCTGCTGCTCAGGTCTTGGCTCATCTGATGTTTACTCAGCACATTCTTTCCCTTTCAGTCGTTCAAAGGAAAGAAGTTGCTTTTAGGTGGCTTCAGCAGCTCCACACTGGGACTCAGCTGGTCCCAGTTTCCAAGCTGGTCCTTGGGCAGCCCCATTCTGCCTCCTGCATCCATGGCTTTCTGCCTGAAGAGCTGCAAACAGGATCTCCAACACCCTACTTCCTTTTGTGGTGGTTGGAAGAGGAGTCACTTAATGCAATTAATTTGCTCCTAGAGGGCTTGAAAAAGGGCAGATTCAGACAGGTCATGGTAGGGCAGAAAAAGAGGAAACAAAGTGTTGGAGAGAAGAGGCTGGAGAAGGTGAAATATTTTATGTAAAGAGGCACCACCTGTTTTTTTTAGACAAATTGTATACCCTAGCCACAGAATCACTGCATAAGCGTGGTCATCTGGAATATGAACAGGCTGTTTATTGTGCTACATTCAAACTGTTTGCAGCCTCAGGAAGAAGTTACTGCACTGGCTGATGATGCCATCACAGTTTCAAGGTTACCTTTGTGTTCATACAGGAGAGGAACAGATCCCATGGCAATTCAGGTTCTAGACCAGAGTCCTGAGGAAAGTGAATCCTTGCAAATTCTAGAGCATGACATCAGAAAATATTGAAAATAATTTAAAAACCCACAAAAACTGTATAAACTACTACTAAAAAGATAGCAAATCTATGAATCATAGAATACAGATAGATTTAAGACACAGCAGTAGAGTTACTTAGGATAATAGTACTCAGCTTGTCACACAACTCTTTTATTTGTAAATCTTAAAATTCTTTATAGAAATGAAGGAAATATACTTTTGTTTTGCATATTACAAATATAAAGAGGATTGAATCACAAAGAAACCTAATGACGAAGCCATGGACAAACACTGGGTCATTGTCCATCTGCATCTAGCCTGGACCTTTTTGTATGCCAAAAATTATCTTAATCTGTAGGTTTTGTTGGAAACTGATTCATATCAGAGTCTCCTGTAAGAAACATTTGGGTCTCTGATACGATGCCAAGGCTATATAATTTCAGACCTAACATATTTAGGATACCTCGCAAATGGGCTAACCTTGTAATGTATGCTTACAAACTCTGTAACTAAGCAATTAAAAAACAAACAAACAAACAAACAACTTTATGGTGGTTATCAAATTTGTCTTAGGAAACGCTTGTCCTCCTGTGGAACTTAAACCAAGATACAGTGTTGCAACAGAATTACATTTTCTCTTAAATTATATTGGCTCATAACTCGTTCAAATGTATTGTCCTAGTTTTACTCTGAACTACCAGTCTGCATCATACTTTCCTCATTAGAGGGGCAAAATGCTATTTTTTATAGGATTTTACCTCTTGTCATTAAATAATTCTGTTATCTAAATAGTGAAGCATACTGGCCTAAGTACACACATTTTATTTCACTGCATCTGGCTTCTTTGTTGTTAGTTAATAATAACTAAAGGAGGAAGCATAGCTCTGGGCTTTTTCTGTTCCTCCTGATCTGTTCCAGTTTGTAGATCCCAAGAGCCATCTGGACTTACTGGTTTGAATATCCACGGAAATGCACAGATCACTTTTGGTGACCGCAGTGCTTGTCAGAAAGGTTCTACATTTGCTTCCACCAGCCAAGCCAACCCCTAGTTACTACTCATTCTGCTGAGTCCCAGTGAGCTTCAAGGAGCTTCCATGAAGCAGATGTTGTGATGTATTGCAGTGGATGAGCTTCTGCAGAACAGTAAAGAAATTATAAAGCAGATTTCTTACAGATCTTTGGCAAGGTACCCTAACGAATACCGTGTATCCCAATATTAAGAAATAATAACTTATTTGTAGATGCGGCTGTATGTTGCTGTCAGAACAGTGCCTTTGAAGATTGTACAGAAAAGTTATGTCCAAAGTATAATTAAATACTCTGAACTGAGACAAAGGTGATAAAGGCCATAAATGTCATGATTATCTGGCATAGTAGATTATCAATTTTGATGATACCTATAAAGCTTCTCAAAAAAAAAAAAGGTGACAAATATAGGGAAGACACACCCTTTCTGAATATTGTCAGGAAATGCAGCATCTTTTACACAGACTCATCTGTTTCTGCAGAGGGTTCAAATGCCTCCTCGGGGAACAGCGATTCCTAGGCAGAAGTGCCAGTGTGAAACGCTCTGTGCAACTGGAGCCAGGAAGAAAAATCAGGCCTTTCATTCTGGATGTATCTGAAGTCATCTGTGAACAGTTCAGGAATCTGTATGTCTTTCCAGAAGGAGATTAATGGTTGCCTGTTTTCCAATCATCTGTTCATAGCAGCCTGGCTGTGTGGAACAACTCCTTTGCACTGCATCCTGAAAAGTTTGATATTTGCAAAACATTTTACCATTTCCCACTTCAGAAGCATCTAAATTTAGTGATGGTACATAGCTCTGCCTCCCTGGGGACCTCCAGTTCAAAAGTCCAGCTCTATTTTGAATGTAAGCTTACAGCAAACAGCATAGCATGACTCAGTAGTGACTGAAGAACAACCTACATCTGTTCCTCAGGGCAAAATCTGTATCTGCTCAATCTGAGGTTGCAGGAAGGATGCTTGGGCATATGGCAGTTGAAGGGATTTTCTCTCCTTCTTTCAGTGTGGACTTCACAGAGACAAGGGATGTTCTCATTCTCCCTCCAGATGGCTGTGGCTCCATGGCTGCTTGCAGCTCCCACCTTGTGTTGCCTTGCTGAGAAGCCGTCAGTCAGCTGAATGACAGCTCTGTCGTCTAGTTGACCACTTTTCCTCTGCAAAATCCCACTTGCTGGACCATAGTAATCTATGCAGCCATCCCATCCCTTCTGCTTACACCACTGCTGTTCAACGTCCCACTGCTTCTAGGGCCTTGGTGTTCTCACTGGGAAGCAGAAAGCAGATCCTGCCCTCCCTGAACTGCAAATGCAGAATTTATTCACCACTGCAGCTAACAGCAATACACTGGAAAGAGAGACTTTTGTATAGGGGAAGATACTTGCACATATTAGAATCAAAAATACGAGTCTTTGACCCTTTCATTTATTATTGTATTTCTTGATCCACATCTTCAGAAATGGCATTTTGGAGTTTATAAAGCATAATGATTTCCTTCCCAATCACTTTCTGTTCCTAGTTAGTCCTGTGCTGGGTCATATAATACAATAATTTCTCTTTCTGTTCCTTCCAGCTCCTCTTCTAGCATTTTTGTTGGAGCTCTTCCTTTGGAGCTCTTCAAGATTTTTGTACAGATCCTACGGGCAAATTCTCCCTGATTTTCCCTTCTCCCTGTCCACCTTCAGCCCAACACAATCTCATCCACCTACACAAAATGAGGTGACCTATTCTTGTGGGTATCTTGGACTTCTGCCTCCCTGCCAGAGCTTTCTGTCCAAATCCCAGGACCTTGCTCTGTGGCAGTTCCCAGCTCAGGTGAGTTCAAACCAGGTGTGCTCGGTGCAGTGGCTACTGCTGGCCAAAGTCATCTCACTGCTTTAGTGTTTCCCCTCTTTCTGTCTGTATCAATATAATACAGAATCCTAGATGATTTAGTATTATAAATTTTTTTTTTTTTCCTTCCTAGTAGCACTAGTAACAACAATAAAACAATTTAACTAGGAACAGATTCTTAAGTTATGAACTCTAGATTTGAACAAGGAGCATTTATATTGTGTGGAAAAGAGAAGGCCTTTGTTTGAATCAACAACCAGGCGTGAAGAAAATACAGAAGTATGCTTGGCCAAATTTTTCAGCTTCTTTTTCTGTCAGTAAGCTAATGGTAACAGAACACAATTTTTCTTGCTGAGCTTAATGTCTGTGCTGTATTATTTTAGATATGCTCCATTACCTTATGGCACAAAGGGTCTGTTTTTTCTCAGTATACAATAGATTTCACGCTTCTGTTGTGAATTCCTTTGAATGTGATGAGTAATTGCTCAGGGAACTGTCTTCTTTGGCAAGAAGGAATCGTGGAAAACAGAAGATGCTGCTTATGAAACTCCATGGGATGGAGTCTGTCTAGCCACACAGCAGCATAAATTCAGTATAATGCTTCTCAAAAAGCAATACAACTGCACAGTTCCACTATGCAGCCAAGTTTAGGTTACTTCTTGAGAACTTTTCTAGTGGATTAAACCTGAAGGCTTGCACCTGAAACCAGAATCAACTACTTTCACTATGTAAAAACACATGCTACTGTCGTGCTGAGTTGTGAGGCTTTTTGTTTGCTTAAAGGTAGATGTATTCTTGTCTGATCTTCTGAAGGAGAATCACATCTTCTCTCTTCATCTCAAGGTCAAAGATCAATGCTAGTTTGTCAGTTCTTGAAAAAATGTTTGAAATATCTTCTTCAAATATCCATGAATGCTGAAGATCTGACTGCCCTCACCACAAAATGCTGTAGATGAGTAAAATTAGCATGGGTTCCAGAGTGACTAGACAGCTTAATGAAAGATGAATCCATTGGGGGCTACTAAATGCAAAATCACCGCGTCTAGTTCAGGAATCCTCTGAACCACAAATTGCTGTGTGCTCAATAGATATTCTGGGAACAACATCATGCACTTGCCCTGTTCCTAAATTCTTTTCTAGGCATTTACTGCTGCCCCCTGTTAGAGATGGGATACTGGGCTGTGCTGATGTTCCCTGATTTGGTGTCCCTGTTTCTATGTTTTGAAAGATTTATGTGGGTTATTTCACATTTCTTCATAGGAAAAGTTGGAAGAAGAGAGGAATCTAATGATAATTCATAGAAGAATGTGAATAGAGGTCACCAAGAGGAAAACTGAGAGGAAAGTTCCAAATATTGTAATTTCTTTATGTATTTTCTCACTCTCCTTCTATAACATATTTATGATGTGAGGAGAGGTTAAGCCACTTTTGGATGCACTTTGTGTAACCTGATGAATCTTAGAAGAGTGAAGAGCTTGTTGCAAGTTCTGACCCTCTTCCAGTCCAAACATTTTGCCTCAGAGTCAAAAGAAAACAATGTGGTCAAACTGTCTTGCTCTCTTCACATCCTTAGTGCTGCTAAATGGGTAATTTAAAAAGGCACATGTAATTCTAGTCAGTCATGCCTTAGCTAATGCATTTGGGTGCACAGTACCTGTCCCCTGCTTTTCAACTTCCAAATAGCTTTGTTTTCTTGATCATTTTTGTGGTATCCCTGGGTGGTCATAAAAGCTGAATATTTCAGTCCCTGTTAACTCAGTCCTATTATTTCCACTCTCGATATGCAGAATGATCAGTTTTGCAGTTTCCATTTCACAAGTTAGGAGTTCCTTACCCTGCCATTTCCTGCTGCTGGGGAAGGTAAGGACAGAGACTTCAGCCTGGTTTTCACAAAGTAGCCTGGACTGAGACCTAAAGATTGGAAAATGGTTGAGATAGTTTGCAGCTGTGGACTTCTTCCTGACATGCAATAAGAGTTCGAGTAAATCTTTTGTCTTTTGTGCATCTCAGATGATCTGTCTTTAAAGCAGTCCATTCTCAGTGACCTGTGGTTTCAGGCTAAATTATATTATGATTACAGAGGCAGTTTGGATCTGGCCAGGCTCAGTAGCTTAGACAGTGTTGCATAGACAGGCATACCATATCTAGCATAAGTTCATCTCTGAGGAAACTCAGCCGATTTTGTACATTTTGTACACTGAACTATTTAATCCTGCCAGACTGAAGCTTGCTCTGCACAGAGGCAACTTGGGTGTCCAAGCACCCCATGGCTCAAGGTGGCTTTGCACGAAGCCAGCCTCTGTTCAGCAAGTCTGGCACTAAACTTGAGGTATTGAGTCCAGCTGGACCTGAGCTAACTCCTGCAGAGCCCCGAATACAACTGCACTGTGCTCCTCAGCCAGCCCTGAGCATCCCTGCAATGTGGAGCATGGACAAAAGGCCACACTTGTGTGGTCCTGAAGGAATCAGCGTGCTCCAGAAGAGCATATTAACACTAATGTGGCACCAACCATCCTGGCTGACTTCACAGCAAACCATTCAAATGTCTTGGCACCAAGTTGCTCAGTACCATATTGCCTGCAATTTTCCATTAGCCAGGTTATTTCAGGCCTTTATTCCTCTCCTCCTCTCCCATAGCTCTGGATAATGGCAAGTTGGCCACAGCACAAAAGCAATGATTTTGCCGTAACTGTATATATTATCAGATCCTGTGACTTTTATGGTTATTTAATGTAGTCTTTCAGTTTTTGTCCACCCTTTTTTGGCTAGGCAGCCTGCATTTCAGGATCCTAGCCACGGAGCACAATGAAATTACTGGTTAACTCGTCCCTGTAATAAGCTGCACTTAGTGTCTTGTCTGTGGGATACGCGGAAGGGATGGGCCAGAGAGCTGGAAATAGGACTTTGTTGCATACAAAGAACCACAATAGCAAGTACAATGTCACTGTTTAGACAATTAAACTTGGTAGCATGCACACAGAAGAAAAAACAGAAGTCACCATTCTTGATAAAGCTGGTTCCTACCAAAAGATGCAGTGAATTATCTGTTTTTTTTTTTTTTTCAAAAAAGGAATACCAAGGATAAACATGAAAGTGTTTTCAGATAAAAGATGTAATTGTGAAGTATTACAATAAAATTAAAATCAGTGAAAAGAGCAAAGAGGACTTTGAAAATTTGTTTTCCTTTGTCTATTCTCAATCACATTTGAAAAGTTTCCAGCACTCTGTTCTTCCTTTTAGATGGTACAGTACCTTGGCAGCATTTCCTGAAGGCTTTTCACAACCTCCTACTGTAATTGCCTTGAAACCTACAGCAATCTCTGTAGAGTCTTCTTAAAAGAATATTACAAAAGTTAGTAATGCAACTATTTTCCCCTAGACTTAAAAATGCAAGCATCATGTTTTCTGATGTTTTTGAGTGCCAAAGATCTGCTTTCTAAGATTTACCATAATTTTTATCTTCTCTACATTTTTTTAAAAACTTAATTCTTACTTAAAAATATAATAGGTGCACCAAATTTCACAACTATATCAATATTTCAAAAGCTACGAAATCTTACACATGCAAAAAAGGAAGCGTAACAATCTTTGCTAATCTCTAATGCAAGATGTATCCATTATTAATGAAGGCAGCAGACAAAGGGGAACTGCTCTTGAATGGAATCCTAAATACTACACAAGAGAAGCCCTGGGCAGCTACACAGCACAAGGTTTCTTATCTTATTAAAGTTACTGACCAGTCTCTTGGGAGATTAACTCTGAAAGTTAGTCTCCAGCAAACTTTATACTAATTGAGTGTCAACCAGATTGAGTTTTGTAAAAGAAGGAAAGAATGAAGATATGATCCTGCTATCCAAGCATCGTTTTGTACCAACACTGATCGAGTTGCAGCAGTTCAGCACTATCTCCTTCTCATTGCAGATTTTCTGCATCTATTTTTTTTCACGTGTCAGGAAGGCAAATGACCTTTAGTAGAGAGGCTGTGGTGGATGGCCTTACATGGCAGTTAGGGGAACCCTACATCTGGATCCAACAGCACCTATAACTTTCCTTCCCTCTGGATGCATATTCACTTATACTAGTGTATGTCATACTAGCCATAATGCCTATTAATGCTTGCAAATGACACAATGAAGCCCAATTGCAATTTCCTGAAAGTGCAGCTTAATAGATCCTTAAATACTATTTGTTTCTACTGTGGCAGATGAAGTTTTCCATATTGATATTCCATACTGAGTTGCAGAGGTGGGGCCTGACAAGGATGAGATCTTTTTCTCATCCATACAGAATCAATTTTTGGATATCCCACTTCAGAAGAGGAGGGGGATTAATGACAGAGTTTCATGAGAAAACCAACAAGAATGATCAGAGCTCAAGAAATAATCATAAGGGCATAAACTCTGAGGAAAGGCAGGAGGAACTGAGGTTCTTTTCTGTGGAGAAACGAAGAGAGAGGAGTGACATGATGTCAGCCTTCAAACATGTTTTTTCAGACACATCAAGGCCTGCCAGGGAGAGGACAGGAAACTCTCTGACCTCTGTGTTCATGTCAGATAAGACCAGCAACAATGTGCTAAGGGGGATAATGCAAGTGCAACACGCAGTTTGGGTAGTAGTGTAGATTTTTAATGGTGAGGATAGTGAAGGACTAGAGTATATGTCCTAGTAAGCAGATCTCTAAGTTCTACAGATCCTTAAGAGGAAAGTGGAGAAGCATCTGTGAGAAGTGGCATAGGTAGGGTCCATGTTACTGTGGATAAGGGGATGGACTAGAGGACCTCTCGAGGTCCCTTCCTGCCTCCTATTTGTGAGTCTGTTGCTATATATAAAGTTTTCCAGGGTATTTCAGATGAAAATATGTTTTAAAAAATCTGGGACGTAACTGAAACTACTCTTCTTAGCTGTTTTTTTTTTTGTGCTGAATTTTCTTCCATAATCAACACATCAGGCACAAAACACCTACAAAGCCCTGAAACAGATGAAATGAAAATGGTGGGAAACCTTTCAAAACATTGTGAGAAGGAAGAGGCTGGTGTCAGCCAAAGCAAGAGCTGGTTTATGGATCTGGATTATCTGTTTCTTTCTTTCTCACTGTACTACATTCTGTAAAAAACAAGCAACAAAAAAAACCCAAACCAAACCAATCAAACAGAAACAAATGAACAAACAGACCCCCCCAAAACTAACCCTCAAAACACCACAATCCCCCCAAACAAATAAAAAAACAAGCCAAACAAACAAACAAAAACAAAAACAAAACAAAAGCACAAATGTAATAGAAAATGCTTTCATGTCCCCAAGGTTTCGATATGTTCAAACTTTTTAAGAACAGGGGAATCGTTTTCCCCCTTGTCTCATTTACTAAAAAACACAGTGCTTTGAACTTTAAAGGAATCACACAGAAATGATGGTTTTATGAACATGACAAGGACAATGGTGTCCAACATTTTTTTCCTTCAGAAGTATGTTCAGGTCTTCTTGTTGTGAATTCAGGCATGCTAAATTCTCAATTCGTTGTTTTAATCACATACAGAAAATGTTGCCTTTATATGTTGCATCAACATAAATTATAAGCATGTTCCTTGCGATCCCAGCAGAATGACTCTATGTCAGTGCTTTAAGAGGTGTTTAACTTCAGGAGATCAAGGTCTTGAAGATGAACTATGAAGCACAGAGAAATTACAATTTTGTGCCCTGTAGTGAGCTAAAAGAGGAATGATGGGATGTCGACTGTATTCTGTGGGGCACCTAGGAAGCAGTACGGTAATTCTTCAAGGCTTTGTTTTTTCCTTCCTCCATCCTCTACTTTTTTTCTCCTCCTCCCCCATGCTTTCTTCCCCTTCTGTAACCCCCATGAAGGGTGTAACGCTGGGTCTATGCAACTGCTGCATGGTTGGGCTGGGGTTTTTACCCCCACAGAGCAGTTCACCTTCAAACAATTCTTGAAAGCGAGTTTCAAATGGCCTTGGGCATTTTGGCTTGAAATTTAGAATACCTTTTGGAAAAAAAAATGAGTATATTAGCTTCATTGCTAAACTCAATTATGTTTTCAAATACACTGGACTTTCCTTCAGGGTTCCTTTTGTTGCTGTTTGTAATTTGCATATCTCTGTCTTTACCTTTAGATTAGAAGACTAAAAATGCCACAAAAGCTTAGAATCAAAAAGCACCTGAAGATGTTGTTTGGTACATTTCCTTTTTTAATTTTCTTTTTTTTTTTTTTCACCTTAGGTTGATAGCACTACATTGACTTAGTGTCTTACTTATTGTTGTGTGAAAAACTAAAATTAAAGAAAACAAACAGTTGTAAATTGCTGGTATATGTAGTAGTAAATTAAAGAGCAGGCATCAACAGAATTAAAAGCCTGAAATGAATTGGAGTTCTGAGGATGCACTGGGAAACTGAAGAAAGACATCAAAGCCAGCAGAAAAAAAAAATTAACAACTTAGCAAGGAAAACTGGCTTTTAAGAAAAAGACATTGGATTCAGCAAAGTGATGCAGGGCCCATAGAGGATAAAAATAATGAAGAAGAACAGCAGGAACCACAATGAAATGGTTAGAAATGAATACACCATGGAAAGCAGTTGGTATAGTCTTTGCTAACAAAACTTGTAGCAATTGAGCAATAATACATGCTCAGGAATTATCTGAAGATGGAATGATTTGCTGTTTAATGTTGTTATAATGTTGCTTACATGTCAGGGAACAAACAGCGTTTTAAGCTAGTCAGATCACAAGATTCATAAACCACCTTTTAGAGCTAAATCACAAGGAATCCCCCGGTAGTTTTTAATACTTAGTTATATGACAGCCTAGAGAGTTGGAAAAAAATGATTGTAAGGCATTAGTAAAATTATGTCAGGGATTATCTTGTAACCCTTACTTATGCTTTTAGTGCCATTACCATTATGGGATGCAAGTATCAAGTGTGTGTTTGAGAGGCTATCATGCATCATATGCTAAAAGCAAAGCCTGTTTCCCAGGCTGTAGATCATTTTGCCGCATATTCTTCCATGTGGATTTGGACTCATGTTCAATTCTGAACATTTCAATTCAAACTGTTATTGTGACTGTGATGGTGATGAATTAGGTGAGGGTTAATTCCAAAATACATGTACCACCAGCAGCACATATAACACCCTTGCACAAGTTTGTGAGCCTGATTCTGATCTCAGTCTGGTTTTATTCCAGTAAACTTCAGCAGAGTGACTCCTGGTTTGCTGCCATATAAGGGAGATCAAACCCAATATGACTCAGCCTGTCTCTTGCCAGTCTATTCTAAGGAAGACTAAAATAAGAACTTCCACAAAGGAAGCTTATTTTGCTAATATGCAAAAAAGAAAAAAGAGTAGGAAAAGTGCATCTTTATAGACATTTGTTCCACTTTTTTTTTGGCTTTTGAACTGGATATGTCTACACAGACTATAAATATTTTCTCAAGGCAGATTTGACATATCTATGAAGTACGTGTGTTAGTTTTAGTATACTTCACACTGGTAACAGCAGCAGTAAAGATATAACAGCACAGGATAGCAGCTGGAGTACAAGCAGCCTGGGCACACCTGGTAGTCACTTGGCCATGCCACCACTTCTTGTCATGTGTACTAACTAGCTTAACATTAGTCTGAATGTGCTTAACCCTTTTAAAATCATTTTGTCTGAAGAGGAACACAGGAAAAAAGAAATACACCTGAGGAGTATGTTCTGGTATGAGAGATGCAATTGTCTGGTTGTTGGAGTCACTGAAAACTGGTTGCTTCTGAATGGGCCCATAAGCAGGAGAAAGAATGACTTTGTGCTTGAGGAAAGAACTCCCAGCACATGATTATCCTCAGAGAAGCATTATTTTGTTACCCCAAATTTGCTAGCAAAACCACAGTGTTTGTAGTATTTTATTATTGGAAAAGTTTATTTGTTCTGTTGGAAAAATAGGCTAGAAAACAACCTCCACAGTGGCTGCAGCTATGAGGCTATACCCAGCAAATGCCTTAGGCATCCAGCTTTACCCATATGGGACACGTTTGCTCATGTGACTGTTGATATTGCATGCATTTCACAGCAGTACGCCCGGTAACTGGATTGTGCTCTACAAGGTCATGCTATTTGCCTTGCACACAGCTTTTAGCACAAAACCACTTTGAATGTTAGAGGATGCTCAGAAATTCATGTAAGAAGTTGTTCTAAAAGCAATACATTATGCTGCAGAATATTAATCAAGTTACATGTATGTATATTTTCTCTTCTGAGAAGATTATTTCAGCTATTGCCTTAAGGAGTCACTAAGGCCACTGTTCCCTTTGCTCATATACCTCATTGAAACTTAGGCCTCTTAGGAGGCCAGTAAGAAACCAGTCTATGCATAATAGGCAGGTAAAAGAGATTTGGAGAATACATACAGGACCAGCCATCTACATAAATCATAAGCTTATACTTCTTTGCTTTTCCTCTATTGCTTCCCTTTTTTGAGCTAAGGGACTATGAGTAAAACCTTGGCTTCACTGAATAAAGAATTAAAAGCAATTTTAAAAAGATGTGAGCAGTTTCAGCTGGATCTTTTTGGTCAGCCATAGGAAAAATGGCAAATGAACTGTGATGATGACTTAAGACTTGGACAAGAAAGCCATGCACTTCTAGCACTGGGCTGCCCAAACTTTGAGCCATGGGTCAAATGAAAGCTACAGTTTTATATTTTTGCCTTTAGAGGCCTCATTTCTGCTGCACTTCTGTGGCTATTTAACATACTTTGTGGACAAGGACAAATTTCAGCATTATTTTCTCCTCATTCAGCATTATTTTCTCCTCATTCTACATCTGCAGTCTCTGGTCTGATTTTGCTTTGGGTGTTTCACCATAGGGTCCCAGGGTCAGATTTCTGGGGTGAAAGTATAAAAGCTTACTTCATTCTTAATTCCTTCTCCAGGACTTCCAGGTTCTTCCCTAGACAAAATATAGGGCTGAGAACTTGCCCGAGTTCCCTCACCCGGTGCCAAAGGGTCTTCCATGTGTGGCTCCATCATCTAGTATCTGCTCCTCAGAGCAGCAGTGGCAATAATTGTTGTGATGACTCTGGCAGGGAGATGATGGACGGTAGGAAGTGTGGAAAGCAGCAAAAGTGTGAGGAGTTTGTGAGGAAGGGGGAGTGACCCTGAAGGTTGGTGATGAGGCTTTACTTGAGTCATCTCCCTGGACTGATGGTGAAGTTACTGGAGACCCTGAATGGCACGTCATGATTAGTCAAGTTCACTGTATAACCATGTCTGGAAAATGGTAATCAATAGTTTACCAGCAGAGTGTATGGAGGTATGCAGTAGGTTTGGATAGAGGCCTCTCTAAGTCCAGCACTATTCAATGCATTTGTTAACATCTTGGATGATGAAACAGCCTACTACATTTGCAGAAAACACCAATTGAGGACAGACTGTTAATACACTGAGGGATAGGATGAGAATTTAAAAATAACCTTGAGATATTGGAGATATGGGAAAAAGAAAAAAAAATATTTTTAAAGAAGGTAAGTGTAAATTATGCCAGTTAGACAAGAAGAAATGGGCTTCAATTGCAGGAAGAAGGATGTTTTTCTTGGTCAGATATTTGAAAACACTTCTAATGATGACACCCTTTCACATATGGCAAGTGCTGGCTGCTGGCCAAAGTCCTAAAGAAACAGAGAAGAAGACTTCAGGAGCACTATTGAAGTAGCTGGCTTGGCTCGCTAGTTTCTCAGGCTCTTCCTCTTTCCTCCATACCCCTTTTGAGGATGCAGCCAGACAGTGTCACAAACAATGTTAGTCACCCATGCCCCAGAGAGCCCTGCCCTGAGCTTTTGTACATCCTAGAGAAAGGCTCAAAGAGGGAGAAATACTCTTTTTTTTTTTTTTTCTGTAATTCCTGGTATGAATTTGCCAAATGTAAGGGTTTTAACATATAAACAAAATTTAAGAACTATGCTTTAGGATTTTGTCCCTTCTTCTGCTGTCCTTGAGTTTAGCGGGTTTGGGAGTTGAAGCTCAACTACAGTTTATTGTGTTCAGCACAGATATTCCTGCAAGAAAGGTCTTTGCAGAGCTCCATGGCCTGTCTCCAAAGCCAGCTAACCAATAGATCCAGTCCTGTGATGGCTATGAGACTGCAGGAGGCTGGGCACAGACTTACAGGCCATGGGAAAGCGTAATAGTTTCTTTTCCCTCGATCTTTCCCATTGAAAGGTGGATTGCCATGTATTACACCAAGCAAGTGTGCTGCCTGAGTAGCCTAAGCAAGTCACCCTGTATCTTGATTTGAGGGCTTTTCTGAAAAGAGGGAGTGGGGTTTGTGTCTTCTGTGATGAGGCTCAATAGTTTTAGGGTCTAATGCTCTTGACATGGTGGCCAAAAAAAGTAATTATGTAGAGGTCCAGGCCTGAGTGAAGAGCAAAAAATAGGAACGATAATGTTATTGGACTGCTCATGACTATAACATGAGTCATTTGATATCATGGTCCCCTGGTAAAAGTCTTGCTCCTAGATTCCTCTTGCTGGACCTTACCACACATGTATACATACACCCACACTCAGAGTGCACAGTGCAAGAAATGTCTCTCTCATCCTGTCTGGCTTTTGCTCTCTCCTTGGGTGCCCTGACTCTGTTGTTCCTGGTTTAGCCCTGAGCACACACAGGGGAGAAGATGAGGAGAGGTGTTTTGAGCCCTGGCAGGCCCTGGGGAGGGGAGGCTTCACCTTCCAGGTGGTGGCATGGACAGCTCTATGCAGGAGGAGGCAAGGAGGCAGTGGAAAAGCAAGAGGGATGTGCACCAACAGGTTTCAGTCATCAAGCTGAAGGGCTGCCAGGAGAGGTGAGGTTCCTGAAGCTCTAAGTAGACCTGGAGGTGTGAAGGTCTATGGTGTGGTTGTGGGGACGGAGCTGCTTGCAGCAGCCTGCCAGAGCACTGCCCTGTGTCCTGTTCACATGTCTCCAGCTATTCCTGAGTGAAATAAAAATAGCATTTGTGTCATCTAACATCCTGGTATTTATATTTCAGGAGGTAGAGCTTAATTTCTTCATTAACCTGAGTAAATAATTAAAATTGTCCCCAACGCTTCAAGGGAAAAAGCATTAAAAAATTAACTTAGTTTATGGGAACAAGATTTAGACAAAAAATATGAAACTACTTATGCGCATCACCATTTGTTGCTGTTGCTGTCTTGTCTGTCCCTTGTTTACTGACAGGAACATTTTCCCTTCTTTTAAGTCTATATAATATTATGTTTATTACGTCTTATCACCTTGTGGCACATCCAGCTAGATTTGCTAGAACTGGATGTTGATATTAATAATTACTTGTCTGAGCTGAACGAAAGTGCTAATGAAGTCAAAGCCCCTTTGGGGGTAGGGTCTGGGCTTCCATTCCTATGCAGGCGTAGCTGAATTTTTGGGAAGCAAGCTACCACTGTCTCCACAAAAACACTTCATTTGAGTGATAATACACCACATAATCTCCCTTAGCAAATAGTAACAAGTGCTACAGAGCAGCAAGAAATTTGTGAAACATTGAGGAAGAAAAATAAAATTGCTACAAACTACCCAAAGGCTATGGAGCTTAACTCAGCATGTGGCTGAACTGAAGGCAGAGCTATTTTAAATAATGGATAGTACTGTAAATGTACATGATGCGGTACAGGAAGAGGTCAGCGCCTAACACGCTGCCCTGAAGGGTTTATGGTCCAACAGTGCAAATGGAGGGAAGCCCTAGTACCTCATTAGAGGAAGGGGCCAGAGACGGTCGCATGGCCTTTGGAGCATAGATGTCTCAAGGAGCGTGGGGGTGCAAATTCAGACATGAGGCCTGTAGCTAGAAACAAGCGAGCAGGATTGGCAGAAGGTCAGATGCAGTTTGGAGGAGGCAACCAGACAATTCAGAGCTGTGCCATTTTAAGCAGGCTGACTAAGACACATCGGTGATTCAGCGGCGATGCTGGTGTGCCAGCAGAGCTTTGGGAGCTCGTGTGAAACAAGATTGGGTACTCTGAACCCAAGGTCTGGCTTGATGGGTGCAGATGGAGGATTCTGTGGCTGAGACTTCCTCAGCTCAGACGTAGGGAGGTTAAGGGAGTGGGTGGAAGGCTCAGAAGATGACACTAGTTATCTGAAGTATTAGGATGTAGGGAATATTACACCACATAAGCAAGCAGCTTTGTTGAGATTTCCTACCACACTACTCCTGAATGTGGCTCAGTGTGACTTGTGTGACCTACTCCAGAGTGACACAGTGACACTCCAAAAGCTTCTGTAAAATCACCTCATCCTTCTGGAGCTGTGTAGACCCGGTCCCTGTTATTGCCACTGCCCTACACATGGATTGCCCTTGGGAAGCACCACAGGTCTGGTGACCCAACTTCTGTACCCTAAGGGCAAGAATTTGTCCCAAAGTGTGTTGAATCTGTACCAGAGAGACATTTTTCCTCCTGATGCTCTCTCTTGCTTCTGATCTCTCTTCTAACGGCTCTCACAGTGTGGGACACCTACTGACTGTATCGAAGCCTCAGGGGGCAGGGAGACTGGTGCCAGTGAGACGGCTGGTTGCCATTACATTATTTGCTCCTTACCCTGGAACATAAAAGTGATAACGAACTGAATGTTACTTGAAAGACTGAGAAAACAGCAAGCAAAGAAAATCTTTTTAGACCTGACAGGTTCAACTCTAACGTATTTACATCTTAAACATCTGTCTGTGTGTAAAGAATTTTCATGCATTTAGACACATTAACTAAATCCTCCATGCAAATCTCAACAGCTGCCATAAATGTTTTCTGGTACAACTAGCTCATAGTATGTTAAGCAATTTATCAGTATTTTAAAAAGAGATACTTTTGGTAAAAAAAAAAAAAAAAATTCTTTTCCCAATTTAGCAGAATTTTTTTGAGGATAGCTCTTAACACTAATTTTTAAACAGAATTCCTCATTGCTCTCCATAGCATCCCAGTTCTGAAAAGTGGCGTGATACTACCATATGTTTGCTTCTTAAAAATGTTGTATTTAACCAAGCAACAAGAAGTCAATTTTGTGGTACAGAACAAATGTAAAGACATATGGTGAGTAGACCTGCCTGGGGAACACCAAACTTTCTGGTTTATGGAACAAAAATGTCTCAGTATTTTCACTGCCTACTCCAGACTCTGCTTCCAAGAGAGCCTGTAAAATCAGGAAGACATATGAGGCAGAATTCATCTCACCTAACTAGAGTAATCTACAATTCAAACATCTACATCCCAGCTAGGCATCTTGGGCTATCTTTACCATCAACAGATAGAAACGCACTTTAAATGGGCTCAATTTATTATGTCTATTTTATTATGTCTAGTTTAGATGTCTAGATAAGATTAACCACTCTCTGTTTCTCACATCAGGATTGGCTATGCAGAAAGCTTACAAGACTACCTCAGATGAAAACATCCACAATGTGGACATGTATTTTTGTTCAGAAGAAGAACCCCAGACAGAGGTAAGGATTCTGGACATAGAAGATGCTGAGAATGTGCCAAAGTAAAGGTTTGAAGGTTTCATTCTTGTTTCATTCATAAAAAAAAATCCTGAAAACTAATTGTTTCATTGATTTTTATTTGTTTATCACATATTTCTTTCTCTTTTTAAAAAATACACAAGAAAGGCGTGAAGTTGGAGCAGTTTTGCAGTGTTTGATAGAACTTGGTCCTCTGATGGAATATAGTCCCCTGCAGGTTTCTCTAATACTCTGTACTTCGCAATGTCAGGCCTCACTGTTTTCAGAAACATTAATATCGTAATAGTTCTTGAACTTTACAAGATATCTGAATGACAAGATGAAGTATGTGTAGCACGAGTTGATTTTGAGAAAGCTTGAGAAATGTATTTGCTAAGTATGTATGTTACATCTTTGCCAGTATAGCATTTTATGACATAAATGCAGTTGCTAAATTAGAAACTCTTTATTCTGTTAAAATGTCACAACAATTTCTATCATTCATCTTCATTCTTTGGAGCACACGCAGACTCGCACATTATTTTGCTGCTGTTGTTCTTCTTGTGATGGTGACGGAAGTCTAGCATTCTTGGTAAAGAGGAATGAAAGACTCGTCTGGAGCCAAAAATAACTAATGAGGAAGCAAGGAAAAGGTTGATAGTACCTTCCCGCTGCAGGGAACTATCACAGGCGCAACAGTGGCTTAAGCTGATGTCCTTTGCTTTGTAACACTGCTTAGCTCTACCCCTTGGCCTCTCTTAAGGTCCAGCAACTTAGATGCTACTTTTTCAGACAGTGAGGGAACATTAGGTACTCTGCGTCTTCCTCCACCCAAGCAGCGATGTTCTCTGTGTCTCTGAAATTCTATTTCAGCAGATCAGGGCGGAAGAAGCCACAATATTGATTTGGAAAACTGCATTACGTTAATGGCAGCTCCTCTCTTTTTGGTTTAATTATAAAAAGCAGTCATGAATGCAGATCTGTTCTTGTGTCTGTTGAAAACTGAGACTTCACAGAAAGCAGAATTAAAGCCCGGATTGCTTAGGCAGTCAATGGAATATCCATTTAAAACTATACTTCTTGTACCAAGAGTAAGGAATTTTATAAAATAAATGCAAATACAAAATGTTACAATTTTGAATAGGATATGTATCAACAAATATTATTAGTTCGATACAAAAATTTCAGGGAGGCAAAAGCATCTGCAACTGGGAAAACAGAGCTGAGGTACAGAAGGCACAAAGATAAGGGCCACACCTGCTAGATATTGCTGCACAGGAGTTTCCCACCACCTCAGCAGGATTTTGGCATGAGGACCATGCCTGAGGTGTTTAGATTATGTGTGTATTCCCCGAACTGTACTCTCTTGCAGCTAACTTTATATAAACGGATCATGAAGTTTACTTTTCTGCTTTCATGGGATCACTCTGAGCATCCAGAAACTCACAACATTAAGAGTGGTTTGTCTAATGATTTTTGCGTTCACTTGGAGTCAGAAGTGTGAAAGCATATGCTGTTTAATATCAGTAGTACCTCTTTCCCATTTAAAGTAAATTTAATATTCCCTTTTAAATTTTAGGTGAAACTTCACAGTTTTGAAGGCAGGAAAACAATCCACAGTCTGTTGACACACTGCATATACTAACACAAACTAAAGCAACATAAGGAAATGACAAAGCAGGAGCCCTTCAACACATGGGCAGATTGATTATCTAGGAAGTTATATTTACGTATGAAAAACCATTATCTGTCCTGAAAGTGCCCAGTTGTTTAGAGGAATGCTTTCTGATGCTGCCAGCTTTCTTCTGATGCTGTCTGCCCTTTCTTCCAGACAACCCATCTGACATTCAGAAATGTATACTCATTGTCCACTGCCTTTTATTTTGATACTAGAGAGAAGGGTGGAGCATCTTACCCCCGTTGCTGCCTTCTCACAAGTGCAGCATTAGAGATCGGTTCCGTCTGAACACTTGGCAGTGTGGGTTTAATGGTTGGACTCGATGATCTTAAAGGTCTTTTCCAACCAAAATGACTCTATGACTAATTAAGTTGCCTGCTACACTACTTCTGACACACACAATTCTTCAACATAACAAATTCTGCAATAAAAGCATAGCAAAGCAAGTAAGAATCACACAGTGAACTCTTTAGCCTCAAATATGAATCATTCAGGTTTACTTGGAAAAAGAACCCATTTAATTGTTTCCCATGGAATCAACCACAAATAAAACACAAATGTAAATATTTATTTGAAAAGCGGTGGCTCTGCTAGCAGCTAAATCAAGGTACTCCCAAATGCGGGGCAAATTTTGATCTCATTTTGCAGCAAGATTATTGCTGAAGTCAGTGGGAATACTGCAGGGGGAAAAAAGGGCCTTTCACTGTATTAAACAAATGTGCTGTACCCCAATGAAGCTGGAGGGCGTAACAGAGAACTTAAAAACCAGGAGTTTCTACAAATGAAAAAAAAAGTCAGATCTTTACCTACAAGTAAAGCCCATATAAAGACAGTCTGAACCTACTGGATGAAACTTTTGGAAGCAAAATATGAAATATTTTTGACAGGTGGAACTAATCATAACCCTCTCCCAGCCTGGCAACAAATGGACAGACAAACAAACAAACAAACAAATAAACAAAACCTGAACACCAAAGGATGAGGCTTGAACAAACCCTGAGAAGAGCCTAGTACAAAAAGCTGTTTTTTGACCCACAGGCAGCAGAATGGTGATTTGTTTGTAAATCTCTAGGCACGGAAATGTGTCTTTTTTAAGGTGTTTGAAAGTAAACAGAGGTCTAGGACCTCTCTTGTCAGGCTTCTTGTCAAAGCAGCAAAGAAGACATCTAACTGTGGGTAATGACTGAGTTCGAGAAGTCATAAGAAGAATCAATCAGATCACTGCTTAATATTTCAGTGAAGGTAGCCTCAGACCACATGGGCCAGTAATAATGCAATGCATGCTCAGAGATCCTGTCATCCAAGTATCTAAATGACTTTCTTAGAAATGATATAAGCTTCTCAGCAGAGGAGTATTATTATTTAAAAGATGGACATAACAATGGGCATGTATGTTAAGAGAATTATGCAATTAAACAGCCCTTGTAAAGACAGAGCCAGGATATAACCCAGCCTTCCTGACTCCCCATACTCTGTTGATAACAGCTGGAACATTTTCTTTCTCATCCTTTCTAACAATTCAGCTGTTTGTCAGTATTATATAGCAGTGTCTTCCAAAATTTGCAAGTAAAATTCTGTGCTGCATCTCCAGAAGATGCGATATAAATGTTGTAGGCCTGGGAGAACTCTCCTTATCGTACACCATCGGTGGTGTGTATTGGACTTTTCAAAGGTACTGCAGCTCAAAGCCAATGACCACAACACAACCGAGAGCCACCCTTGCACCTGGTGCTTTCCAGCTCCTTGCCGGTCCCCTTCCAAGCATTCCCCTACGGCACTAATGGGACAAGCATCCAGGTTTTACTATTGTCTTCAGCAGTCCTTTAACCAAAGGAATATTTGCTGCTGCAAATTTTGTGGACCTCTTTCATTTTGCTGTCAATGCTGTATTTGGTATAAAGGGACTGAAATGTGGTGAAGGAACTTGCCGTCACCTACTTCTGAATCCTGAGTTTTCTCGTTTGCATATTTGCAGGTTATACATAAAGTGTAATCAATAGGTCAAAAAACCACAGAGTGACTAAGCTGTTTTTCAATACCACCCTTTGAAATGTTCTCTCTCCTGTAGTTAAAGCAATGTCATCTAAATATAAGTACCTAGACACAGAGGAGTGAGAGTGGCCACCTTTATGAGCCTTTGGGTGTACAGGTCCCAGTGAGTTCATACAACCCACTTATGGTGAACCAATGGAATAGAGCTTGTAGTGGCCAACCTCCTGACCTACCACACTGCCCCAGCCTTCTGATGGTCATGTCACCATAATTATAGAACAGGAAACAAAAAGGGAACTGTGGTACCATAATCTACATAATTTTTAGTAGAGGACAAATACACGGTTGATGTAGGTGACTTATCGCAAATACTCGCATGTGGTTGACCCAAATGACACAATTTCAGATTGTGACTGAAATGTACTAAGCTGCATGTTTCTGGCCCATCACTATAGTTTACAATTGCTAAAAATATCCATGCTCTGCACAGATGGTAGAGATCAGTTAGTTCAAAAGAGTCATGAAGGAACGAGTTTTCAGATTTTTTTCCTTGCATGTTCCAACAGTCTTTTAAGGCGATTATAGCAAACAGAAGAATGAAGAGAAAAAGGGCAAGCAATCTTTGTGTGGAAGGTAACAATGCTGTAGACAGGACAACTGTCATTTTTTTAGATCCATCTGTGTCTGAACTTCAACACAACTTTTTTCAGGATAGCATCCTTCCTGAGTCTCACCCCCACACAGCACGTCCTCAGAGCGAGAACAGGCCTTGGCAATGTCAGGTAGAAGATTACTTCTGTTTCTGTGAGAGCGGTAGAAGTACGTACAGAACGCTGTGTCCCTTGTGTGACAGGGTAAGGTTGTCTCTTCCTTGCAATGCTAGTTCCCTCCTACTTGCACTTCTAATGATCTGGGCTATGCTTTAACCTGGATGTCTCGCAAAGACACTCATACCCAGACTAGCATTGTCAAATCCAGGCATCTGTCTGGTCTGACTTTAGGGTTGTTTCTGGAGCTGGAAGAATGCAGAATAGTGATGACTCTGGCACAAGTTTTCCTTTATAAAGGACAATAGAGATAATAATCAGAACAGTTATGCAAAACTCACTAAAACTTTCAGGAATTTACAAGTAGGTACTGGTAAATATTCAAGTAGCAATTGGTGGGATTGCAAGTGCAAGTCCTTTTTTAATCCAAACAAAGCGGTGAGCAAACACCAAGAGACCATGAGAAAAGTGGTTACGCTGATATAAAAAAGTGCAGCTGAAGCAAGAAGTGGTTGCTGAATGTTAGCAAATACAAACAGTGTGGTAAGAAAGATCTATGAAAATAAGTACAAACAAGCCAAAAGATAAGTGGGGGAATAAAGCTTTACTCTCATATTGTAGATAACTCTTCACTAACATCAGAAGGTACCTCCAGTATCTTCTTATTGAATTGTAACCAGAGAAAAAGCAATTTGAAAAACAGTAAAAAACACTGTGTGAATGTTTATGCTGATTTTATGAAGTCCTTTTCTTGAGACGTTTTCAGTTGATCTGTTTCCATTTCAGCTGCATAGTTATATTTGACTCATGTAAGGTCAAAAAGAAGGGAGGCTTTCTGTTTGTTGATAGTGTTTGTAATGCTCTAAGGGGTGCCTCTGTGGATACTTTCCCTTTGTGCCTGACTGGGGATGGGGGGAGCAGCATGGCTTATCCTCATCTTACCTACCATCTCCTTCAGGGCTGACCAACAGAATCTTGTCTTTGACCAGCCCACTGTATCAATGCCCATTGCCTCCTGCTTGCTTTTTGAACACATGCCACCATGCTCTGTCTCATGCTGTCCCCAATACTCAGGAGCAGCTCTCCATAAACATCTGCAGAACTGCCTCATAATTTTTTGTCAGTCCTCCCTTAAAACTCTCCTCATGCCACATTACCTCCATGAGTTTGCATGAGACCTACTAGAGTCACAAATATTTGTTTCATTGTTTCCTTAGGTTTATTCTCCCATCTGCTTTTCTGCCTGTCTGCTGCACCTTTTCCTAACTTCAAACTCTAAGTTTTGGAGGCCAGGACTGTCTTTTCATGTGCTATTTTAAAAAGACCTCATACAAAGACTGCCATTCCTGGTATGCACACCTCTTGGCTCTTCAGTGCAATACAAATCAGCTGTGGCAGTTGTTAAGACATTGAATTCAATTTTTGCTGGATTTAGATCTACCCCTAGAAACATGATCAGGACTAAAGTCTTAACAAGGGCTACTGAGGTCCAGAGAGAAGAGATGAACCATGGTTTGATGTAACAGCTGGCTGATGCAGGAGGTATGCCTTTCTTGCACAGAATTCTGCTCATCAGCTCCACACCCAGCTTCGGGAGTAATGAATTTAGTGGCAAACCCATGCCATGCATCCCTGTGGGTAGGCCATCATCTGAGAAGAAGCAGCTAAGGACTAGACCCTAAATGGCACTTAGGCTCCTAACTCCTATTTAAGTGACCAATACACCCCAACTTCAATAGGAGAGGAGGCTTCCAAATATGAATTATTTTTAAAAAACTGCTACTCCCTGGTCACTCAGGCATAGTACAGTCAGACAGTAACCTGAGGATTTGTATCACTTTCATTAATGGATGATATACAGCTTTCCTAAAAGACCAATGAATAGTTACTTTACAGCCCTTGTCCTAAAAGGCCACACCTCCTTTTCTTCTCAAGGGTGCATTAGAAGATGTCTCTGGAAGAAACCAAAACATCGGCTGTGGTTGTCTTGCCAGTTCTTCTGCATCTCAGCTTTGCATTTGAAAAAGCATTTGAGTCATAAAAGTCAATAGTTACAGAAACTGTGGTGCCTTGTGGGAAGAAGACAACAGTGAAACAGAACTGTGGGTGAGGGTGGGTGGGAGGTAAATCACTGAGGAGCAGAGTCCCTGAGACCTCACGAAGCACTGTGCAGGTTTTGGTGGATGGAACTGTGTTTCTGTCAACACCACAGGCTCTAATCGTATTGTCCGCCCTGCTTATCAGATCCTGCACGTTAATTCAATATAACTGTCCTTAGATGAAACACACACAGATGACTGGTTTTGCTAAAAAGAAAAAGGTCCAGCTGGGGAAGTTTCCTCCTGAGTTATGGCAGTGGTGGCAAACAGTTTCAGACATTTTTAATACGGAAAGTTGTGAATCTCTACCCTAGCAATTGGTCAACGAGCAAGGTCCGTGAAACTACTCAATTAAAATGTATCGGCTATATTTATTGATCTGCCTGGTGAGGCCACTGGGAATCACTGGAGAGGCACCGCGCATGTTGCCACGGCTGTCAGCAGCACCTGCAGCCCGGCCCTGCCAAGCATGAGGCTGGGGAGTCAGGTTTCCCAGGTTAAAACAAAGACATTCCAGATTACCAGACCCCTTGCAGAGCTGATATCCTTTCTTTGTACGCGCACAAACTCACCACTGAAACCTGCCCCTTGAAATGTTACTATTTATTAGCACCTGAGGGGTTTGGTGTTAAGCAAACAGAAATACAACCCTACCTGAGACTCCCTCGTCCCTGCTATTAATAATATTTTTCTGAACTGGGTTAAACTTTGTGAGCATATCAGCTGCTTTTGCTTCAGGATACACATAAAAAAGCCACCAGCTCATCTGGAACAGGAGAGAACCCACCCCTACCGATGTCATAGCGGAGCTGGAGCAGGAATGCCTAAGGGGATGCCAATGCAAGATGACAGCAGAGGAGATAACCCGAGTTGCGGCTCCGTGTGCACACAGGAAATGCAGCAAGAAAAATCACAGAAATCCTGGAAAGGCAGGAAAGGTATGAAGACCAGAGGGAAAATCCTTGGATCTTTAGAAGCAGCTGAGTAAGCAATGTTTCCTGAATGAGCGTTTCAGGGTTTTGGGTGCACTGGTAGCCTCACCGGCGCTGTCTAGCCTCACCAGAGACCAAACCTCTACCATTTCAGCCCAGGCCTTTGGACCTCCATCTGAGCTGTGATGTTGGGGTGCCACAAAAGCTGTGCCCAGCTGTGGATGCCCTGGATTCCGGCCTTTGGACCGATTCCCTGGCTTACCTTGTACCCACCTCACCATGCCTGATGATCCGGACTTCTGGTTAAACCTGGCTTCCCTGCTTCCTTCCTGGGGTGAGCCTCTGCACCCCCTGGCCCCCAAGGAGGTGCTGGCCCATGCAGCACGCTGGAGAAATCCTGGACAGAAGCATGGGACCACAAATCCCCTGCTTGATTGCAGCTGTGCTCAGGAAGGCATTGATGGGTAGGATCTTTGTAAACAGAGAACTCTTGCATCTGTGAATCTCTGGTTTCACCACTGATTTCTCAGACAATGCACAGGACCCTGAATTTTGTGTAATTCAGAGTTGAAAAAGCAAGGCACAGCACGTGGCTCCGTTTCACTGAGGTGCCATACATCCATGCCGATGAGAATGCAAAAGGTGCCTGTTTCAATGGAAGCCCTTATTCTTTGTTTCACAATGCCCTTGCTTTGTACAGGCTCTCTCCCCAAAGGGATTTTCTCTTTTGCAATCTGATTCTTAGCCAGTAGCTTGGCATTGAAACCTCTCCATCACGCAACACAGGACTACCAGGCACCAGCACAATGAAGCTTTGTTACCAGCCTGTCCTCACTGAGGAAACAGAGACCCCCAGCTCTTCTGCTTCATGTGGCTAATAGCTGGTTAACAGCTCCTGACATAATGAAGCGGCTCCTGTTGCTCAGTATGACCTTACAGAGTAAGTCCCTCACCACCCCCTTTCACAATTTGCCTAAATTAGCTTAAAGTCCTACCTCCTTTTCTTTGCATGTTTTCCTCTGGAAGTTTGTGGCATTTTGCCAAGCTCTGGTAATTTTAGGTATTACTTTGCAGAAAAAGGTAAGTTTTTCTGACGGATCAGCTCCTCGTGTTTTTTTCTCCAGTTGGAGTTGACCTTTAGATGTTCATGTTTCTTACAAACTCTCCCAGTACTGAGGGTCTTCTCAGAGGGATTTCCTCATGCTAATAATTACAGGTGCCAGTGGCATTAGTTCCTTTATGTCTTCCCCTACCACTTATTTAAGATCACGTTATAGGTGTTTTAAAAACTCGTTGCAGTTGGGAAAAAAGAGTGGGTCAGCAGTAAGGAGAAGCGGTAGAGATGACAATATGTGTCTGCTGTATTGCCAGGTAGTTTTGAGCTACAAACCAGATGTCATCCCCACCTGTCCCCAGGATACTTGGAGCCAAACAAGTTGAGAGGAAGAAGGACAGGCAGGCAGAGGGTGAAAGAGATAGTCAGAGCTGTTCTGTCAATCCATAATAGAAGAGCAAAAGGGGGATGTTACCACTTCACTGCTGTTGTCTAGAACATTTCATACCCCCTCACAGGGTGGGTGCAAGTGTGAGGGAGCCGGCTGGACTCCGAGCTGCTGCTGGGCATTTCTCGATAATTACTTAGGGTGCAATGTATTAGCTGGATTAAGGCATTTGGATAGAGATTTGTATAATGCATTGTGTCAGAAGGCTTGGGTGAAATATTTTGATACTAACTCTAAAGGAACTGGTTTCTGCAGTTTTTGTCAGAGCAAATGGCCATAATTCTAAGTAGGAGTTTTGCTTACTGCCTTAGGCCGAGTTTTGAAAGGTATTTAGGTGCTGAAAAATAGTTAGACTTCAACAAAGACTTTCAGAAATATTGTCTGCTTCATAAAATCTTACTTGGCACATGTCTGATTTGTCTGGCACTTGGAAATCTGGCACTGTGCAGGTAATAAATACAGGAAAATAATGGGAGTTCAGATTAAAAAACAGCAACATTGTATTTTACAGTATCAGAGTTGGCATGCTGTTAAATTGTTGTTACAACAAAGTCAGAATCTCTTACAAGGTGCATGGGATTGAAAAATAGAAACAAAAACCAGACACCTAAAAAAACAAAAAAGAGAATGAAGAAAATGCAGAAAGTCTACTTTATGAAGTCCCAGTCATGCAGATTCAGATGATTTACTTCTGTCTTCTCTGGGTTTTTTTTTTTTTAACCTTTTCTCTAGAGAATTTTTAGATGAATGTATGTAGAATGGTAAATTGAGTATATATATCTTTCTACACTTTTCCAGAATAAGAGATCTGAAATAACATAACCAATATTTTTAAAACTGGTAAGGACAGTCACTTGTTCAGGAAGGTTAAATATATCCTGCAATGCTGAGCAAATCAAACTGCACAAAGAGGGGTATCAGGAGATTGTAACGTGTCCTAATCATGACTATGAACATCCTTTTTTTTTTCCAATGGTGAGAAATAGAATGGTTCTTGAATATGTAGATCAGTATAATTTAATTAGCTTTTATGACCAGGCTCCTCAGAGATAACCATAAAAGTCAATTAGACTGTATTAAAATGCAGCTATTTCCCTGTAGCTTCTGTGAAACAGCCCTTACTACTTCAGGAAAACGGTAAAAATCTAGATAACTAATCTAATAAAAATAATAGCCACATATAAAGAATGCTGTTTTTTCTTAATATAACAGATTTCCTTCTGCACTTTCCCAGTGTCTGAAACGCATTGTAAAATACAGGTCATACCTTGAGTTTATGCATTTATATGCTGTACTGCCCAGCCAGTGTTACAGTATGATCTCTAAGTCCATTTAAAATTGAATTTGAAGAAGATGGTTAGCAAAGTGTAGTGCCTCAGGGTAAAAGCTGATTATCTGCAGGAATCAGGAAAGGACTGTGTCCCAGCTGTACTCTCCCCTCCTAATTCCAGATGTTGTACACACACAGCTGGCTGAGCACACAGGAAGATGTGCAAATACCTAACCACGCAGCCAGATGATCACAACTTAATCAACAGCTTATTTCCTCACCCTTTCCTCTCTGTATTTGTAATTAGATCTTCATCTATGCAATGTTTAAGAGCAGCTCTGAAGTTATAGTGGTGACCATCCAGCATTTACCTGCTTGGTCTGTGTCCACCTCCCTACCACATGGCCACGGCCAGTCCATGCGTGATGGCCCTCTGCCTGGGGATGAGGTTCTCTGTGGGCCTGGTCTCCAGCACACCCTGACCTTCAGCTTGCTGCTGAAGCAGAAGCTTTTGAAGGCAGGAATCACAATTACATTTTTGGTGTCTCTAATGAACATTACAGATATGCACAACTGTATTACAGAATATTCAACATTTAATTTTTGAGTTTGCTCTTTTTACTTTGAACAACATGTCCTGGCCATTACAAAGAGCAGATCTCTACTTTTAATAGGCCTGATCAAATAGGCACTCTCTTAAATATTAGTGTGTCATGCCTATTAATGCCAGCAAGGGCTTATATAATTCCTGCGGGTATGGATTACCTAGAGCAGAGCTGTGGAGGGGTCAACAGCCTAAAGCTACAGTAACTTGCCCACCAGCAGTTCGGTCTTGAGAGAAGGAGCAGCAGAGCAGCTGGGCAGCTTCCCCATCACCGTCACATGCATCCGGCCCTGAATTCCAGCAGAGCCTTATTTATTTCAGTTAGCTCATTAGACCTTTCAAGCCCCCATGCTTATCTCAAAAATAAATATTTGCTGTACAGCACGTCACGCTGCCCGGTATTATGTTTTTGCGTAAAGAAAGTCCTTGCAAAACATACCACAAAGAGCTTGTTGTAAATTTATTGTGAGAATCCTCATTCTGGCTTTACCTGACTTTCATAGGATTAAAGTCTCAAAGTTGATGCTTCGTTAGTATGATGTTTATGTGGAATTTATTGCATTTCACAATAATGTACTCAAGTTCTAAGGGAGAGAGACAAGCGTCAAGTAAATAGAACTAATATCAAACTTGCGGCAGTTAAGAACAAGCATTGTCTTGAAATCTCAAGTTCTTCTCCTCTTTTTCATGGCATAAGGAGAAATATGTGAGAGTTAGCAACCGTGGCACTGAGGTTGATGTCCCTTGCATTGATATAGTTAATCTGTCAGCAGTTCCATCAGCAAACCTGTTTTTCAGACCTGTTAACTGAGGTCTGAAAATCAATTCCAGACTTAATAATGGACAAAGGGGTGTATTCCACCATTCTGCATGCCAGTGATACACATGTATCATTGGGAGAATAGATTCCAAGGTCTCAGACCATAAGAAATTTTAAGGTTACAATATTTATGACAGAATATCCTTGTTGTGCTACAGAGTGCAGAAAACTAGACAGAATAAGTGATTCAAATGCAAAATAGTTTGATCCTCTGATGAAAATTCCTTGGCTTTTGGCCTTATCATGCAATCCAAGGCATGCAAAAATTGTGCTGGAATTTGCCTCTTGCCATATCTCATTGTTTAATTATTAAACATGTTTGGTATGGTACAGTTGCTCTATAATAAAGTCTATCATTACTTGAGCAAACTAAGTTCCTTGTGCTATTGTCCTCCTAGATAGTCAATATCTGATAAGGGCCAGGGCTACAGTCCTGGTTGAAGCAGGGCCACATGGCTCTGCGGTGTGAAACCATTTAATCTTGGGGCCATGAGGCACTCAGATAGCAACCAGGTGCTGCACTTTTGACTCTTCATTTTTTTAGTTCATGAAGGAGCACCCTTCTCCTGCACCCTTCTCTCCAGCTGGAGGGGAGAGGAGCCAACTGTGACCCTTTGGCACTGGCAAATGCCAAAGCCTTTGGGACAATGGGGTAGAGATAAAACTGCTGGTGGTATCAGGTCAGGGCACCAAAATTACAGAGGTTGCTGCATTTTTCAGTACCCAGACAAGAAGCGGACAGAGTTTAGACAACACACAGCAGCAGCAGAGAAAGGACACCCTTCATCCTCTGGCTCCGCTAGCCCAAACTCGGTTTCTCAGGACAGGTCTGAGAAAGGAGGTCTGTCTGAGGCATAAATGTGAAGCACTTCTGCACCTGTTGATTTTTAGGTTTTCTACTTAAATATAACCAAGGACACCAACACTAGCAGTAGTGAGACAGATGATGACAACAATTTCTGTAACATTAAGTGGATCGCAAAGTATTGAGCTTAGCATCAGTGCAGAACTCAGCAGACACAGTCTCCTTCAATTTACTGTCATCACTGGCCTTGCCTCTACATTTTGGTCCTCAGTTTGAACAGTTTACCTGTTTTCCCAGGTAGGGTTTGTGAGGTGCTGCTTTTCCACTGATGCTCGTTGGAATGGCACCAGCTCCCAGCCATTACTAATCAGGCACTCTTCAGCATCTTTGCTTAGGCACCCAAAAACTGAGATGTAAGACATGCAAGTTAATGGCTTTTCACTCAATTTGTTTTATTACCATTTACTATGCAAGTGCAAACCAGTCCCTTGAGTTAGAAAGGGAGTGAAAGCGGTGTGAGGCTCAAATACTGGTGAGATACACATTCTCTGTCTACCCCCTCAGTCTCTCTCCCAAAGTCTGATGCCCCTGCCATGAATGGACAGCCTAGTGCAGGGCCAGGCAGTGATACTGGCAGTGGCTCTGAAGCAGCACACGAGAACACCAGGAATATGTAGCGACCTCAGGTACTTGCAGCACCCTTGCTGAGGTACCTCCAGCTGCAGGGCTTAGGCACCTGCGCAGCGCTTTGCTGTGTTGCAGGGAAGGGCTTGACTCAGGGTGATGCTGAGTTCCTGGCAGCAGGACTGAGCTATTTATTAAATGTAGGGTCTGCTTACACAGAAAGTTGTAGCTGGTGGCTACCTGGGAATATCTGTAGGGTGCTGAGTTTTTGCTCCTCCAGATCTGTCTGTGCCTGGGCTCAGCTCGAGCCAGGGTGAGCCTGAGAAGCCAGGCAGGACAGCGGCTCAGGAAGGGCAGCAAAGCGTGCTTGGTGCTGCGGGTGCTTCTGTGGATGTGATGCTGCTAATGTAAATCCACGGTTTGCTCTACATGCCACCCTGCAAACTGGGGCAGCTGAAGTGCTGGCAGACCCTCCCCAGCTACACGAGCGGTTACCTCCAGTGCAGGGCTGATGCTGGTGGCTGGGAGGCGTGACTGCTCTGGTGCTGCAGCCAGATCTGCTGCTTGGCAGGGGCTCTTGCTCCTCACTGTCACCGCCATCCCCTTGGGACTGCTCCCGCTCCCCACTGCCACCGCAGTCCCCTCCGAGCTGCTGTCAGCTGCAGTCAGCAGGGACCGAGTCTCCCTCCCGCTGCTTCAGCTCCCAGCACTGCAGTGCGGGCACAGGTTTGTTCCTGACCACTTCTGTTGCAGAGGCGGCAAGTTTTGGCAGAGGGCAAGGCAGAGAGCTGGAGGGGGCACTTATAATCTGGGCCTTTTTTATGGGGTGTATAGCTTTTCCAAGGCAGTAAAAAACCCTATAGGGGTCTTCTACAGTTTATGTCTCATCCCTAATGCATGTCATGCACAGCAATGCTGTAGCTTTATAGCCATATAGTCTAGCTATATTGTCAAAACCACACCAGACTGAGGCTAGTTAAAAAAAATCCTAGAAGGTAATTTCTTTTGAAGCTAACTAGCTCAGCACTTGCGAACCTAACTTTACAAAAAGACCTCTATGCTGAACTGTGGGCCATCCCACCCCACAAAGCTTTTCAATGAATTGGAAATGATTTCTCTTTAATGTCTTGACCTCAGGCCTCAGAGGGGGGTCTGTCAGCAGCCCTATACAAAAGCCTGGGTGGGAAACATTTAATTTCCCAAGATGTTACTCCCACGATATAGATGAAGAGGAATTGCTTCAGACAGTGCAAGGTGAGCATTATGAGTCATGAAATTCTGCCAAAGCAGGGGTGAAATACAAACAAATACGTAAATAAATGAGTCCTCTCCTTTACCACGCACAAGCTGGAAGGGAGTATGGACAAAAATAAAGGTCCTATAGGAATATGCTGATGTGAAAGCCTAGTTGAGGAGGTTGTTTAATTTTATCGCAGAATCTCTTGTCCAAATAGTAGAGCTCTGTGTAAGGCCTGGCTGTGTTTGCTGTGTACAGGAGCCCTCTGTTTGCAGGGGGAGGACAGGCTCTAATCTGCATCACCTGGAGTGGAAGCACACACGCTGCTGCAGGCCGCAGCACAATACACCCTCCCGCATCCCTGTGCAAACACATTATCTCTGGGATTCATGTGTGACCTCTCAAGATATTCTGTTTTTACCACTTAGGCTTTCCCTGCCCCTCTCTCAGGAGGGAACCAGGGGTTTTCCCCATTGTGAATTAAATTAATGAGGAAAGAATCTAGGGAAAATCGGCTATTCTTTGGCTGATTACTTTTAGTTATCCTACTAGCTGTGTTGGGGTTCAGCATTACTGAAAGAATGAACAATAATCTGATTAATATGCTTACTGTACTAGAATAAAATCTAACGATGTATTCAGCTTGTCGCAGCACGCACTTTTACATTTTTTACTCGGCAGTAACATTAAAACAGCCAGACTTTCAGCCCTGCAAACTGGGGATAATGAATTTCTTTCATCCCAAACAATTTACTCCCCTGTGTATTAAAACACTTAACCAGATCACTTGTATTTGTACCAATGCATGCTCTGACGTGTAGAATGATGGAAAAAATGAGCAATCAGTGTGTAGTAATGATTATTTTCTTGGTAAACACTTTTTCTAAAAATGATAGAAATAAAGCCACATATTTCTCTGTCAGAAGTGAGCACTGTTTACACAACCGACATGAATAATGAAAACAAGTATATTCCCTCCTGCCCTCGCTCTCTTTGGATTCTATCCAGCATTGACTGAAGTCAGGGAGAGCTCTGCTGTTGACTTCTCTGGAGCAAGATGGGATGTGCTGCCTGCAGCCGGCATTCCCCTCAAACCCGCACAGCTCTGGAAATGCCGTGCAGATGGAAAAGTCCCATGGAGAAGACAGAGCTCATTGCCCTCAGGGTTAGAAGGATCACCCTCCAGGCCTCAAAACAAGGTCACAGTTGGGAGAGAGAGAAAAAAAAGAGGTTTTAAAACTAAGGTTTCCATGCCTTTTTTTTTTTCCTTTCTTTTCCTGCCATTCTAGTTTCTGAGGTATTTAGCTATACTTGGTTGTATTTTTAGGCTCCACTCCAGGAGCAGATTGAAGAACTAAAAAAACTTTGTTAAATGAAATTTAGGATTTCTGCATGATCACTTCACTTCAAAACCCAATGATCTGAAAGAAATACCCTGTCCTGCAACACTTGGTAAAATACAAATATTTTGTACCAATGCAATTTAAAGCTAGCTACATGAATATAATTCTCTACTTTTAAAATTTGACATGACAGTACAGAAATAATGCTGTAAGCAGCTCATCCTTTTATCATGCATGTTTTGGGGTTGATTTCCCCAAACTTGCATGGGATTAGACTTTTCAGTTACAATGCACAGGAACATTTTTCAAAGCAGCTCCCAGCAATGCAGTTAATCGTTCCAGTAAAATGGAATTTATGGGAAAGATTTCTGCACTTCAGAGAACGGAAAAGGAGCGGGGTTTGGCCTGTGGGGGTGGGATTCACCCCGAGTGAGGGGTGACGTGGACTTGAAACAGGCCCACGTCGTCAGCCATCAACTTCAGCAGCAACTTTGCCTGAGCAAACAAGGGCTCACACGAACTTTTCATTTCTGCATACATATGGGAAGATATTTGGCTTTGAGCACCAGTCTCTTCAGTCTTTCTGGCTCTCTGGTGTGGTTCCTCTAGATTTCAAAGCATATCAGCTGGGGCTATTCATGCAGATGTAAAAACAATGCCGATTAATGAGAGTCACTCCCCACGAGGTGACCCCTGGAAAACCTGCTACGCAGTCACTCAACAGCAGGAATTTTCATTCCATTTTGGCTGTAGAGAGATTAAATCGTTAGACTTTTTCCCATCATCAGCATCCTCACTGTGGAAACACGATAGTCAGTTTTTATTGTGGTTCAGCAAGGCTGTCTTCAGCGCTGCGCATTTCCTGCTTGGCATCCACCTTCCTTGCTTTTAAAATTCATTACGGGTAATCTGCTGCGAAAGAGAATATCGAGCCTGTATGTCTTGACCACCCAGATCTATACACTCCTATTGTCAGATCTATATACTTCTGCCATAATAAAAGTGCTGGAAAGCAAAGCACATGAGAAAGTGCTCCTAAGGAGATCACTGAATCTTAATCCTTGCCTTAGACCCTTTTTAGCACCATTTCTTCCAAAGCTGTGCACATATCTGTGCAGCTGTATATTCTCAGCATATGTCACTGCAAAATAAATTATTCAGGATTGTTAGATTACTTATAAATGACACCAATCAATTAACACCACAGCCGACAGTCTTTGGGGCTTTTGTCAGGGGCCACAATGGTAAAGCTCTCAACCCCACGTTTCCCAGTATGAAGGATTATGGTAATGAGAGCTTATTTTTATTGAATTTTTAATTGATGAGTAATATCTCTGGACTCGTTGTGCTAACATTAGGTCTAGGGAGAAGTAATCTCTTGAAGAAGAACATGATACAAGCAGAGCTGCCCTTCCCCAAAGAAAAACTCCATTTCAACCTGGCACTGAGCAATGATGTGAGTTTGCTGCTGTCAGTTGTCAGAGTGTTTCACCAGCCTTTTCACTGAAGATTTGTGTTTCTTCCTTACACAGTGCTGCACAGGCCTTAGAGGAGACCATGCATTAACATGCGCTTCACTGCTATGTGTTGTAATAAGGTGAAGAAAGTGGGGTGGCTCTAGGTCATGTGAAACAAAGCCAGCAGCAGCCTGTATTGATCCCTGGGCTGAAGATGCCACGTTTCTGTTTGCAGGCTGGAAAAGCCTCAGGTCTCCCTCTTCTCCATTACTGACATTTCCGGTGTTTCCACTGGTATTACCAGCAAGGCCACTGGACAGCAGATTCTGCAATCCTTTCACAAAGGAACAAATCATATGGCTGGCTACCAAGCCACGGAGCCACAAAATTGAATACTCATTTCCCCTTTTTGGTTGAAGTACAAAAACTCCCTCCTTACAAAATACCCAGCACCCAGGAAGATTGTGCTGGTGCGTGCTCATGGTGTGCACAGGGTGAGACACGCAGAGAGTTGTGCTTCAATAGCAGCAAAAGAAACCCACAGCTGATCTGGTGTTTTCCGTGTTGTTTTAAGGCACAGTAAAGCTTCATGATGATGGATAAACACTACTATCATGCATTAAACATGTGTGGTTTAAGGACAGAGAGTAGTCCAGTACTAAGTTTTTCAATACAGATTGAACATGTCATTTTAACTGCTTGAGTGTTTTATATTTAAATCTTCCTCGTAGCTCCAAGAACTAAAATCAGGCTGTTCAGAGTTCAGCTGAATTCACTTATAAGTCACCGGGAATAGTTTAAAAGCATATGCATTGTATGCTGACACGGATTGATTCATTAAGGGTGATGGTAGAGTCTGAATTGGAAGGTGCAGTGAAGAAGATGATGAATTATAATGTGGCCAGTGGCTACTGTTCAGCAAATACGAAATTGGAAATCAATGCTAGCTATTAAATACAAATGGATGCTACCTTTATGTTTGAAGCAGTCTTCCATTCCCAATCTTTCAGCGTGCCAGGGGAATGCTGGCATGAAGGAAGAAAGCCCAGCCTCGCAATGGTTTGGCAGTGCTGCTGTCTGTACCTTCTGCTTGTGTCTGGGGTACATCTCACCCTCTGTGAAATGGGTCCACAGCAAAGGCTCCCAACTTACCCTGTGCTAGATGTGTTTCTAGCAGCTGTACATTAAATGTGAGCCTTGGTCCCTGTGTCTGGGAGCTGTGTGACTGCATCGGAACATAAGCTTACATGTATTTCTAGGTCTCATGGTTAGGAGGAAAACCTTTGAATGGTGATGGCTGTGTAATGGATGCAGTGACGCCTGAGCCTGCTGGCACCTGGAAGACTAGCCCGAGGTGCAAGATTAGAGTGCAAAACCTAGAAGCCAAGAGTGACTGCACCCCAGCTGGAACGTGCTGCTGGAGGAGTGTGACATCTTAGGCCACCCCACCCAAGTGCAGGAAAATGCTGTGGGACACCCCCCCTGGCTTCTAGCATGGTGCCAGGAGTGGCCAGAAGGCAAGTCTGCTGCCTGTCAGAGAAGCAAACTCCCCTGTCATGGAGCGGTGGCTGCTCCATGTAACAGCGGAGACATGGCGTGTTCTTGGGGGAACAGAGAAAGCCTCAGGGACCTCTGTCTTGTATTTTGCCTAGGGCATCAGTTTGACATAATCCAGCTGTGTTCCCATATAATGCAGAGACAAGGTGTTTCAGCCTCCTAAGTAGTGTCTGTCACCTTGCTTTCACCCCACCCTGCTCAACACACAGATGTGGGTGATGGAAAAAAACTTCACTTTGTTGCTTCATAATAAAATATTAAATGGAGAGACAGGAAGTAAAGTGTCCTCTCCCCCAAGAGCAAAGCAATGAAGAAATGAGTATCCCAATCTCATTTAAATATTTGCTGGCTCTGTTGACATTGAACATAGAGCTAAATCCCTAATTAAATGAGAAAACAATAAACATAACAAGTAAACTATTGGTTTTCATCAATCCCCACCTAGAATGTTTTCAAACAGTGTCTAACAAAATGAGCACCATATTTTAAATGTTCATTCTCTAGATCTCTCAAGCGTAATCAGTGACGTTTATCATGTGCTTTATGAAGATGCTGCTTCTCTCTCCCCTTCTCCACTTCAGGAGCAAAAGGGTGGGAAGCTGTTCCTAGGATGTGGGCAAGATGCAGTAGGGATTTGTAGCACATGTGCACTGGAAACAAACACAAATTTTCCTGTATGAGCATGATAGTGGTATTGGTGTAATGAGCTCATCTTGGTTAAGTAAACAGAATAAACTGATCTGATTCCCAGGGAAGGATCTGGGTGACATCCCTCCAACACAGGATAGTCAGGGGGGTGGAAACAGGGCTATGGAAAACAGAGCTTGGCTTTAACACCTAAGCCAGCCCAGAGCTTGGCTTTAACACCAGGCAACACAACCTTTTGCATTAGGTCCACAGACAAGCCCCAGTCAACACAGCTGGTCCACAGAGAGGGCTGTTAAAATGGGGCTGCTCATGAGACACCAGTTCTAGTCAGGAGGGAGAGAAATGCATCATCACTGCTATCTTATGTTTTTCTCTGTGTCAAAACCTGCCTGACTCCTGAGAAGCATCTCTCATTACGTATTTTAACTTTACCTTGAAGTGGTTCCCATAGGATAGCACTATTTTTCTCATTTCTGTGTTGTCCTTGACCTGCACTGGCACCAGGTACCTACTTCTCCTTCACTAACGTGTATATATTTAGCTGGTAAGGTTGAAGTATTAATGATTTCCAGCCATTTTGGCCAAGCTTTTGACACTATCAGAGAAAGATTTATTTGAGCTGGTGATCAAAAAGTGGGGGAGGGGTGAAGTGTTGCTAAAGCATCTCCAGGAAGAATCCATTTGGTGAATGTCTGAAACTTTTTCTTTTAATTGATATTTGACATTTCAGCTAAGTCTGAAACCTCCAGGATTTAATTGCAGCAAAATCAATGGTACACCAAAAGCAATGAGGTGTGCCTGAATGATCCTGAAATAGATATAATTGCTGTATAACTCCCCCAGCAGGTCCTAGTTTCCCCAGTATCTCATTGTTTTCCAAGAGGAAAGATGTCAGGAGGCAGTAGGGTAGAGCATAATTAGCCAGGGTGCTCTTGTTGCCTGTTTCGGTTTTGAATGAGGTACAGCAAACGGCATCTGAGAAGAGGAAAGGGTGCTGGAAGAAGATGATGGTTTGCCGGCATCCTGAAGGTGCTTCATGCTGGAGCGGTAGGGAAGAGGAGCATTGAAGTGTGATGCTGGGGTGGAGCAAGCTCTGGTGCAGAGGATTTTGTTCAGCTGGGAAGTCAGGGTAGACATTAATGGTGTTCTCATTAGAACTGAGTTTTGACTTTCACTGCAGTATGGAAAAATCCCTGCTATGGGCCAAGGTGAAATGCTCTGTAAATTATCAGCTGTTACCTTTAGAGCCACAGCTCTGAGTCACAGCACTTCATGGAGCTAGGGGAAAATAAGGTACCTGGCCAGGGGAGCTATAAAAGCCACTGTGACTAGGGACTTTGTCCTCCTAAGGGACTCTGTGGTACGAGTGTCTCTGCTCAGGATTTCTTGCTGCCTGATCTCTGCTGCATCTCTTTCTCTTGGAGACAAGCACGCCTAAGCTGTGGTGAATCCAGCTGGACGTCTTCTACTACCTGAGGATGCTTGACTCCACACCTCCTCTGCTGGAGACCAGCAAGACACCAGGTTTCAACTTACTCTACTGCACTGCCTCCTCTACTGCAGAGGTTCCCTTATACACATAATAACTGTGCCTTAATTAAGGGCACTCAGCTGGGGAGGCAGGACACGCTGGCTGCAGATGGGATTTTATGTGAGTCTTCCTACAGCTGCAACCACTGAGCTACAGAGGCAGCCTCTGTGACCCCTCAGTGTTGTGCTAGATTGTGGATGAAACTTGTTTCTGAAAGATAACGTGATAAATTTGTATTAAGCCTTTTTAATTTTTTTTTTTTTTTTTTTTTTATTTTCACAAATAGATAATTTACAAGCCCAGGAAGATGTAATGGGGATACACAGTCATCTGGACTCTTACTAAAAATAATACAAGATAAATTTTGCTAATGAGTTCAGCGTGTATGTGTTTGAATAGCTCTCCCCTGCTACAGTTTTACACTGGCTCCTATCGTACATCAATGCTTCTTTCAACACATGTAAATAATACACAGAGCACAACTAAAATTTCCGTAGGAAGCAACTTACTTTTAGTTACAAACAGAAATAAATGCAGCAGCAATTGCATAGATCCATTCAGGCAGTAGATCAAAAGCTGGGTGAAATTCTGCACCTTTTACTCACAGTATGATCCTTATTGACTTCCTAATGTCATTGTAATAAATAGGGCTAGATTTTCCTAAAGACCTTTATGTTGCAATATATTTCATATTAGCTCCTAATGCCCAAGGCACTTTTAAAACCTTCTATATATCTAGCTAAAGCACAGTGGATGAGCTCCCTATATTAATAGAGAACATAACCAATCAATTAGTATAAAGACTCCTTCTCTCTTCATAATTACTTGACTTAGTCATACATTACCTAACAGCAGTGCTACTAACACAAGACTTTTTAAATAGCCTATATTTGTCAACAAGGCCAAGATCTTAATGCAAGTTCCCTGCATTTATCAGTGTAGCTTCTAAGAGCAGCCTGCCTAAAGTTCTCAACACTGGGTAAAAAGTTGAGACGTAAGTTTAAATATGCTATATGGCTCTGCAAGGTGAGCTAGGCCTTCTCTTTGAACTTATTAGAGAGTCTGGCCATGTGTGTGTTGCTCTAAGAAGCAGAGCACAGTGTGTTACACAAGACCATGTGCAATGTTTGCTCCCTGCAGGGACCAACTTAATGTACAAGAATCACTGAGCACCATCACGAAACAATAGTCTCCACTCCACAACAGTTACTGCTAATTTAAGACTAAACTTATTCTGTGATCATGTTTTTCACTGCACTTGCAAGTTGCACTTGCAAAAATGTGTGAAGAAAGTAACTGTCAGGCAGGCAGGCAGGCCTTCTTGAACACTGGTGGCCAAGGTGACGAGGGTACCAGTAACAGCATAACCATTGGTTCTGCCTTGGGATCTAAGTGATTGGGCTGTGAGACATCGTTCTTTTCACAGGACAATGATTTTGTTTAATTGTGTTCTCTACTTCTGTGATGATACCTCACTTCCTAATCTGGGAATCAGTTAAGAATGAGCTGGTAGGAGTAAGGGGTGAAGGACAAATGTTTGCTGCCCAATCCTTTGCAACAGCATGGCTTCTTCCAAAATATTTTTATCTGGACAAAGCACTATATATAGTTTAATAGCAGAAAGGGGCTTTCAGTATGAAACCATGAAGCAGAAGCTGTGTATGCCTCTCTCCTTCACCTTGGTCTTAATCTATGTCTTCAAGATGTGATCTTGTCCACATGAAGATGGCTGCTGTTGACTTCAGTGGGTTTAGGTATTAGAAGCATGCAGAGGGGATGATACAAGAAAGTGATTCACAGCCAATCTGCACAGGAGGAATTGGAAATACCAGGTGCAAGTTCAGGGAGAAGAAAGATGCAGATGTTGCATTTTCTCTGTTTAGAAATAGGCATCCAAAAATCAATATTCTTTATACATAGCTCTGAAATATGCTGCCTAAGGTGACTTGGACTCTACAGTGATGTGTGTCCTAGAAATCTGATCAATACAACATCTGCTCCAAAGGTCTACCTTAGTCAAAACAGGTATAACTCCTGACTCCTCAGAACATCAGCAGCTCATGCAGAAAGTAGTAAGCACAGACATAGTCTCCAATCAAGTGTGCTTATTGGAAATAACATTTCAGGTACAGTTTGCCTGCTAACCCACTTACTGTAGTAAGTTCGGTGAAACTCAGAGCTGTCTGGGAGATTTTCTGTAAGAAGTAGAAAATATGTGCTCACTGCAGCAAACTTTGGTGATAAATGTACACTATATTGCTTCATTCAAATGTATCTTTGTTCTTTTTCTCCTCAAAACCTAAATTAATTGTGTAGGTGTATGTAATAAATATACCAATTTAATATGATATCTTTCCTAGTATGTCTTGTTTTCTAATATGACCTTACACATTTTTCAAATTGAAATACGGTGGGCATTAGTGAGGCAGAGTTTACAGATTAACTGTTATGAGGGCAATGGAAAATTTCTCAGGCATTCCCAAAAATATTTCCATGTTCAAATAAATTACTTTTATCTTGAAGTTGATATTGTACCAGAACATTTGACATTTTATGCCATTTTTATTCATGGTCATCCAATCACCAGTTTTCCTAGGAAAACCACACTTAACACTTTGGGCTAGATTTGCTATACCTGCGGAAATCATGGAAACTGAGCCTGTAGGAGGACACTCAGGTGTAAAGCCTTTTGAGTCCCTTGGGTTAGGTGGACTAATACAGATATTCTCATCTTTCTACACACACACACACAAGCTAGAAATTCACATATTTGACATAATTGTCAAAGAGAAGCAGAAGAAGAATTTCAGAATTTACCACCAGTCCCAACTGGAAGTACACAACCCCCAATTATTTCTACAGCACTGCTTCCTTTTTAAAAACTATTTACATCTGAACTCAATTAAAACCAAATCTGATCAGAACAATCAGTTCAAAGGCAGGATTCCTTTACCATCAGTTGCACTTATGGACACTGATTAGAAATGTTCTGCGTATGCTTGGGAAGTCCTCTCAGTTAAATATCTGCTTTCTTTAATTCAGACCTTTAATTCAAAGTCTTGGTACTACCAACATACTGTGCAGGGACAGTCTCATGCCAGTAAACCCCAAGCCTCAGTACTGAAGGGAATGTCTAGTACAAAGGACACTATTTATCTAAAAAATGGCTTTCTATGTATTTTTATTTGAGGGGGTGGAGAAACAACCTGTCTACAAGCACCATTCAAACGCAGCATGGTGCCACCTAGTACTTTTACATACTACATAAGCAAGATGGTATAGTTTGAAAGTGGTATCTGTGGCTTTAAAGAGTCATTCTGCTTTCAGGAACTGAGGCAATTTTTTTTTTTAAAGGTTACCCTTAATGAGCCTGTGAGGAAGCTGTTTCTGAGAGGGGCATATCTGAGTGCAGCACTATTATTCCTAGCAAATTAGTCATATTGCATCATCAACACGGAACAATGAAACTAAAGAGCCAGGGCCCTCATTTGCTCACATGCATACTGGTGTAACTCCACTGGGCCCGATTTTCCGGCACACCCGAGCTGGGAAGAGATGTCTCAGAAAAGCTGGTTATAACCCCAAGGCTGCTCCACTCTCCCAAGGAGCGGGTGTCCCCCCAGACAGGACAGCAGCTGGGCTGGGCTGGGCTGGGCTGGGCTGGGTAGGATGTGAGCACTGCAGGCTCAGCCACCTTCATCCCCACCTTTCCTCTTCCCGAGGCGTTGGGAGCAGCTCAGTTCCAGCCGGGAGCTCCCCTGGAAGAGGGCAGCCAGCTCAGGAGACCGGCTGTTTCCCACTTCCCTTCGTACTACCAGGCTGATGCAAGGCAGGGAAGCAAATATTGAATCAGATGGCATCACTCCCCTTTCCTGGAATAAAAGAGTTGCAGAAGCCCATAGTTTCTTACTCCTGTTGAAAAATAAGAAAGAAATCAGTATATTGGGGTAGAGTTTGGAGAAAGATTACTTTCTACTCTGTTCAAATAATACAATGGTCTGTGTCCTGATTGACATTTGCATTTCTAAAACAAATTTTTAAATTAAAATGGGCTGGAACAAATTTCCGTTCTTGGTCTTGGATTGCGCCAGAGTTCACAAGTGGGTTTCTTTCGCAACCCAAATCAAAACACTGAACACCAAATACACACACTGATTCAAGCTGTGCTCTCAGTCAGGCTTCCAGCAAAACACTGCATTTGACAAAATGTGGAGCTACTTCAGATTTCCACACTGAGAATTAAGATCAAAATCTGCCCTTGACATTTGAGCCTGCCTCCCGTTTAGATCAGGAGTTTTGACTCTGATCCATATTCAAGACTAGAATTTAATTATATTTCTGCTATCAAAAAACCTCTCCTGTGCTCTTTTTAGTATCTTTACAACTTGATGCTTGTGTATAAAGTGTAGAGTAAAAGAGTAAAACTAGTAACTAAAATAGCAGGATCATCATCATCTGAGCAGTTCTTTCCCCTTCCCCCATGTGCCAGTTTGTTCCCAAGTGTTAAATCACATTGTGAAGGCTGCCCTACAAAAAAGCACCCGAGCAAAGCAGCTGTAGCACACTAAAGCCAGTTTCATCTTTACGTGTGTATTCGTAACCGTGGCAGATGAGGGTGAGAAAGCTACGTGGGAGGGGAAGCAATTGGAAGTAATCACAAAACAGACTTGCATAAGCGAAATGATGCATACAAGTAGTCTTTGGAGATTAAAGATATTTGGGTTGGGAGAGGAGCTTTAATTGGAACTGACCTTGTAAAACATGCTCCCTTATGTTCAGGCTTATAATCATGGGTGGGCTGGCTGATCTATTTAAAAATGCCTGGTTCACATTAACCACCCAGTTTTTAGAGACAGTTTTTAGATGCTCGGTGGTATCGCAGAGAACACGAATGACCGCGTTTGAATATTGATCCAGCGTGCTAGCAGTTAATGGAAATGCGTACAGATGTTTTGTGTAGCACTGCAGACAGCACTATCCTGCAATGTTTTGACATAAGAAAACACTTTCCTTCAGGAAAATAAAATACTAATAATTCAGCTGCTGCTACTACGACAACAGATTTCCAGTTGCTGATCTCTATAGATATTTTTAGAAGCAACAGACAAAAGAAAAAAAAAAATCTAATAAGGAGGGAGATTCTCCCAGGAAGATTTGGTCAAAATTGATTCTTTAATTGTAACACAGATCCAAATGCAACAGGCCCAGTAGTAACAGAAAAGCTGTTTTGTGCAGGAAAGCTGTGCAGAAATATGTGGTATTTTTTTGCACTCTTTGTGGGGGCATGTGAAGTTCTGGGCAGATTTTTATGAGGATGTCCAGGGCTGCACTTTGGGGCTCTAGCTGCAATGATGAGTGCCCCTCTCTGACTCCTTTGGTGTTTTGAAATCACACACACCAACTGTCTGTGAAACAGCCCAAATTTCACCCCTCTCCGTAGAAAAGAAGACCGTAAACACTGGATGTTTTGAATTTGCAGAGTTTTGATTGGGCGTCCCTAATGTCCCTAATGTGAGCTGGCAGGCAACTTTTTTTTTTTTTAATTTGGCAAATATCGATTCCCAGTAATTCACCCTCAGCCTTGGCAGATACTGTTTCAAGGTTTGTTCCCTGGGCTGTTCCCCTGCATTGGCTGTGCCCGTGTCACTGCTGCAGGGCCCTGGCAGCCCAGACCTTTGCAAAGCAAATGGGGTGGGATGAAGCTCTGATCACAGAAGAGGGGAAAAGGCTGGTGAAGCATCTCTGCCTGAGCAGAAAGCCCACTCCAAGCAAAGACCCCCAAGCAAGTTTTGCCTCTGTGCAAGCTTCAAACTTCAGGGCTTCTATTATCATGTGTTTTCAAGTGCTATCCACAATACACGTGTAGTTAAACAGCATATAATTGACAAGTGCAAGTAAATTGCTGTCCTTTTCGGGCAAGGGACTTAACAGTGCGAGAATACATGCCTTAGAGATATCTGAGAACTATTGACTGAAACTTGTGCTGAGGGAAAATCAGGTAGCGTCAAAATGAAGATTTTCTCAGATATAGTTTGCTTTCCTCTATATTGTACAAAAAAAGAACATTTCCCCTTTTTTTTAACTCATTAGCCAAAATTGAGAACTGACTTTGTTTTCTGCCAAAATTCAAGTTTCCTGTAAGGAAACTCTTACCCCTGCACGCAGTTTCTGACTGGCTTCATGTGTACAACCTTCGTCACCACAGTGTCTGAGTGTAGCATCACACTTCCAGGAAACCAAAACAAATTCACATTTGACACAAATGACTCAGGGACTTTTATATAAGAGTAATGTATTTAAACGTGCTGTCTGTTTAAGAAATGGGAATTGTTAGAAGAATTTTTAAAGAAGTAGTCTCTGATCTTTTCCTTCCTGCAACCTCCGACTCCCTTAAAATTCTTTGACATGCCTCAATTTTTTTTTTCAGCCAATCTTCTATTGCTAATCTCTGCACAGGCTTTCAAAGTGGATGCTGTCCAGAAATCCTATTACAATAAATTTACTGTATTAAAAAAATGTGAGGAGGAAATAAGATATGGTTGTATTATAAAGTCTGACTGTTCACCATTGCCAGCCTTTCATCCAACCCTTTGTTTATTGTTATCTTATCCTGCACTTAATCTCATTTAAAGCATAGGTGCTTTAGTACAAGGACCTTCCATTTTCTTTATTTTGAGAGCCTTCTGCATATGATACCACATTTAAAGCACATATTCTCCCTGTTTAAAGTGCTTTCCACATCTCTCATGCTGTAGAAAAAAAAACCAAACAAACGTTATAAAAGCTTAACCAAGAGTTGTAAGACTATCCAGAACATATTTCTGTAGCTATCAGCCCCCTATGTTGTAAACAGCGAGGCCAGCTTTCCTGTATTTAATAAGGATCAATTATCATAATTATATAAAAATGTTGCTTTAAGCAATGGATTAGGTATTAGCAAATCTAAACAAAAAACCAGCAGTATATTAGAGTGTATATCCCTAAAGAAATCTCGAGGATCACTTGCTTCAACTGGAAGTATCTTGGGGTCTTTAACACCCACTTGGAGAGTGATCCAAGGCTTCCAGATTGACATCCCACTCAGAGGACACCGCGAGAGCAGCTCTGCCCACACCTGCAGTGCAGTGTTGGTGCTGGCCTGGAGGCAAAGTACTGCTTAGACACTTCAATTTACAATTTTGAGGTCTAAAACCAGGTTGCACCCAGAGAGCTCCGTGGCCGTGGCCAGAGGGAATGGCACAGCAACAGCAGCCAGCTAGATGTTTTTATGGTGTGGTCCTAGCTGTCCACATTACTGTAGCTCCAAATGGGATAAAAAAGTGTGTGCTTTAAATACTTGACTGCAGAAATACAGAAAAAAAAACAGTAGCAATGGATTTTCATTTTGGCTGGGAGGAAGAAGCAACACAGAGGTTCTTTTCCAAACACATCGTCCCTCCCCTGTTATCTAAAAGGCTGTTGTGCAAACCAGAATGAAGTGGGCTTTGCAGCCGAGTCCTGTGCTGATGGCTAGCGTGGTGCTGGTAGTCTTCTCACTTAGCGGATGGCAGCTGTTCAGCAAAGCATTACGTTTCAGCATTTTTTCAGACGCTTTCTGCTGCATCAGGTTCGTGCCACCTAGTGGTGACAGTCGCACTGTGCCGCGTTCCAACGGCAACGCAGATGGTGGTTTTCACATCGCTCACAAAAAACAATAATAATCAGAGTATGCTTTTAAATGAGAAAGCACCATGTCCCAGGTTATAGATCCATGCCCTGGATGATCAGGTAAGTTTTGTCTTTCACCTCCAAACTGTACATCAGTCCTCAGAAAACTGCAGATGATATTCCGAACTTCGGTGAAAGAAAATGCCAAAGGCAAACGTTAACATCTGTAAATTTGCCTGCCTGCTCCAGCTGGCCTCTCCCTGGGTCTGGAAGCCAGAGGCAACACAGTAATAAAACAGAAGAATAGAGATGTGCTTCACTCAGGCAGTTCTCACTCACTGCTACTTCTTCATCCGCCCAAGTCATCATTCAGTTGTCAACAGTCCATGCATTGCCTGGAAGCCCTGTAAAGTGTATCTTAAAAAATAAATGTTTCTAAATAGCTTTATTTAACTGATCGTGTATTTCATTTTGATTTATGATTATTGTCTAAACTTAACCTGGAATAGATCGGCTTAACAACCAGTTGTCAGCAAACCTGCAGTAAATTTTAAATTAAAATTCCTCCATTTGTCTTTGTTCAATGACATTTTCACCCTTTCTTAAGCAAAGTACTTTTGAAGATTTCATATCTTTTTGATTGTACAATTTAATTCTGTGAGTGAGATAAAAGACAACATCCATCCACATTGCAGCATTGGAATTGTACCAGAAATGAATCTGGACCAGCAGATTTATCGACCAAAACACAACAGAAGAAATTGTTGACTTCAATCTTTCTGCAGTGAGCAAGCCATAGAACAGACTGCAGTTTTAATGAATAGATTGCAGTGGAAAATTTCTAGTGTTGTGCATTCATGTGCAGTTTAATGGATTCAGGCCAATACTGGAAAGAAAGTCAGCACTCAAGTCTTCAGAGAAACTGCCATGCCATAAAATCTGCATTGTCCCCATTCAGAAACTGAAAATTCAGTTTGCCCTGGTGAGGCAGCAGGAAGCAACCCTGAGCTGCTTCACAAGTCACTCCCCATGTGGACAGAAAAATGTGGTGCTTCCGCCACTCTTTTCCGGAAACTCAGAGGACATTTGCTTCAAAATAATACTGGGATCCCCTGTGAGCTTTTCTGACAAAACCTGTTGATAAAAGCTCTTTTTAACAGGTAACCTTTACTCCAGCACCTCAGGAGTTGGTCCTGCTCTCTGTGTGATGTGTGGTCCCCAGTCTCTCTTTCTGCTGTGCATCCTTCTTCCAGCAACCCTTTCTGCTATTGGGATTAGCCAAAGTGCCCAGGAAGCAAATACAATTTCTAACAGAAGTAATACTATGCCAATAAAGGCTTTTAGGCATTTTGTCAGCGCTTCTTAAATAATCCAGTTCAAAACACAATGAGACGTATGTCTGAGAGATGAGCCATGGTTCTCAATGAATGTAAAAAATGGATTAGAAAAGCATCATTTGTTGAGGATTAAACATTTTATAGACAGAAGAAATGTGATAAATGTGTCTTCTTTAAGCTGCCTCAATACCATGCTTTCAGTGTGCAGTGAGTGTTGGGGGTGGAGCAAGAGCAGATGTAAAAAGATTAGGAGGAAAATCACATGGAAGAGCTGCTGCATTAGAGTTACATTTTCAAGTTAAAGTACAGATGGAAGCAGCATGTTATGAGAGGAAACAATGTAATATCTTCTTTAACAGCAAATTATTTGCTGATGACTATGTTTGAGAGGGAGATAATGCTGCAAGCAGAAAAAAAAATCAAAAATTAACTCTCAAATAGTTTTTCTAAATTTGAAAAAGCAACAACTTCACAGAAACTGCCAGCATGACCCATGTTTAAAGGAGAGACCTAAAATGGAGAGAAAACCAAAAATATCAATTTTCTCAAGCAAGGCCAATACATCAGCTGTGATAATGCAGTCAAGCTGGACTGCCTTCTTGGATCCTGTTGCTACTGTTCAATTAACATGTCAAATGATTTTCAAACTCCTTTCTGATATTATTTCTACAAAGCCTAAATTCTGATAAAACCAAAGCAGATTGCAACTCTCCTACTTCTTTAATTTTTCGCCAACAAGAACAACAAAAAAGTAAAGTTTGGGGAAAATTTGAAGATTTTCAATTGAAAATTTAGACTTTTTTTATCAGGTGATTGCACATGAAATATTTAACTTCCAATTTTTTCCACATAATATTGTATCCACCAGAGAAAATACTCCATGAGAGCTTAATGCCACACCAGAGGCTACGTGTGGATACATAGCTAAGTATTTACTACTGTTCAGCAACACTTTTCTCCAAACATAAGGTAGGATATAGTTTTCTCTGTGTGCCTTGGTGGTGGCCCCAACAGTTTTGCAAATGGGTGTTAAGTAGTCACAAATAGCCTGTCTTCACCATGCTGCTACACTAGAGACTGTGCAGTCAGGGGGGTATTCAGACACACACACAAAATAGAGGACCAATGAAATATTCTGAAAATGTTAATAATAAATGTTTTTGTATGTGCAAATCCAAAACCAAATGGAAACTTCCAGCATAAGTCAGCCAAAAGAATTATTTTTTTCCTACGCATTTCTATTTAAAAATTGATATTTATCTACCTACTACTCACATGGTTTCTTTCCTGCAACTTTTACATCCCAGTGGGGACGAAGAACTGCTTTGTTCTGCTGAGAGCATTTCAACTTGGTTATGCTACCAGAAGTGGTGGAACAGCTGCCTGAACTAACCTTTAAAAACAGTTAAGTACCACCACTGTTGGCTTTAACTCACTATGATATTGGTCTTTAATGCTTTCACCATCCCTGTATTCACAAAAGGACAGCTCGTCCACCTCTTGAGGTCATTGGGAATGTTGTTCCTTACATCAATGGGTCTTTTTGGACATGATAGTTACAACTTTATCTCTTCACCAGATATTGTAATCGAGGGTTGGATTTTGACAGCTTGCTCCAACTGGTGATAGTGAGACCCAGCACATCTGCAGGTGGGGAGGTATACATTTTCAATCACAAAACCTTTCACTGCCATTCCAGATTTCACATTAAAAACCTACAGCATTTATTCAGATTTTACCTGGGACAGTCTATTCACTTGTGAAAAAGCTTTGCCAGAATTCCAAATTACAGACTGCTCCCATAAGTGACATCAAGCCACTGACTAGAACATAAAAGGATATAACACATAATCCTCTTTTGATCTCTTAGCAGAGATGATCATCCAATGACTCCATGGCTAGATTTAGCCTGCAAAGCAGTTAATCTGGTCTATGGAAAGAAAAGAGACATCTTCAGCAGACTGTACCTCTGAGGTCGCTCCACTGATTTCAGTGGGAGCTACTTACAGGAAGGAAATTGCAGGATATGGTTCCAGGTACTGTTATGGAAAGAAAAACTCTAATGAAATTGTTTTTGGAATCATACCAGTGCAAGTCAGGTATTTTGAAACAAATCCAACATATCATATTTAATTGCATATATTTTCTAAAAGCTGTTAAGTACTGAAGGATCTGGTTTATCTGAAACTGAAAAGGCATCCAACACAAAATTGACTGAAACTTGACGTTTGGGCAATGAGACGGAGCAGCTGCGATAAGGACCAGATTGCTGGTTGGGTGGCATTTTCCTTTCCAACTACATTGGGAACTTTGGGTTTTGCTAGAGGTTGCAAGAAAATAGTAGAAAGCATCGTGTTTGTGCAGACCAGCTGTAAACACAGCAAGGCCCACTGTGCTCACTTTGTAAAGGTCCTGAGAGCATCCCCCTCACTGGGAGGTCTGACTGCCAGGGCTTGGGGACAAGGCAGGCAGTGCAGCCAAGGGAGAGGTCCCCAGGCAGCGCCACTGTGAAGCTGCAAACAGGACCCACCCTTGTCCCCTAGGAGCTGCTTCCAGCCAAGGCCATGGTGCTTGGTCCCCACCTAAGTGATGGTTCTACCATGCCGCTACCTGGCCTCGGCCCTTCCCCGTGCTTTCCTTTAGCTGGGGAAGAGCAGAGTTGGGATCAGCCGCACAAATCTTGTATTTGGCAAATCCCCCTTAGCAAGTCCACAAACAGCAGTGGGGGCCACCTCAGCCTGTAGCTCCACACCCGCTTCCCCTGCAGCCAACCCAAAGCCTGACGCTGTCGTCAGCCATAGACGGATGAGGCCCTCCAGGAACACCCTCAGCTTGCTGTTTCTCTGGTGGGCATTATCTGGAGGAAATAGTTTATTGAAGAAACTCAAGATACATATGTCACAGTGATGTCATATCTGCCTTAGAAGGGACTTCAGTTTTTTTGCCAACTGCTGTTTACACAAAACTCTATTAGAATGGTGTCCTGGGGGGCTGCAGATGGGGAAGGAGGTAGGAAACAACTGTGCTGGTAAATATTTGATTTCTTTATGCTCGTATGCATGCCAGACAGAAGAGAGGCTGAGACAATTGAGAAACTTCAGTTTTAGTAAGGACACGCTGACAAGACCATTTAAGGTTTGATTTGTGTGGTACTGGATTCCCTACCAGTCCAAATGGATGGGGCAGGAGCACATGATGGCAGTTCTGGTGAATTATCCATAATACACACTTTGGTATTTATACTGGCTTCATATTGTCTGGGGCAAACTGGCAATACCTAGTCTGGCATAAAACCAGCATGTTCTGGACAGAACGCTCAAACCAATACAGACTGGAGCATTTTTTAGCACATTCAAATCATGTTCCTGTGGTACTTTGCAGAATAATGCTACAGTGTTTTAGTACAGTATTCAGTGCCCCAAAATATTCTTGTGTATTGCCTAAGATAATTGCTAATGGAAAAGTTGAGCTGCAGCAATCAAAGGCTTATACAGAGTGTTCAGAAGCTCTCGTTCTTGTGAACAGCAGAACAATGTTTCAGAACCAGGTATACAGTCAAATATATTCCTTTCAATACCTAAATACAGCTAATATGTATATCAGCTGCTGTGCATACCTAGTGCAGAGAAATGCCAGGAGAATAAGGAGCTGTTCCGGTTGGTGGGAGGCCAGATCTAGGAGATCCTGCCTACTTGCTGATTTGTGTTGGACTATCTACTGAGGGCAGCTAGAGCAGGGCTCGTTCAGGTGTCCTGCTCACTGTATTTAATGGCACTTGTTGAGGGGAGACCCATTCTGAAATTTTAAAAGCCAGGTACGATCACTGGCAGGGTCACCAGTGGCAGCAGTGGTGGTGGCCATGGCTAGTGACAGCAGGTCCTGTACAAGGCTGTAAAGTGTACATACTTGAAGAAAATGCATGAACACAATTTGGGAACCTCTGCTGTGCTACTCTAAGCAATGCTTTCAAATCACCTTATTAGAGGGCACTGGAGCTAGTCAAGTAATTGTGTGCATCAAATCTAGCTTTCCTAGACACGGTGTAGTCAGCACAGTAATATCTAACAATTTTTGTAGTTTGCGGATAAATGTAGGTTTATTTATGTCACTGCTGGAGCATTATTCTCAGTTCTTTGGGCTGGTAGGAGTCAGGAGGGAAGAGGTACCCATTGAAAAAGGCTGGTCTGTTTTTACTATAGGTATATGATCAAGCTGTACCAGTGAAGGCTTGCCATCTGCTGATGTTTTGTTTAACAAAAAGCGAAAACAAGAAGAATAAGGACATTTGCATTGCAGTTACTGGAGGGTTAATGGATAAAATGGCAGACCAAAAAATTGATATGACTCGGGATCTTGAGAACTGCTGCCACTTCATAAAAATAATTCTGTGTGTCTCTGTGACAGAAAACCATCACCACAAGCTGCTGTGGTGACAAAAGAAATGCATACTACAGTGGAACATGCAACTTCTTCTCCAGATGCCATCAGTAAGGGAGAAAGGGAGTAACACATTATCTGTCTGCAGCCGGCTACCCCTGGTAACTACAGTGAATGAGCTCCTGATAACGAGGGGGAATATATGATCTATGCAAATACCACTAATGGCTCTTCCTGCAGCTGAGTGCTGACATTGTTTCCCCTTTGATCATATTGTCCCCTTCCTAGTCTGTCCTCAACACTGTTCCAGCTACCGGTACAGTGTATTTCAAGCTATTAATAACATCTCTTTCAATATTTGTACCATGAAACACAGCAGTTTTACATACATTTTTTTCAAAACATGATCCTATTACATTATCATCTTTCGGACAGAGGACAGATAAGATGCAGATATCAGCACAGATGACAGATGCTGTGGCAAATAGATAAATCATTATTACCAGAGCAAGAACAATTTTTTAGATAGTCCTTTAGCACAGTGTTGCCAGATGAAATGTTGACCAAGACATATAAAACCTGAATCTGTTTGAATGTTTTCACTCTGTCCTACAGGTCTGTTGAAATATACTTCTGTCTGTCTGTTCACCTCCTGAAGGACAGAGCCAGAAGCGCCAGGGAAGAGGGAGAGCTGCTCATGTTTGGATTCCAAAAGGTAAAGAACAATCTCCTTTGGACAGTGTGGCTAATTCCAATTCCCTTAATGAGCCTTCCCTTCTAAATGATTATGAGTCAGCATCACAGAAGTGTGACTTCTTACTGATGTATGTATACAGCACCAATAGTGTGATAGCACATTATTAACAGACACCATGCAGAGCAAAGGAAGATATTAAAAGAAAAATGACCAAAGTTTATTTTAAAAGAAAGTTCAGCATGTCTCTATATTGGGTTTGCATGGCAAGGTTGTGGTAGCTGGGGAGCTCCAGAGTTGCCTTCTGTGAGAAGTTGCTAGAAACTTCCCTGTGTCCGATAGAGCCAATGCCAGGCAGCTCCAAGATGAACCCACGGCTGGCCAAGGTTGAGCCCATCAGTGATGGTGGTAGCACCTCTGCGATAACATAGTTAAGAAATGGAATAAAAACCTGCTCAACAGCAACAACAGCCAAAAAGAGGAGTGAGAATATGTGAGAGCAACAACTCTGCAGACACCAACGCCAGTGAAGAAGGAGGGCAGGAGGTACACCATGCGTCAGAACAGAGATTCCCCTGCAGCCTGTGGTGCAGACCATGGTGAGACCAGCTGTCCCCTTGCAGTCCATGGAGGTCCATGGTGGAGCAGAGATCCACCTGCAGCCCATGCAACACCCCACTGCAGAGCAGGTGGATGCCCAAAGGAGAATGTGACCCCTGGGAAGCCCATGCGGGAGCAGGCTCCTGGCAGGACCTGTGGGACCATGCAGAAAGGAGCACACGCTAGAACAGGTTTGCTGGCAGGACTTGTGACTCCATGAGGGACCCATGCTGGAGCAGTCTGTTCTTGAAGGACTGCACCCCATGGAAGGCACCCATGATGGAACAGTTCATGAAGAACAGCAGCCCATGGGAAGGACCCACGTTGGCAAAGTTCATGGAGAACTGCCTCCCATGGAGGACCCTATGCTAGAGCAAGGGAAGAGTGTGAGGAGTCCTCCTCACCAGGAGGAAGAAACAGCAGAGACAACATGTGATGAACTGACCGCAACCCCCATTCCCCTTTCCTTTGCACTGCTGATGGGGAGGAGGTATAGAAAATCAGGAGTGAAGCTGAGGTGAGAGAAATTTGTTTTACGATTTAGTTTTTATTTCTCCTTACCCTACTCTGATTTGATTGGTAATTAAATTAATTTTCCCCAAGTTGAGTCTGTTTTGCCCACAATGGTGATTGGTGAGTGATCGCTCCCTGTTCTTATCTTGACCCATGAGCCTTTCATTGTATTTTCTCTCTCCTGTCCAGCTGAGGAGGGGTCTGGCGGAGCAGCTTTGGTGGGCACCTGGTGTTCAGCCAGGGTCAACCCACCACAGTCTCTTATAAAAGCTTTTCTTAATACAACATAGGGAGTTTTGGCTGTCTAGCAGATGGCCCTCTGCAGTGACTATTAGCCTCTTCACCTTCCCTTTTGAAGTTGAACTGCATTACCTTGCCAACACAGCTGAGCCCGCCAACCCAAGCCGTGAAATACCCGAGGCCAAGCTCATGTTTCCATTGTTACGGTGCAGTTACCAACGCATCAGACAATCCCAGAATTACACACATCCTGCCAACAGGAGCTGCTCCCAGAGGGGTTGTCATAACAGATTATTTATGCCAGCATTGCACAATTTCGCTGCCGCAGCGTGTAAATCTTACGCACCCTTAAAAAGAGAAAGGAGATTACTTCTACATTACGAACAGTCATGTAGACTGGTAATGACCGAGCGTGTAGAGCTGTGCAAATATCACATAGTAACGCCCTGTGCTTCCTATAGAAACAGAGATCGCTATTGTTTATAGCTACAAGTTGGGGGTATGCCGCTTTGCAAAAGGATGAGCAGCTGTGGTTTCACTGTGCTCTCCAGGCAAACATTAGATCAAAATTAGATCAAACAGACACATGCTCACCTACTTTCCTGTTTCTTCTAATGTAAGAAATGAAGTTAGCCACTGTTGGCCTTGCATCAGCTACACACATTTGAGATACTTTGTTCTGTTTCTGAACCTGAATTCTACACTTTTAAAAAAATACCTTGTTCTTTTATAATCAAAATAAGCTCATGATTAGCAGATACCAAACTATGGTTAAGAATCTCATGTTTTTCTCACTTTAGAGAGGAAGGAATGACAGGAAGGCTAAGGATGCTGATTTCAAAAGCAGTCTGATCTGAGACATTTTTGAGTTTTGAGATCACTCTGGGTTGCCACGGAGGCTGACAGCCCTTGGTTATGAAAAGCTCTGCTGTATGTGCCTGGCCTTGGGTGGGCAGAAGATGAAGTTCTCAAAGGCAGCAGTCACTTTTGACAGTGTTTTGCCCTAAGAGATAGTGCACGATGCACAAAAAGGGGGATGGTGGGCTGAGAGTTGGACCTGTCTATCCACATTTCATGTTCATTTTACGACCTGTTTTATGGTTAGAAAGATGAATTACACAGGCTTCTCTGCAATTCAGAATGAAATAGTATCAGAGAGACAGACTAGTTTAAGATGATAAGTTAATACTTTTGCCAAACTCAAGAACCACTACTGACACATGAAGCCAGGATATCTTTGAATCCAGACCCCTGTAAGGAACAAAATGCTGCCCTTTAATGACTGCTGGATCAGCTATGACACTTGAAAAAAGGATTGAAATGAGTACTAAAATTAAAGTAGCTTTACCACTGCAGTTTCTAAATGAGTTGTAAAACAAGCATGGACAAGTTTGCATGAGAAATATTTGCTATTAAGAGGAAAACCATGGGACCTGAGCCAGGCCAGCTGTGCTACTGCTCCTCCTTTGCTCCAGTACCAGTAGGTGCCAGAGGCTACAGACTCTGGAGGAAGAAAACATGTTTCATTGCTCTCATTCGATTCCCTCAGGCTGACACATGGAATGGAGTTGACAGGCTCCACAGCAAGCTGTGTCTAGCCTTCTTTGGCTGGAGGGAGGATTGCTGATACATCATGCTTTGAGTTTTGGCAGGAGAGACCGTGGATGTTAAAGTAAAACAAAAGAGACTTTAGGTTACTGACTCTTTAAGGCAGGTTGCCTGCGGTATACATGTTTACAAGCAGCATGAGAGACAGGTCATAAAAAGGTCCCTATTTAGTTAGATGTAACTGACAGCTATTCACAGGCTGAAGTTCAAGTGAAAGGTGCTCAAGAAAATGTAAGTTAATCAAGCACTTGAAGTCAGGACTCAAGAGGGCTGGGGTCAAGAGACAGAGAAGGTCAAAGATAAAGGTCTGGATACGGAGCAAGATGTAGTGAACATAACAGGCAAACAATGTGAAAAGAAAAAATATGGGTCACAAATTATCCATTTGAAATTACACACATGAAAAATTAAAATACTTTTAATGTGGTTTAGCAAGAGAAACCACATCTGTTGATTAATTTGAAGAACAGCAACAAGAAGACCTAAATCTGGAGTAAGTATCAGCAAGGCAAAATAAAATACTTGTATTTGCTTTATAGGAAATACAGGAGGAAGATGGTCAACCTCTCAAGTGTTACAGAAATGGGAAGTGACTTGAACTCAAAACTATGTAAATGTGTTATGTAGCAACACAAGCTTTAAATATATTTTTTTTAACAATGGGATCCAATAAATAATACAGACCAGTTACCAAGGGATGCACATTTACATCAGTCCCAAATAGATTATTTTCCAGAAAACTGGAAATGACCTTTTCCTTCTTTTTAAGACCATGAGTTTGTGAATGCACTGTAACTTTTTCTACACATGAATCCATTTTTATGATTTCATTATTTATTCAGCAGTCATATGAAAATACTGTTACCAGCCTAAGCATTTTAGCATTCTTACGTTATATTACCTCGAATAACTGTGTGTTCAGTAATGGGTATACATTGAAGTAACTAGTATATATCAGCAGTGATAAAGAGCAGGAGATAAAGATCTTAGTAGTTCAGTGGTTGACATATTTACTGAAGTGCTTCCTCCACATCAGCTATTCCAACCTCTAAGCTATAAAGAGAAGACTTAAAATGCAATTTAAATCAATCAGTGCATATAGACGAATGTGAATTCTATTGTTTCAGGATAATTTATTTTGCTTTATCTTAAACAAAGGGAAAGACATTGTTAAGAAAAATAATACTCTGCATTTCAGCATGGTGTTTTGTCATGTTAAGTTTCTGCATTAAAGAATCGAACCCATCTCCCAATCCAGACAGCCCCAAACCATCTATAAATGCATTATTATAGTTTGGTTAATTGTAAAACACCATAAAAACACACTGAAATTATGTTTGGCCTGGCTTCCATACATATCAAAGTAGAGAGATTCCCAGCCAACATGGAATCATGGAATCTGTATTTTGAACAAGGAGTTCCATTGCCAGCTGGCTTTTCATGTTCTGTAACAAGTTTGCGCATTGCTTTAGAAAATGTACTGACCTAGACCGAATTAACATGAAATAAACCATTGTAATAACAAAACAAACTACTTTATTTGGTGGACCTAGCCGTTTCAAGTGTAATCAGCAAGCAAATCATAACAAAATTGTCTTGCTCTTTAAATTAATTAATATAGACGTGTCAAACTTGGAAACACCATCAATGCAGCACATTTCCTCCTTTCATTGCAGATTGGTTCTCTCTCCTCCCTCCCATCAACCGTAAAAAATTGTTGCTCACCTTTTACACAGGATCTGACTGGACCTAAACTGCACACAAGTCAGTGGGACTGGCACGGAATCATTCCTCCAGCGTCTGGCAGGGTGCTGTGCAGACACAGAGGTGACAAAGCCCCTGCTCAAGAAGCTTACACTGCACTAGAGGCATCAGCCACCAGCAACGGGCCCTGCTGGGAAAGAAGATGGAGGGTCAGCAGCCACAGGCAAAGGGAGCATGGATTGCCTGAGCCATTTTGTCTAGTATATCTATTTTACTCCTTTTTATTTTACCACCCTCTCAGTTCTTTTGGATTTGATACTGTCCAAAAGAGTCGGGATGGAGGTTGGCGGTGGGAGGGCAGTCAAAACAGCAATCCCCAAGGGAAGATCTGGAGGAGACGGTGGATTAGGATCTCCTGACCTCACGGCGAGGTCGGGTGAGGTGGCAAAGGAGGACCGGCAGCTGCCACACCATCGGACACGCTCCAGACAGGCAAGAGAGCTTTTTTTTTTCCTTTCTGTAAACTGGTTTTGTACTAACTTAAAGCTGTGAGTGCGGCCGTGTGGTGGGTTTTGTTTTTTTAACCAGGTGTCCAGTATTCCCCTGGCCTTATGCTCCATTAGCACCAAGTGGCCCGCACCACTGACTGAGAGGGATTCACACACCTCCCCGCCGTCCCTCCCCATATACACTGCACCACCGACACAGTGCCGCTACCCTACCACAGGGCGGGGAAAAGCCGCCTAATTCGGATAACGCGGCAGCGCCGGCCGCTCAACATGGCCCCCGCGGGCACGGCCGTGAGGGGAAGCGGCGGCAGCCCCTCCCGCCCCCGCTGGGCGGCCGCCGCGCAGGCGCCTGGTGAGGCGAGAGGAGGCGGCCCGGGCTGAGGCGGGCCGGTCCGGCCGCTCTGCTAGGGCAGCGACGGCGTTGACGGCCGGGGCCCGGCAGCCCGCGCTCCGCCATGCCCGTGCGCTTCAGGGTGAGGCGGCGCTGGGCTGCGGGGCCGCGGCGGGGCGGGGGGTGTGTGCCCCGGTGGGCCGGGCGCTGAGCGGGCGGAGCCCCGGGCCTGGGGGCGGCGGGCCCGGCCGGCCCCTGCAGCCGGCAGGAGGGGGGGATGCGCCGTTTGTGGGGTGCCAGCGGCGAAGCTGGAAAAGGGAGACCTTTGTGCTGAGGAGCACCGGCTAATAAACACAAAAAGGAGTTCACTCGTGTGGGTGACAGGGTTCAGGCTGTGTTCGTTCCTGAAACTTTATACACTTAAATATATAAAGTCCTTTTGCATATTTTTTTGGTGCATGATCTTACTCCGTGCTTAGCAGTCAAGTAGCTTTTGCTCTTTGCTGGGGGTGGGTTTGGAAGATGCAGAGCAACCTGCCAGCCCAGCCAACTCCTTGTTGGTGTTTGTCCCCTTGGAGACCTGTTACCAACAGGAGCAGGACGAGCACCCGTCATTTGACACACACCTCTCTGTTTGCTGCAGGGGCTGAGTGAATATAAGAGAAACTTCAAATGGAAAACCCCAGAGTTTTGTAGCCCGTCCCCACAGCAGAAATCCTTGTGGGCAGGACTTCGGTCGGATCAGTTAGGTAAGCATTCCTGAAAGCTGCTCCCTTTGATTGCAAACCTCAGCGCTGTCCAAGCTGTCCCTGGTAAGGATGAGCCTGGGCAGCATTATGCCTAGAGAGTTTTGCTGTGATTGAGTATATGGCCACAGTGAATTGGTAATGTTTGCTGTTCGTGTGCTTTATACAGTTAAAGTTATATTGCTGGTCATCATTTAGAGTATGTTTTTGAATGCCGTATTCTTTCTGGCTACACTGAAACTTTCTTCTAACGCTAGTGGTATGTATATAAAACCTGAAAAATATGTGGTGTCTGACATGTGGCATAAGCTGAGTCCCAAACACGAGGCACAGATGCAGTGTTAAGCCCTACAGGATGTGTAAAAAGGAGCCATTAGGTTACCTGTGGTGGATGGAAACGGTAAGTAAAATTCCGTATTTAAGAGACTTGGGCAAGGTTTAACTAACAGGGAGAGCTAGCTGAAAAAAAAAGATAAGCATTAAATGGAAAAGTTTTTGGTGCTATAGTCTAGGAGTTAGGGGTTGTAGACATTATCATGGCAGGAAAATGTGGGGTTGGGAAGTAGAAGACAAAGGAAATATCATCTGGATTGAAAGGTCCATAGGAAGTTGAGGAGTAAGCTGGAGTGCAATGACAACTGCAGTGCTTTGAAAAGGAGCAGTATAAAATAGGAATTATTGTAGTGGCACAAGGTAGATTAACAAAATGGTGCAATTCAGTACAACCACGCTATGCAGTCTGCGTAATTAAGAGTCCAGTATATTCATTATATTCCTACAATATGATAAGTGTTCTAAATTACAGTCTAATAATTAAGCACAGGCCACTGGGAGAAGGATTTGTTTTTGGCTGAGGTGCTAGACATTTTAATAAATAATTTAATCTTGCTAAAGATTATGCTTTATATATATTACTGCTTTCTTCCATTACTGCCAAATATATATTTCTTTAACCTTGTTTTTCCTAACACATGGATCTGTGTATGGGTACCTGTACTGAAGACTAAACACTCAAACATCCAAACATGTTAACTTACTTTAAAAATTGTAACCTATGCATCTTTTCCAGTCAAACTAAACTGCAAATTTTACAAGACTTGCAATAAAGTCACGAGTTAGCAGTAGAGCAGTTTCTCCTTCTCCTCACGTTGTAGCAGTGTTTGTGTGCGTGCTTGGTGTAGTTTACCTACATCTTTGTGTTTATTTTCACTCCCACCAGTTTTCTGGCCATTTAACCACCAACATCTTCAAATGTTGCTCTTGACACCTCATAGGACTTGCAGATTGTTATTGATAATTCACTTATGGTTCTTCCTGTTGAAATACATAATTGGTAGTTTTAAGAATGACTTGAAAAATCACCACAAAAATTTAATAGCTGCTGATGCTTGGAGTTCCTTTCTGCTACTTTTCCAGTGTTTTTCCACTGGAATTATTTCCTGTCATCTGTATGTGTAGTTGGACATCCAGACATTCGGTGTACCTTTCCCCATAGATTGTTCTGTCTTTCTACTTTGCCTTTTTTCATGAGATAGGAGATTCTCTCTCCTAGAAAGTGTTTCTTTCAGCCAGTCAGGGGCCTTCACTTATTTTTCTGTTGCAGTTGAGCACTTTGCAATTAGATTAGAATTTCCTGCTTTAAATGTGTTCAGTCATTCAGTCCTCTTCTTAAAATGGTGAGGTAATTTTATTTCCATTTGCATGTGTAAAGGCCAGCAATTCTTTAAAATAACTGAATACTTGGTTTTATTACATAGTCTTTTTACAATTTGGGAAATGTTTTGGTGTTCGCACACTAAAAGGTCACCAGCTATCTGAGCTGATTTTAAATCACAGTTGTATTAGATGGATAGGGATCTGTCACTGTCCTGTCACAATCGGTGAGAACCTGTTCAGCAAGGTGTGTTGTGTGTGTGATGAAAAGTGTTTGTGGCATAACCAACTGCAGATTGGTTATTCTGTATCTCTGTTAACCACAGTCTTTTCACTGTGTTGATTCTGTTGTTGTTGTTAATCTCCCAGAATCAAGTTGCAAAAGATTGTCCCGTGGCCATATTTGCTTTATAGGGTTTTATCCAACATGGTCCTGGAGCACTATGTTTCCATCTTTCTTTAGTGGAAATGTAAGGCATTTGCAGATAGAAGACAGGGTTTCATAGCTGTGGCCATAATTCGTAGCTTGCCATTGCTCAAATATTCTGAAATAGTTTTTTCTAATGATCAGTTGTATGATAAGCTTGCAGTCTGTTCTTGTAATAGCATGATAGTATGTCTTCAGTAGGATGTTTTGGTAAACCTAATATGTCTTTTTCAGGAATCACAAGAGAACCAAATTTCATTTCCAAGAGAAGGGTGCCTCACCATCATCCACAGATTTCAAAATCCTTTGAATGGACAGCAGATTGTGATTTGAATGACGCACTTGAAACTGAAGCTCTTAGGACTGCAGAGTTGCACACAGACCACAACAACAATGATGTGAATCAGGAAAAACTTGAAACATCAGAACCCAGACTCCCCCCAAAAGTTCGGTCACATTCAGTAGATTCTGTAGGTGAAACAGCTCTTGCCCTTGCAGAAAACAGCATGAAGAGATCAACCTCTGCAGCACCACTAAATCAAAGTAAAGCATTTACATCTCCAAAAAAGGAATTAGAAAAAATGGGTAATGGGGTAAGGGAAGATTTTTTTTTTAATTGACCACTATAAAAATTACTGATCTGATACTTGGAGTAATTTAATGCACATACATCAGCCTCTGATGTCTATTTCTGTCCTTAGTTCTGTGTTTTGATATTCTATTATTTTAGCTTCTCTGTTAGGAGAACAGCACTTTTGAGACCAGATTTTGGTTCCACTTGGTCAACAGGAATTTGTCCTTCATGTGCCATTACTATTGATTTCAGTAAAAGGAGGATTTAGCCAATAATATATAGACTTTTGGGGGTTGTTTGCTGTAATGAGAAAATGCATTCATTTAATTCATACAACCAAAACCCAAACCATTAGTCTGAAAGTGTGCATTGAAAAATATCTGACTTGCAAAACATTGTAGGAAAGGGAAAAATTGTTGGTTTTTAATTTTTTTTTAAATTTATTTTTTATGTTGTCAGCTTCACAGAGTCATTCAGAAGAAAACAGGCATGAATATTTCACGTTCAAATACTTTCCTCAGAAATTCTGAATATCAAAGCCAATTTGTTTGGAAGAGTCCTCATGAAAAGTCACCAATACTTGCAGCTGAACAGGTAACTTTAAAGAATCCAAAAAGTAAATGAATACTTTCTTTTATGTGTCAGTACGATTGCTTACCTTCCAAGATTTCCTTTCTTCCTCTTTTGATGGTAGAGTGACAAACTTGAAGGTTGTTACGTGATTTTTTTTTCTCTCAATATACAAAACTCAGTGTAATTAGATTTGTTTCCCCTGTGATTAGTTTGGTCAGGTCTAATTACTCGTTCTCCTTATCCCTGGTTGTATTCCGTCCTTTCTAACTGGACCATTTTCTTCTGTTTGCATTAATTTTCCGTAGGAGCTGTAAGATCCTGCTCAATGTTACTTTTCATTTTTATCATTTTTATGTTATCTAGTATATAGCTAATCAACAGATGAATGTTCAGGTGTTCTGTATTGTAACAACATGTCTTGCCACTGAAATCATTCAGGTTTCACTATTTATTCTCATGATCTTTTATGGGTTACCACAATTTCGTAGTCTCCGTCTCTGTGCGTTCTTCTGAGCCCTAAGGTGCATCTCTGTAGTGTGTTTTCTTTGATGAGAACTGCTTATATTTGAAAGTGGAGTCTTCTGATTTTAAGATACTTTTGTGGCATTTTAATACATCTCATGAGTTTTTGGACTTTGTAGGATTAGAAATGCTGTTTTTAATCAGACTATAAAGAGTAACTCTTTGAGACAGCTTTGTGTTTTCAATTCATTGTTACTGGGATCAGGACTTGGGACACTCGGTCCATCTTTTGGTCATTTCACAGGAAAAAAATAGGCACTTCTGCTTTTATTTTGTCTTCACTAGAAGCATAGATGTTACTGGGATGAGTACAGATGATGCACTCTCTGTTTTCACACACAGGTAGCTGATTTGTTCAGTAATAGGTTTCAGAGGCAATAAATGTTGATAACTAGGATCAAACACTATTGCATATTTTTCTGTTGGAATGCCAACAGGTGACTTACTGCAAGATATTTGTTTCCCAGCAGTCCCTCATCCAGTGAAAATTCACTGATATGTGTGATAAGAGTACAGAAGCTAAAGAACCATTTGAGGAAGAGGCGGGTCCCAGAAAGTCACCTTATGGAAATTTTCATGGAGAATTCAATTTGATACTAATAGAAATCAGTTTGATAATTTAAGTATTGATGCTTGTGAACGTTGTGCTATTTCAGAAGAAAGACTGTGAAATCTAAAATAAAAAACTTTTTTTTTTTTGCAGCTTATACAGAATAAGAAGGGATAAGAATAAGTCTACAGGCAATATAAATCCTCAGAGAAATAGAGAAAAATCTACAGGTGTATAAACGTTTGCACTTCTAAACTAAGATTAGAATTTCATCATAAAAGTTACATTAATAAACTGATGTTCTTTTGATTGCTGTGGATATGATGGACAATACCCTTCAATTGAAGAGATTCTGTGAAAATATTGAAGTTATCCAAGTTAGGTTATAAGTCAGACCTAAACTCTCATAGCAAAGCTGGAGAATTTGCCTGTGACACATGGCATGGTCTTTTAGTTCAGACCCCCATGAGGAGATGATACCTGACCACATATTAGGCAAATTCTCTACCTTGGTTTATAGTGCAGTATTGATCGGAAAATAGCGGATAGCTCAAATTAGCCAAGCTCTAAGCATCCAGTTCTGAAACACAGAAGAGTTATCTGTTATTTATGTCATGGACACATACTGAGGACTCATAGGGAAGTTTTATGGCATACATGTTAGAAAATATGATCCTATGTGCAACTCTGAAGGTGAACTGTCTTCCCAAGTAAACAAAGACTCTGTTAGTGAACTTCAGTAAGAACAGTGTTTGATGACAGATTGAACTGTGTCCGACTCTGTTACTTACAAATGTATTTTTGTCAGATTATGTTTCTCTTCAATTTGTTCTAGAAGTTAATTAGTCTGCACATGCTTTATTTGTACACATTTGTCTTTCTGCTCATAGGTGAGTGTATTTGCATGAATTGGTTAACTGATTTTGAATATTAAGCCTCAAGGTAGGCAAATCACACTCTCTTTTTTTGTTTTCTTCCACTCAAGGTTATTTGCAACACAAGCAAATCCATACCGCCATTTAAATCTTCTGCAATTACTTCTGAAACTGCATATGAGAGAAATTTCAAAGGTTCTCCTCCTGTTAAGGATCCACAAGAGAGAGATGGTTTGGAAGAGAAAGAATTTCCGGTTTGTGAACAAGTAAATATTTCCCTAAAAGAAGAGCATTAGTATACTTCTATAATTGTTATTATTCTTGTCTGTAATACAGAGGTATGTTTATTTTGAAATTTTTTAGTTATATTTCAGAGTTGTTACTGATGACACTGGACTCAGTAGTGGTTTTGGTATAAAAGACTGAAAATAACTATATGCTCTCTTTGATCTTAGGGCATTCTGTAGTGAGTTCTGTAGTTTCTGTGTGGATTTGTTCAGTTTACAGTGACATCTTAAGTGTGGGGTTTGTTTGTTGTTGTGTTTTTTTGCTTTTTTTTCCTTCTTAGATTGAAACTTTGCTTTTAGGCATTAGGATAGTTTCTGAAATCTGAATCTCCAATTTGTATTCTCATTGGTACCACTGTAGTCTTTTGGTGTGCAGGAGGGCTGGATGGGAGGTGTGGAGCTTTTTGGATCTCATAAATCAGATATAGTGTGAATTAAAAAAAACCTAATTTGATGTATGGATGCCACAGTTGGAATTGATTTTCAGCCAATAGTTGTTATTTGAAGAAATATGGAAGAAGGGTTACAATTCATTTCCTTTTGCCTTGATAAGTTGAAAGGTAAGTAATTGTATTTAGCACAGGGCTGTAACAGGGCGTTGTGTAGCCTGTGTAGACTCTTCGTTCAAAACATTACAATGTATTTTATGAAAGTTATTTGGCTATCTGAACTTTGGTCTTGCTATTGCTTGAACAAAGTTAAGTGGATTTTTAGGAAACATGGCTATGGCCATGTTACCAGATACGCATAATGAAATGGAATTGTTTCAGGCTGAGACCTTCTAAAAATAGATGAGAGCAATTTAGACCACATGACAGCTAACCTATTTTGCAAGGTGGATGTATGAATGTCTATTTTTATAGCAAGCTGCCAAGTGTAGTGTTGTCTCAATTCCTCCAGGTTAGCTAACCTTCCTTCAGATAGAAGGACTGCATATGAGGCTGTCAGTACCCATTTTGGTTCCTTGATAAAACAGAAGGAGCCGTTGTCAGACAACACGTTCACTAGGACCATTACTGAGCAAAATGCATACTTAACATGGAGACCCTGCAGCTCAGTTTGAGCCATTGGGACTTTTGAGGTTCTTAAAGATGATTGTTGGCTTGGAGGCTTTATAATTTAGAACTCACAGCTGCCCAGTGCTTTAAATCTCATCTGGGAATGAGGAATTTTATGTCCCCTTTTGCCTCTTTTAGCAGATGTAAAGAAAGCCTGAAAGGCATGAGGCTTTCAGGAAGCATTTCTTTGTTTTTAATGTTGGAAATTCAGGTTATGTTATCCCAAGGGAGCTAATAGAGTGATGGAAGAGAAGGCATGAGAAGGGAATTTTTGTGAAAGTGTCTAAACCACTTTTTGGTTATACTGACATCTCTGATTAATATCTTGAAAAGGTTTTGGGGGTTTTGGTGGGCTATTTTTTTCTTTCCTTTTTTTCTTGAATTCGAGTAATATCTGTGAAGATTTATAGCAGAATCAGAAATCATGGATGCAGTTTCTGAGAGGACAAAATAAGTGGGAAAAATATCTTTGATGTGAAAAATGAACAAGTCATTGCGACCCTTTATAAGCCATAGTGGCAGCAAATTAAAAAATTCCCTTTTGGTTTATTATAAACTGGTTTATATTGCTTGAGTGTAAAGCTAAGAGTTTTAATTTTTTTTATTTATTACTAATTCCAGAAATATATGTGTTAGATCTTGCACAACTCAGGTTAGAATGCACAGATATTGTATTATTTTATTTCTGTGTTTCACATTGAATTCATTTTGTAAAGCATACGAAATGAATCATCTAACTAACTGAATGTTGCACTCAGAATCTTAGGTTGGGCTTTTTGCTAGTTTATTTTTGTATTAACAAAGGAGTGTAATATTCTGGTTTGTATTAAATATACGAAACAGTTAACACTAAAATAAAATTAACTTTTTGCAAAAATTTGATGTCAATTGTCAGATTGTTAGCTAATGTGGTATTTTTAAAATTATTTTTGCCTTAGAATAAGAGGGAAGAACCATTTCAAAAGCCAGCAGAAGATGCAGCAAAACAAGGGAGATCAGAACAGAAACATCCTAAACAAAAAAATAAGCAACATATCAGTCCAAAGCCCCTCTCTTTACATACAAGTCGTGGGTATGTATAAAATAGGAAAACCTCGTGAATAGGTGTACCTAATATGTAGAATGGTGGACCACAGACCTTTAACCACACCATGGCAGCCCTGGAATTGAGCTTCCTATGGGTGCATCTAAACCTGGTGTTAATTTCCATCCCCTTCTCTGGGCAGCAGAAGTGGAAGCTTTGTTACCACACTTCTCCAGTTGAACCTTCTGATGCAATAATAATATTATTAATAAATTTAATGTGAATGGAATTAAATTGATGGAGTGCTCCTACTAAGTGCTCAGTGAGTGCTTTGGAAGTTGCAGTCTACTCTCAAACTGCTCTCCTGTGTGCTTAATCCCTGTGTTAAAACTGTGATGATTGTACTTGATGTCTGTTTTTTCTACTCCGTACCACCATCTCTCCAAGAGTAGCAAAAACAAACGTGTGAGTTAAAGGGAAGTGAATCTGTCCCATTTAGGGTAACCTGAAAAGCTTGAAATGAAGTTCTGTGTTACTGAGGGCTCTCCAAGTGTCTTTTTCTTCTGCCATGTACCTAACATTGCAGGAACTGAACTCATGTTTTCATTTTCTACACATCTGAGATGTGCCAAGAGAAATAAAGGTTTAGAATGGATGTAGGTTTTAGAATTCATAAATTAATCCATTTCTGTTGTCTTTGTGTTTAATGTATGTCCCAGTGATTGCTTTCATTCACATGACTTTCTGGCAGTGTATTAACCTATTAGATTAAAGGTGGGAGAGGAGACTTAGCTAGGTCTGAATGCTGTTGGATATTGGGAGATAATTAGAAAGTGATCACCCAAAGTACTATGAAATAAAATTGCTTTATGAAAAAGCGAGTGGATATAATGTAGTTAAAACCTTTAACTCTTTGGTTTTCATAACTCTTTGTAGTAGATTTTAGTCAATTTTGCAGTGAGTAAAATTCTTGATAATTTGCTATGACTTTTTTCATTCAAGGACAAATTTTTGCCTCTTATGCCTTCAGTGTGTTATCACAAGGCAAAAGATTCCAATACAGTCACTGGGCAAATAACTGTCAAAAGGTGCAAGTTCTCAATATGCAGACAGAACTGTCACTTTGTGTGCAACCAGCATTGCATGGCCTGTTTTTGCAGCAGAATGACTAGGATCAAGACACAGCAGTGATTTGGGTTTTGAACTAATCCATTAGTTTTACAACCAAAACTGGAGGAATTCTATCAAAGAAAGGACCATATGGAAAGAAATTTTGAATATAAAGAGGTTTTTTTGCCTTGGTATTTTTCTTTTTACAAGGTGTATTTTATTCTCTGACTTCAGGCTTTTATGATCTATTTCTGAAGAAGGGCTGAAAAAGAGGGCTTTTTCGCCCAATGCTGAATGCATGAAAATCAAGTTAGTAGTGTTCTGAAGCAAGATTAAAATCAAAAACCTCTTTAGATTTAAGCTGATAAATCCAAAATTCAGTGCTTAAGGACTTGAAGTATTGCTTATTGCCTGCTTTATGTTAGATGATGTTAATTTTTCTGTGTATGTATGTGTGTGGCAGAAGGGGAAATGAATCCATCTTTTTGAGTACTGAGGCCTTTTGAAGGTCAAAAGGAGTAGGACATAGTTAGATGTATTTTACTGACTGTTGTTCTAGCAATCAGATGTTTCTGGCCCCAAAAGTTCACCCCACCCGTATGCAGAGCACCTTTAGAGAGAAGTTCATAGGAGGAAATGTCTTGGACATATTGGTGCCAAACCAGGCATTTTTACTTAAACACAGCTTCATCAATGACTTAAACCAGGGTGCTTCACTTTGCACTGAAGTAATTGAGGCTTATGTGTATTGTGGTCTGCTCATTTGGTTGTCAGGGCAAAAGCTTCTAGCAGAAGAGTTGTGAGGAAAAAGCAACAGGAGTAACTACTTGAAGAACCACCAGCTGTGAATGAGCTTTTTCACAGCTTGCCTAGTTGTGTTGGTATGGATGAGCTGTGTTTCAAAGCATGTGTTTTTCACATCTCAGCCTGGCATTTGAGTACAAGTATCATTGTTGATACAACTTTAAAAGTGCTCTTAAAAAGTATTCTGGTTATCAAGCTTTGTTCTTTCTGTCTTTTTTTTTCCTCTCCTCATTCTTGATTTCTTAGGAAGATGAACACTGAATATAGGTCAAAATTTTTGTCTCCAGCCCAGTATTTCTACAAAGATGGAGTTTGGTCTCGTATCAGGAGTAAAGTTCCCAACCAGGTTAGTGGTCTTAAAAAACCTGAAGCCTGAGTATGCATTATATTTTGATTTTTATATTAAAAACAACTTTGACTTGTGGTTGTTTATAAGATACAGGTTTGAGATTGTAATGCTGATGACTCAAGCTCCCAAAGGTGAGTATACAAAGAAGATTACATTCTGACAAGCCAGTGTAATATATATTAAGGAAAAAAAAAGAGACAGTATGACTTACAATATACTAATGTGACATGCAAAGTGAGAGAGGAGCTTTGCTCCCCTTACAAATCAGAATAATCCAAAACAGTCTCTTAGAGCAGATAAACATAGCGCTGATGTTCAGCTGAGTTGTAACAAGCATATTTTTCAAAATGTGGAATTGGGTGACAGAAGATTCCAAGGAGATAAAAGGAAAAGACCAGGTCAGCTTGATAGCTGAGATCAGTTTATTAGCTTGCTGTGCTGAATCCATTCAAAGCAGTAAGCTGAATTCAGTCATACACAGTACAAAAATAAGAGTTTCTCTTGGAACTTTCAGCCAATCTAATTATTTTCATGTAGTTTATACAGTAACTGTGAAAAGTATTATACTGTATAGGAATTCATTTGACAGAACTCTGAAAATGCTGACCAGCTTCAGGACCATAGCATTTCTGAGCAGGATTATTGAGTATGGTTTCCTAAGTTAGTCAAGTAAATCAAAACCATTAACAGTGTGCTAAGAAACTGCTGGAGCTAGTTTTGCAACTGCCAGATTTCACTGAAGTGACTTAGGCTTCTCCCAGCTGAGAAAGGGAGCCTTCACGAGACACTTTGTGTTGCTAAATTTGTGGCAAATACTTGGAAATATGTATGGCCCTAGGGTCTATTGGGCTTTGAGATCTTGCAAATGATGTTCTCTGGGAATTGCAGGAGTAGTGTGGTAGCAGTTTTCTGTTTTCTTACTGGACTTAATCTAGCAAGTTATTTTATGTCTCTTTTTAGGCAAAAAGAAATTAATATATATGAAATAGTGAATGTGAACTATGTCTCAAAGTTTAAAGTATATCTTAGTTTGAGATAATTAATCAGGTTTTGTGTATGCATGCATGAGATAATCCATTCTGTGAATACCTCCTCATGAGGATATTAGTGGACTAAAACAAGCAATATTTTTATTTTTACATGTATTGATGCATGTATTAGACTTAGTCTTACCATCACTAAGGCTGTGATCTAAACTCTTGCACGCAGTCTGACTGTAAGCAGTGTACAGAATGTATCCATGGAATATTATGTCATTTTTTGGTGTGTAAGGCTTTTGTCTGGAGACTGGATGTTGCATGAGTAGCATTGGAAACAGCTGGGAGCAGTGCTCAGTTTCAAGAGGAGCTGACTGGGAGGCAAATAAAGGGAACAGGACACGTTGCCTCTGAGTAGGTTTTGTTTGCAGCACAGGCAAACAGCACAGGGAGGAGTTGCTGCGGTGGAGTCAAGGGAGGGAATGAGGAGGCTGCAAGGGGAGGATGGGTGTTCTGCTTTACCAGGCAGGATCCTTTTTGGTTTGTGTTTGAGAGATGCAGGAAGGACATATATGCTGCATTTAATTAGAGCGTATGAGAAACCAAGACATTCCCACACTGTAGAGATGTGTTTTGGATGCATCTGACTTTTCCATGGAGATTTTCTTGCTGACAAGGGAATTGCAGAGGAAACTAGAAAGTAGTCACTTGGGAGTAGGCATGGAGAATTCAAAAAAGAATTATTAGGATTTTTAGGGCCTTCTAAATGAAGTAGCTGGAAGAGCCAAATTCATTTCAAGACTATAATAACGAATGTTGTATTGCTTACAAATGTGCCTAGATTATGTACACATTTTTATGTATGCATACCTACACTAGATACTAGTATGAGTTCATGTAGAACAGACTGTTATAATTGGAATTACCTGAATTTCTTCTCCTTCTATTAGACTTTAAATCACATGGCTGTGACCATGTGTCATAGTTTAACCCCGCCAGCAACTAAGCCCCACACAGCGGCTCGCTCACTCCACTCCCCTGGTGGGATGGGGGAGAGAATCAGAAGGGTGAAAGTGAGAAAATCTATGGGCTAGCATAAGGACAGTCTAATAGGTAAAGCAAAAGCTGTGTGCGCAAGCAAAGCAAAACAAGGGTTTCATTCACCTCTTCCCATGGGTGAAGGGCGAAGGTGTTCAGCTGTCTCCAGGAAAGCCAGGCTCCCTCACGTGTAATGGTGATTTGGGGAGACAAACACCATCACTCTGAATGTGCTGCACTTCCCTCTTCTTTCCCCGGCTTTATACACTGAGCATGGTGTTACATGGTCACTTGGGGTCAGCTGTCCCAGCTGTGTCCCCTTCCAACTTCTTGTGCATACCCAGCCCACTCCCTGGTGGGGTGGGGTGAGAAGCAGAAAAGGCCTTGACTGTGTAAGCACTGCTCAGCAGTAACCAAAACATCTGTGTTATCAACACTGTTTCCAGCACAAATCTAAAACATAGCCCAGTACAAGCTACTCTGAAGAAATTTAACTCTATCCCAGCCAAAACGAATATAGTATATCAAGCTAATTCTGCTAGTAGACAAAAAATAATATTTAGTTTGTGTAAATGTGATGCTGTGCGGGATTTGTTCTGTACGGAGTTTTTTTAAATTTCTTGTTGTCTTGTTAATGTTTTCATATATATCATTGAGGGTTATAACTTTTCAAAAAGAAGTTTATGTGGGTGTAGTGAAAACAAAGAGCAATAACAAAGCTTGGAATTTTCCAGTTTTCAAGACAAGCTGGAAGAAAACCAAGGGTAATTCTTTAAACCTCTGTTACTACAAGAATAAAACTCCTGATAGGCCTGATCCTTGGCCCCACTTTTTTTTTGGGTTGGTTTGTGTTTTTTTTTAAGCATCCATCAATATCTTTGTTCTGAGAACTACAGGATAGCATCCAGCATGGCTAGAATAGTAGGACTGAATGAAATATTTCATTCATGGTTGACACATAGGAAGAATCTGGCCATTTGAGAAATATGTTAATAGTAGAGTAATGCAAGTATGCATAACTTGAAAAAACTGTCAGGCTCCTTTGTTTTATTGTAGAACAACAAAGGTACTTTGTCCATTCACAGTAGAGGCTGCCCAACAGTCCTTTTGGTTTCTACATGATTCCATAGCTGTTCTCATACTAATGCACTGACATGAGGAGAAATGCTGTTCAAACCTCTGCCTCTGATGGGTTGTTGAAACTCAACCCTGCTGAAGGTGTCTACAGAACATCTTTTGTGTATCTGATTATTCGATAAGCTCTGCTGATTCAGTCTGGTTTCTCCCTTAGCTGGGACCACACATGGGTAACTTTAGGTCCAAAGCAGACTTTCTGAAGTTCTGAGCCCAAACAAGTGAAGACCATAATAGAATCCTGATATGACCTTAGCCTGAGTGACTACTCCTAGGCTGCTACCCTACAATAATATATTATTAAGGGTTGCTTTTCAGCAGTCTAATGAAAAAATCTCTTTGAATTATGGTTTTGAAAAATTAATGCGGGCAGTTCATAATCACAGTAGGACTCTCTGGGGCCTTTGTCCTGCTGAGATAATGCTGCCTGCTGAGTCGCTGAAGGATTCAGTTGTCCTTTGTACTTCTTTACAATTCACTGGAGACATAGTATTCTTCCTTCCCCTGCAGTGTCCTGTTGCTCTGGATTTATATTCTTTCTGATGTGACTATCATAATTAATTTTTCATTCTTCTACTCAAAGTGAATAATCCAGTAGATCACTTACACCTCAAACTTTAAACTCTCCTCTTAAAATGACAAGTATATACTTTTAATGGGCTATTAGTTGGAAGTTTAGCGGGTCAAATTGTGGGATATTAGCTCATGTGGGCTAAGTAGATTTCCATCTGCCACATCTAGATGCTTTTAGTGGATTTAGCAGAATTTGGCCCACTTAACTCTGTTCCTTACAGAAAGAATGATAGGAAGTCTAGCATGAAAGAAGACTAAATAAGAAAACTTATGAAAATGTGCCAAAGGAGGTGTCAGTATTAATTTCCTGTGCTTTGACAAAATACTTGTTTCCTGTGAACCATTTTTTAGTGAGCCAGAATTCACACAACAATATTACAAAGTTATTTTTGAACATTTAAGCATAGGAGTTGTTGCTTTTTCCTCCTGCACTTGGTGTTTGGGTCAAGGACACGAGAATGTGAGTGTTGAAATAGTTTTAACCATGAGAGGGCTTATCAGGTTTTTTTAAGGCTAAACCTGATATCTCATTCTTACAGTGACTGATTGCCTAGAAGGAATGATTTTGATATTATGTCTTAGATATAGTAGCACCAAGAGTTCTCATGTAATCATCAGCTCCTCACTGAGATAAGATTAAAATAGCTAGAGATAGTTGCAGTGTTCATAGCATGCAAGCTTGGTGTTATTCATGCACATAGATCTGTTGACTTGAAATAATTATAAGTGAGTGTGTGGTGAATGTATTTTTGAGTGTTAAGGCTCAGAAGTGGGAATTAATTTCCTCAAGTCTTGCAAAAACTGGTGAAATACCAGTGCTGATTTATTTGTTTAACAGGTTTTTATTGAATCTCAGGGAGGCAGCACAGAGCTATGTTGACAGGTTTTGAATATTAAATTTCTTACTTGGACTGAAATGAATTTAGAAGGGTGATAATAACAATACATTGCTGAGAGAAAAGTGAGAAATTTTAAAATAATTCTGTATTCCTCTCTTTAGGCATCTCAAAACACCCTAAATTCCATGTGGTATATGGAGGTTGGTTGCATCTAAGTTTCTGTTTAAGTGTTTGAAGCACTGTGGCTGAGTGCTGATGGAAAAACTAGAATCCAGCTGTAAAATTATTCATAGTGGCTGCATAAGTTTTTGTGCTCTTTGAATAAGTAATTGACAATTTTGCTTTGGCTTCATGGCTCAGACATGCTTACTAAATACACACTTTCGTTATTTTTGCTTTGCTTTTGTTGCACTTACTGCGGCATGCAATGTTTGTGCTGTGGGTGGCCCTGGATTATTAGTAACTTGCCTTTCTCCTTTAGCTACCACTAGCTAATGCAAATACATTATAATATTGTAGCCTATTAGTGGACTTTAAATTGACATACAACTTATGAAACCTTGATATGCAGGTGAGAGAACTTCGAGAAAGAGCAAAAGCTTACAGGCAACAAGTAGAGGGAACACACTTCTCCCGATACCATCTCAATCAGATCCTGTCTGATAATAACAGTCTTTGGGATGTGTCTTCAAATTCCAGTTCAGAAGAAGGCATCAGCAACAACATCAGAGCACTAGATCTTGCTGGGTAAGGTTGACGTTCCTGCCTATTATTCTGCAGCTTTGAAACAGAGCAAAATGCTGAATATATGCTTAGCATAGCTGTGAGATCTTGGACATTTGACTGTATTCAAGATGTCATTAGACATAGTGCTCAATAATCTCATCTAGGCTCCCTTTCCCCATGAAAGTTTGGACCAGATGACCCTTCCACCCTGGGCTGTTCTGCAGTTCCATGAGTGTAAATTCTCTGGAACAGATGAGGGCATTTACCTTTCACAGATTCATCATTTGATATGTGCTCAAATTGAAAATGAGGCCTGGTAGGGGTCAAGTCTTCTGAAAGAAATGTTACTCCATTGTAATTCTCCACAAATGCATATTTACTATGACAACTTTAGTCTCATCAAGTCTAGAGGAATTTTGCACTGAGTCTTACTGAAGTAGTGTTCTTTGCACTGGAGTGATAGGAAATATGTTTTGCTCACTCAGATTTTTATCTGTGTTCTTGTCAGGATTAATAATCTTGTGGTTGAGTCTTAGACACTGTTTAGTTCTGAACTTAGGAACTGGAATGGTGTACATCCATTTTCTCCTTTCTTTGAAGGCCATCAGAATTGGGAGATATTAAATCCTTTGCTAGGAAAATCCAGAATTAGTGTTTTAGTGAAATGTACAGACAGCTGTTGCTGAAGCAAGAAGTTAAAAAAAATTAAAAAGTAATTTGTGTCTTCTCTGAGATCTATCTGGTATTTAAAACCAGTGCCTTGGATGCCTCTGCAGTCCGTTTCGACTGCTGTGTGCGCACTACTAGTCTTGTGTGTGTGAGAGAGATCTACCCATTTGCATGACTGTGACTCTAATGAGTGTTAGAGAATGACACAGAAAAGAGTATTTATTACACTATAAAGTGTGATATTAAGTACGGCGTAAATTTTTTTGTTTACTAGTTTGTGGTTATTTTGCCTGTGAAATAGAGATCCTCTTACTGATCTAATTTCTGTGCTCCAGGCAAATTTGCATTGATTTATGTGAGCAGTTGAAAGTTTAAGACTATCAAGACTTGTGACTAAATACGAATCTTCTAACTGCTCGGCTTTCAAAATTGTGCCATCAGACAGTCTCTATGCACGGAGCTTGTTATTTTTGAGCACTTCTGATAATCTAACTTGTTATTTAAATTGGAAGTAGAGCTCTAATTTTACATTACATTTTTGGAAATGGTAATCCAGAAGGAGTTTTCATAGAATCTAGTATGAAAATGGGTTGTGCATGAACATCAGTTAAAACTTCAATAGAAATTTAACCATACAACATGTTGACTGACACTTTTTAGTACCTGAACTGTACTTTTGGCAGAGGGCTGAACTGAATGAATATGTTCTATATAGACACAAGTATATCATGCAAATCAATGGTATGAAACACTGCTTGCTTTGTTACCTAGAGTTTCTGAAAAAGAGACTGCACCAAGCCCCAAAATGCTGCAGCAGCTTGACTCCAGAGAACAGACACAGCAGGACAGCACTGAGAAGAAAGACATGTCAGATGCTTTAACTGTTCCAGTCAAAAGGCGTTTAGCTTGGGGTGAACAGGAAGGAACTGAAGAAAGAGAGAATCAGCAAGCAACAGAAGAGGAAGAAAAACAAAATGAACAGGTTACAGTTGTGGCTCAGGAGTTAGAAGAAAACAATAAGCATGCCAAGGAAGATAAGAAAATTGAAGGGTAAAACTCAACATTCTTGTTATATATATATGTATACAAATGACTCTTTTCTCTAACATTTCAGAAATTTATAGGTTAACTAATTTTTGTTTTAAAGCAGATTTACCTAAGAGGGTCTAAGGTGGTCTGTTTTGAGACAGCATCTGGAATATTGGGTGCAGTTTTGGGCCCCTCAGTTCAAGAAGGACAGGGAACTACTGGAGAGAGTCCAGTGCAAGGCAACAAAGATGATTAAGGGAGTGGAGCATCTCCCTTGTGAGGAAAGGCTGAGGGAGCTGGGTCTCTTTAGCTTGGAGAAGAGGAGACTGAAGGGTGACCTCATTAATGTTTACAGATATATAAAGGGTGAGTGTCAGGAGGATGGAGCCAGGCTCTTCGCAGTGACAACCAATGATAGGACATGGAGCAGTGGGTACAAACTGGAACACAGAAGGTTCCACTTAAATGTCAGAAGAAGCTTCTCAGTGAGGGTGACAGAACACTGGAACAGGCTGCCCAGGGGGGTTGTGGAGTCTCCTACTCTGGAGACATTCGAAACCTGCCTGGACACCTTCCTGTGTAGCCTCATGTAGGTGTTCCTGCTCCGTCAGGGGAATTGGACTGGATGATCTTTTGAGGTCCCTTCCACTCCCTAACATTCTGTGATTCTGTGGTGTGACACTGCTTTTGTTTTTAACAGTATGATAAGGAATGAGAAAGTTTAAGACCTTGAACTGATTGATGGAAATGGATGTATCATTAAGAATACTGTATTTCTAACTTGTAAGACAGAAGTTTGTAGAAGCACGAACAATTCTAATGTTTTTTTTCCCAAACTTTAAAATTTGCAATATGTTCCTCTCAGAACAGACTGTTCATTACACAGCAGCCAAGTGTAGTGAAAATTAAAACTCAGGATTTACTCCAAATGGTCAGCGTAGGATTGATATGACTGAAGGGACAGAATACGTGCTAATCTTGTGCTTAAGCACCTGCTTTCCTTAAAAAAAATCATGGGCCAAGATAAAGGACTTGAGAGAAAAAGTAACTAGCATCCAGTAATCATTGGTGACTATGTTACTGAGCACAGGTAGGAAAAAGGTGGAGGGGTATTCAGAAAGAATGACAGATCAATTCAGTTTGTGTATAATACTGCATTTGACAGTTGAAAGATCCAAATTATATTTAGTTACAGAAGTATCTGGCTTTTTACCATGCACATTTGGCATACTGTTTTTGGTAGAATGATATTTTAGTTTGATAGAGATTTAAATCTGAATAACTTTGGCCCTTGTTACCATACCATCTAAGCATTTTGTATTCCTCATTGGGTTTTATATTTGGTGCTGCAGCACAAATCTAAGGTGAGGAACTGTAATTGTCTCTTTTGGGGATAATATCCTGGATGCAAAACCCAGTCAAAGAAAGGTTGAGATGCTAGGCTCAAATAGAAATTAAATGCAGGCTTTCAAAACTGTCATCCTGAAAACCTTCTTAAGTTTCTGTCTAATTCTAGAGATCTAGTTCATAGATGCATCTCTGACGCTGAAGATTTTCTGTCATCCTGCAATGTGGCTTCGTGTGTCCTGAGATCTGCTCTGGACTTGGCCATGCAGAGTGCAGAGCAGCTTAAGAATGACACGTTACCTAAGCCTCCTTGAGAGCTAGAAATGTCCAGGTGTCCACAGCGCACGTCCAGTCTGCACTGACAGGACGCCTTGCACAGTGTGGGTATGTGGGTACGCTGCCACCACCTCCTTTAGAAGTGCATCTGGAGGAAGAAGACAGAAGTAGCGGTGCTGATTTATTTGATAACCTGGGCGCTAAAGCGGTTACATAAATGTGGGATACTTGGTTTCAGTTCTGCCACATTGACTGAAAAGAGTCAAACCACCTCTGAGGTGGTAACCAGGTTCAAAGTTTTTTTGGATGAGTATCATTTGCAACCCTCCTGTTGGGTCTCTGCTACTGTGCAACAATACAGTCAAGGTTTGTTGGAACAGAGTGAGCCTGAATTTGCAGCTTGAGATTGTTTATGCATTTTATCCAGTTACATAAAAGAATACAGAAACTGAGGCTTGGGGGCTGGAATCCAGGACTCCATATTGCAAGCAGATGTTTTAGCTACAGGGTGTTGGTGTTTTATGGCCTTAACTGTCTTGCCTTAGGCATCTTTGTAGGAATGTAGTAGAAACAAAAAGCTTGAGTGCAAGACTCCTGGGTCCTTAGCTAATACTTTAATCATTTCTTATTTTTTGCAGTGAAGATGCCTTAGTATTGAATTCTTCTGCAGCTGTGTCAGATTCTTCTTCTGTGTCCTCGAGGACAGGTGGCAGACTTCCTACTCCAAAGCTGAGGGCGCTTGGTGGAGCTCGGAGAACTCATCATGATCTCACTACCCCAGCTGTTGGTAAAAACTTCTAAATGCAAAGCAGTATTTCAAGAACTAAAGAAAAAAATACATGTATGCATTAATTTAGTAGGTTATTTAAGGTAGTAAAGCATTTTTCATCTTCTCTGCTACAACAGGAGGTGCGGTTCTTGTGTCTCCCCCTAAATTCAAGTCTTCATCTTCACCACAGAGAACGCGAGGTTTAGGAACAGACCTTTCTTCAGCTAAGCAAGGTGCAAGAGAATCTTCAAAAAGAAGGTCATTCAGGGTGAGCCAGAGAAGAGACTTACCATTATGCCTTTTAGGAATGTGCTTTTTAAGTAGTTGTGAATAATTTAATAATTCTTTTTCTTGAGTTGTCATTTACCATTATAAAATTTTCATCATCTGTGACTAAAAAAGGCTGATTTCTGAATATATAATTTTTTGGGGGGTATCAAGCAAAGGAGACGAGACTATTGGAGTGAGATTGGATGAGCTCAATTTTGTCTTTTTATGCTAAATGCACAGAATCTGTTTAAAAAAAACGCAGTCAGGAGCTGTTGGTTTCCCCATCAACATTTACTGTAGCTTGCCACTGACATAGGGCACAACTCCAGATTCCTTGACTTGAAAGAAGTTTGAGAAGGAGAGGTTGGGTGCCTATGTACAAGACAGGCAAATGTGCTGTAATAGTTTCATTCTCCCTTTATTTTGTGTTTCCTTTACTTTGCAGCTTGCACAGTTATAATACTAAAAGAAAAGTAGAAACATTTAGGAGTTGTTTAACTGTCTTCCTCTCAAAATTGCGGTTTTTATGTCAAGTCATGCTTTGTCTGTGCTCTATGAATACAGTCTAGCATTTGACTGCATACATACATACTATATTAAGTTCTGTAATAGAAGCAGACACAATTGCATGAGAAGTTGGTTTTGTTGGTTTAAAATTTAAGATCACAGTGTTTTGCTGTGAAGAAAATAAACTTTTGGTTTGACTTCATTATTTTACTTTCAGACCATGTTAAACACTTGTTATTAGGAATAGGTTTTATTTAAACTGTCTCACAAGCTTGAAATACTTATTCTCTGGTACGCTCGTGAGAAGTGTAGCAGTGTAAAGCCAACATTTGCTGTGTATGTGAGGATCTGTACTTGAAGGCTGTATATTAGATGTTGTGGTTTTGTGTGTTTTTCCTTTCTATTGTGTTTTAGCCTGATGCGGAAGTGGAAGCAGTTTCACTCCTTACCTCTCCACCTGCTGGGCTGGGAACTTTAGATCCTCTGCCACTTAGGCAGGATCAGTGGCCTCCAAACAAAGTTTCCGATGGGCAAGTTCCTCTTGCTCCAGCCCATCAAGAGCGTTCCTCTACACCTCCTGTGCTGAAGTCAGCCAGAAGCTGCTCCGTGCCTTGCTGGAGTCGCTCTCGTCGTATTCAAGGGACTCTCAAGGATCCAGAATTCCAGCATAATAGTGGGTTTTGTGTATAAACTGTCTATGTTAGAGTGCTGCAGGATGGAAATGGCTACTGTGCAGTGCTGAGCTTGCTGCCTTACAGGCTCTACAAAGAATGTGTTGTTTGTAAACAAAGGGTTTTCTACTAAGTGTTTAGTCTCACTGAGGAAATGTGCACAACTCTTCACCTTAGTTTCAGATTCCACTAATATCGTTGTATTCTAGTGGTCTGTTGTCTAATTCTGCCTTATTAATTTCAATAAGTATTTATTCATTATGAGGATAATTTGGTTTAGCATGAACAGTTGTGATTTTTAATCTTTAGGTTATAACTGGATGCTGTGACACTTTTCCACCAGGAATTACCAACCGTGATGTGTAACTGGGGACCTTTATAATGTGCTATTACTTTGCAGGAGTTGTGGATTTCTGAGAGATAAACTCCTTAAATATTTCTGCAGGATATGGAAACAAAAATCATCTGTAAAATATTATTGGATACCGAGAAAAGCCATTTCTTGGCTGAGGAGGAATTTGCGCTGGAGCATTTCAAATATTTTTAACAGTGTTTAGGGGCACTGGGTCATGAATTTGATAAAGAAAAGAATCCTTCCCCCCTTAGTCGAAGTTTATGTTCTTAAGTCTCCATTCCAGAAAGACTTTCTGTAGGTGCTTAAGGTCCTACCATTCTTGGTCCTTTTACTATAAAGATTAGCTACACTAAAGTAGTATTTCTATTCTAGAATGGAATAAGTAGTTGTCAGGTTAAGTGGGATGGTGAAATCCAGAGATTTGCTTGGAAAGAGGTTAGAGTCGGTGCTGGGCCTTGAGTGCAGTTCACTAAGCAACTTGTAGCATCTGCCAAAGGAAGGTGCCTTGAGAAGCATACAGTGGAGTAAGTTTACCTAAGTGTAGTGTAAGGAGCCTCCTGGAGCTTTTGGTATTTTTGCTATTTATAAGATTCATGTTTTGGAAATAATGTTGAAACATTTTAAAATGTTCTGAAATGAAATATTATCCTTGTGTATTTTGAAATGTTTCAAACCTGTGCCTTTGACTTTTTGTCTTAGGGAATGTTGGCAATCCGAAACCAAGATCTTTCCAGTTACCCCTTCAGGAAAGAAACCATAATGATGAAGGTATTTCTTGTCCCAAAGTATTATTGTATATCATGGGTATATTAGGTAGATTAATTTTAACTTTTGCACTAATGGGAGAGGTTTCTGAATGTGGTAAGTAATACTGGTTTATGTGTTTGCATAAATAACTGCTGCATTGTTTCCTCAAAACAATTTGAAAATGTGTATCCTAGTAATCTGAAGTACGATTCTGAAGGTATAGTCTATTAGGAATAAACCCTTAAATGCATCTGAAAATAGAATACACCATTGTGGCTCAGTGTGGCTACTATAGCTTGCTAAGTTCTATACCTAAAATTGTTTCCTCCCCATACATTCTTTAAACCTTTGTGTTGATAGCAAGAGAAGCAAAGTCCAAAATAGTCACAGCCCAGGTTGCAGCTGCAGTAGCTTTGGATGCAATTTAAAAAGTTACCAAAAATGTTAAGCTAAAGATTTTGCTTGTGAGACTTTGGCACCAGATCTGCAGCATAAAATGATTTATCTGAATTTAGTTTTGTTAAACTTGTTCCTCTGCTCATTGTATTGAGGGTACTTATGGCATCCTGTTGTTCTGATTGCTCTTTTGGCCTTTTTTTTGTTTACTGTAAAGTTACTCTGGGGGAGCAGCCAGTGCACAGCCCACCAGTGCGTCTTCTTGGTCCTTTGTGGGCAAGACACAAATGAAGTCTTTCAGTAATGTGAGTCAGTCAAAGGCACTGTAGTCTCACTAGCTTGAGCTGCTATACATTGTTTCTTAGCATGATATATGAAGTTGAGCTTGGAGTGTTGCTGCGCTAGTTGCAATCACCTGTATTTGGCTTAGATTAGAGTATGGGCAGAGCAAGCCTCTATCTGATGGCAATTTATTTATAGATATACCCCAAAGCAACCAAAAGCTTTTTTTCCTGTACCTCTTAGGCTTGTTTGCTCCTTGGTTTTAACCAAGGTTCAGGCCGATTCTCTGTTTTACTCATTGCAGTTGGCTGGAAAATGTGTGGGTTGTGCAGATGGCTCAGCCAAGCATCTGTTTGTCTACATAAAACATGCAAAATCCTATAGTACTCTGCAGCTTCACATGAGCTTGCTGCACACAGATTAAATGCTGTAGCTGCTGTTTCTTTTTCTTTTTTTTCCTATGAGCTGAGTGATGATGATGAGTGGTGACCTTTTAGAAACAGGTGCAATGTGCCAGCTCACAGATTTTTTGTATACCCATATTTGTTCACGTACATACAAACCTGGGAGTTATTCCAATGACATGCATGTGTGCAGAAGTGCAGTTAGCAGTTTTCTCATACATGGGAATATAGTAATTATGCATAGAGGGTGAGCCTGTTATGGGCACTGTATTTCAAGAATTTAATGCTGAAAAGTTAATTGAAACACTGACAAAGTACAGGTTCTGTTGAGATTGAGTTGTGGAACTTTGTTGTTGTTGTTGGTAGAGGGGGCTGGAAAGTAGTGGCACAGTACTTTTTAATTTATTGCAGTAACATGGGTGTAATTAAGGTTATTTTTCTTAGACAGCATCTTGACAGAGCTGTAGCAACATTTTAATAATGATGTTAAAGACATAGAATGTTATGCTTTACCAGAGAAGCAGAATCCAGGCTGCTTAATTTTAAGAGTGCAGCTGGATGTGAAGTAGACCCTGTATTCAAAAGGTAGACCTTTCAAAAGTACATTTTCAAAGCATGCTCCATGCTGTCTTTGTGTTAAACTTCCTGTTTTCTTCAGAAAACACATTTCTTTTAACAGCTTGTGACACGCTAGCTGGTTTTGGCTCAGAAGGGCTCTTTCGGCAACACAGATACTGATATTTAAGTCATGTTATTCTAAGGTTGACCACTTTGCTAGAAGTGGTGTGTGGCTTTCATGAATTTGAGATTATCAGAGCCTAGTCTGTGCAGAGTTCAGTGGCAGAGGAACAATTTCTGAGGTCTTCTGACACAGGAGCATAAATGCAAAGATGTCTTGGAGAGTTGGGCGATTCCCAGGTGACAGTAGTGATCTCATTCTGGAGTATGTAACTCACCTAAACTTACCTAGCATCCCAGTAGCTTTCTAGTGAGATTCTTTTCCAGCATGTCAGTCACCAAGTAACAGAATTAAAGTGTATTGTGGTACTATTTTAGAATCCACTGTGAAAGAGGGCATTAAAAACATTTGCACTTTCATAGTCTGCCATGAACATCAACTATGTTTTGAAGTGCATATTTAATCTTCCTATTTACTTTCTCCCTTATTGCTTTCCCCACAGATGACAGGCTGTCTCAGATTTCTGCCCGCTCAGCAGCATCTAGCTCACTTGCATCTCAGATACTGGAACGTGCTCAGAAGAGGAAGGATTTCTGGGGCAAGACATAGTCACTACCACCTGTTGTATAGAAACAGTGCTGTAAAATGATTTTTTATAGTTTGTAAAAAAAGTGATTGTAGATATCAAGCAGCATCTTTTCACTTATCACTGTTGTGTCCCAAATTTCAGGACTTGTCATCCCAATTTAAAATGTTAATATTTAAACCAGTGTTGAAAATGTCCTTTATATCTGAGAGTTATGTCTTAATTCACTATGTCACAACAGCCACGTGGGTTTGTTATTTTTTTTTACAGTGGCATTTCTTGAAACTGAGGTGATTAATTTTTTTTTTATGCAACCTGTGTGTTACTTTTGAAAGTATTCTGCTGTAGTCGTACGGTGTGACCTGGGGACAGTATTCAGGGGCAACATCATCATTCACCAGCCACCTCAGCTGCCTGATTTTACCCACCTATCTTAAAGGCAGCTGTGGTATATTTGCTTGTTACTGTATGAAGTGTCAGTACAACACAGTGCTGTAACAAAAGGTTACTTGTACTAGTTACTGCTTTTAACCTGTTACCAAAAATTCTTACTATTTCTTAATGAAGTTTGTCAGATGTACTTATGTGAACATTTTGTGGGTAAGACCCATGTTTAGTGTTAATTTCAACTTCTCTAGATAAAGCAACCTCAGCCACGTTAACCAGTGGCTTTCCCCGGTCCCACTTCAAACTCAGGTATTCAGGCATAGTTGATCTCTTAAACTCAGAAGAATGTTTTTTCTTGACTTTGACATTTTAATTATATCTCCTTCTAGTTGCCTGTTTCTGGGAGACTTGAGCACTGTTATGATTGTCACAGTGAAAAATGTTTGTGATTTATGCTGACAGCTGATTTTATCTTTCCAAGCAATGCAAACAAGTTGAGGTGAAGTAGAGGAAATAGGTGGCTAGCACCCAGTTTGATTCTTCTTGTGTGGCTTCAAGTTTTAATATTATTTCATTTGTAAATTTTATACAAGAACAATTTGAATTTTGTACACGTTTGCTTACATTTCAATTTTGTATACAATTATGTATATGTTTGCTGAAAATTAAAAAAAAAGGTTGTTCGATTTGTTTCTATTCAAGTTATGTCAGATAAATTGGTAGAACCTGTTATGTTGGCACTTGATGTTTAGTTCTTTGTTTCACCTGGTTAGCTGGAACACCTGTGGACTTTTGAAAGACAAGATGTTAGCTCAGAACTGGTCTTTAGAAAGAATAAGTCACTAAACCTAGATGTGTTTACACTTGTAGTCCTGACTGTCTACAGATACTTGGAATCATGACCCAGTGCAGGTAGGTGCTACGTGGGCTGTGAGGCTGCAGTGCCCAGTCCCCAACACATGAGGTGTTGAATGAGTGCAATCCAGCACTGATGTTAGAAAACAGCATCGACTTCTTCCAGAAATTGTGCATTGCAGTAGCTTCCTACCAGTGAAGATGTTTAAAACAAATCTAGGTATGTTATTTTATCACAGAATCACAGAATGTTAAGGATTGGAAGGGACCTCGGAAGATGATCCAGTCCAATCCCCCTGCCGGAGCAGGAACACCTAGATGACGCTACACAGTGAAGTGTCCAGGCGGGTTTTGAACGTGTCCAGAGAAGGAGACTCCACAACCTCCCTCGGCAGTGTGTTCCAGTGTGTGTCACCCTCACTGAGAAGACATTTCTTCTCATATTTAAGTGGAGCCTCCTGTGTTCCAGTTTGCACCCATTACCCCTTGTCTTACCATTGGTTGTCACTGTCGCCCCTCAGTCTCCTCCAAGCTAAAGAGCCCCAGCTCCCTCAGCCTTTCCTCACAAGGGAGATGTTCCACTTCCTTAATCATCTTTGTAGCCCTGCACTGGACTCTCTCCAGCAGTACCCTGTCCTTCTTGAACTGAGGGGCCCAGAACTGGACACAATATTCCAGATGTGGTCTCACCAGGGCAGAGTAGAGGGGAAGGAAGACCTCTCTCGACCTACAAACCACGCCCGTTCTAATACACCCCAGGATGCCATTGGCCTTCTTGGCCACAAGGGCACAGTGCTGGCTCATGGTCATCCTGCTGTCCACCAGGACCCCCAGGTCCCTTTCCCTTCGGCTTCTGGGATTATTCTGTGACATGCACTTAATATGCAAGTTATAATTGGTCAGAAAGTTTCTGCTGAAAGAGAAACTGTGTGCAACAGCCTTTATGGAAATTGCCAGTTTTCCTCTAAAATGGCATTTTTACAGGGGAAAATTTAATTACTAAAAAATTGAAAATTTTTGTTTAGGAGGGAATGTTGCTGCAATATATTGCAGGTAGGTGATCTTGTGTGTCTTCTGTCTACATTCTTCATGTTCAACACATTCTCATGATTCTCATGGCAAAGAGCTCTCATCGCCCATTACTTTTCCTCCGTGGTACTTGCAATTCAAGTTTTATGAACGGTGTCCTCTTTTTAAACTGTCATTTTTTGTGCAGACCTGATTTTGAGGTCTGCAAGTCATAGATACCTTAACGGCATATGAGCCAGTTTTGCTTACAGTATTGCACTGTGAGTCTGGTGTGTTTGGGTGAGTCTGATTTCGTTACCTGTGTGCTGTATGGTACATGTATATTGACTTCTGCCAGGGAGACAACAGAAGTGGTAAAGGAGGGAGACCTTTTTGTTGCATGTAGGTACAAACCCAATTTAGAGATAAGAACAGAAGTTCCTGGTGTTCCATACATCATCATGACATTATTTCTCATCTGAACAAATCTTAGCTTTTGCCTGAAATGTTCTAACTGAATTTACTTTTGGACACAAGTATTTAAAGGAAATGTAGACAAAACACCTTTTTTTTGTAATGCTAGTGCAAAGCTTCTGAAGGATGCTCTTCTGTAGTTGTCAAGGCAGATATGAAATTCTTTGTGCCTTCTTTCTGCTATTGTTGTTTATGTACTTCAAGAGGGCTTTTTGTTTTGTTTTTCTGAATGTTTCAGACCAACCTTCGAACATGTTTCCTGTTGTGTTTTCCAACATACTGAGTATGGAAAAAAGGTTCATAAGTGCACCCTTTATTAATAATTACAAATGCGAGCTGTACAGTAAATGTGTATTGTTTTCTGTCAAGGAAATCTTAGAAGCCTTGAAGTGGAGAGACCAAATAGATAAACAAAGAGGAAGGCAGTTGCCAATAGGAGATATGTTTAAGGAATAAACAGTTTTGAGATCTTGTCAACTTAAGGTCAAGATTTGCAAAACCAGCACATCAATAATAGACCCAGTCAATAAGTGTTGAATTTAATGTCTTTGGCTCTGTTCCTGAGTTGGCTATGCCTGCTGGGTGAATTTTGCTGTAGAAGTAAATAAGTAAAGAAGTAAATAAACTATCTTTTCCTTACTGGGCACTGCCAGCTGGGAAAAGGCCTTTACCCAGTATTCCTGCTAAGCCCACAAAGAGGAGACTTGATTCTGTCTCTTCTCAAAAGCCTCCATGTCTTGCCCGATAATAAGCCTGTTGCCTGTCAGTGGCAAGAGGGAGCTCTCAGCTTTTTTATATTAAATTAGGGGTTAGAACAAAGATCTTCCTTTTCCCACAGCTGTGCTCAATCTAGTGTCCTCCTCTTTCTGGCCAAATCATTTGGAGTGGAATGACTTCAGTAAGAGGGATGAAGCACCTTTCTCAGCACTTAGGCCATTGCTCCAGGGAGGTTTGCATGACCCTGGGCATGAGGAGATTTCTGAGGATTTAGCTAAACGCTTACTGTAGCAGCAAGGTAGTATTTAGGAATGCATCCTTTTATCCTTGCATCATTTTATGGCTCAGGGTTTTCATTTCTTTTCAGAGTCTCAATTTCCAGTGCTTTTCACGATGCATCAGCCTTCTCTGCTTAAAATGCTGAAATTACCCCTGAAATCCTGGATTGAACAGTTGGAGAAGAACCAGCTATGCAGGTAAGTTTGGGAGAAAATCTGGAATTGTGGATAATATCATCCAATTAAAAAAATCCTGCTAAAATATGTTAGTTTTGCAATAATGTTTTGAGGTTACTTTCAAATTTTAATGCCTTACTGAGGTGAGTTCTAAAAGGTAATGTGAAGTATTTAAATGTCATTAACCTTACAAATTTAAGTAGTAGTTTAACCATCAGAGCTAGATTACTTTTAATGAAGGTGTAGGCAACAAGGTATATTCTTGGGGACACACAGTCTGGTTTAAGTCCCAAGGTTTCCCAGTGCTCTTCTAGTGCTGCTTAAATCACTATGGGTATGGTGTTGTACATAGATTTTTCAGCCTTTTTCAATTAATAGATCTGTATATCTCTATTGCTCATGTGGATCCCTATGTGCTGAAAACAGGTTTGCCTGAAATCCAGCGTGACCTGCAGGAGGGTGAAAGGAAACGAAGTAACTTAGCAGCCACCAGCTTGCTCCTTCACTCACAAAGTCTTCGAGTCCACATACTAAGGTGTTTTCCTTATCTGACTCTTTGGTATCATCACTTTCTGGCAGACAGTGGGGGAAAAAGGGATTTCCAAATACTACCTGTAGTACTCGATGAGCAAATTTGTAGTACTTGAAGATGGGGCAGGAAGCACAACTTCTTTGAACAATTTAGTGGGTGCTTATTTGCATAATGCCATATTGCTTCATTACATCTGCCTGTTCCTGCAAGGCTGAGCTGGCACTTAATGTTCTGGTATCAGAGCAGTTCTTACCGTCTCATAAAATTTGTCAGCAAAGATCCCCATCACTATTTGATGCAAGCGGAAGTTTTGCTATGCCCTTGTTGACCAATTTTTAACATAGCCTGAAGCAAAATTGTTCCGTTACACAGACACACATAAATGTGTGACAAAGAAAACAAACCGAAGGGTAATTTTCATTTTAAGTGGCCTAAATTAATGTCTTGATTCCAGCAGTTATTCAAGCCTTTGCAGACAGGAGCCTTGAGAAGAGAGGGGAGGACAGTGGAGCTGCAGTTAACTCTTTGGGGTGCAGTCAGTTCTTTGGCTTTGCTCCGCACTGAAACCCAGTGGGAAAGTGTTAATCAGTTTGCAGTGATCACACCAAAAGCAAAACCTGGAGAGAGGACAGTGGATGGTAGCTAACCAGAAAACTCCAGTTTCATAGAAATACAAGTTTTGTTTCACTTTTTGATCTCAGTTTAGTATTGTGTTGAAGAAGGACATCTGGACTTCCATGTTAAAGATGTGAATGAGCTTCCTAAATATTCTGCTATTTACTTCAGCTTATCTGTGTCTGATGCGACCTGACCTTGTGAGGTTTCTGTTTTGCAGGCTGTGTTCTGTAGAGGCTCGTGAAGCGACTGAGCCCTGCCTAGCAGATCTGAACTCAGCACACCAAACGTGCTGAGCGTGGGAAGAGTCCTAAGAAACTCTGAAGGATGGTGCTTGGTGGTCCTGCAGCATCTTGTTAGGGTGGAGGACTGAGAACTGCAGAAGATTCACCTGGAGGCTGGCAGTTCTTTGTGAAGATGAGCAGGGCCTGATAGTGTCTACAGCTTACACACCTTTTGTTGGATCATTTATTCCATTCATGGAACTGGATTAAAAGTGTATGAGCAAAAGCACTCATTTGCTGGTATGAGCTTGCTCTTTGCAGGGAATTTGGTGGTAGAGTCATGGCAGCAAATCCTCCTTCATGAAGATCATTCTTCAATGAAGGGGAAAAGAAAAACTGAAGCTTCTCACTCCCTGCTTTCTTTAGGGGTCCTGATAAACTCTCCTGGTAAACCATGTGTCAGCTTTGTAAATATGACTGATTTACATTTATGCCAGTTTACCTTTCCTGAGGTAACTATGGCAGTGACCTGTGAAGATTTCAAGCGGGTCTCGAAGCTTTTCCTTTTAATTGTGTATACACACATATTGTATGTATCTCTGTGTATATATATAAAAAATATTTTTTTGCTCGAGGTGACTTTATTTAGTGCTGTCATGTGCTGGGGTCTCTCCAAAGTACCTACCTCAATACTTAAAGTAGAATAGGAATGGCTGATGGGACACAGAAAGCCCATACTTCCGGATTTCTCCTTTCCTAGGTCATTTTCTGGTCCCTGGGTTGCTGTGACATACATGTACAGGCATCTGCAGGTGCACCCTGTTCTGGAGAGCTGAGTGCCCAGTGCTCACCCCAAGGTCTCTCATGCAGGCGGGGGGAACCTGCTGAGGCTCAGTGCCTCCTGGCTGGAGAAGGTCCCTGAGTTCCCAGAACAGTGCTCTCATGAGGAGTGTGCTCTTTGTGTTTCCAGTAGGAAGCTGGTTCCAGCCTGTTTACATGTTTCAGCTTACACGGCATGTAGCTAAAAACAGACAACCCAGGAAAACGGCATCCTCATTGCTAGGCTACAGCTATTTTGTTTGGTCTCCTTTTGGCCCCATAAATCTCACATCCTTGACAGTAGTCCCATTTCAACAGGAAATTCACTGACTCAGAGGCTCTCCTGGGGGACGGGCAATAGCATAATCTGGGCTGAGGAAGGCCTGGGGTGTGGGCTGTTGACTTTCTAGGGATAGACACTAACTAGGAGACTGCTGTTAACAACACGGAAACTGTCACCTCCTTCTCTAGCAGCTCTGACACACAGAACAACAGAACATCTGGGGCCTCACCTTCAGGAGATGATACTGAGCTCAGAGCCTCAGTGGAAGTGCTGGTGTATGGACCCTGTCTGGGCACCTTAAATAGTTTTACTTAAGATGGTATGGATTTATTCCATTATATAACTGATGATACTTGGTAAATCAAGGTGCATAATGCTGGTGCTATTTCTTAACCTGAGTAACTGTTTAATCACTGAATTTTTGATTATAAACCAGCTTTCAAAATTCTGTTCCCAGTTAGAGGGATTTTCTTTGAGACACATTGTCAGTAATTCCACTTTGCCATGTCACTGAGTCACTGCTGTGCAACCACACCACATTAACAGGAAGCCCAGAAGTTTCATTTCACCTGATCTAACTATTTGCAAGACATAGCTGGATATATGTAGGTCACTATATAAAGTGACAGACTCTCGTAATATGTGAGTGATTTTACACTCCAAATTAAAAGAACTAGCCATCTGGTGGAAGGGTAAATAGTGGTGCTTTTTGGGGCATAAAGCTGCATGTGCTGAATTCCGTTTTCTGTGTGAGCTAAGTGATGGCTCCTAACGGCAAATCTTATTGAAACTTTTGCTTATGCTTTACTGATGTCAATAGCAGTTGTCTGCATAGGCAGGACCACTGGACTAACATCTATTGCACTTCCATTGACACTCTTTTTTTCCTGTTTTTTCCCATATTAATCACTGAATCCTTCTGGCACTGCAATAAAAGTTACCACATCAGTGGTCCTGCGGTACCAGTAATAACATTGGTGGCAGCTGTATAGTGTTGTCTCAATGTGTCTCTGGGTGACTTTCTCTTGGAGCTTCACTACATTACTGTTTCTGAGATGAGAATAAAGTTATTTGAAGCACGTTTTTCTTGTCCGGGAATGTAATTTAAAATTGAGACCACAATGAACTATTAGTGCCCTCCCACTTGGAGTTTTTATGATATGAAATACAAACCTTATGATGTTTATTATACTTAGGAGACCCACAAACTATGTAACAGAAACAAGTGAAGCTCAGAAACAAAGGTGTTTGGTGAAAAATCAGACATATAAGCAAAAGTGTTACTGTGAGAGGAAATGTGTTACTCAATGTGTAGCAAAAGTGTTACTGTCAGGGGAGGTAGGTGAATCGCACGTCCTCTGCAAGAAACCTGAGTCAGCACTGTCTGCACCGTCTGACACAAGAGTCTTTTCCAAACTCATGTAACACTCCCAGGCTAAGCAGTTTTAATAGTACTCCTCCTCCTCCTTTCAAAAGATTCACAGTGTCTTACACAACATTAAACGTTTCATGAAAAAGGGAAAAATATAGCAGTCAAATGCTGTATGTCTTCTTCTCTCAGTCTCTCTTCTATGGATGTTGTGAACTAAGACTTCAGTAAAGCCTTTGACAATGTATCCCACAGCATTTTGCTGCAGAAACTGGCAGCTGATGGTTTGGACAGGTGTGCTCTTCGCTGGGTAAAGAACTAGGCCCAAGGAGTTGTGGTGAACGGTGTCAAATCCAGTTGGTGACCAGTCACGAGTGGTCTTCCCCAGGGCTCAGTACTGGGGCCAGTTCTGTTTAATCTTTTTATCAATTATCTGGATGAGGGTATCGAGTGCACCTTCAGTAAGTTTGCAGATGACACCAAATTGGGTGGGAGTGTTGATCTGCTGGAGGGTAGGAAGGCTCTATAGAGGGATCTGGACCGGCTGGACTGATGAGCTGAGGCCAACAGTATGAGGTTCAACAAGGCCAAGTGCCAGGTCCTGCACTTGGGTCACAACAACCCTAAGCAGCACTACAGGCTTGGGGAAGAGTGGCTGTAAAGCTGCCTGGCAGAAAAGGAAATGGGTGTGGTGGTCAACAGATGGCTGAACATGAGCCAGCAGTTTGTCCAGGTGGCCATGCAGGCCAACAGCATCCTGGCTTGTACCAGAAATAGTGTGGCCAGCAGGACTAGAGAAGTGATCATCCCCCTGTACTTGGCACTGGTGAGCCTCCACCTTGAATACTGTGTTCAGTTTTGGGCCCCTCACTATAGGAAAATCATTGAGGTGCTGGAGCGAGTTCAGAGGAGGGCAACGAAGCTGGTGAAGTGTCTGAAGCACAAGTCTGATGAGGAGCAGCTGAGGGAACTGGAACTGTTCAGACTGGAGAAAAGGAGCGTGAGGGGAGACCTGATCGCTCTCTACAACTACCTGAAAGAAGGTTGTAGCATGGAGGGTGTTGGTCTCTTCTCCCAAGTAGCAAGTGATAGAATGAGAGGAAGTGGCCTCAGGGAAGGTTCAGATGGGATATTAGGAAACATTTCTTCATGGGAAGGGTTGTCAGGCATTGGAACAGGCTGCCCGGGGAAGTGGTTGAGTCACCGTCCCTGAACGTGATTAAAAAAACATAGGTGAGATTTTCAGGGACATGGTTTAGTGACTCTGCTAGGTTATGGTTGGACTAGATGATTTCCAGAGGTCCCTTCCAGCCTCAACTATTCTGTGATTCTATGATTCTGTTGATATAATTTCCTCCATATAAAACTGATCCCTTGTGCCATTCCTAATGATCATGCCCAGAAGACACTTGCCTGTGTACCAGGATGTTTCCATAATGAATGGCTGAATTATAGAAAATCTTATTTTCAAGTTTTTCTAAGTAAGAGTCAACTTCTGTTATTGATGCTCCATGGCTGTACAGACAGCTGACTAAAATAAGGCTTTACTGGAGCTTGATTAGAAACATTTTTTTTAAGTCTCTTTTAATCTTTCCAAGCTTGAAAGCCTAGGCAAAAGCAGAGACGAACTGAGACAAAACACAATGAACTAGCTCAAAATTGAGCCGTAACAAAGTGAGGGGGATGAATGTGACTTGAAAGTTGAGGATGTCTTCACATAGATTGACTGTTTGGTTTTAGGTCCATTTGAACAGATATTTAAGGGGGGAGAATTTAATTGCCAGGTACATGATGCAAGAGGACAGTACGCAGGCTTGTTCTGCCACATGCCTCTTCTTGACAATGTTTCTAGCCCAGTATCTGATACTGAGGATGTTTCTAATAATGCAATATAATCCTAGCTGACTGAAAACGTACTAAAACTCAAGAAAATTCCTGTATGCCAGCATCCTGGTGACGATACAGAGCAGCTGAACATCGAAGTACAGTATTCATTACTCACCTGTGGCCTCATTCAAAGTAAGAAGGAAATGTCTGTGGCTTTTGAGGCAGATGTGATGTAGTGTTCCAGTCCTCCTCAAAGAAATCCTCTGTCCTCAATATGGGTCAAGAAGTCATTGTCGAGAATATTAAACCGCTATGGTTTCTTACTGAATTAGGGAAACTCCATGTGATTACACTGTAAAAGTTTATTGGTGAGGCCAATGATAGGATAGACATTTATCTCCTGGGACAGCACTGGGGAGAAAATACGATTTGTGAACAATTTCAGAATTTTTAAAAATTATTAAACATAAATAATGTAGAGGATATGTTATAGAAGTTCAGAGGTCTTTGGTAGTTTTTAATTAAAATAAAAGTAACGTGTATATTTTCTTGTAAGAATTTTGCATTTTAAACAGTGCTACTAGCCTCAAACATTAAAAATAACATTAAACCTACAAAAAGTCACAAAATAAAAAAGGAAAATTATCTTCCCCCCCCCGCCTCTTCTTCTGCCTCCTGCCCTGAGCTTGGAGAGGTCTTTTGGAGGGGGAGTTGGGGGGAGGAAGAGGGGTGTTTATTTGTTTTTTTTCAGGTGTGTGGTGGGTTTTTTTTGGTTGGTTGGTTGGTTGGGTTGGGGTGGTTTGTTTTCCCAAGAGAACATTCTTTTATAAATAAAAGTTTGGGACTGTGACATATCATAAGACATCAGTAGTTCAGGCTCAAACAGAAATTACTACATTACCAGTTCCCATACCACTGGCTAGATTACTTGACAATGTTAACATAGGAAATTATTAGTGAGGAAGGCTGCTCTTTTAAGATGTGTTCTTCAGACACGTTTTTTTTTTTCCCACTTCATTATTTCTCCCCAAAGTAAGACCCACCGGTGATGGTTTCAGTCAGGGAACCACATTTTAAATGAAATGCATCTTTCCTTCCACTAATCTCTTCTGCCAGCTCTGCAGTTCAGAGCAGCCTGTTCAGAGAGGGGTGTCTAGGTAAGCAACTTCTCCAAGGTTCACCTCCAGGGCTGGCTTAAGCCCTTATCTTTCAGAAGTTTATTTCCTCCTCAAACAAGACTGCAGCAGAAAAGCCTCTGATTCCTTCTTCCTTCTCTGGACTTCAGCTGAGGACCAGAGTAAGATCCAGTGGTAGGACTGTGCAGAGTTTTAGCTCCATCTTTCCATAGGATGTAATGCCAGACATGTATCTCCTGTCCAGGGTGTGGTGAGCTAGAAAACGTGATAGCAGTGACTAGTCACATCCTTGTTCAATGCAACCTCATAACAGGAATAGCAAACCCTGGGAATGGGAGGTGTATTTCCACTTCCAAAGAAATTCTCCTGACATCTTATAGGGAATAACTGCAGCTGTGACTGTGGCTATACCGTAACACAGTGGTACATCCAGAACCAGCATTCATCTATTGGAGGGTGGTTGGGAAGAGGTCAGGAGTGGATTGATGAGTAGGGGAGCCATACATTCAGCTAAACTTAGTGTCCGGTGAGATTGGGAACATTCATTTTTGGGCTGGACCTTACTCACAGCAAGCTAGAGGGATGGAAGATAGGTTGTTCCAGCTCACAACTGGAAACAAGATATTAAATAATGTGAAGGCTTTAGGAATGTTATGGAAAGGGAATTTGTGAAATACGAATTAACAACCTCACAACAGGCATTTCAGCATTTCGGTGTCATATCAGAGGTAGGGAGGTAAACTAAACAAGTGAAATCAAGCTTTTTTAGAGTATCACAAGGAGAACATCATGGCACAGCCAAAAAGTACTATGACTGAGAGAGGTGGCTGACAACATAGATAAAAGAGAGCTTTATCAAGATTAACTTAATGTTTTCTATGAAAGTATGTCTCAGTGTATGGTTTCTAACACTAGAGAAGAGAGAGAGATCCTGTAATCACTGCATAAAAGAGGACAGAAGAAAGATTCAGCATCTAATTCATCTCTCTGTCTGATGTTGTCTAAATATCCATCAGCACGTGTTGGAAACCGTGTGGGTTCCTCACACTAGTTTGAACAGATGTGAGTGGCATAGCTCCTGCTTACCCATATCACAAATCCTTCCCATGGGATTGGAGCTACAAGAAGAGATCAAGCAAGCTGGATCCCTTTCTGACAAGAGCAGATGATGAAAGGGATGGAGAGGTGGGATCCAGAAAGGTGGGAGGGCAGGCGGTCTGGGCCAGGAGGGGGGCAGCATTCCCCCCTCAGGGAGGGTCCAAATGCACATTCAATGGTTTTGTTCTGGGGTTGGGACTTCTACTGGATGAGCAGGTGGAGAGGTGCAAGAAACCTCAGTTAGAAGCAGACTTTGGTTATCAGACTGTGTTCAACACCTGGAGAGGAGTTTGTGGGATTGAACTTCAGGGGACATGAATCCTTCAAAACAGCTTATCTGTCCAGATTTCTCCCAGTTTGGTCTTTAATATCTGCCTTTTCACTAAGTATAACTCAGCCTCCCATCTTCTCATCATCCTGCTTCCCCACTGGGACTATTAGCCTGGTAAATGAAAAACTTATGGAAAATAATTTATAAATATGATTTTGAATAGCTTTGTGGTACGTGTGGTGTGTGAACTAGGTTGTGGAAATCTTGGGTCCAGTGTTGCTTTCTGCTGCCCACTGCAGTGGTGCAGTGGAGGCCAAGCATGGGAGTGGGTGCCCTGAGAGGGACATGGAGAGAGACAGGGTGATGATGATGGCTCCAGGGCAATAGGGTGCAGCTTCAAGGGTGCAGAGCTGTACATAGCTGATGTGGCAGGTGTCCAAGGACAACTGAGGCAGGACCGAGGCATGGAGAGACAGATTCGTGGTGGGGACGCATCAGGAGAGGCTAAAATGTAAACCTGGTGCCAGCCAGCTTTCAACTGCTTCGTTTCAGGCATAAGCAAAAGACGTGGGTATTTCAGCCCATGAAGTAAGGCTGATTATGGCTCTTGTCCTGAGAACGTCAGCCATGAGGAATGCAGCCCAGCCCCAGGGATGTCCCTGTTCACTTTCAGAGGCAGAGCCATAGCCTTGATTTTTCAGGTCCAATTTTTCACATTTGTTACCTATGTGCCCTGTGGACATTAGGCAACAAGGAGTTTGCATTCGTATCAGTTCTGTGTCGTCATGCATTACAACCTCAGCTGGCTTGCAAATTACCCTCTAAAGAGAGCACAGTTTGCCTTCAGCACCCTGCATAATATTTCAGACTGAAAGTGCAGTGCTGTCTTTACATTTGCGGAACAGGGTCAGGAACGTAGAAATCATCTGGAGAAGTAGGTGCATGACCACAGCTCTGGTCATTATTCCCAGCTACAGCCCGGAATATGGATAATTTTTTTTTTAAATGGGATTTTGGAGATCAGGGATGTGATAAGTGCAGTGTTGGTCTTACTCTGTTTCCTGTCTCTCAGAGATAATTGCACAGAGATGGGCAGATGGCTGGTGACTTCAGTGGAACACTCTGTGTGATAGGAACTGTGGGTGGTCAGTGCTTTGGTTCTGGTGCTGTTTCTGACCGCCTGTGTATACCAGTCAGTACCAGTGGAGCACCAGTCTTTTACCACAGAAGATGAACAAAAATTAATATAAATTAGTATATCTGCCACCAAATTTCTAATTCAATTAGTGTGTTACAATCAGGACAGAAGGCACAAACTCCTAAACTTCTCAAATATTTTTTTGTAAAAAGAATTCAGGTATCCTGCCCTGGTAAAAGCCCCTGCTTTGCTCTGCATTAAAATTTTGTTTATTTTATAAGAAACTAAAGATGGCAATGGCCTTGAAGTTGTATTTGTGGGTTTTGTAGTGGTTAGGTAGTTCTCAGAAGAGGATACTGGAAAGTAAGAGACTTGCTGATGTCATTTTTAATTCATCACCAGCACACAAAAAAAAAAAAGCTGAGAGAGATGTTGATGGCCCTATATAAGGTGCACCTCACCTCCTGCAGAGCACATCTAGAATCACAGCAAAGGTAAGACTCGTAGCCTTTGTGCCTCTCTCTCTTTGCCTTGCCCACTCTCCCTGATGCTGACACTACTCTCTCTCATCAGTGCCAAGTGCTGTAACTGCAACCTGCTGGGACAGACAACTTTGGATCGTGAGCCATGGCCTCCCTGAAGACCTTGACCAAGAGCTTTGCAGGATGGGTCATCTGCTGCTGTTGTTGTCTCCCTCTTCTTCTCAGCAGCCCTCTGCCTCTGAGAGGGCCAGGGTTGACTTCTACTGCCCATCATGCCTGCAGGCTCAGGAAGATCAACTTCCAGCAGACCTACATCAGGAATCGCACCTACACTTTGGCTAAAATGGTACAGTAACTCATGTGTCCTTCATGGTGGGATCTGAGGACCTCCTCCTCTGTCAGTGCCCTGGCTTCTCACGTTTGGCATTCCTCTCTCTTTCTCATGCCTTTCTCCAGAAAAAAAAAAACCAAGCATTTACATTAAGGAAGAGCTTGGACAAATGAAGTGGGTCTGTTGCCCTCTGGTTGTGTAGCTGGAAGAAGCTGCTGCCTCTCTTCTCCTGCTCCCCAAGGGAAAGGCAACCCCTGCCACAGCATAGCTCCTTCTCTAGAATGACTTCTGCTAGACTGGGAAAATTGTGAAACATGAGCTTAAACACCTCGGTTTGCCCAGTCCATTTGGAGCTGGGCCTGCCTGTGACTTCAGTCATGGCCAGGAGCTCCTCAGGCATCTTACAGTGCTCTGCTTAGGCAGGTTTTTTGGCTGCTCCTACCCTGGGTGGGTCCCCCTTAGCATGCGCCATCGAGTACTGCAGCACCTCCCAGCAGTGCTGTGGGCTGCCGTGAGGTTGGCCACCTGCAGCATATGGTTTAGTCATCATAACCACTACAACATCTGATGTTTAAGAGGGGGACAGGAATTCAGATTTCTGCTTATTTATTTTCCAGTGATACTAACCTTGAATCTCACCCAATTAAGGGGACAAATAGACACAATGTCCAAGCTTTTCTACCTGTAACAGACTGTCTATAGTGTCCACTCACTCATCTCACATGCACTATTATTGATGAAAACCTTAGGGTTTTATTATTAGTTTTTAGATCAGGTCCCCATCCCCACCTGACATTTCCTTTTTTTCCTCTCAGGCCAGGGTCTCGGACCAGGACACAGACAACAGGCTCATTGGGCAGCAGCTCTATGCTAACATCAAAGTAAGTCTTACAGCAGAAGGCTGCTCTTTGCACCCTTCTCCAGGATTTGTAGATCTCTTGCTGTGATTTAACATGACCTCTTATTTGCATACATAGGAAAACAACCGCTGCTACATGATGAAGAGGATTGTGGAGATAGTAGTGACAGATGTCCTTCTCACCAAGGTCAAGGACCAGTATCCATATGTTGAGGAGGTGGCACAGTTCTTTGCATCCTTGAACTCGGAGCTGAGTAGATGTGTGAGTAGCACTGGATTTCTTTCCCTTCTCGCAATTCTTGTCACTGTTCCTGAATCTCAGAATGATGCAAACAGTGGCAAAAGGCAGTGATATGAAAGGAAACCTCAGATCAAAGATATCAAACTCGAGGTTGATAGAAAGGTGCGAAAAAGAAAAAAAAAAGGCACATTGTTGCATACAGCTGTCAATCTTATTTCTGGATGTTTTCTTTTTTTCTAGAATTTCTCAGGAAACAGAGAACGCATTGAAAGGAACCTGGAAGAACTGAAGAGCAAAATGAAACAGGTAGATTTTTTCCCAACATTTAAAAAGAGCAGTTCCAAATCCCAGTCATTGACTTGGATTAAGGCTGACCTAATTAAGAAACAAACTCTGGAGATTATTTAGAAGATGAAACCTTCAGGGGTATTAAAGCTCTCCTTCACTTGTCCTGTTCTCTCTGCACGTGTTATAGTAATTTTAAATTGTCCTTCGGAAATCAGGTTGCAGGTAACTTTATATGCTAGACTGGATTAGAGTGAGCTAGTTTATATATTATGGTGTAACAACTGTAATAGAACTGATTTGAGAGAATAAGGAGAGTAAATTCTCAATTCGGTTTCTATGACAAGGCTAATTTCCATTTTCTGAGGAATAATGAGATGCTAAAACTTATATTCTGCTCTTTTCTAGTTGGGAGAGAATGGAAAGACTAAAGCCATTGGAGAACTGGATTTGCTGTTTGACTACACAGAAAATGCCTGTACTGATGCCCCAAAGAAGGGAGGGAACAAGAAGAGAAACTGAAAGAATTTTAGATCAGGCTTGAGGAGATGTCTCTGAAAAAAACTTGCTATAGCTCAAATTGATTAATTATTGTGGATGACGATCCCCATCTCCTCCCATTCCCCAGCCCTGCCTCAATGGAGTATATGTTTCACCCATACCAAAACCAGCAAACAAAGTGGGCATAGACAGGAAGTATATTGCTGCCACCTTTGAAAATGAATACCCCAGGACAGTGTTTGCAGCTCCATTTCAACACAAGGCATTAGTTATTTTTCAAAGGCATGCTCCTGTCCTTCTCATCTCCATTGGAATAAAGCAACCACTTCTTTGTTTTATAGGCTGAGATTTGACACCTGTGAATCAGCTTTGTTGAGGTAGACAGTGATGCGCAGCCAGGCTGTTTTAAGCCTTTTACTTGGAAATCTCTCTTGAATATGTTGCCCCCTTCTGACCTTTACCTGAAAAGCTGGTGTTTCAGATTATTTCAGAAATTATTTTTGTCATTCATATTTAATGGTAACTTATTTTAAGGTAATAATTATACAGTATTTTTATTTATATAGATTGATCGAAAAATATGCAAGGAAATGTATTTATGTACTAGAGGCTTTTAAATGAACTATGAAATTGAATCTGATGGCTGATATTTATATGCAAATGAATCATTATATAAATGCTTACCCTTTAATTTATTATAATAAATATTTTGGTGCTCAAATATTGCCATTTACAGAGCTTTTCTTTTTTACTTAAATGCAAAGGAGATTACACATATTATGTCTGTGGCATTGCTGGTCCAGTGACTGTATTCTTGCATGCAGAAAAGACGCAGCTTGCTGTGGGGACATGGTTCTTCAGAGCACTATGTCCTTGCTGCCCCATAGGCACACTGAACACAAGTGGCACTCTGCAGCATCAGGGATTTGAGAGCTCCTCAGAAAAGAAGTGCTTGGTGCCTACTGTGAATGCAAGCTCCCAGACATAAAAAAAAATGAATACCAGTGTCACTGAAGAACAGTTTAATCCATCATTTTCAGGTCCTTCAGCAACATCCCCTGGGCAAAGACACAGGAGCTGCTCTGGTTCAGCCAGTGACACTGGTGGCTGGACCAAGGTTAAGCGTAAAAATGATTCAAATAGTGAAAAAGCCAGAAGAAATACATAACAGTGGATTGTCAGCAACTGGTGATGGCTTCTTGAGCGAGACTTTACCATTTCTTCATAATGGCAACAGGCATCTTGTCCACATCTTAAAAAGAAAAAAAAAAAAAGAAAAAAAAAAAAGAAAAAAAAGTATGGCCTCAAATAAAAGACTCGGAGTAGCAGTGCAGGTGAGGAGGCTGAAATTTTGCAAACACAGCATATCAGGGATATTCATATGAAAAAATCTTGCTAAAAGGATATCTAGAACACAGTCAATGAAGAGATACTGTAATATAGGAATAATGTTAGCAGGAAATCTACCTTAATCTACCTTGATCTTCCTTGACAGCTTTGTCAATTAAATTCAAAGAGAAATTAAAGTTAGTCTAAGAGTAGTCTCAACATGTCTTACATTAGTTGTTGAATTTAGACAGCATTGAAGTGGGATTAAACTATCCCATGTTGGTCCTGAACCAGAGCAATTTTGAGATAAAAACATCCACCTGTACCCAATTTGAACAAGGTTTATGTGAATGGAAATTATAACACTTTCTTGTGGGAACTCTCATGGTAGACTGGCTTACGATCTGTTTGGGGATGGGTGCCTTTATTTGTCAAGCTAGATGCTATAAACATGGTTTACTTTGCTCCACACTCTTATTTGCCTCTCACAAGACATGAATTATTATACATGCCTGTTCACAGTCAAGGCAGAAGTGACCAAACAGTGACAGCCATCCAGGGTTTGGTACCACATTGCAGTGTTAGGGGTTTAACCAGCAAGATATTTATTTTATTTCTTGTGGGACAAGCAATGATGTTGTCAAAAGCCATTGGCCCACATCCTTTCTCTTATCACTCAAACTTGCGACGACTGACAGCAAAGGGAGGGAAGAACCAAATGGGGAGTTCATCTCACTGACCTTTGACAGACACAGCCTATCCTAAGCTACATGAGGCTCCCTTTATAGTCAGTGGAGGGTAATAGGAATTATGAAGGTGTCATTTATCTAATCTACATTAGAGGTTTGTAAAGATTGTGCCTTTGGACAGAATAATATTACTTCACCCTAAAATCACTTCTTTTTTTCCTTGCTTATAAATGGAGACCAGACCATGAACCGCACATGCTCTTCCTTGTTGATATAATCTCTTGACAAATGGATAATTAACTTATTTCCTTCTTCTACTTCCTTTAGTCCACTTTCACATTGTCCTTGTTGAACTGCCCTACCCAGAAATGTCAAATCAATCTCTCAAGCTTTCCATACTGGGGCTAAATCCAGAAGAAGACTCCTTTGTCCACAAAAGTGTAAAAACCAACTCAATTATTTATTAACTTTTCTAACTCTGAAAACCACCAGCTGGAGGACTCTACCATGGAAACTTCAGAGCTTGAGCCTTGGAAATGCCACACAGCACATTTTGAAGAATTTCCTTTATAGGTTTTCTTACAGGACACATGTGACTTTTGAGTGCATGAAGGATGGTGGGTGATGGTCAGTTTTGAACAGATAAAGGAAGTAGAGGTTGGAGGAGGTTTCCCTTGCAACCAGGGGAAATTTCTGGGTCAAACAATTGCTGACCAAAATCAAATAAAGACATAGTTTCAGTCAGGCAAAGTGGGTTTCAATTTAGTCAGTAGTTACATCTCAAAAAAGGAAAACCATGCTGAAATATTTTGTTCTGATATTTTCTAAATAAAATATTTCCATTTTCAAAATGGTTTGGTGTAGAATTTTATGTACATTTTCTTTCAACCTAGCATTGTTAGAGAAGGCACTTGCTCCACATCCTTCACTGAGGACACCTCTATTGTAGAGGCTGGAGGAACGCTTCCTGAGCAAAAATTAACAGAGCTACCTACTGCCAAATTTGCATTTCATTGGCTCTTTCTCCGCTTATATTACATGATCACAACAGGCACTCTTTTTTCCTACATAGATCATTATAAGACACTTAAGCTACCTCTGAAACTTCACATTGTGAAGACAGAGGAACCCAAAGCATGAATAGAAATTTCCACATCCTGCTGAGTAAGTATTGGTGACAGTTTAAGAAATGTCTCTTAAATACATTGCATGGAGTGTTACTCATTTGTAAGATTTACATATTCAATGTCTGAATATATACTCCTTAGCAACCTAGAACAATAAACGGTTGATATTTCCAATTTGCTGCTGGAAGTATATTCTAGATAATGCAAAGAGCTGAAGCTGTCTTGATGGCAAACCAGCAGCATGTGATTATGTCAGTCTGTGCTTTAAAGCACAATCAGCTAAACAGTTAGCTGCTTTGAAGAAGACATGGACTGTATTGAACAACATCAAGTGCCTGGGAAACTTTTCAGTCACAGCCATCATCAGTATCAAATGGATGTTTGTAAAATTGGTGTAATCTGGAGCAGAACTGGCCTGCTAATGTGAAGCAGGATTGGCAGAGACATTACAGTCTCAGGCTTATGAATGATTCTGCCAGGAAGAGGGTAATGACCATGGAAAGAAGAAAAACCTACAATGTGGAAGCCAGACTATTTTTGGCAGTCCACTACCCAACGATGTAACCTCTTGGGTGATCCAGACCAGGATTCTATGTCGTGTAAGAATTTGTTAAGAATTTTTATTTAGGGAAATTACAAAGAACAAACTATGCTAAGGTTGATGGTATTTCTGGGGTTATACAAGCCATATCCATTTGTAGCACCCTTTTCTTGGTTAGCATGCAGCTGCAGATCTTATCAAATGAACCGTATGAATTTTACTACTAGTGAAAGTGTTAAACAGCTATGTAAAGGAAAAGATCTCTTCTGAAGTCTAGGAAATCACTCTCTGTTTAACCTTTGAATTCCAAATCCCTGACCAAATTCACAGATATCAATTGCTATAATTTAGTCTGGAATTAACTGATGAATGGTTTAGAAAATAAGATATTCCTACATCTGTCCTCTTCTGAGGAGAAATTTTTAAAAATATTTTGAGAAGAACTGTCCGTTTATCTTCAGCAAATTGACTCATGAGACCCAAATGTAAACATTTTTAGAGTATGAAGGTTGAAGGCACAGTATTAAATATTTCCAAGATTAGGCCATTTTTATTCTCTAGGATTGAATAAAGAGAAATGGCAAATCTTCTAAACTAAAATAACCTTCTGTTTTACTCAGGGCAACATGCATTGAAATATTTTCAAAAAATAGACTGAAAACTCTCTTTGACTACCTGACTTGAAACTAGTATGTGTGTTTCTGCAAGAACCAGTAAGGTTCTTAAATGGAAATTGTAGCTCTGCTTTCGAAAGACTGAACACAAAACGATATTGTTTTCCAAAAACTGCAAAACTGCACTGATTTAAAGTTCATTTTGTCCTGTAGTTTCCCAAAAGAGGGTCACTTCTGACTCCTGCAGCACATTTAAGGAGCGGTGATGATGTTCATTAAACTATGAAAGGAATGGGGCAGCCATTTATCTGTGGTAAAGCCTAAAATCTATGAAATAATGAAGACTGACTTTCTGATTTGTCTTTTGCATTAAGCTTTGACATGTAAGGGCTGTTCAGTGGATTAGCTCATCATGTATACAGTCCTGCTCCACAGAAGATAGAAAGAAAACTCATTTTGACTTCAACATGTATAAGATCAGGCTTGTAGTTTGTGCATGTATCAAGTTAATTATACTACAAAGATAAGATGAATTATTTCAAAACAGATGTTAAGATTGAAGTGATGAATTAGACTGCTCTAATGAAAGGCTTGGTCTGGAAAGTCCAATGTATTGACACTGATTTGTGAAGCAGAGGTTCCAAAATAAAGATTGGAGATTGGACACTGCTTGTCACTGCAGTAACTGTTTTTTGTTTTTTTTTTTTTTTTTTTGTCTAAAACTATCCCGACTTTGTCTTAGGTTAATACTTCTTATCAAATATGTCTCTCTTTTTGACCAATCTTTCTCCTTTAGTAATCCTTCATAATGTGATTCCTGCCAGTCTTGAGTAACAGAAGAAAATTCAAATTAGCTCTTTTTATTTTTTTTTTTCATATTTTATCACACACACACACACACACAAAATGGATAACTGAGATATTAGGTAAATAATTTCAGATTTAAGGATTAAATGCTCATTTTTACTCTGGTAACTTGAAAATGGAGAATACTTGTTTGGCAAGCACAGCATTTGGCAGCCAATATGATTATTTTGTAGGCATTAACTTGTCAACTTCAACACAGTAATCATTGCTCCTGAATATGACGGAAGTTTCATTAAGTTCAGAAAAGTATCTTGGTTTGACGAGACCCACGTGTGTCTCAGAAAATGCAAGGCAGTTATTTGCACATGAAATGTCTGGTTTAACTTGACATGTGAGGTAGAAGCCTCCAAAACAGGGAGCTGCTCAACCTTGGTTTACTGCTCTCATTTTTAATCTGTCAATGATTCAGTTGTTACATGGCAAGCGAACACCAAACAAATCAACGACCAAGATTCTGATCCTGCAAATTGGTGAAACACCACAATTTTTCCTCATTTTGATACTAGTCTTGTATGAGTCATCTGCCCTAGCTTCGGTGCCAGAAAACCATCTAGCAAATTCTGAGGTGCTGTCTACAGGTCTGTGCAGAGCCCTTCTTTAGCTCCATCAGCAGCAAAGATGTTGGGCAGATGAGGGGAGGTGTCCTCTGAGAGCCTGGTCCCCTCCATCAACCCTGGCTGATGAGCACAGGCTGACACATGCAAACTCCAGTGGTCTATGGTTAGGTCTGATGAATCCCAGGCACAGACTTCAGGGTGTTGTGTTGCTCAGGGGTCAAGCTACTGGCAAGAGAAAGAACCAGAAACAAGAAGCTTTGTCTATGCCGTTTTACTTTGGAAACCTTTTGGCAGTGAATGTAAAATGGCAAGAATGTAAATTTCGATTTTGTTTTTCATTTCTTAACTGTTTTCCATTGGTACTTCTTACACTACTTGCAGTTTTGAACTTCAGTTTATGTTGGTAACCCAGTGACATTGGAAATGAATAAATAATGTGTTTAGGTGGAGGAACGTGTGAGGTTTCTCTGAAAATAGGAAGAAGGGAGCAACTCATCTTTTCTACACTACTGGAAAGTAAAACAGACAATTTCTTTGAGCTGCAGTATGAAATTTTGTCTGGGAGGGTTAGGTTTATACCGCGATCTCATTATCAGAACTGAGATAAGAAAGCGGTTGCAAATTGATAAATTATCTCCTTTTCTCTGCTGTGTGGTTACAGGAGTATAGAATAAATTAAATATTTGATTTTCAGAAGTGATAGATTAGTAAAAATAAACTTCAGTATATTCAAAGCTTTGGGCAAACACTTCAAACCTGGAATACTTTTCAGGGCTCACCTGCAAGTTTTCAGACAGATTGGCTGACTATCAAGGCAAAAATTCTTCTGATATTTACGGAAAAACTAAGCTGAATGAAGGGAAATGTGCTAGAAAAATGATCCTTCCCACGTAAAGGAATATTCATGTGGAAAAATTTGCTTTCAAATAACCTGATCTAAACCTGGAAATGTGAAGAAATATTTTGCAACACCTGAAGAGGTTATTTGCTGTCTGGTATTGGGTCAAAATTCGCTAAATTTCACAATGAGACTGATAAAAGCTTCTTCCCAAATCGGTACGAGTACAGAATTTTTTGATTAGAGATGGGAAAATAGTTATTACAATTGAGACTGTCATGTGATTTTTCCCAGTTCTTACTTCTTGACTTCTGGAAAGTCAAAAATTGGAATGCCCAGTACAGATGAAAAAAAAAATAGTTTTTATTGGTTTTTCACTGGAAGCTATAGGTCTGTGTTTTAAAAGATGAAAAGTAGCCATTTTCATATGGATACCATCAACAACTTTCTAATTAGTTTCACTTCACTCCTACATGCATATTAGATGGTTTAAACTTGTCACAGTTACAAAATTAAGCAAATGTATGGGAGTCTGTAAAATCAGTGCTCAGGTGTCTAATTGTAATTCTGCACATAAAGATTCCCTAAAAACTCTACTAAATTTATAAATATTAAGAGATGGAATATTTCTGATCTGTTTAAGAAGCTCTCAAAGAAGGTGTTTGTTAAAACATCTCTTCCATAATTTAAAGCATTTTTCATGGTTTTACATATTGCATTATAGACTAAGAGTAAAGCCTGAAATAGGCTAAAGAGTGAAACTTCAGACAAGCAAGCTATCCAAAGTTAGGTATAACCAGTATTTTACTTTTCCCTAAGGTTCTAAAATAAATCACAAATAATGTAGGAAAAGTGAACTTCATTATTATCTCCTTAGTTTTTGGATCTAAGCAGTTAGCTTTTAGATCTAAGTACTATCGTCTGCTGAATTAGATTCAATTATATTAATTGCAACAAGCAATGCTGTCTTTTAGATGGTAACACAAACCCCATTGTTTTAATTGGAAAAAACCCTTGAAATTTAACTGATCTGAAATGAAAAATCTCCATGTATATTTTGACATATGGCATCTGTTCTTTCTCTCCAAGTGCTACTTATATTTTGTGGTATTTTGCTTTTCTCTAACTTTTAGGCATCTTTACAATACAATCTCTATTTTATAATTACTGCCAACAAGAAACACAGATTTTACTCCACCCTCAAGTATTTCTCTAGTGCTCATTTATGCGGCCCATGCCACAGGATTTCACATGCTTTGGAAAACGAACTTCTCACAAGTAATTTGTTATTTGGGTCCTATTATCTTCTCTAGGAAAAGAGTGCCAGACATAATGATATCCAACAATCAAATTAGTAAATTTTCCACACAAAATGCCCCTATTGATGAGATTCGTTGGAAGTACAACTTCATAAAGAAGGTAGATGCACAGTGTGAATCAGAGAAGTCCAGAGGCATGAAGGGGCTGCTGAATGAAAGCTGGGGAGATAGCACCATGGCAGCAATCTCTGACTGAAGGTCACAGACTTCTCATGGCTTGAGGGCCACTGCTGAGGGAAATGTAACTGAGGCAAGCCCCTTTATTACTGATAGGTTTAAGCTCATAATGGAAAAATACTCTGGAACATCATCTTGCTGCTCACAGCGCTCTTGCTTCCCTCATTTTCATTCTCTGGTGCTACTGTTGGAGAATCAGTGTCACAGACACTCTGTGGCCATCAGTCTAACTATGGAAATACACTGCCATCATTTCTGACCATAGGTGTTTTATTTGTTTGTTTGTTTGTTTGGTGATTGTTGTTGTTTGTTTGTGTTTTGTTGTTGGTGGTGATGTTGTGATCAACTAATGATCTTTCTAATGTAGTTTGCTTTGCTGCTTGCCATTAACATGGCCATGCCAGCTGAAAGATTCAATGCCAGTATTGTTCACCAGCATACGGCTAGGTTACTTATATCTCTGTATGTCCTAACATATACCTGGAGTTTCTGAATATTGTCCAGAAATTCTATGTCATTACTATTTTAAATTACATCTCAAAGTTTGTTTCTCACAGGATTTTGCATTAGTGACACATCTGTCTCTGAGTGGTCTGCTCAATTCATGTGTTAAACAAAGTCCTTTTCCAACACCAAGAATTCTTTCCATGGTGGACTCTGTAGTTTCTGCAGCTTCACAATCTTCTAGCTCAGCTCCCATCTGATGTTACTCATAGACCTAGATGGGCACCCTGTGTCAGCATTGCCAAGATGCTCAGGGATGTCCTGGGTTGAGAGAACAGAGTGGAAAAACCTTCAAAAATTAGATTTGAAAAGAGAAGCAAGTAAGAAGGCTAAAAAATTCAGGGAGAGAGACAAAATTGAAAAATGATGCACAAAGGTAGAAGGAGAGATGAGCTTTTCAGTAGAAGAGTGGTGCCATGCAAAGTGACCCACTTCTACTAGCCTAGCAGCTGTGGACATCCTCCTCCCCCAGAATCAGGCCCAGGTTTCCATCCAGATTGGTTTTTTCCTTTCATGATTTTAGTACAACCTTTTTATAAAGCCATGATGAAATTACAGGAGAATGCAAGTCATAGACTCTTGAACACTCATCTATGTCACAAGAGAAAATTAAGAGCTTGGAATAGCCACCTGCCTGCATGGGCGAGCTGGGCTGTCTGATATTGCCGAGAACGTCTGTACACTCTGCAGTAATATCGCTGTACAGGGATTTCCTAGTGTGAGTTTAGTGGTAGCACACAAATGTTTTCTACAGAGTTTGGGGACTGAATCACTGCCATTAAGTGGCATCACTTGACTGGTTGATGGCAACAATGTGAATATGCTCGAATACTTTTTTGTATCTCCTTCTTCCATAATCTCTTTTCTCAAAAAGTAGCTTACTCATCAGACTACAAGAATGTGACTAGCTAAGGCTATAGACGTAAAGGTGTTATGTCAAATTCTGCTCCCTGTCTAGCCTTGAAGTGATTAATGATTTTAATTACACAGCTGGAGACATTTGAAGATAATCAGGGAATGCTGAACATTCTTACAAAGTAGCTAATAGTTGGCCATAAAAACTACTACTGCTTTGAAAACTTGAACACTTGTCTATTTTCTGTGCACAGAGGGAATATTTTAGTTTTAGTACCTTGGTGATTTCAAACTGGACCCTGAATATACTTTGTAATTTGTCTCTTAAAAGCCTGAATGTGCTGAGACCTTATGATCAAATGGCTGGAGTAAACTTATCTTGACAGACAACTGTCTTGGACATCTGTGACCAAACCAAAACACAGAACCAGGCCTCCGGCACAGGGAGATCCACCACGTGAACCAGTCTGTGCCATTTCTTGAAGAACCAAGGAGATTAACAGTATGTTTTATGGCAATTGACATTTGAGGCTTACTCAAAAACTGTTACTCATAAAGTGCAAAGAGATGCAAATGCCCAGAGGAAATGTAATTGGGTTTGGGTTTGGTTTTTTTTTTTTTTTGGTTTGGTTTGTCTTCTTCATCTAGATTTGAGTCTGATTTCTGCTTTAGGCTTTACATTTTTTTTGAAGTTTATCTAAGTCATAGAGTGAAAAATTTCTGAGTGTGGTGGCTATGTGGCCCCGGTGGTGGAGGGATACAGAGATAATTAAGGTACTGGATCATCTTTCATCTGAGGAGAAGCAGTGAGAGCTGGGACTATTCAGCCTGGAGAAGGGAAAGGTCAGAGGGGGGAGGGTAAAGAAGAGAGCCACCTCCTCTCAGTGGTGCCCAGTGACAGGACAAGAGGCAATAGGAACAAATTAAAATGCATGAAATTCCATCTGAACACAATAAGATTTTTTTGTTTTGTTTTGTTTTTACTGTGAGGGTGACTGAACATTGGCACAAATTGCCCAGAGAAGTTGTGGAGTCCCATCTTTGGAGATACGCAAAACCTGACCTGACACAACCCTGCGCAACTGGCTCTAGGTGGCCCTGCTTGAGCAGGAGGGTTGGACAAGATGACCTCCAGAGGACACTTCCAACTTCAACCTTTGTTGCTCTTCAACAAATGCAGTTGAGGAACACCTGGACAGGCACCATGTGGTGTGAATGTGTCATGGGAACAAGTGTAGTGATTTCATATTTAGGGATGAGAAAGGCAACAGGCTGACACCTAGTCCTAGGCATACAATGTTTTTAGCTTTCTTTATACTGTTCCAATTTCAGTTATGTAGAGTTTTTTCCTAACAAGAGGAGTGTATGTACAATATTTAAGCAGGAGCTGCTAGTACCATCTGTTCATGTTATTCTGTTGTTCCCCTGCCTTTTACAAGTATTGAAGCTGAAGGCAGTGAAACATTGAGTGTCTATGTGTTGAGTTTGCAAGGGTAATTTAGGTCCCTCTGTCTGAAAAATTGGGTCATAATTGTTCAGTAAGTGTACAAAACCTATAGCAGCTCCAAAGCTTCCTATTGTAATAACAGAAGGTTACAAACAACAGTGTTTAGACTCTAGTGGGTATTTTGTGCTTACCTATGTGCCTGTGTTTATTACAGTTATGCTCAGATAATTGCAGAATGAGTTTTGGATGCTAGGAGCTGCTCTGCTACAAACTTCTCTTTACAACAGAGGCACTAGGATATCTTAAGTTTTTATGTCCTACAGTAGTATCATCACCTTCATTTTTTGGAAAATCTCACTAGACTTCATTGTTACTCATCAAATCATGTTTCTGAGCACAAATACTGCATCTCTTGATGTAGACCTACCATTTTTCAGAGATCAAAGTCAATTAAACAGGATAAGGGAACAAAATAGTAGAAAATAGTAGAGAATTCTCTTAAGAGAAAACAGCATTAGCAGCAACTAAGCAAATATGAGTAACATTTATAGGAAGTACACGACTAAGTTCTAGTTATACTAACAGGAAATAAAATAAACAGAAAATGTGAAAGGTGAGAAGATTCAGAAGTCAGAAACTAGAGAAAGCTTTTTGTGGATGGAGATCAGAAAGTCAATTAAGCTGCAAAACAACCAGTAGATGTGATTGTTTCCTTAAATAGACTAACGGAACTTTGCAGCAGTGGTAGATGGATCTGTTCATGCTACATAGATCAAGAATCTATTATTAATAATATTTATTGAACTCATATAGATCAAGACAATTTCATAGTTCACAAGAAGAAACTATCTTCTTCAGACTGGTGGTCTCATGCATTCATGTGCACATGCAGCCTTCTTTGAAACTTAGTCCCTAGCCAGGGTAAACCAGGCAAGATTTTCTTCTCCAAGTTGGCTACTCTGTTAGTTTTTCTTATTGTTTTTTCTTAGTTATTTTCTTTCATTGTCATGATTACAAACTTTACACATTTTGTATTAATGGAACACACGAACTTTACATGTATTATCAGTATTGTATTCCTCCTTAAGTATGCACTGTGCATCTAAAATCTTTTGTGTGGAGAGAGCCCATTTCCTTTGGGGTAGACTCCTTGAACTCCCATGGTTCTCAGCCTAGGTCAAGAAGCTTGATGGTGTATTTTGTTATTGTCCTCAGACTGGCTCTGGATATATGAATTTCACTGGCCATACAGAGCTTTGCAGGTATTTTCTGTCTTCATCACTGAAAGAGCTGGAATCCATGAATTAATTTCTTACTCTGCTTTGTGTAACTTTAAAATACTGAATAATACCAGTTCTTTGGTATTTTGTGTTATTTATACTATAATTACATCTGAGTACCAAAGTGGCATTAAAATCCAGTGTACAAAGCACTACATGAGACCTCAAAAGAAAATACCATTTTTGTTCTGAACAAGGGGCAGATGAGAAACTTAAAGAATATTGGCTGTTGTCTAAGAAGAATTAAGTTAGCATATCAATAAAGGTGGAAGTGTAACTGATTTTACAAGACTGGATATTAGATGTTACCCACCAACCTTTTATGACAGGAAAAATAAGCAAACCCTCTTTCTGTTATCTATCTATTTATATATTTTAATATGGTCGCCATGCATCTGCATCCATCTTCACCCTTTTAGACCATTTAGTTAGGCAGCTAGCTAATTTGGTAAGATGTTTGCTGCTCCATGTGTAGACATCTCTAGAGCCCAACACAACAGTGTCACTGCTACAACCCTCAAGGCATGGCGATAAGAGCTCACAGAACAGACAAAATGAAACCTGTGGGCTCAAGGGCTTTCCAGCAACATCAGAAGTTTCAGAGATGTTTAAAATTATTGATTTTCTTGTGAAAAGCCATTACAGACTGGCTACACGACCCATTTCTTTCATTCAGAGGAAAACTGTTGACAAGGGAGTACCACACCTTGGGGAACCCAAGGCAGTTTTGCATTTTGACTCTATTGCTATCGCCTGAGATCCCCTTCTAAGAACAAACTAGGAGTAAGCAGGTAATCTGCTGTCCACATACCTTGTATGCTGAGGTTTGGTGTACCTCATCTGGCAAGCCTGGTAGCATTTAGAGAGTTTAAGGACAGATCACAGTTCTAATGAGCACTAAAATGCACATAGGGCCCCAGGTCTTCATCATCTCTACTTTCCAAAAGTCTAAGCTCTCTTTCCTTTGTTGGTTCTCTTTGTCCTTGGACTGCTGGTGAAGTTACTGGTATGTGTGGATGGTCCTATGGGAAAACGCATTTCCCAGGGCTGTTACAGGTGGGATCCTTGAAGTTTGATCCAGTCCAGTTTGGCCCAGAGGCTGCATGCATGTTTGTGTAAATGGCCAGTGGGATCAAGGCCAAGTGAGTTTGTTAACCACCTCATCTCACCATTCTTCCTCCTAAAGCCAGCTCATGCCCCTGGCATGGATATGCTGGTGGTGCCATAGAGGGACATGCAGCTCTTCTGCTGGGTCTAGCACCTCAAGGCCCCCTTGAGTGGTATCAGTTGTCGTTTAAATAATTTTCTCTGATCTGCTTAGGCTTTTCTGTTTTGCTCTTGAAACATTAAAAGAGTAAAAATCTCTGTCCTGGGTTAACATTTCAAGAGCTTGCTTTTGCTTTCAACAAAAATGGTATCACTGTAGGCTGAAGTATCGCTATGCTAGGACAAAAACTGTTTTCACCCTCTTCTTGCACGCACCTCAGCCAGTCCCAAGGGTCTTGACATTTGACTCACATCTGTCCTTGGTTTAACAGCCTCACATTGCTGGTGTAACTTCAGCGTTTCCAAGTCTACCCTTGGTGTGATATTCCTTGCATGTCTGGAGTAGTACCTGAGAAACCCTCAGCATTTGGATGTCTCAGAAACAGGTCAGAGATGTAGACTGCCCAATGTCTGTTTGAGCAACTCTGTAGAAGAGTGACCATCTGACTACATGGTTTTACTCTTAGTACACTGATGGTGGGTATGCTGGGACCTTGAACATTATTGCCCAGTGCCTGTGGCTATTAGCTGGCTCATGAGGAAAGTTGTCAGCCGAGGCATGTCCCAGTCCTTGAGCAGAGCCCTTCCTGAGACCCTCTAAACAGCCTGCTGCTTCTACAGGGGCAAATCCTTCCCCGGCAAAAAACTAATTACAGAAATCAAAGTAGGCAGCAATCTCCTTTGTTACTACCTGCTGTACCCCTGAAATGAAACACTTCTCAAAGGCCAGACAGTGAAGTTTTAAAGGCAGTACAGTCCAACTTCTTTATAGATAACTACGCAGCTTAGAGTAAATTAGCAAAGATTTTTTTCTCTCCGGGCCATTACCTTTCAGAAAAGTGCAACCATAAGGTTTTGTGGGAAAAAAAATAGAAAATTAAAAAATCACACATTTGGCATACTTTGTTAAGAAACCAAATTAACCAACTCAACTACTTTTTCCTTACTTGACCACCACTTTAATGAAAGAAGACTTCTCACATGAGAGGGAAGTTCTTTCTTGGAAACCTTGACCCTGCTGCCAGTAAATATGGAGATATCATTTAGAAAAACGTCACAGATGACTGTGGTCAAATTTGTTGAAAGTGGAGCAAGATGTATAAAAAAGCACAGCAACAATACTGATCAGCCAGCACACAAGCAATAGGTTATCTACATGAGCATCTCAGCACAGAAGCTGCTTTGAGGGTTAACAAAATTAGGTTAACCTCTATCATCTAACCAGTCTTGCTGTATCACGTATGCTGCCGTGACTATAAAGGCACGAAGATTTGGGAGCGAAGATGAAAGTATATTCTATTTTCAGCTCTGGGCGTTTTTTAGTTCTGCTTTGTCTTTTTGCTGCGGAAGGCAAAAAGTCGCCTACAGGAAAGCATACTTGCCGAAAAGGACTCCTCTACCAAGTGACAGAGAACCTGTATATCAAGGCAACTAGTTTAAAATCATCTGTTCCTGTAAGTTCACCCCACTAGTTGAAAAGTTTATTTATAGATGCTTCTGTACCAGCTTCATTACTGAGCACCTGGAAACTTCAATAAGCAGAATGATCTCTACAGTCCTGAGAGCAATAGGGTAATGCTGCTACTCCTTCTGTAAAGATGGGAATAAAGAAGATGCACAGAGAGGTGGGATGAGTTTGCCACGGAGTTTGCCATGGAAAGAGTTTGTAGCTAGACTTGGATTGGAATACAGGTTTGCTAAGTCCTCATCCTACATCTGAGTAAGATGATGATGGTGGTGATGATGATGATGATTATTATCATTACTACTGAGGTTTGTACATAGCAGACTTAAAACTCTGTTTTCCTTCCTCTGCTTAGGTTAATTAATACTAGCACATTATATTTTACAGAAGGATCTCATCAAGAACACAAGATTGCTTAAAAAGACAACAAAAATGCTGTTCATGGTAAGATTTATACTACTGGTTTTCCCTTTTCTTTGATTTCCCTTTGGTCAGCAGAGATAGGAATGCGTGATCAAAAGGAATGACAGTTGACACAAATATAACTTATATTTAATTGGGAAGGACATTAAATTTATGAGACCCATGCATTTAATGAAGTCTTTTGCTTAGAGGAAGAGTGTTATCTCTGCCCCATAGAAGGGATTTTCCTCTGAGACATGAGGGGGGTTTTGAGCATGGTATGGGGAGAAAGAGGTGGATTTGTGAAGCCTGTCTGGATGCACTTCTTTCTAGGTGGTTGCAGTGGTGTTCTGCCAGGAGATTTGGGTTAAGGGTGTTTGCCGTTTCAGGGAGGAGTGTGCTCGTGGTAGCATTTGCTCCTCCTGCCAGCGCTTGGCTGCGTGTCTCCCTCCGCAGCAATGCTCTCCAGGCACCAGCCCATTCACATGAGTGCCAGGGCCACTGTTGTCCCAGCACTTGAGACACTTCCTGCTGATGGTGCGTGTCACCAAAGGTAGTCCAGGGGTGCTGCAGAGCAGCCAGGACACCCAAGGACCTGTTTTGGGCTTTGAGGGAGATGAGAGTTCCTCAGTGCGATTCAGCATGGGAGTGAGACTAAACTGGGGGTGTCTGTTTGTGACTAATAAATGTGAGAGATATTTTAGCTTTCCTAATGCAGAGATCTAGTCAGCAGGGCTAGCTGAGTCAGTTTATCCCTAAGCAGAGATCTACTGTCCTTTGAACTCCCCTGGATCTCATTGATTACCCTGGAAGTGAAGACTCCTTGTTTGTCTGTGGGATCTACAAATGGAAACCTGCATCTGGGTGGCTTAATCTGTAGCTGTATTACCCTCCTGGTGATAATTGGTTGGAATGGAACCTGAAACTTGGTTCCATTGCCTAAAACCAGGCATATAGCCATTTGAAATACCTTTGGGTATCCAAGAGATCCCACAGGACAGGTAGATATGACACAGTGAGTACAGGATGATTGGCTGCTTCTGGAGCAGCAGCTGGGGGTGGGTGGGATACCCTACAGCATCTCAAAAGGTATGGGACACTGATGTGGAGGAATGGGACAATGACACCCATAATGACTCCTAAAACTTGGCCAAGATGGACTGACAACCCCTCAATTTATCTTCCATTTATTCTTCATGTGTTAAATGGATTTGTTGCTGTCACTTCTGTTCATGGTTGATCTTACCAATACTCATTTGGCTGACAGGACAGCATCCTCCTGCCTTTCCTTCAGAAACCACGGGGGTACTTTGAGCTGTTTTAAAGAAAGGAAGCAATCCAATGGGAAAATCAAATTCACAAAAATGTTTTTATTGATTGTACGCTTTCTAAACACACATATTTTTGTAAGGCTGAAGATTTTGGCCAAAGATGATTTGCAAGGAAATTCTTTACCTGTTTTGTTTTCAGACAAACTGCAGTGTTCGACATCAGCTCCTCTCCTTCTATGTGAAAAATGTTTTCAGTCATCTTGGAGCAGCACGTGACAGGTTGTACATTACTAGTGCCTTCCAGGTCCTGCAAGCAAACATGAATGCCTGTGTAAGTATATTCCTGAGAGACAAACTAACTTTGTCCAGTCGACATTTTAGGGAAAGTCTCCTTCACAGTTTTTCTGCAGACAGAGAGGGTATTCAGACTCATGGTGTGCCCCACATTACAAAGGACCCAAGTTCCCAAAGGCTTCCCCTCTGGGAATGAGGGAGTGTAATACCACTCATTTCCTTCCAGAATGAGCTTGTGGGTAGTGGGCAAAATGCTGGAGATACCATGGAGACAAGCCACTTCCCTGCTGATGATGTCACCTTGTGCTGCTCTTTCAGCACCAAAGCTGCAACGAGACAGGGTAATCACAGGGAGAAATGTGGCTCCTCAAGTTTCAGCAGTGTAACACTGGTTACACTTTCATTCTTCAACAGTGCAACCACTGGACGTGTGTAATCTTTACTCACATGTCACCTCTGCTCCTCCATAACAAATTTTGAAAGAGCTGGTGGTGCCTCATCAGTAATCAGGAACTGCAATAACGAAACACATCGGAGCAGTTTCCACGTGTTGGCTATGCCCACAGTCGGAGCAGTTTGTCAGGGAGTGACACTGCCCACTGGCAAAATGTTCCTACAAGGCATCCAGGTGTCCTAGGGAAGAATCAATTTTACCAACACCATGTCATCATCCCACCCTGTAAATAACAACAGGACAGCAGTTAAAGCGTACTTTTGCCCATCCAATTATGCATATTAACATATTATGGTACTAAAGCAGCATTGTCCCTTGTGGGTTATTTCTCCTCTTAGTTTTAAGGATAGATGAATAACAACAGGGTGTGCCTTAAAACTTCATGTTCTATGGCTGTTTTTTTTCTCCCCTAAACCTGCAGTTCTCACAAGTCACAATGAACCATAAAGTAAAGCATGACTTAGGGTGAAATATAGCCCTGGATATCCAGGTGAATGTCTACAGTAATTTTGAAAAGTAAGGGCTGTATGAGCAGTCAATGGAATGTTAATGAATTAAAACTTTTTCTAATCTGAATTGTATGGTTTCTACATGCACACAAATATTTGCAATGCAAAACCAAGCAGCTTCAGGGAACTCTTTGCAGTGCTATAGCTCAGAACACAACTAGAATATTTGTATAATGTATGGAATATTTGTATAATGTAAAAAGATTCAAATCTCAGTGGGAGAAAGCTCCACCAGCTTTCAGGATTCTGCATTTAAAATCACGCTAAACAGTCACAATTTGCGGTCATTATTCACAGCAGTAAGACATCGCTGTGGTTACCTGTGTCTGTCAAAATTCCAAATATTGTATGCTATTATATACTTTACAGAGATTTCGTTCTTGTCTGGAAAAGCAATTAGACCTGTGCTGGTTTGACTGAAATTGAGTTAATTTTCCATGTACTTAAAATCTTTCCTCCCTGACAGCTAGGATGGTCTTTTGTTTTGAATGAGACAATGCTGCTTCCTCCCTGAGATAGAGTTAATATTTTCTTCCAGTAGCTTAGTGTTTGGGATTTTCTATGAAAGGAATGTAAGAACTCACTAATATCTTGGCAGTTGTCAAGAAAACCAAGGACTTTTTAAGTTGTCCAGCTACAGGTGCAAGTCAGTAGGAGGGGAGCACAGACAGGACAGCACTTAAATTGACATCCAAATTGATCAATAGAATATTCCCTACCATTAGTGTCATTTTCGGCATATAATTAGAGGGGTTTGTTTGTTTGTTTGTTGTTTTTTGTTTGTTTGTTGTTTTTTGTTTGTTTGTTTGTTTTTCTTTTTTTTCCTGGCCAGCTAGTTTAATTAGTTCTGTTTGGGTTTTCCTGGTCCTTAGTTCGATTAGTTCCATTCAGGAGTTCTGTTCCATTAGCAGTACAGTGTTAGTTCAGCCTGTTGTCATTCTGGTGTTTTGCAGTTGGCTTTTGGGCATAGAAGTGCCAGTACACAGTGGGAAGTTCAGACTGTCAACTGTGACTGAATTCAGGATATCAGTTACTCTGAAATACCATCAATGACTGGAGCTTGCTATATAACTTAGTAATACATTTGTTTCTGTGCTGTATGGAGACAAAATGCTGTTCATTTCTCAAAGCTTCTCCTCTCTTTCTCATAATTAATGCCAGTGTTTTATCCAACACAAGTCTAAACATAAAGATTTATGTTTCTGGATCTTAAAAAATACTAGTAGGAGAGAAAAGACTTCCTCTGGTAGTACAAAAAAATTAGCTCTTTGAGAAATGATTTACTAGCAGACATCTCACTTCAGGAAGCTAACATTTTTGAAGTATTTGTATTAATTCAAAACCAACAATACGCAATCATGCAAAAGAATAATAGAACCTGTGAACAGAATAGAAATAATGGATCCTCTGCTAATATCAAGTTTTGGATCTGTCCATCATATTATTCCTCAATAAATTAGCAAACTAATTCATTCATCTACATAATCTCTTTCATTTTTATTTTTCATCTTTATTATTCTTGTTGAGTTATAAGATGTTTATCAGAAGGGATTTCCACAATAGCAACATAATGGTGTGATGAATTTGTTACCTTTCAAGCACAAAGTTCTTTATACAACTGAGGGAAACAGTGATACTTTTATATACATACCCACCCTATATTCTTTCATCAACTCAGGCTTTAATTCAGCCAGCTAGAGGCATGCATACTATTTAAAAATACTAACAATATTTGTTTCCAAAACATTTCCAAATACTTTGTGCTATATTATAATGTTTCTTACCCTGCTAGTTCTTGATTCTGTCCAGACAAAGAAACTTTAATGTTTTCTAGTGATTTAGAAGCCCAAGTCCTGTTTTTCAAAAACAGGTACTGAAATCTCTGAGCCCCTCTTCTGCAGTGAAATCAGGCTCTTTCACTTAGCGTATGACTGCACAGTAAACAGAACAGATACTTCCCTTGGATACTGAGAGCATCCCCCTGCAGCACCACTGGCCTCAGCAAACACCTGTTTGATTGCTCATGTGCTCTATTGAGCCTGCAACATTGCTGAGAACAGTATAAAGTTACTTCTGAGGATGGACTTACATTCCTACATCAGTGGCAGGTTATGGAAGTTTTTTCTCATATTTGAGGAGAGCATGGAAAGACGATATATTCGGTGCTGGATTTTTAGTCATTGCTCTGTCATCATTGGCAGAGCTTGTAGACGTCCAGCAGAGGCTGTAGCGCTGCTTGCACTGAGCAAGCTTACCTGCTTGCTCGTTTGTTTACTTGCTCTTTATGTGGGAAGAACAGAGTTTATAATGTGTATTACCACTCCAGTCAGCACAGTCATTTAAGGTCAGTTCTGCTACTGAAAGATTTATGTGGAAATCTGCATCATAAAAACTGACCCTAAAAAAAAAAAGGCCCCAAGTCAGAACAAACTGCCCTATTTAGAAGATTTAAAAGGTTTACAAATTAGAGTTGCTTTTATTGACACTCTCATCTCACAAGATGATGTCAAGAAGCACAGAAGGTAACTTAAAAATGTTTGTGCTCATTTTTCAAACCCCTGTGTGAGGTAGAAAGAAGGGATAACCATCCATTTCAACAGTCACCTCTTTTCAAGAGAGTTGAAAACCTCTGCCTTTTTCCTTTTCAAACGTGTTGTTTAAAAGGTGAGTGTCACGAGGATGGAGACAGGCTCTTCTTGGTGACAATAAATAATAAGACAAGGGGCAATGGGTATAAACTGGAACACAGGATGTTCCACTTAAATTTGAGAAGAAACTTCTTCATGATGAGGATGACAGAGCACTGGAACAGGCTGCCCAGGGAGGTTGTGGAGTCTCCTTCTCCGGAGACATTCAAAACCCGCCTGGACACATTCCTGTGTAACCTCATCTAAGTGTTTCTGCTCTAGTGGGGGAATTGGACTAGATGATCTTTTGAGGTCCCTTCCAATCCCTAACATCCTGTGGTTCTGTGATTCTGTGTCCTTGTTCGTAGATTAGAAAACATCAGATTTTTCCATTTTTTTTTTTCCTGAAAGAACGATTCTTCCCCTGGGAAGGCCTGGAGCGCTGGGGAGTCAGCAAGCCGTGTTGCTCAGAAAGCTCTGTCAGGCAGCTCCACAAGACCCTGCGGAGCGGTTTTGGCCGGGCAGCCCTGGTGCCCCTCCAGCCGGAGGGGGCGGGCAGGACCCAGCCCGTCGTGGCGCTGGGTGCGGGGCGAGCGCGGGGCGCCCCCTGCCGGCCGGTTCTCCGCTGCTGGCGGCCGCCTGGACCAGAGCACCGACCCGCTCACCTTGCCAGCCGTGCCCCGGCTGGCTGGATTGAACGCGAGATTCAGCCTTTGGGTTCTGTAGGATGAACTGATCCGCTCTTTCCTTCCTAAAACCAGCTTCCAACTTAAATCTTGCAGTTATAATGGATCCCGTGTCTCTAATATCACAGAACCGGGTTGTGGGGGGAAGGGTAGAGGGACACCCGAACTTGAAAGTATGACATTGTTGACTGATTTGGGTAGGATGCCTGGCAGTTGGGTAGAGTCTTACTGACACAACTCCCGGTGATCTTAATTGAAAATTTAGCTTGACAAAAAGGGTTCAGGATGAGCCTGTAATTAACCAGAGAGTGGAGGAATAGACAGGAAAATCAGGGGAAGCATAAATTAACTTTATAAACACACTTGGAGAGTTTGCAGAAATATGAAAAATTGCCCTCTGTGCTTTACAAAGGTCTTTGGCCTTTAGCCTCACCTTCTGATGTTCAAAGTTAAAGAGCCTTAACTCTTAAAGCTAGTCTGCACTGTACAAAAGTTGTAACTGCAGCTGATGTACAGACCCCCAAGATAAATAGACAGTGTTTAATATGAAGACATAGTGGCACTCATATTACAACTTTTTGTGCTGTGAGCTCAACTTTCAGGAAGCTTACAGGTGAAATAACGCATTTGTAGTAGATACTGAAACAATGCTGAGTTCACACATTTTACCAGTAGTCCTATGGTGCCACACTGTGGGTTGGACTCTTCCTCGTCACTATGTTTTTATATCAGCATCTTTGCTGCAACAAGCTCTTCTGGTTTCTTCTCCTCCCTTTAGCTTCCATGTGTGCCATCCACAAGGTTAACTTCTGCTGTCAAAAAGTTAAAGAAAACATTTCTTAAGGTAAGAGCAGTAGGAGCTGGTTCCCAGCTGCACCGTTCAAGTACTGTGGGTGGTTTCTTTTCCAACATCTTCATCTTCCTGACAGCTTGGAGAGGAGGGAATCTACAAGGCCATCCATGAGCTGGATATTCTCCTTCCCTGGATTCAGGCCTACATACAAACCATCATATAAAGAACGAGGAAGCGACAGACAATACACTGCTTCTGTGCTAAGAACAGATCGTTATCCCAATGGCCCAAAAATCAACCAAGAACTGGACATACAAGTGGCCTGGCAGTAACTCTGTCCCACTGAAAGAGATCTGCTGTAACACAGTGGCATAAAAGGATTTCCAAGAGCTTTCACGGCTGGCCTGGCATAGCAGCTACACCTGTTCTGCAGAAAGAGAGCAGCTTCTGGAGCAGTTATAGCATGATGATGTACTTCTAGACCTGTCTATCTGCCAGCTGCCTCACAGGCAGCCCCCAGACACAATCCATGAGCATAACTTGAAATCTGCTACTGTGCAGATCAGGCATAATGTCCCATGTACCATGGGCATGATCTGACCAAGCCTTGTGCCATCCTGTGCAATTACAAATCAAAGCAATTAAGACAACTTTTGAAAATCCCTCTCCTAAGTTACACTTGGTTTTTTTGTTGTTGTTTTATTTTGTTTTGCTAGAGCTCTACACAAGTCATTCTACATATAAACAAGAACATCAATTATATAATGCTTATTATTATTATTATTATTATTAATTTAAGGTAATAATTGATACCTAATAAACACACTCCAATTAATGTTAAAACTTTGGTCTGTTACTCATGCATGACCTTCACATGTCACATGTTCTACATGAGATCACACAATGCAGAAAATACAATAAATGGATTGCCTTTGACTAGGATTGTAGAATGATTTGGGAGAGATTTATGGGAAGTTATTACTCAAATGATGATAGTGGTTTCCAAGATATCTTTCTCATAGTACAGAATGAAGTTCTAGCTTTCTCACTTTTTAAAAAAACTACCAGAAGAAACTCTGTAGGTAATGAAAATATTCCCAGTCTTCATGTTTGCACTTCCATGGGGGTGAGATTCTGCAAAATTTCTGATTTCATAGCTCTGCTACGTCGGGGCATTGAATACATCAGTGTGATGACACTGAAGAACCTGAGCCGCTTCCTCCTCTTTGTTGTGGCCTCTACAACCAGGGGTGGTGGTTGGTCTCTGATAAGTGATCTTTTGATTCCAGGGTCCAAATATATGTGCTCTTTGGACAGGCAATGTTCAGAACACCTTCAGTTTTAGTCCTTCAGGGACCACTCGGAAACTCTCTGTGGTCCCAGCACAGGTGGTAGCCAGAGCAGTAGAAGGCAGCCTGGCTATCCCTGCTCCTGATCTCACAGAAGGGCCACAACTGCTGCTAGTAGGCTGTTGATCTTCATCCAGGTGAGTTGCAAGTGGCTGGTGAGGGTTGAGGAGAGAGAAGAGCATGATCTCTTCTTTAAACTCACAAATCACTGACTGGCATCCTGGAAGGAAGAATGTATGAAGCTATGAGTGAATCCAGCTTGTGACCTGCTTCTGTTGGTGTCAAAGCTGTATGCCAACCCAATACTTCAGCAGCTCCTAACAACCCCACCTCACCTCTCCCTGCCTGCAAACTGTGTGTTGTCCTTTCTGATGCCTCAGAGACCTGGAGCATGGCTGGCTTTCTCTTCCAGCTTCTTCCGTAGCTTTACAACATGTAGCATCAGCACTGACCACCTGTGGCAAAAGCTAAAGAAAAGCAATATTAAATTGTAATGTGCAAATTACTCATTAGTATCCTGTACTTCATTAAAAAGAATGAAGATTACCATCATTTTGGGAACCTGCTAAAGTATTCAGCAAATCTCAGTGACAGCAGCTTCTGATGACAATTCATCATTCTTAAGCACTGGTGCTTTATAAAACAAATCATCTCAGACAGATGCAAAAGCTTACCTTCAATGAGAACACAAGACAATTTCTTTACACTTAAGCTTAATATGAAGAATGGTGGAATAAAGACATGAGCCTTTCAGCACAAGCAATGACCTGTCATACCACTGGCTTTCTAGCTTTGTATTCTAGCAGTTAACACCAAGGAATTATATTATTTGCATGTTGAAATACAGGACATTTTTCTGTTGAAGTACAACTGTGAATGCTCTTGGGAAATACCACTGACTGGCTATGGTACTGGGACAGCGATAACAGTGTGCTCAGCATATTCCAGAGTTCAACTATCAGTGCCCTGGCACACATCTTTTGCAAGGGCCTTTTGATGTCAGTGTTTACCTATCACATATTAAACATCCCAGTTCAGAGGAGCTGACTAGACACACCTGTTAATGCTTTAGGATAAACACTGGAGATATTTTAGTCTCACATTTATGTAAAGAAATGTTCATACTCTGTTTGCTGAGTGTTTTCTTCTCTTATCACTATTTCACCTGACTGTGTGTATCCCACAGGTTTGGTAAAAAGAAGGACTGACTCAAATAGTTCTTAAAAGAGGAAAAAAATCCACAGCATTTGCCATGAACAATTCTCAGGTAAATTCAATTTCTTGTTACTCTTCTGAAGATGGAAAATCAGTTATGCAGACAAAAGGAAACATTATGGTATGGTAGGATGACTTGTAAAACTGGAGTGCTGCAATGGATGGCTATAAGCTCTTCAGAAGGGATAGGCAAGGAAGGAGAGGAGGTGGGGTAGTCCTGTGTGTAAGGGAGTAGTTTGTCAGTCTAGAGCTTAATGATGGTGATGTCAGGGTTGAGTGTTTATGGGTAAGAATCAGGGGGAAGGCCAACAAGGCAGATATCCTGGTGGGAGTCTCTTATAGACCATCCAGCCAATGTGAAGAGACAGACAAAATATTCTATAAGCAGATGGGAGGAGTCTCATGACCGCTAGCTCTTATTCTCATTGGGGACTTCAACTTACCAGATGTCTGCTGGAAATATAATATGGTGGAGAAAAAGCAGTTCAGCAGGTTCCTGGAGTGCATGGAAGACAACTTCCTGACACAGCTGGCCGGGAAGCCAATGAGGGAAGGCACACCACTCAACCTGTTGTTTGCGAATAAAGGACTTGTGGACGATGTGATGGCTGAAGGTTGCCTTGGGCACCATGATCATGAAACAGTCAAGTTTTCTGTTCTTGGAGAAGTAAGGAGGGTGGTCAGTAGAACTGCTACCTTGGACTTCTGCAGGGCAGACTTCAACTTGTTTAGGAGGGACTCCTGAAGGGCAAAGGAGTCCAGTAAGGCCGGTCGCTCTTCAAGAAGAAAATCCTAAAGCACAGGAGCAGGTTATCCCCATGTGCTAAAAGACAAACTGTCAGGGATGAAGATTGGCCTGGCTGAACAGAGAGGTTTTACTGCAACTCAGGGAAAAGAGGAGTGTTTCTGACTTTTGGAAGGAGGGACAGTCAACATAGGAGGACTACAAGGAGGCTATGAGTTATGCAGGGAGAAAATTACAAGGGCCAAAGCCCAACTAGAACTTAATCTGGCTACTGCCATAAAAGGCAAAAAAAATGTTTCTATAAATACATTAAAAACAAAAGGAGGGCTAAAGAGAATGTCCATCCTTTACTGGATGCAGTGGGAAATAGAGTGATGAAGGATGAAGAAAAGGCTGAGGTACTTAATGCCATTTTCGCTTCAGTCTTTAATAGTAAGACCAATAGTTCTCAGGACACCCAGCCTCCTGAGCGGTGAGACAGGGACAGTGAGCAGAATGAAGGCCCCACAATCCAACAGGAAATGATTAATGACCTGCTACACCACTCATACACATGCAAGTCAATGGGACCAGATGTGATCCAGCCAAGGGTACTGAGGGAGCTGGTGGAGGTGCTCACCAAGCCGCTTTCAATTATTTGTCAGCAGTCTTGGCTAACTGGGGAGGTTCCAGTTGACTGGAACGTAAACAAACACTAACCATATAAAAGGACCCAATCAGTGAGGAATACATACTTTGCTAAAACTATTTCTAATACCCTGGCCCTATAAATTTAAACCTGTTCCTCATGAAAGATACTAGATATGCCTGACAAAAAAATGTTCTTACGCATGTACTTTCTTACTCTGGGAGACAGCAAACCTAATGTGCCACCCTACATGGTGGCTTTAAATTAGACAGGGACATGCCAATTCAGAATGTATATAGAGTTATATAAAAGGTGCAGGTGAGGTGAGGAAAGCTGCCTCATGCCCCTTATTCCAGAGGAATATCCAGTCCAGCTGAATGCTTTGTGTATTTAGCAATGAGACATGAATTTAATCCTCTGTTTTATTAGTAGTGTTATAGTATGTTTTTTCATTATTTGTTATTTTGTTGCTAGAGGGAGTTGCAGTATATGACACACCAGGTTTAGCTGCGGTCCCTTACCAGGCAACCGTGTTTTATTCAAGCAAAATCTATTATAAAAGAAACGAAGCCTGGATGTAGGATTCCTTTTTTTAATTTTTTTTTTTTTTTAATCCATTTTGGAACATTCTCCTTATACCGTAAGATTACATCTCTCTCTTTTAGATTTCATGAAACCAGTTGTTGCCAAAATAGCACATTCAGTGAGAAGAAGCAGGGAAAGCTGGCCCAGTGCTCTAATTAACAGGAGGCTGCAGAGACAGATCAGGGCAGACGCAGGACCCCATTGCCTAAAAGGGCAGGACCCATCCTGACCACACATGGCTGGAGGGGAGACTGAAGGTTTCCCGGGGTGTGATGCTCACTCCAGTGTAAGTGGGGGGATCCCAGGGTGAGCTGGGCAGTGGGGGGAATGGAGGAAAGCGAGGTGTAACTGACTGAGGGTATGTTCACTTGTGCACCTGTGAGATCATAACTCCATGGTTTCCAGCTTTCGCCTTGTGGACAGACAACTGCAATGAAGTCCCATCATCCTGCATAGTCAATATTCAACATCAGCTTTCAGAGTTGGGGCAAATGCATAACTAACACAGGGGGGTTATGACACAAAATACATTTCTTTCAATTAAAACTGAACTGGTTAGTTGGACGGATAGTGGTAAAGGTGGTACATTTAACACTGTGGTCTTTTTGAGCATGTAATTTAATTTTCATTTCACATGGATTTGGTCACACAGCTCATCCATTTGTTTGTGAGATTTAAGTTTGCTTTCTGTTTTAATGGTTTTTGTTTACATTCTGGGGCACAGCCTCTCCAGCCTTTATGAGACATCACCATCCAGTCCCTGTTGCTGGCAAGCAGCAGTAGCCAGGATGTGGGGGCTCAGTGTGGGGGCCCCCAGGGCTGCAAGAGCAGGAGGGGCTGCTGCTTCTCTGCAACAAAAGGGAGCCAGTGACACTTCCAAACAGAAAAACTTCCATATTTAATTCAGAAGATCCATGGGCAATGTTTTCAGGTGATTCAGGTTGCTGAAGAGTATTCTTGTGGAAATTTTGCTGAGGTAATACACGCAGTCAGTGGGATTTTTTGGTGTGGTTTGTGTTTGTTTGTTTTTCTTTTTTTTTCTTTTTTTTCTTTCTTTTTTTTTTTTTTGTCATGGATATTTAGAGTTGAAAAATAAAAACTCCAGAAGCTGCTGTGCTAAGATGCGAAGTGGATATGAGCTCCATGGCACTTAATTTCACAAAATGAGCACTTCCACCTGTTTTTCAAAGGGATTCAGAGGTACATCAGTGGCACACAAAGGGATAGGTGAACTTTGAAATGGGCCTAAGTGGATCAGATAGCTATTTTTTACAGATTCCAGCTGGATTTAAGCAATTTGCCTAATTACATATCAAGCCACAAGTAGTACCTTCTTCCTCGGTGACTGGCTCAGTGCCCCATGTGAAGGGTGAGGAAGGGCAAGCCCAATGCCATGCTGTATTCTCGGGGGGTTCTGTGTCTGGGCATGGTGCATGCCTTCATGCAATAATGTAAAACTTGATTCCAAAGCAATTAAACACACGTGAGTGAAAGGCAAAATATAGCACCTGCAAAATAAAGGTCATTATTTAACAGAGAATGACACGTAATATAGTAAATAACAGATACCATATACAGACTTACCAACTTACCAACAAATATTGTGTTGCATCTTCACAAAAGTATAACAAAATAATTAGTAATAAAACTATTTAGCTGACAAAAGTAATAATTATGGGCAAAAACTTATTGCCTTTCAAAACATGATTAATAAAGGAAAACTTTTTAATTTTTCAGATGAAACTCTAGGTGTCACTCTTACAAAACAAGACTCATGTTTGTCCCAGTTTACTTCTAACTCTTCAACTGATGGAGAAAGTGTTAGAGTTTCCTTAGATTTAAAAGTGAGATAGATATGCAGTTGGATTGGAAGCTTTTGTGGTTTTGTTTTGCTTTAAATTCAGTTGCCACAAACTTAGAATTGAAATTAGAAATATGGGGTAAGAAAGATGGGGATATAACCAAAGACTAGGGTTATAAATCAGATATGAATTCAGTCCCTCATTTTGCTGCAGTATTCCTATGCGGCTGTAGGCAAGTTGCTTCATTAAGACACTGTTCTCATTTGGCAAATGGAAAAATTGTTTATCAGTTATTTGCCCAAGTTGATTTACCTTTGCTTGGATTACAGAAATCCTCAGAAGGAAATTAATACCTGTGTAGTGTTAATTGTTGTCACTATTGCATGACCGTGGCTTGCCTTTTCACAGCATTTTGGTCTTTTTGGAATAGTGAATTTCATTACAGGGCAAAAAGGGGTTTTGTGACTGTTACTGCAAAGGGAAGAATCAAAAATATGTGGCTGTGCATTAAAATTGTCACTAGCTTACAACTTCTTCAAAATCACTGATCTAGTGGAAAGTGGCAGCTGCATGTGCAATTTTGGAGCTATGTAAATAATTCAGCAACAGTCAGCAAAGACAAGAATTTCCATCACAGACAAGACCATGTAAACATTTTATCTTTTTTTCCCCGAAGCACTTTTTTTCTCTGAAGTGCAAAAACTTCAGAGCAGAGACCATCCCTTAATAAGTAATTTCTGCTGTAACCACAACCATCTACAGAAAATTCCTCATCTTGGCTGTAACCCTGAGGTAGTGTTATAATGTAGTCCTTAGAAATGCTGGAACAGTTTCCCTCAGAGAGCATTAGAAAGAAGATAGTGTTTCCTGAAACACGGGAATAACAACAGGATTTGGACAATGATGTAAGTTGTGTTGGATTTGGCAATTTGGTCACTGTTTCTTCATGCCCACAACATACACCAGTTTCTAAGAGACTGCCACAGCAACCTGGTCGCTGTAAAGACATGTGGCCAGAGGTGAAACACATGGACTTTTGGTCTAGTGACTAGTACAATGCTTGCCGAAGTAGCCCCCAGTAGCCACTGAGCCCAGGTACCACTCAAGTCATCCTCCCACTCAGTAACTGTGGGTTGTTCGGTGAAACAGGGCAGTGAAGAGAAAGGGTGTCTGGGCAGGCAGTGCTGTTACGGGAAGAGAAAGTTCACAGCGGTGCTCACACAGCTGTGGTCACTCTGCGGCTTTCCCCATTTCCAGCCAGGCTGCTTCTCATTGTAAATAGCATCTGCCACGGTGGTATCTGCTCCTGAAAACCAAAAGGAGCTGCTGAGCTGTGGGACACTCACTTTCCAGGAACACATGCAGAGAACAATATTACCTTAATTCAGTTTTCATTTAAAAATCAATATTTAGCTTCATGCTCCTATTCTATTTGCTCTAGTGGAAGAGAGATTAGGAATTATAAAGGCAAGCAGTAGGTCAGAGGGAAAACGGAGGTAATAGAAGTATGATACCTTTGAGTGAAGCTGGAGATTATCATGGAATAAAGATGCTGGTGACGTATGTCAGGAGTGTGTTTGAATACTAAATTGCAAAACATTATGGATCATGTTTTTTCAGTCCTGTGGATGTGGTTGCAGCTCTAAAAGTCAACCATAATCATAAAGCCACGGGGTAAATGAGGCTTGCAGGGATCTCTGGAGTCCTCTGGTCTGACCTCCTTCTCAAAGTAGGGTCCACCAGGAGGTCAGACCAGGCTGCCCAGGGCTTTATGCAGTTGGATCTTGAAAATTTCTGATAGGAGCCACAGAAGGCCGACTTTGAAGGGCCATTGCATCATTTCTGGGTAGGGTGAAGTGTTACAGAGCTGGATGCAGCCAGAGCGTGAGCAGTGGGACTGTGCAGAGATGCTGTCATATCACCTGGTAGCCCCCTCATTTGCCCTGGCAGACCCATCTCAGTGTCCAGATTTAACTAAATCAAATACAGTCCCGAGGTGACTGTCAGCTGTGTCAATCCCTCCATGGAAAGGGCAGTTGTAGGACAAGGGGCCTTGTTTCCATAATAGAAAGGAAAACTACAAGCAACTATCTAGCCACAAAATGTGCAAGGGGAATGACAAACTGCAGGCAAGCATTAAGTCCTGCAAGGGGAAAGAGTCAAATGAATTTTGAAATAGAATTAAGGTGGATGAAAACTCACAGATATTTCTCTTTTGGTAAGTTATTTTGGACGAAGATTGAAGGCCCCTTGCAAGTGATGCTGAGGCTTTTGGTCCAAGGCTCTGGGGGTGGAAACCAGGCCACTCTTGCTCTTGGTTTCGTTCCTCTCCTTGTGGCATGGGTACCACCAGGTAGATTTTTCTTGTGTGGCCCATAAAAGGTTCATGCAGATCTCCCTGCTCCTCAGCCATTGATTCTGGCTGGCCCCAGTGTGCCTCCCTTGCTCGGCCCAGATCATGATACCCTTTTTATAGATGTTTCACCCCTGATGGGCAAAAGCATCTTTCTGCCTCAGTAACATGGCAAAGCAGTGGAAGAACATCATGCTAAAATACTTAAGTAACAGCAGCTATCTGATTACCATTACCTGATTTTTGAATAGTCAGAGATAAAAACATAAGAAAACCTTAATTTAAATGTTTTAGTGAAAGAGGGTGCATAAAGGGGGAGGGAACCAGAGGAAGCTGGCATGAGAGTGTAGAAGTATGATGATGGGTGTTTGGCTCTCAGCTGTAGCCTCAGTGTGTTGCTGTGTTTTGCACATTAAAAAAATGTATTTGAAGACAGCAGGGAGTAGAGCTTCCAACAGCTGGAGTTGCTGGAAAAACAATTAAATTCAGTCAGAGATTATGAATGAGGTTGTATATCGATACTTAGGTGTATATAGATACTATAGATACTAAGATATTGAGCTATGGGCAGGTTTTGTTTTGCTTTTCAAACAGCCTTTTAATCAATTATCAGATTTTTCTTCTCTTTAAGGCCTCAAAAAGACGTTTACACATATGACATAATAACAGAGTTTTGGGTTATTAACATGCACCACTTGTTAACGTTAACTGATTGACGTTTTCCTTCCACTTTACCTGTGTCAAGCTGTTTGTTTAAGTCATTTTGGTACTCACGGTGCAGCCATGCTTTTGACTGAGCTCATGAGAAGGAAATAACTTCCTTGAAGAAGTAAAGGTACAGAGAGAGTTTTTGTTTTCTTGTTTCTCCAAAAGATTCAATGAATAGTAGTTAACAGCAAAATACACAATGGTAGTTTTATCATCTAAGATGAAGATCGGTAGCCCGTGTCCATCATTAATAAAGCATCATCAATTATTTCCTGTTTTCTCCCTCCCCATGTGAAAGAAGAAGTGGTTTGTGCCAGCCTCATTGTCCCTAACCACAAGTGAAGAACCCACTGACGTCTCCTAGACAAATTTTGTCATGTCAGTATAAATGTTTTCTCTGTTCCTGTATAATGACTAGGGAATAACCAGTAGCACTTTCCAAGTGATGAAGAAAGCTTGCAGAGATAAACCACAGGCATGGTAAATTAGTCACTTGATAAAACTATTTACAATTGAGTCTCCTAAATGTGAGGAAATTTTTTTTTCTTTGTGAATGAGAAACCACAGGCTTTCAGTGGAAAACGCAGTCTGTTTTTCTACCCGCAGCAGGGGAAAGAGTGTTTCACGTATGCCACCATCCTGTGAGCGTTTGCAAATGTGAATCCCAAGCTGGCAGACAACTGCGGTGACAGTGGCTGGAGAAAGGCAGCCAACGCCAGCCGTCAATTTGGAGTTTCTCGAGTGGGTACCAGGCATCACCCCCGCTCCTGGGAGGCTCCTCTGCTCTCTCTTTCCTCCTTTGCGCAGAGGGGAGGTGCAACATGGACGGCAATGGGGCGGCCGCAACAGTTCTCAGTTTCAGGCTATTTCAGGCGTTTTGGGGCAACTTTGACATCAGCGTGGGAATGGGAGTGGATTTCTGTCTACGAAATGTTGAGGGGTTTTTAGAAAAATTTCCCATTCCACTTAAGCAAAGCCGGTGACGTTCGAAGTTTGGAGAAAATTGCAAGGTTGCAAATGGCTCCAAAGAGGGCGTGTAGCATGGAGTGCAGGGCTGCAGTTCGAGTGAGAGAATCAGCCTCTCCGTGACTAGCAACCTAGGCTTGCATGCCCTGTATTCTCAAAAAGGCCTGCTGACACCAAAAGATGACTGAGGCGAATATCTCTCACTGATATGAACTGCACTCAGCTCATAGACACATTCAGCACCATCCAATTTCAGATCATGGAAAGCAAGATCCTGGCAATTGTTCCTCTGTATAAAGAAAATACAAGTGAATCTTTGGGGGAGGTTTTACAGATGGAAGGGAAGAGGCCACACTGATGTGCTAGGTGGCTACAATCTAGTGAAAAGTATTTCCCAGACCTAAACTCTAGGATGAAAGTTTCAGTGATGATAAAAATGTTGAAGACTTGTTATAAACTGCCCACATTTCGCTATGGCAAAAAGAGTGAATATAGGGGCTCAACTCATCCATGAATGAGGACTGCTGAAAGGAAGCAGAAAGATCTAACTTCTGCATGTGGTTTTGCTATTGATTTTCTGAGTCTGCTCCAACTTGTCTTTTATTTGAAACATTGGAATATTGCAAGGGATTTAAAGGAGAGTCATAAGAAAATGTGCCCTCTGGTAAAAACAAGACATTAAAGATATCAGTTTGATCCCATCCATGAAAGGGAAGATAAAAAAGTCAACCAGATTACAGTTCATCTAAAGAAGTAAATTCATAAGAAACACAAGGTTTCTCCAGTCAGAAGGAAGAAGGCTCGGCAAGGTTTTACTCTTCAGTACTAAAATCAGGACACCCAGTTTGCTTGGAACTAGCAATAAGACAGCTACTCACCAGACCAATTGGTATAAAAGATTACTTTTAAATCCATAAATGGAAACAGCACATTTTTTTAAAAGCTGCATCTGCCAGATACTGAACTCAGGGTTGGAATGAAGAACTTTTGTACTTATGAACCCTTCCCTGATATTTTGGGAAGGCTGTTCCGGAATGTCACTCGTTGTTTGCCAGAAGTCTTCCATCTTCTGGTCTAAATTTACTCATGGCCAGTTTAAAGCCATTTTGTCTAGCATCAGTTTATTCTGTTAGCTTACATGACTTACTGAATTTGCTGTTTCACCACTCCAATGTAGTTCAGATAACAATTCTGTCTTCTCAAAGCCTTTCTTTTTCTGAAGCGAAACAAGCCAAACTCTTCTAGACTTCTTTCATAAAACAGGAGCTTTCTACTTCTTGTCTGGAGCATTCTAGTCTGAACTCATCTATATAGCACAGGGTCAACCCACAACTGTACGCTGCCTTATTCCATTCCTCCGTTTTCTGGAAATACCTTGCCCAGTTAACCTTCACAGCATCCATTTCTGTTGCAGCATTGCCTTCATGGCTCCTGTGATGAGCAGTGGCACCATGAGGTCATTCTTCTTCTCCAAAGGGTGCCCTCCCAGCTTCTTCTAACTAGAAGACATACACCTGTATTGGCACTTGCACAGTCACATTTCTCCCTATTTTATTAATTCCATCCTCAAGTAAATCAAGATGTTCTTGCTTCAATTTGCCTTTGTTTGAACCAAGGCTTCATTTTATTCTTTCCCCTCCTTGTCTTTGATGGTTGATTTTTTCATGATTTGTTCTAAAGCCTTGCACACCACTCTTGTCAGATAACATGTCTTTTTCTGCCTTGCTTGTTATTTCTCCCTTTCTTAATGACAGCTATTGTATTTGCTCTTCTCCAATCTGAAAGTGCTTCCACTCATTTGATAGGTTGTTTGAAATGTCTTCCTACTGCTACTGCATTTTTTATGTGCCCATTTTTTGGTTTATTTCCTTGATTGGAGAACCTTTGACTTTACGTTCTTGTTTCTGCTTTTGCTTTAGTAGAGATTGTTTTCCTTCCTGTCTCTATCAGTCATCTTGACTTTGCTTCTGTGTTCTGCGTCAGCAACTCTCAAGATGATCTTGCTCACCTAATACATTCATCAATGCTTCTTAATGTCCACATCCATACTAAAAATTGAGATGGATTGTCTGTTTAATTTTTGGGCTACAATGTATACAATCATCCAGTTCAGTCTTAATCTGTAGTAACCTCAGTTCTTTTCTTTTGCTCCTCTTGTTTAAATGATGATGACATGATTTGCTGTTTTTTTACTTCCATTTTTTATGTGTATGGATTTGGTGTGAATTTGGGAAATTCTTTCACACCCCTTTTTGACATCCAAGTTACAATTATCACCGCTTGATCAGTCCTTCTTTCTGTCCCTCGTGGTCCTGCTATGTTCCTGTTATTCTTCAGGAGGTCATTGAGTTGGCTGCTCTCATCAGAGTAGTATCACAGAAAAGCCCAGGTTAAAAGGGAGACCTGGAGATAGATACCTGGTCCAACCTTCTGCTGTAAGTGGGGTCTTGGGTTAAGTTACATAGGCGTCTGTCAAATACAGTGTTGAATATTTGAAGATAGGTTCCATTACTTCTTTGGGCACCCTACTCTGATGTTTAATTTTTCTCATGCTGAAGATCCCCCTTAAGCATACATGAGCCTATTGCACCTTGTCCTTTCACATTGCATGTGTGTGAAAAGAGTACCTTCATCTTTTCTGTAGCTACCTTTGGGCAGTGGAAGACTGTGGTTAGACACTCCTGAAACTTCTGGCCTTGTGCCTGGACAAGCAAAATTCCTTCAGTTTTTCTTCATTAGCAGAGGTCTCCATCACTCTAATCAGATGGAGGCCATCAGATGAACCTTCTTCCATTTTACAGTGTCTCTCGAGCTGGGGGGACCAAAGCTGGGTGCGCTACACTGGGTGTGACCTAACAAATGCTGAGCTGAGTGGCAGAGAGAACATCCAAGGACCTGCTGGCTGTAGTTTTGCTGATGCAGCCCAGGACACCGTTTGCCTTTAGTGCTGCAAAGGTGCATTCCATTTATGTTCAGCTGTCCACTGACACTTCTATGTTCTCTTCAGCAGACCTATAGTCCTGTTTCTCATATTTTTCTTCTTTACTTTTGAGGCAAATACCGAAGAATTTTACACGTTTGACTTGCAGGAACTCCAGTCTTGCTTCATGTATACCTTTACCTTCAGATTCAGTGATTAGTTCCTCCAACTTCTCAAAATGTTTCTTTTTGAAATGATAGTATAATTGTTTAACTGAAAAGTTACGATTCATTTAACATCCAGTCTCATTCAGAAAATTAACATCTACTGTAAAGATACATTTCCCAATAGTACTTACCTTCTCGGTCTTACTGCTTCTTACTGTATTTTATCTTTATCCAAGCAGGGGTTTGGATAGTGGACACCTTATGTGACTCCAGCGGAATGTGTTTTACTGTGATATTTTACCCATTCCATTTTGTTTTCTCCAAGATATTTCTTCAGACATTTTGACTATTGGTTCCTACTGTGACAAACAAAATTTCTTCTTCACCCCTGCTTTAACTTCTGCTTTTCCTAATTTCTTTTGTCTGTGCTCTAGGCATGTCTGCTACTTCACTATTTCTTTTTGATTATTTCTGTGGGATTTCTGGAATTACTCAAAGACCTACAGAATTCCTAAGCCTGTGAATATCAAGAAAGTTTAACTTTATGATTTGAGGTGACTAGAAAAAATATGTGAATTCACCCCATCTCCAGCTAATCAACACTTCACTATTGCTGACTCCTTGACATACAGTTCCTTCAAAGACTTCCTTGGAAGTAGAAGAGGAACTGATGCATCCCACCACAACCTCTTTTGAGTGTAATTCTAGATGTAAAGCCAGAAATTATAGAGTTTTTAATAGGTTGCCATGTATGCCCAGATATGAGAAGATTCATGACTACTTTTAATCGCTTCTTCCACAAACATTTATTTCTGTACACCTATCTGTCTACTTGTGCCTGATTATTCTCACTTAGGTTCTAGTACAAGCAACATTTTAATTTCCTGCTTCCCCTTGCTTAGACCAATTACGGTGCTTAAACATTTCAAATAAGATATCAGAAATAGTTGCAAGACACCTTATGTCTTCATTAGTAAAAGGAGAAATGCTATAGGAGCAGATCTATAAGTTAAAATAACTGACATTGAGGACCCAACTTCTACACTGCATTTTCGGTGTATTTATTTTGAATGACCTCTGGTTTGGTCCCATGGCCCAAACTCCTGTTAACAATTGGAGAACATCAAGTGAGTTTCTGAAAACATTTCCCAATTCTACTATATCTGAAATGAATCCAATTTCTGCAGGCTTCAAGAGTGCTCCCAAATGCAACCCAAAGTACAGTGAGTGGAGATGATCAGGAGACTAATTTTAAATTCCCATATGTAGAACAAATGACACACTAATGTAGAAGATTTCCCAGTTCACCTTATATGGGAGGGGAAAAAAAATATTAGCTAATCTAAAATCTCTTTGGGTTCTTTTTTAGCAACTATTAAACCAGAATTGCTGATTTTCCAAAAGAAAAATCTCTTATGGAAAGAGGAAATGATAGAAAACAGAGTTGGTGTGCCTGAACTCTGAGCCCTTCCCAGCTGAAATTCAACCTGTGTATCTGCTTTTGCAAAGCTTCGAAAGAACAGCTGTACTTTGCCTGTGTACATGAAGGCAGAGATAGTACATCACAGCTAAAGCCTGGTCTATCATAACTCCTCTGCTGCTGCTATCCATCCACACTTGCTTGATTAAAATGAAACAACCCTAGCTATGGTAGCACATACTACAGTTTGTCTTTCAATTTTTCTGCACAGGTACACACAGAATAGGCTGATGTGACAAACCAGAGGTACTGAAAAAGGATAAAGAGTCTAGAGCCTTGTACTCATTAATAAAAACAGTAAGTTTTGTTTAAGTGGCTCTTTTTAAAGTAAGGGTCCTTTCATAACACTTTCTCATAGGTTTTGGAAGATTTTCACAATGGACATACAGACTTTCCTAGATATTAACTAACTCTTGGGTGACTGATGGAATTAATACACTTTCACAACAATCAAATAGCTGTATTAGGAAAGCTAATGCCCTCCTTATGATAATTAACTCATATAGACACTTTTAAATATCAAACATGGTTGATGATTAGTGGAAAAATCTTGCAGTTTCTTAACTGTCAATTTTAATGAAAGCAGCAGGGCCAAAATTAGTTGTGAGACTTTTGACTTTCTCAAATTTGGATCAATTTGCTGATTTTGTTGAAAAGTTACTGAGGAGGAAGCAACTGACAAACTAGAGAAACTGCGTAAGTTTCGTTTCCTTAGGAAAAAAGATTAGCAACACAATCTACCCTGGTACTTTCATTTTAGTTGCTTTAAAGTACACTACTTGAGATTGTATTTTGTTCTTCTCCAAGATTTCTTTTTTTATTATCTTTTTAGAAACTTGCTTTATTTTAGTTTGGGGACAGAGACTGGTTAGCCTCTTCAGAAAAGCAACAGAAACTTAGTTCTCTCATTCCTTGGTCTTTTAAGTATTTATTACTAGCTAATTAAATCTTTGCATCACCCAAAGCTGACTAGATGGTGTCCATTTAGAGCACTTCATAGTGCTGGTCCAGTCCTTTGAAAGAAGAAGTTATGTGACTTTAAAATAAAGTGCATCTACACTCAAGCCACAGTAGCTCTTCTATAGGCAGCCTTATTTCCTGTGAAGGTGAAGAGGAAATGTACTTAGGGTGTGAAGCATTTCTTCTTTACTTAGCTACTTAACTACTTATCTTGCATATTTCTCCTTTCACTTTAAATCCTGAATCTAACTGGAAAGTCTTTGCAAGCAAATTGCTTTCAAGAAGTCCAGTTCTAAGTAAAATGTCATCTGTGGATGGACTGCTTGTGCGCCTGGTTTTGTGGTGTGCTCATAAAACATTCTGGAGGCAGGACAAAAACAGGTAGGACCAAACCTCCATGCTGATTTGCTTTTTTTTCTGTGAGTAAAGATGACCAGATTGCTTAGTCACACAGTTATGAATGGCACTAAAGAGAATGACAGGCAAGGGGAATCCCCGCCAAACCGTCTCCCGGATTGTTTTAGAAGAAAGGCTTGCATCACACACCAGATTTCTGCTAGGAAACCTCCTCTGGATGTTTCTAAACGGTTATAACAAAAAAACCCCACCATTCTGTAGGCTGGTTTGAAATATTTCATGGATATTTTCTTACTGATGCTTGAAATAGATAATTGAGTTAACCTTCAAAATATGCCCACACCTACGCACTTGTGTTTGGATGTACATACGTGATATTTTACTATTATAAATTGTGTAAGGAAAACAATCAGATTTTTCCCCAATACGCTCACATTTCAACTCGGAAAATTCAGTAAGAAATTAAAGCATTACAGGATTGCTTTCACCAGTGTTTTCTTCCAAATTTAAATATGAGTATTAATTTCCAACAATAAATGTATCTGTATGACAAAGGTACTCAGACTGTGAAAAGAAACGCAATCGTACAATTAAAACTTGAATGACGCTTAAATTCCTTGCTAAAAGCTAGACCAAAAAGCTCCAACAGAAATAAAAGCCCATGGCACAGAATATCAACCTAAGGAAATGGAATGAATCATAAAACCTAATATACAGAGGAAATTCGGTAAATAGGAAGGAATGAAGATGAGTGGGGCTGGCTCACTGACAGGTTTGAAGTTTGAAAAGTACCATTTGGATATAGTATTGAGAATGTACGGAAAATATTATGTTGATTGGAGAGCGATGATTTCCAATGTTAGTAATCTGCAACAAATTTTCAGCAGAGTCCCTGCTGTTTCAGGAGGTTGCAGGCTGGCCTGTGACAAGGTCAACAGAGACCCCTGTGTAGGTTCACCTAGAACATACTGAAACAGACAGCTGATCCAAGACTAGCATCCTTTGATCTTATCTCTTTGGAAATAACACAGGCCTTTTGAAAAGGCACTGTGAGGTAGTATCGCAGATGCCTGGATGCAAAGGTTCAGATGTTTTTTGGCTTCTTTGAATGGGATCTGATCCTATGAAAATGAAACTGAATAGCAGACTGTGAAAATACCAGAGGTCTCTCTGTATGGAGAGTTAATTAATGTATAGAGGAAAATATGCTATCTCATTTGCTGGGAACTGGGGAAAGACACTGTGAGCAAAACATGCCATGTTTTTTTCTATCAACGTACAGCAAAGGTAGACATATGCATATATGTTCACAGGAGACAGCAGAAAGTCAGAACCACAGAACATGGTCAGGTCAAATTACAATGGAATTGTTTTCTTAATGAATTATTTCTCTTAAAGTAAATAAAAATGTTACCTTAAAACTAATGGAAATTTTTGTAGAAATGGTTATGAAATACTAGTATGTCGGCCTTATGAGGAGAAGGGTTATTAGGGAAGAATTAGAAAACCTTGGAAGATCACTTTTGGGAGAACAATGTTAATAAAATAGATCTGAGAACAATGTTAATAAAATAGATCTTTATTTTGTAGAAGACTTGACACCCACCAACGCATGAAGTGCCTTACCTGAAGTCAGTGTGTTGTACTGATACCCTTGGACTGATAACATTGCCTGGTTAACATTAAAAATAAATAGTTTTGTTTGTTTGTTTGTTTGTTTGTTTTTTGGTTGGTTGGTGTTTTGTTTTTTTTTTTTTTTTGGTGCCGTTAGTGCCTATAAAGCTTGGGTGGAAGTATTTCAAAAGTCTCTAGGAAGAACCTTGAAACAATTACGTTTACATTGTGATTTTTTTCTCTTTGCATTATGCTTTTAGAAGTTCTTGTTTTCAATCTTTTCCCTTCAACCTTGATGATTAAAAAGTGATTAGAAAAAAAAAATCCCAACCCCAAAACACTAAAATAAACCTTGAGACTCAGGAAATCACGTAAGACAAGAAGCTGGGGCTTCAAAAAGGAAAATAGTATTGTAAGATTCATGATACAATGCTCAGAACTGTCAGTTCCTCCAAACGATATTATGGTGCTGAAAAAAGAAAATTTTCAAGAGTAAGTGTTTTATTCTTCTTGCAAGAATGAAGAAGAACTGGTGAAAATGAAAGGTTTTATGTGGAAAAACCCATAGATACTCTGTGGTTGTAGCACAGGAGTTATTTTATACAACGCCAGCCATACTTTGGGCTCCTGCTGTGCCAACACTTGTGCTGCTTTTCCATTGATTTGGACTTAAACTAAAATTGAATAAAATTTGGAATCTTCTCCTATTTTATGGGTAATAGACTTTGATCCAGAGTTGGATATGTGAAAAGAATCCAAACTGTAGATGCATAGAGTGAAAATGCACACCATGTTTTTCCATTACTGTCTTCTACAATGCTATCATTTCTTTCCATACTTCCTTACAAGAAAAATAGCATTTTAGGATTATATCTTCCCTTCTCATGGTCATCTCCCACCGGTAACTCAGAGTTTCTTAATCATTCGTACACACAGACTGTGGTTTTTGGAGAGCTGGAAAACCAGTTCATACCAACCTGAAAGACAGCACAAGAAACAAGGAGGACCCTTTGGTCTCCACCACATATTGCTGTTCATGAACAATCAGCTATGAGAAAATGTATGTTACAGGTCCCTCTATCAAGCCTCAGAATTCCTTACACATCAGTTCAACAGTCTTTCAAGGAAAGAGAAGGGAGAGAGCATTCTCCTCATTTTTATGAACAGGGACATGAACTGCTGCTAATGGGGACAGATGTTCTGAGAAAAGAGATTTGCTACCATCTCCAAACGCTCCAGAAAATTATTTTAATGTGAGTCATGAATATTCACATTATTCTTTTACTGGCCTGTCTAGACAAAATAGAGCTGATAACCATACCAAAAAGTCCTTGATAGCGTGTGAGAAAGGCTAGCCCAGAACATCTGCTCACAGCTATTCTTTTCTTCCTGGGCAAGGCAAAATCTTACAGGATGGATGAGTGCTCAGACCATGATGGGGCAGTTATTTTCTCTTATTAATTCAGAAAGTAATCATTAGTGTTTTATGGGGAAAGGTTTTCCCAGTCTATACATTTTTTTTTGCCACCCCGCATGGGGTTACCAAATAGAAATTCTGAATGGAAATATGCAACAGATGTCTTGTGTCAGTCAAGCTTACCATGATTTTAAAGATTTTGAACTTAATCACTCAGTGCTGTACCCATCAGCTCATTATCTGTCTGGACATCTGTTTCTCTAGATGTCTAACACTACCAGGTGTTATTTTTGTCTTTCTTCCCTTTCTTTGGAAGACTCAGCAACTAATGTGTGTGAGGAAATTTGAGAGTGGAAAGAGGAATCTATAATATACATTTTCTCATTGCTGATTGCATGCGAACAGACAGAAGTATGTAATGAAGGCCAAAGGATCTTGGTTGTGTCATATTTCAGAAGTTACAAACTGGTTTTCTAGTTCTCTCAAACAACAGCTTTTGCAAAAAGTGCTTGGAATGGGCAGGATAGAGTATTTTGTTTAGAAAAATGTCAAAAGAGTTCATTTTGATAACTTCAGAACGTCCCCCACCCCCCCAAAAAATTCTTATAAAACAAAGTAGCTGTTTTGTGCCGACATTATCCCTAATGATCATTGGAAAAATCCTCTCAATCATAGAGATCTTGTGGTCACAAGAAATAGACAGCTACATCCAGCATTTATGAAAGATACCAATACCTGTAGGAGAGTGTTTTCTGTTTGTTTGGTTGGTTAGGGATTTTTAAAACATTTGTTGTTGTTGTTGTTTGTTTATTTGTAAGGAAATATGTTAGTCTTACAGTGTGCTCCTAAGGGTCAGTTGCAAAGTCATGAAGCCTGATTATCAAGACATCTACTTTGCAGATAATCGTTACATGAATAACAATATTTAGTAATTACATAGCACTGGTACAATGCCTATGCAAACTTTATCCACTTAAATCCCTTCACCCCTGCCCCCCAGCACTGCAAAGGAGGAATTGAAGAAATTATTTCTGCTGCTTTGCATGAAAGGGAGGCTAAGAGGTGAAGTGTGATTTAAGGTCAGAATGACAACTCAGAGAGGATTCTCCAACCCTGAGCTGCTTTCCTGGGGCAGTGGTGACAGAGGAAGCCACTCAGTTTTAGAGAAACGAAAGTCTGACAGAGGTCTGCCGGGCTGGTAAGGGCAGTTCCTCACTAAGCACTCACCCAGCACACTGAGGAGTACACATAAAACAAAAAATGAAAGGGAAAAATCTTTAGTCACTGGTCAGAGTGAAATGTGACATGACTCTGCAAGGGCATCATTGGGTAACTGATGTAAGGTGTTGTATGAACAGATGGGTGTGAAACCTCTGCTTTACATGAAGAGTCAGATCACTTCCAGGCAGCAAAATGAAAAAATGCCTTGGTTTCATTTCCTACTGTGTTTGGAACAGATGACAGTCCAGCTGTGACTATGGAACCACACAGAAGGACGACTCCAATTCTGTGCACCACAAGACTTTTCAACATTGTTCTGCCACCTCTTTCAGTTAGATTAGAAATAGTGCTCAGGCAAAGAGCTGGTGTTAATGCTGAGTGTTTAGTCCCCCCAGCATGTATTCAATGGATATCTACTAAGGAACACAAATAAAAAATTGGATGCTCTTAGGCCCTTGTCTCTGTCTAGTAAAGAGCAGATATTTGCTGGATATCCCTTATGTTTGTAACCATGTTGATGCTCAGGAAAGTCAGTGCAGAGGAGCCAACTGAACCTTAGGCTTCCTCACAACCTGACAGTTCACTGTTCTTGGGCAACAAGACATAGACTGGACAATGGTGATCTGTTTCATCACTTTGGGACAGAATGTGAAGTAGAACAGGACTGGGAGATGCACAGGACACCTGGGACTCAAGGATTCTCACATTTTGACCACCTGCTGTAGGCTGTTGCCCAGTTTCAAAATGATTTGGAGAGAGGTGATAGTCTGTGCCAATATAAGAGAACATTATCAGACAAGCATGTCAAGGTTAACATGGTACCATTCATTCAAATGTAAAGGATTTGGAAAAGGGATTCTATGTTTCAGTATTAGAATACATTTCTGTCCAACTGATGATCTACCTCAGAACATTCAACCCTTTGTTTGAGAATTCAAATGCGGAGATGAGTAGAAGGCCTGAATCTAGCCTCCATGGGCAGGAGAAAGTACCTGGAAGTCAGATCTGCACTCAGAAGACAGCATCACAGAGCCAAACATCATGGCTTTCTTCTTTGCTATTTGCTTAATTTCTTGCCTTGTTTTACCCTACAATACTTGCAATGCCTCTGAGTAGACAAAGGACTAAAATGGGACTGGGGGACCCTGTTTATATTCCTAGGTTTGCCTTTCCTAGATGCTGAACGATCCCATTGCTCTGTGCTTATGTTCTCTTATCTGCAAAAATGGTTGCTTGACAGTGGCCTCCTCTGAAAGGTGAGGAGATCTAGTGGTAAAATTAGCCATATAAACCTCCAAAACTTTAACCAGTTTATCTATAAAAGGTGGGCTGTAAAAATTCTTTCTTTCTGATATTTCATCCTCCTGTTATTATTAAAAGTTTAGTAGTAATGGTAGACCAAAGGAAGGTCACCTGAAAGGCATAGCCTGCAGTGGATGAGACGCAGCCTAACCCAGCACAGTCACTCTGGATGAACAGTTCTCTGCAGAGGAGGACAGTGCTACTGACATAATCTTTCAGCTCCTGGAATTACATCTTCTCCCTGGCTGGATAATTACAGCAATTAGTTGTGTTCAGCTTTGTTGTGATTTGTCCTCAACAGGTTAAGACAACTGAGCTAGTAAAGGATCTCTCCTGAACTCCTTACTTGCAGGCCTTTTTTGCACACTCACTAGTAATTCAACAGAAGAACACTGCTCAAATTAGAACATACAATGGCAAAAATTGGGCTTCATGTCCGAATCCCAATTCCAGTTGTATGTTTTTGACAGCATTAAGAACGCCATATCTAACAAGAATCATTTTCCTTCTGTCACCTGACCTCTCCCTTCAAACAGTTTGCCAAAGAATTGCTCCATAAGATTGTGGTGAGTTGATGTGCCTCAGCATGTGTCTCCCACCTTGTAAAATATGCTTGGTTTTCCTGTATGTATAAAACTACATTTGGCTGTGCCACAACATGTCATTTGACTATGCTTGTCTTGCAAAGCAATGCAGATGTTTCAACATTACCTAAAGGCTTGTTTAGTGTACTGACATTTGTGAGTCGGCTTTGAATTGTGAGTCTACTTGGAATCTTGGTGAAACCACCATTTTTTCACCGTCACTGGAGGTATTTAAAAGCTGTGTACATGTGGCACTAAGTTTTAGCAGTGGACTTTGTAGTATTAGGTTGGACTCAATGATCTTAAGGGTCTTTTCCAACATAAATGAGTCTATGATTCTATTATCCTAATTTCTATCATAGAATCATAGGATCATAGAATCAGAATGATTTGGGTTGGAAGAGATCTTTGAAGACCATCCAGTCCAATGCCTTTGCCATGGGTAAGCATGATAACTTTGCATTTTTGTACAGTGCTTTGAAACATCCTTGAATAGCATTATCACCTCACCTCCATGTCAACACTTTCAGCAACCAGGTTATTGCTCAATCAGTTTTATTTTCCTAAACAAAAATGAAGATGGGCATTGCATAGTGCTACTACCCCAAGCAGATTACTGCCCTAATTTCTATGCAGTACCACACTCATTGTGAGATGTTTGCCATCTGTCTATGCTACTCTTCCCAGGGAGTTTTAGCATGCACCTTTTGGGCCTGGGATTTCTGGTGAAATTTGGTTCTTGCGTCTGCAAAATGGCAATTCCCTGTTTGCAATGGTAGTACTAGGCTAGATCTGTTCCACAGATGGAGGTCCTCATTCAAGCTGCATATGAAAATATCTGGTGGTGGTTTAAGTGGTCATTTGCTGAGATATAAGGTGCTGCTGGGGAAGGAGACAATTTCTTGCAAGGAACACCCAAGGAGCCATCTGGTGCTGTGCTGAAGAGCTAATATAATACCGTTTGGTGACCAGTTTCATTCTCATCGGTTTCTGATGAGCTATGGACATCCTCCATTGCAGCCTGTGTGAACTGAGCCCACAAGTGCCCTTTTCCTGATTCTCTCTCTTTTCTTTTTCCTTCTGGGCTCCTTATTTCCTTCCCTTGTAGGCACCTGCCTACCCTACCTTCATATACTACAGCCTAAAATTATTCTGATTTTTTTCATAAGACTCTTCACAGTAAGGTCTTTTGCCATGGTATCCACCAAAGCAGAGTTCAGTTCCTATAAAAAAAAACCCTTTTCCCCAGCTATCCTCAATACTGTTGTTTCAGAGGTCTGTATGCATTTGGAGAAGTGTCCATCTTCTTCAACTGGGCTTTTTTTCATTCGTGTATTTCTGTTTTCATATTCTACACACATAAGTTCAAATGAATGGGCTGGTGGGGAACTTCAATTATTGCCAAGGAGAAATGAATGTCTTGAGTACTAAATACTCTGCTCTTGAAGATATTAGACAACCATAGAGGAATTTAATATGGTGCATCATTGCATCCATGCTGGAACCTCATTTTCCATAAGTCTGTTTTGAATCTGGAGGGAAAGAATGAGATAGTGGCAGAAATACACTTTAGACCATGGAAAGAATGCAAATAGTGTTTCAGAAAAGGACAGCAGTAGGGAGAATGTTTAAATCTCTAAGTGACTCTGAAGAATGCCGTAGCAATCTCAGTGGTTACTTTAAAAGAATACCAGAAATGAGTTGGTTGTTATACTGACCCTTTAACCACACGATATGATTTTTTTTTTTCAGATAGAGTGTAAGAATACACTTGAGCCACAATGCATACTCCTCAATCAGTATCATAATTTCCCCCTTTCCCCAACCACGTGTAAAAGAAACTTCAGAATCTGCCACGTAAATGTTACCCATTGACGAACCACTGAAAATTTTTCCAGGACCATGCTTTAAGAAAGATGCTTTCGAGGGATTCCCTTGATTAGCTGAAAATGAAGGGTTCTTATCTGACACTATCTTGACTAAATATACACAGCCTATGATGACGAAATGAAAAATTTCAAGACCAGGTATAAATACCACTGACAAGCAGATGAAGTTCATTCGTCTACTTTCTTCTAATAGAAGACTTGACTATTAGAAGTTGAAGCTCACTGCTCTTAGAACTGACAACTCCCAGAACTTATCTGAGCATTTTAACTGAGCCATCACCAAGAAAATGACTTGCCAGACCTACAGCTTGTTTGTTCTGTCTGTCGTCATGATTTGTTTTGGACGCTTTGGAAACAGCTTAATTCTTGCTCACCTTGAAAATGATATAGACCAACTAAAATCTGACTTTGTAAGTATGATCTTCTACTGCATTTCTCTTCTCCTGCTTGTGTTTTAGGTATAGTCCAAGCCTAAGCACTGCTTGACATACTCAATGTGTACCAATAGAGGGTAACCATGGAACAATATTTTTTGTTATATCTTTTTTTTTAAAACACTAATATGGACAATTTATTTGTTTTGCTAACCTCTTTCACTAACATGATTCAATTTTTCAATAGTCATATTTAATGCAGTAGTTTGCATTTATTTCAGGAGCACTCTTCCTTTCAGAAGAGCTTCTTCTAGCTTCATTCAGCCTTTGATTACATGGAATGTTTTATAACAAGAAATCTTAATGCAATTTTTGATGAATTAATGTATTTTGATTCAATTCTATTCAGATGCAATTTACTGACACTTTTTTTAGTTTTAGGTTAGTAACTTTAATGGGAGATGTAGTGTTAATTAGCAATATGAGCAAAACAGAGAAGAACTTTTGCTTTAGCAAATGCATCTGGTTCTTATTAGAAGTAGCAGTAGTGTGTTGTTGAAAGATGGTTCCTACTGCTCATTCTTTCGCAGCCTCCAGTCACTTTGCTTCTATATCTGTGACTGTGATCCAGCATGGGAATGTTATCCAGAATGGTGTTACTTCTTTTCAGACAGAATTCTGACAACTTGAAAAGTGTAAAGTGAATTTGCCTATCTTCATCTAGGAGGCATTAAAGTTCACAGTTAACATCAGCTGGGATTAGTCATAGAGATAACAGATCTACAATAGAGTAACTTCTAATTAGCAGCTTTATCTCACTATATATATATATTTTTTTTTCCTTAAATATATGAAAGCACCTGCAAGAGTCTGTTTCCAGTCTGATTTTGTCAGAATTCTGTGCATATGAAAGTCAAAATTTAGTAGTCAAAGAATCAGCCTGAAGTATCACACAAGGAAGCTCAGTGTGATACTTCATTGTTTGCAGATTGTTAGGAAACTGGCTGTAAAATTGGCATTATATCTTAAATTTGTCATTAGCATAGATCTGAGAGATTCTCACTAGAATATATATGACTCTGTTGAAGAGATCCTGAGCCGTGGTGAACTGCTTGCCCAGACATTAAAACTCTGGTCCACAGCAGGTGCTCCCCATCTATCAGAACAACAGCAAAACAAGGTTTGGCAATGGGCTCAGCACGGGCAACCAATCAGCCTACAAGGTTTCTGTCAGCCTGAAAGTTTTCCCTTTACACTCACTGTATTTAAATTACTGAGTAGACAAAAAAGGAAATAGTGACTGTTGTACACAAAAAGAAAGAAAAAAAAAAAAAAAAAAGACACACAGAAGAGGAAATGATTCAGTTTACTTTTCCTTGGTGGGAGAATTATATTGCTGTTTTTTTCCTAGAGTCTGCCACAATGTGTGGCTAACATCTGATGGTTAAACTCCATCCCTGTTTGCTTCTCAGTAGCTCACTAACCTTGTATATCCCCACACATGACTGTGGGCTACGGGGCTATTCGCCAGTTATACAAACTGTAGTTTTATGGTAAAAAGTTAATTAGTTGTTGTTCCACATGAAATTTTACCAAGAATGGATAAATTTGAGGCCATAGAGTATGTACTGGTGGAATTTGACTTACCAGAAAACATGCCAAGATCAGTTCTGACAGTTTTCTAACCAGTTGCTATGCTTATGAAGTTTAATTTTCAGCTGTCAGATTCAGATTCAAAACTTGCAAGGAGCATTTGGTAAAATATATGGTGCTTGTCTCTATTAAGATGAGTTACAGCAGGAGAAGACATTGAAAAACAGACTAATGCCATTTCTGGTACTAGGCAGTCATCTAGTGAGATTTGGTGTTTAGAGAAGTGAAAGCATTGTAATAGTTAGAGGCTAGTGGTGCAAAATCTTATCTCTCTGGTTTTTACTCCTCATTTGAATAAAGAATGCAAATTTGCCCTGTGATAAGTGTTGTTTGTATAACAAATATGTTTGTTCTTTGTTGCAGAACTCAAGTAATTCAGACGTAGCTGATGGTGGACCTATTTTTACAGGCAAACTGACAGACTGGACAGAGGTGAGTCAGAACCAGATATGACAAAGCATCTCGGATGCTTTGAAAGGCACTTTTTGTACAAAGCATCTCCCAGGTCCAGTGTAACCAGCCAGGGTAGAACAAACATCAGCAGAGGCCACTTCAGTAGCTTGGAAATTACAAAACAATGCCCGTAAAAATGCTCCCCATAAGGAGCAAGGTACTTTATACCACACCACGAACCAATCCTGAGGTACAGCCAAGCCCAGGAGATGAGTTGCAGCATCTTCTTTATCAAACAAGTTTCAAGCGGCAGTGAGAACCCCTGTGTGCTGCTTTTTAGCTTTCCTGCTGATGGGCACTCACAGACCTTTTTTTCTGACTGTATTTTTCAACAGAGAAATGAAAAGAGGATCATCCTGAGCCAGATTGTTTCCATGTACTTGGAAATGCTTGAAAAATCTGACAAGTCAAAGACGCACGTCAGACACATATCTGAGGAACTTTATACTCTGAAAAACAGCCTTCCTGATGGCTTAAAGAAGCTGCAAGACCTCAAGGATCTGGCAAAGCTTCAGGTAAGGCTTTTCGTCTGCCTCCAAGGCTCATGACACTGAATTTTCCAGTTGAGATTTGAGTGTGAGTAAAGCCATTTGGTAACCCCCGTGTGGCTCAGTTCATATTGGAAAACCTAATGTTTCCAGCTGCAGGGCTTGCTGTGGGTCTGCAGTGTGGGATGTCAGTGCGGAGGCTGCCCTCCCCAATTCTTATCAGTCTGGCACAAAGGTGCTAGCAGTGCTGTCACATCGCCTGCCCACCAGATCTGCCACTGATATGGCCTTTTATGGTTTAAAAATTAAATTGGAAAGTTGTGCCTGGCTACATTTTGCCTGAATGGGTTTTGGAGACACTTGGCTTATCTAGCAGGTGCAAATGGCATGAACCACCAACCTCTGCAGAGGTCTGCAGCTCAACCCTGGTGGAGTTAGCAGCTTGTGGGTAACTCCTATATCATTGTGATACCTACAGAGTAGCTCCATTTCACAGAATGTGACAGGTCTGTGGCATGTTACACAGTAGCACAGAAAATTGAACATAAAAATCTGTGACAAAATGACTCTTTGTTTGTAACTGGAAATGGCAGAAGTCCATTTGGTTTACCCTGGTAGCCGTGTAGCCAGAAGGGTGTGATCAGTGAATAATCATAGCTCTTGGCATGACCTTCATTCTCTTTATTTTTCACTTATAACAGATGAATGACTTGAAAACTCAACGCAAAGCTGTGCATGAGCTGTTCAGTGTCTTACAAAAACTGGTGGATACTCCAGCTTCTCTCAAAAGGAAAAGGAGCCAGTTTCAGAGGAGGTGCAAATGCTAATAACGTCATATGACCTTTTGTACTGAGTTGTTGTGTGAATTTTGTTTTGATGCACATTTTTAATGTCAGTCTTTTTATTGAGGTTTTACACATTTATTTATTAATATGTAAGTATTTTAAATAATTATTTATAAAGAAACACCAGTCAAAGTATTTATACTCCTACTAATATATAAGACATGACTTTGTTTTAAAATCATGTCTGTTAAATGTTTGTTGACCAGAAAATACAGAATGAGGAAATGTTTACCCTGTTTCCATATGGAAATCTTGAAACGACATGATACAGTACCCAGCTTTCTGTCTGGTGCTGTCTTGAGAGAGGGATGTTTTAAGATTAGTCTCATCATTCATCTATTTGGCATGGAGATGCAAGTACCAATATGGGGAAGTTTCTGTACTCAGGAAAACATTTCTGTATCTGCTTACTTCTAAGCATATCTAAATCCAAATCAATCAAATAGGCATGCTTAAAGCTAAGCAAATGCTGAAGCACTTTTCTGAACTAGGAAATTGGTGATTAATTGCTGGTAATTATTGTTATGCACTGAAGTTACCAGGAGGCCAGGCTACTTAGGAGCTCCAGGAAATGTGACTGAGTTTATTGCACTGACTTAGCTTCAACTCTCTGATACTGAGAAGTTCTGTATTTTTTTGTACTGAATCATTTAAATGTGTCTGAAGTAATGTTATTTATTTGGAGGTGGTAGTATTGATATTTGTATTTCAAGGACTACATTTTTTGTACCAGAATATTATTTAAAACTTCACATTTCTCAATGGAAACTTTTTGAAATTTGAGTATTAAATTAATTAATTAATAAACTGTGTTTGTATATTTGTTCACCAGAATCTCTGTGAAAAGTAGAATGCTAATCTTGCTCTATGTTGTCACAAAAGATGGCCCTGCCCAGATATATAAAAAAATATTTTATTTCCTCTTGTGCATCTGAGACTTGGGAATGGATATAGTTTTTTAAGAGATCTGGCAGAAGGGTCTAAAATTCCCATTTGTTGTTACTTTGATTTAAAATAAAAGACATATTCACATTCCTTGCAAGTCAGAGTTATGCAGCCTAGATCAAGTTCAGCCCATCTGCTGGTCTCTCTGTGAGCAGTATAAGCTGGATGTCTGGACCTGCTTGGGCTTTGCCAGTCTCAGAGGCTTGAGTTTGGGCTTGGGCTTGCACAGGGGACTTTGTGGGGCTTCCAAATTCTCAGGTCCTCAGGGGTTTATCAAGCAAGTTATCTGGGGGCAGACTGGTTGGGCTGACTGGGAATGGGGCAGGTTTTCCTTGAGATTCCTCCCAGCATGGGACCTCCAACTCCCCCTGAACTGCTGAATCGGCAAATTCCAGAAATCGCCAAGCCCAAAGCTTAGTTATAATAAGCCAAACTAGTCTAGTTGTAATTGTTGTAGCCCTTAATACTGCCATGGGCCCAGCTGTCTCCATTGGTGTAAGATACCTTGATTCATATCTTTATTTTACAGTTGTAACAGAGTGATTCAGTAATCCTGGAGACCTGAACAAATTTTGAAGTAATCAGCTCTTTTTGTTTGTACTCATTGCAGACGTGTATGCTGGGTAACAGAGGCAGAGAAGTAGGGGGGGAATGAGTAGCTGGAAGAGGGAGTAGTAGCTGGTACTGCTGGCAAAATGTGTTTGTACACTCTGATTTCAGTAGCTGGGTGGTTTGGGGTTTTTTGTCTGTTTGTGGTTTGTTTTTTGTTTGGGGTAGGTTTTGCTTATTTGAGTTGGGTTTTTTTGTTTGTTTTCATTTCAACATATCCTTATTTTCAACTGGAAATTTTGAAAGCATCCTTAAATCTTTCATGTTAAATCTGACCAGTGGTGCCATAGTTACCTAACCACTCAAAGGAATCCAAAAAACTTGTTTCTTGTATGACTTCTCCCTCCATTTTCCCTACCTGGTGTAAGTCTGTGAGACCAGTTTCTACAAGGTGTTTAAAATAAACTGCTGAACTAGTCATTACTCCCTTTGCTCTGTTAATGTGATAATAATGTGTTAAAGAAAAACGTCATAAAAATCAGCCTCCACAAGACCATATTTTTTCCTCTCAGATGTATACCATACAGATGAGGTGAATCACTCTTAACATGAAAACCCATCGTCTCTTCTCTCATATACATGGGACTTCTGGATGTCCTCTTCTACGTCATTCCTCACTGTATCCAAGGGAGGAAGGCATTGCCAGATAAGCTAAATTTAAGTGTGAAATGAATTTTAATGGCTACTCTAAATGTTCCCAAAGAGAAACACAGCAGAAGCATTGGACGTTTTTACTGAAGGTCAGTGCAGATTTTTCCACCTACGCAACCTGAGTGAATTAATAGATGTACATGCAAAGGAGTGAGAAGATATTATCTACTGTCTAGTAGTTAAAATTAGAAAGCGGAACAATCAGAAGAAAAGACAACAGTGTCTCAGAAAGGTGCTGCGGTTTATGCATCAGTTCTACAGCACATTGATTCTGTCTTTACTCTCTATCTCCACATATTATCAGCACTGATTTTAATCTGCCATTTTATTGCCTTGTCACTCAGTGTTTTGAACTCCTATAACAGTTCTATGCAGTTGAACCCCCTCTCTGGTATTCTGAATAGCTTAATTATTTCACAGCCCACCCCATTTCCCAAAATGCTGATGGCTACATTGAATGGCACAGTCCCCGGGTGAGCCCTCTCATGAATGAAACCACTTAACTGCAAAAAACATTCACTGATTCATATCTCTTATTTAGAATCATAGACTAGTTTGAGTTGGAAAGGACCTAGTCCACCACTCCTGCAATGAGCAGGGACATCTTCAACTAGATCAGGTTGCTCAGAGACCCATCCAGCCTGGCCTTGAATGTCCCCAGGAATGGAGCATTTACCACCTTTCTGGGCAACCTGTGCCAGTGTTTCACCACCCTCATTGTAAAAAAATGTCTTCACAGAATCACAGAATCACAGAATCGACGGGGTTGGAAAAGACCTCAGAGATCATCGAGTCCAACCCTTGGTCCAACTCTAGTCCATTTATTAGATCATGGCACTAAGTGCCATGTCCAATCTGAGTTTAAAAACCTCCAGGGATGGCGAGTCCACCACCTCCCTGGGCAGGCCATTCCAATGCCTGACCACTCTCTCTGTAAAGAATTTCTTTCTAATATCCAGCCTAAATTTCCCCTGGCAGAGTTTAAGCCCATGCCCCCTTGTCCTATTGCTAACTGCCTGGGAGAAGAGACCAATCCCCACCTGGCTATAACTTCCCTTCAGGTAGTTATAGAGAGTGATGAGGTCACCTCTAAGCCTCCTCTTCTCTAGACTAAACAACCCCAGCTCCCTCAGCCTCTCCCCATAGGTCTTATGTTCAAGTCCCTTCACCAGTCGGGTTGCTCTTCTCTGGACCCGCTCCAGCACTTCAATGTCTTTCCTGAACTGAGGGGCCCAGAACTGAACACAATACTCCAGGTGTGGCCTCACCAATGCAGAGTACAGGGGAAGGATCACTTCCCTTGTCCTGCTGACCACGCTATTTTTGATACAGGACAGGATACCATTGGCCTTCTTGGCCACCTGGGCACACTGATGGCTCATGTTGAGCTTCCTGTCAATTAGTACCCCCAGGTCCCTTTCTGTCTGACTGCTCTCCAGCCACTCTGCGCCCAGCCTGTAGCGCTGCAGGGGGTTGTTGTGACCAAAGTGCAGCACCCGGCACTTGGCCTTATTGAACTTCATCCCATTGGAATCAGCCCATTTTTCCAGTCTGTCCAGATCCCTCTGCAGAGCCCTCCTGACTTCCAGCAGGTTGACACTCCCTCCCAACTTGGTGTCATCAGCAAATTTGCTGATGATGGTCTCAATCCCCTCATCTAAATCGTCAATAAAGATGTTAAACAGGACTGGACCCAACACTGACCCCTGGGGAACACCACTAGTGACTGGCCGCCAGCTAGATGCAGCCCCATTCACCAGCACTCTCTGGGCCCGGCCCTCTAGCCAGTTCTTAACCCAGCGTAGAGTACACTTGTCCAAGCCACGGGCTACCAGCTTTTGGAGGAGTATATTATGGGAGACAGTGTCAAAGGCCTTGCTGAAGTCCAGATAGACCGCATCCACAGCTTTCCCCTCATCCACCAGGTGAGTCACCTGATCATAAAAGGAGATCAGGTTGGTCAGACAGGACCTGCCCCTCCTAAACCCATGCTGGCTGGGTCTGATCCCTTGTCCATCCTGAAGGTGCTGTGTGATTCCATTCAGGATGATCTGTTCCATAACCCTGCCAGGCACCGAGGTCAGGCTGACAGGCCTGTAGTTGCCAGGGTCAGCTTTGCAGCCCTTTTTGTGGACTGGGGTAACATTGGCCAATTTCCAATCATATGGGACCTCCCCAGTGAGCCAGGACTGTTGGAAGATGATGGAGAGCGGCTTGGCAAGTTCTTCTGCTAGCTCCCTCATCACCCTAGGATGGATCCCATCTGGTCCCATAGACTTGTGAGGATCCAGATGGCTCAGTAAATCACCAACTACTTCCTCCTGGAATACAAGGGGCCTATTTGGCTTCCTATCTCTGTCAACCACCTCCAGAGATGAGTTGTCCTGACGGCCACCTGTCTTACTGGTAAAAACTGAGGCAAAGTAGGTATTAAGTACCTCAGCTTTCTCCTCATCTTTGTTAACTATATTTCCCTCAAAGTCCAACAGAGAATGGAGGTTTTCCTTGCCCCTCCTTTTGTTGTTAACATATTTGAAGAAGGACTTTTTATTATCCCTGACAGAATTGGCCAAATTAACTTCAAATTGCACTTTTGTTTCCCTGATTTTTTTCCTGCATGATCTAGCTATTTCCATAAATTCTTCATAAGTAGCCAGCCCTTTTTTCCACAGTCAGTAAAGTCTCTTTTTATTTCTGATTTCATTCAGAATCTCCCTGTTTAGCCAAGCCGGTTGTCTTCCCCGCCGCCTAGCCTTTTGGCACACTGGTATAGCCTGTTCCTGTGCACTCAAAACCTCCTGCTTGAAGCATGTCCAACCCTCCTGGGCCCCCTTGTTTTTAAGCATTGTTTCCCAGGGTATGCTCTGAACTAGACTTCTGAATAGGCAAAAATCTGCCCTCCGGGAGTCCAGCGTAGAGGTTTTGTTAATGGTTCTCCCTGCATCTCTGAGTATTGAAAATTCTATTATTTCATGGTCGCTATGCCCCAGGCGGCCTCCAACCACCAGCCCTTCTCTGTTTGTAAACAGTAGGTCTAGCAGGGTCTTGCCCCTGGTAGGTTCATTTACCAGCTGATGAAGGAAATTGCATTTGCCCTTCTTGCAATTTATGAGACTCTTGTCAGCCCTTTTCTCCAGGCTACCATGGTCCTCTATACACTCTAGGAACTTCCTAGACTGCCTCTTCTGTGCAGTATTGAGCTCCCAGCAGATATCCGGCAGGTTAAAGTCACCCACAAGAACAAGGGCCGTTGATTTTGAGACATCTGCCAGCTGCTTGTAGAATAATTCATCTCCTTCATCGTCCTGGCTGGACGGTCTATAACAGACACCCACGAGGATGTCAGCCTTGTTGGACTTCCCTCTGATTCTGGTCCACAGGCACTCAACCTTGTCACTGCTGACCTCAAGTTTAACAGAGTCAAGTGACTCTCTAACATACAAAGTCACCCCTCCACCTCTCCTACCCTGCCTATCTTTTCTGAAGAGCTTGTAGCCACACATAGCAGCACTCCAGTCATGAGAGTCATCCCACCATGTTTCTGTGATGGCAATCATGTCATAGTTTTCCTGCTGCATGATGGCTTCCAGCTCCTCTTGTTTGTCGCCCATACTGCGTGCATTAGTGTACATGCACTTCAAGTGGGCTGCTTATGTCTAGCCTGAATCTCCCCTCTTTTAGTTTAAAACCATTACTCCTTGTCCTATCATAACACGCCCTGCTAAAAAGTCTGTCCCCATCCTTCTTATAGGCCCCTTTTAAGTTCTGAGAGGAAGAAATAAGGTCTCCCTGCAGCCTTCGCTTCTCCAGGCTGAAAAACCCCAAATCTCTCGGTCTTTCTTCACAGGAAAGGTGTCCCATCCCCCTCATCATTTTCATGTTTGAATATTTATGTGAGGACTTTCTTATAATGTAATAATCTCACTTCTTTGGTAGCTTTATGGTGAGACTCAGCTGAGATTCTTTTGAAGATAGAAGAACATGATGCTTTTTTTCCTCCTCCTTGTCCGTATATTCACTGGCTCTTCAGTAAACTCTAGTATAACCAATGTCACAATGTCACCAATGTCATATTTACTATTCTCTTGTGCACCACATTTACCCATGCACCACTCTGTCTTAGTATTTCGTAGTAAGGATGGCAGCTTTAATGTTTTGCAGTTTTCTGGGATTCCCCTGAGGCCTTTTAGTAAATTAATAGCCAGTAAGTCCACTTTATGCATCCCTGGTGCAGGGGAAGATTCAAAAGCAGGCTGTATTCCACACACCCCACAGTCTTTAATTCAGTTGTTTCACCCATGAGTCCTGCAGATCTCCTGGGTGAAGATTGTCAGCTCAAATCTGTCGTTGTGGTCATCTTCCTCCACTAGCCTAGGAGTGACCATGGGGTTTTTTGGTCAGTGGGAAGTGGCAATAATAAGAAAGTTTGGAAGTAGAAAACCCCCAAACCTGGCAGACAGGTGTGAGATTTCCAGCCCAAAACAGCTATTAATGCAAAAACTCTCATCTCTTTGTTGTCTTGCGTGGGACAAGGAAATGATAACAGCAACTTTTGCAATGCATGGGACAAATGTAGGCTGTTGAAGTATGTGAGGAGCAGCATAAGTCTAGCAACAGCAACACCTATGACTTCTAGATGCATTATATAGAAGTTGGTCCTGATACAAGATAGCAAAATAAGGCCACCCATCTCCCAGCTTCCTCTTTTGTCTTTTATTTCCAAGGTTTCCTCCCACAGTGAGCAAACTCTTCCTGAGAAATAATAAGGAAAGCCTACACCAAAAAACTGACCTGCAGATGTAAGCAGGGTACTTCCTTGATCCATGACAAAACCAGCTATGCCTGTATGGTGGTCATGTCATGGCAGAGGGAACTCAAAATGAAAGAGGGCTCAGTTACACATTGCACAAAGGGGATAAGGAATCTCCAGCACCACTCCATGCTAACTACTACCTCACAGGCAAACACGTTTGTGAGATTTCCCTCTAAATCACAGATCTAAGATGACCTTGACCTTACAAAACAGAAAGCAAGCCAGTCAGGTAAACCTGTTTTCTAAATCAACCCAGCACTGCAAATTATTGCCACTCCAACATCTTTTGGTTGTGCACATTTAGTGTTTGCAGGATCAGGTCCTGTACAGAATTGGATCTCCTTTTAAGTCGTGTCTGCTGAGTAGATGGAGATACACAGCATGCACATGTGATATAATATATAGGTTTTTATCCATGATACATTCAGGAGTATATTGTTCAGAGATGGCTGGGGTTTTCTCTGTGTTCATGGCTGGACAAACTATTCTTTCCAGTGTGCTGCCTATAGGTTCATACTTTTAAGGAGCTGGCAGTTTTCTGGAAGATGATATTAACAGGAGTAAATGACACTCAGTACTTCTTCACAGATTGGATCTATGTTTTTAAACAATATACAATAAAATATATCTATTTGCATAATAGTTTCCACGGAAAAGTACTGTTAAAAAGTGTATAATCAAATACAATTAACCTAAAGCAAATGATACTTTGAAGTAAAGTCATTCCACAACTCACGATTTTATATTATCCTCAAGCTGTTAATGTCACCAGTGGTAAGGAAATTCCCCCACACTCACCCTTTTTATAGGCTTCTGAAGGTCAAACAACAGATGTTGCCCCCAGCATCTCTCCCTCAAGGGCATGCACAACTGTCCTCAGTCCACTGTCATGTCTCCCTGCATCATCCTCCTGTGTCCTCCTCCATAGTTTTCTGGATGCATCCACAAAGACTGTAGGTGTCAGTGATTTATATTTTTAAAAGAACAAATTTAGACTTCCCATTCTAGCTTTATCTTTAGAAGGGCCATTGAACAGGAACAGTATGCAAATAATGCTTTTATATCAATTACAATATTATTTTGGGGGATTAATAAAATATTTCCTCCCCTTTCGAGATGTATTTACGTGACTACAATATTTCAAGGAATCACAATGCTAAATTGAGTGGTGCAACTAATGTTTAAAATACTTACCTGGACTGAATATTTGGGTACGAAGCTAAACATATGCTAAAGAACTGTACCTTACCCTATTTATTGCAATGACTATGTGCAGTTCTTTACTCTCTCTAGTGAGAAGCCAGCTGGATGCTGTTCACTTGAAGTACATAATTCCTCATGCAGCTGGTTTCTGTTACACGTTGATTGATTTAAAAATTCATAAAAATCAATGGAAAGATTCTCTTTGATTTAAAAGTGATTTGAGTCAGGTATTTGGATTCTCGATATCAATACAAAGTTTTTGGTGGTGGTGGTGGTTGTTAGTTTGTTTTGCCTTTTTTTTTCCTTCATTTTTATCTTGAGTGGTGAGCCCAAACAAACAGTTTTTATAATAAAGAGTTTAGATGAGGTTAAGACTTTAGTATAGATACTGCATTTTCATGATTTTGCATGAAAAAGAAACACCAGTGTTGACAGTAGTTGCTGAGAATATTCTTATTTTCCCTAAATAGTCTCAAAACTCCTCACCTTTGCACCTGGTATACCAGGTCCTGAGAATTATGAAGAATGTGGGTTGTTTCACATCATGTGAAACCCAGTACACACCATGGGCTCTATTTAATTTGGTTGATCCAGCCTTGCAGTCTTTTGGTTCCTGGGTCATGCTTCTCTTTTGGCCACTCCAAACACTCAGGGACCACCTTTTACTTAGTGTTGGAAAGATTTTATTACTCACTGTAAAGCTAAACTGTTTTGGTTTTGATTACAAATAAATGTGCTATAGTCCTTTCCCTCATTTAGCCCAGTAGAATAATGTTTGGAATATAAAGGCTGTGAATTAATGGAAGGGGCACAATTTACTGATAAATGACGAAATTCTCAAAGTATACATGTGAAAGCAATTAATTTAAAATGTGTACAGTACTTTCCAGAGATTTGTAGAAAAGATTTAAAATGCTGCCATTTGGCTTATGTCATTCATATACTTGTTCTCTTAGTTTGTACTTTAACAGATAAGTTTAAGAAAAATTATTTATGAACTAACAAATTTTTGAGATTTCTAATCTGAAACAAACAAGCAGTGATGAAAGTCCATGTGTGCTACCCAGCTGGTGAAGTTCATGTTGCCTATCTAACAACTGTTTGTTGTTGGTAGTTTTTTTTCCCCATAGACTTTGTAAAAATTACTTGCTTCTTGAATACTGCAAAAAATATCTTGGTAGACTTCTGAAACAGTGTTTTTCACAAGTGGCTAGTGACATGGATGTAAATGGAAAAAATTATTCATTTTAAAACCTTGAACTAGTCTTAGTAAGCTACCTCTTCATTTTCAGAGAGTTCCTATGAATTCTAAAATTACATATAGACTAACCGCACAAAGCACTACGTGAACAAACTGTAGGGAAAGAACAACAATTAAAAGAAGAAATTCTCACGCATTTGGGCTTCTATGTCCAAAATAAGCTATACACAGATGGACAAAATAGGAATCTTTTAACCTGCACAGAGAAAACCAGTCTCAGGTGAAAAGTAGATGTCACTTTGGCTAAGTTTCTATCCAGTGATAGAAGTTGCTTCCCAATAAGTATTTCACATGCCATTAAAAAATCTTTTAAAAATTTTACAAACCCAAATACAGTTTCATTTGCACTGTTTACAGAAATTATGTTTGACTACCCATGGAACCCACCTACTGAAAGCCCTGTCTCAAAACAGAGGTGCTCTTCAAGGATGTGGGAAGGGCCACCTGACCTCTAGACTCTCACTAGAGCCAAGGAATAATGCAAATCTGAAGGTCTGTCCTCCTTCTACAATTTTTTAACAGCTTTGCTCTAGGCACTCTTTTTATCCATACAGCACTCATTTCACTTTTTTTTTTATTTTATTTTTTAGACCACATACAGCATCAATTCACATATTTTCAATTTTACTATGCTATTTTCTGCTCCAAAGGGGCTTTTCTTATAAACTTTCCGAAACTGTGAGAAAATGGCTGACAATAGAGAAGAAAAATATTCAAGAAGATGCTTTTAATACTGGATAGACTTCTTTTTGACTTATTTGTCAGCATGATCTATCATTCCAGGTGCTTGTGTACATTTTTATGTTGGGCATTTCTGAAAGCACAACACAGTGATATGTCAGGGATCTTGGGAAGTACCGAATCAGGTTCTCCGTATGAGTCAGGATTTGCCTCTGGGTGAGACAAAATAGGAAATACATCTGCCGTGCCTGTCTCCCCACAGAGAAAGGTCTGCTGATGCCTATGCTCTCAAGTACCTTCTCCAGCCTCATGTTCAGAACAAATGAGCTACACCTGACCATCAGTTTAGTGGCTCAGATAGGAAAATGAGAAAGGTTTTGGAGTGGTTTTAAGCTTCCTCCTCAGTCCTTGTTTCTGTTTCAAATTTCCACTACTTTCCTGTGACTTTTTTATAACTAGGCATTTTTCTCTCTGGTCACCTGGCCTCTTTTTTTTCCCACTACCAGAAAAGTTCTCTGATTTTTTACCATTCTTGGCCCTTTCCACAGACCAGGCTTCCTGAGTCGATTAATAGGGATAAAAATCACCCTTACAGATCTCTTTTCAGGACCTACTGCTTCCCATGACATGCAAAACAGATAATGCTGGCTGAGAACAAAGGACAACTCTATCAAATGAATGTATGGGTGTTTGTATTAATGTCTATTTTCAGAAAAGCCCAAACCACCCTCTCTCCACCCTCAATCCCCTGATCTTAAGAAGACTGGACATCATTCAGCCATGCACTGTAGCAGTTTCTAAAAATAATTCGACTTTGTTATGACCACACTCATCTTCTCTCTATTCTTTATTCTCACTTGTGTACTGGGTTTATGAAATTTAGTAGCACCTTCTGAGCTCCTATCAAATATTGTTAACTAGTTCAGTTGAGCTGACATTTTTATGCTCTGTCTCCTTCATCTTTTATGGTATCCATTAACTGGAGAGATTCTTACTCACCCACATAAGAAATAATGAGTCTAACAATTCACTGTGGGAGTTTTACTTCTTGTCCGCCTATTTCTTACCTGTAGCTAATTGGTTTTATCTTCATAGGAAAGTCTGTGGGTTTTGCTCCTTTTAGCTGTTATTGTTTTCTTCCTCATAGTTATTCTGTTTGTCTCTTTTTGAGTTAGAAGAGTTCTCCTGTATGACATCTCCTCAGCCACAGGAATATGCAAAGACATGTATAGCAAATGATGCATCAAAGTAGCTTTTGCTATTCTGACATATCAGCATGAGCACTGTTTTTCACTTCCAAGGAGGACTGAGAGGGGACAGGTGAGCTGGAGTTTAAAAATGTCTGAGAAGAGTTAGCCCAAGAAGAAAGATGAATTTCCTTTCCACTATAGTCCTACTTTGCCACCCCAAAGTATAGACACACATCATTTTATCTCACTGAGAGATGCACACACTCATGCAACTTGCCCAGAAAACAACTTTTCTGCAGCAGAATTAATTTATTTATACTTAGCACCTGGACTACATACTTTAGTTTAACCAGTAAATTAAATTGCTTGAGAAGGCTGTGGTGAGGGGAAGGTCTACAAAGAAGTTCAGAAGAAAAGGTTCAGTGCAGTACCACCATCTGATAGCCTGGTTTTGTATTACCATATCTGTCTCAGGGTGCCAGAGGCAAGCCAAATTTTCTTTCCACCAGATGCACAATTTTAAGAATTGCTGAGCTGTGTGGACAGAAATTCACCTCTGGGCTGAGCAACAAAGGACCTGGCATGAGCATTGCACGCAGCTCAGCTCTGAACCCTGCCTGCCTTCAGCTTGCACAGGTGGCTAAAACAACAGAAAACCAAACCATAGACCTTGTGAAATGGAGGGTAACTGCTCACAGTGAGGTATGGCTCAAAGGAGCCATGGTTTCCCTTCATATCTCTAACATATAGCATTACATACCTGCTCTTGCTGGACGGTTTGCAAGCAGAGATGGTCCAACCATCTGTAACAATTCTTAGGTGAACAAATTTTTATTAAGAAGAGGAGTGAATCCCTCTGTGATATTACTCAGTTGTGGTTAAAGCTAAGCAGTGAGCACAGTTTGCAGCAAAGGAGCAAAGAGTTCAAATGCAACACATTAAAGCAGCACTTAGAAGATCTTCCTTAGGTGCTCTTTGGTGTAGCTATTTCAAGTAAAAAAGGCACTAAATTAGTCACAGGGGTATTGAACAAGTTGTCTGGCTGACTCATAAAAGCAAAGAGACAATAAACTAATAAAAATATGGGCAACAAAAAACAGTTTGTGGTTACTTTTCCAAAATAGTAAAGAAAACAGTGGAAAGGAGTGGCTAATGTCAAGTCAAGCATGATTATTTCTACAAGGGCATAGAGAGAGAATATGTCACATATTGATTGATAATGCTTTACAAGAAAAAAAAAATGGTTCATTTTTTTAAACATTGGGTTTAAAAATTATGTATTAAAAGGGATATCACCCATGGTAATTAAAAATTGCTCAGACACCTTTGTATTGCAGATGCAGAAAGGCAGGGTGAACAAACGTCATGGAAACTATTTCTCTCAGCCAAAGAATGAGAAGGAAAATGTGACTGGAGATAAACATGTTTAGGTGCAAAGCAATTGTGAGTGTTTGCTTCACACCCAGGAATGGGTGGCCATGAGGGAACAGGTTTTTGGTCCCCTCTCTGGAGGACTGAGGAAGGTGGCCCAAAACTCTGGGGTCACAACATGGTGTGGGCTGATTGCCATGATTTTCTTTAATGCTGCAGGTGAATCGTCGTCTCCACAGCTGAGGGGTAAATCAATCTAGCTACAGGGGGTCAAGACGGGGAGTGTGTGTGAGCATGTAGAACATTTCTGCATCCACACTCAGTGCCTGCTGTCTCAGGAGAGGCTAAAGTAATTGAATGTTTCTATCCAGCTACTCAAAACTTTCTCTTCTACCCCCTACTGTTTTCTAAGGAAGATAACATTTTTCCTTAAGTGGAAACCTATGTGCATTGATTTACCTATGTTTGATATCTTACACTAATAAAGCAAATTATGTCTGTGATTTAATTACTTCTGGGTTTTCTAGGCTGGTTTACTTGTTTGCTGTTAAGCTGGAGTGGTAATTACATGTGTGACTTCATCTGGAAATGACTTATTTTTATGTTCTTGAGCAGTTACCACTGTAGCATTAGGGTTACTGTTCTACAGTAAACCTATCTGATGAGAAAATAGGATTCCCAAGAGATGACAAACTGGACTGCAGAAGCTGTGGGAATAGGGTCGTTACTCTTGCAGAATTTTAGGATTTGTTAACGCACGTTGTACAAAGTTATATTTTGTTCCAGAGCTTACCTGGCAAGACTCATTTACTTTTATTTAAGATGGAATTTGGAGTTTCCCAGCTGGAGTCCTGAATCACAATGTTTCTTTGTTATCATTTTTGAGAAGAATTAAAATAAAACCACGTTTTTTTTCTTTCTTTCATTCCAAGTTGCTTATGCAGTAGGGTTAGAAATTTAATATTACACTCATATTCCATTTGAGATAGATAGCGAAGTAGATATCTTAAAGTGAAGGTAATATGGCTGGTGAGATCATTTACATGAGAAATTCATAGGTACAACAGGAACACAGGGAGTTTCGCATTTCACTTCTCCACTCCCCTCTTAATGAAAAAGCTGTAGAAAATACCATGGACTTACTAAATTGGTTATTTCTGTTGGCTAGAATATTTCAATTTCTTGTAGTACTTTTTGAATTCCTGAGGCAAGTGAGCTGACCTCATGTTCTCCACTTTTAGACACAGGACTTTCCAGCCAGAAGATGTTAAATCATTTAGTGTTCTGCCTCAGCTTTGCACTGTTGGGAAACATGACCAGGGTGTGCCACATGAGGCTAACCAATTTCCCCATAGCAGAGGCTACAGTTCTGTGAGGGGTTTTTCTGCTAGAAAAAATATCTAGAGAAACCACAGGCTGCTCCTGAGTCTTGCGTATACAGTAGGCTGTGGGGTCAAAGACACTTACAAGTGTTGACTTCGTATTACGAGAACAACTGCCTCAAGTAAGTGCACCCTTTATCCAGGGAGTGACTGTCAAAAATTTCAAGAAAATATATGAAAAATGGTAGGACTTGTGGGACCCTGGTAGGTCTCAGCAGCTTGTGTACACTCTTCTGTCTCAGCAGTTTTTGACTGAAAGATCATAGCACTGAGTTTAGAAGACAAATTTAAAGTAGACTTATGGTCCTATGAGACTTCTATGCCCAAAGTAAAATGAGTATTTATTGATAATTTCATACCAAGCCAGCAGATGTCTGAGTGAGGAAAAGGTCCATTTTCTCATACTGCTGGAAACTAAGCACCATCAGGTTCTAAACCAACGCAGATCTTTTCTTATAAATTATGTCTAACCTTGATATACTTCAGTGTGCGAAGCAGCAGAAAAAAATGTCTCTGGATAGAAGACAAATCTACAGTGCATAGAAGATGAGAGGGAGAGTAAAAAATAATGCCATACAGGTAGATTTTGACACAAAGAAGAAAGGGAAATCTGCTGAGGGATATGGTAGGGAAGGTGACTTTGTTAATGTGACACACGGAGAAAACTAAGATTGAAACATCTTAAATCAGCATAAACAAGAAGACTGCATTGCTCAAGGCTGGTAAAAGGGTGCTGGATTAGAAGAAGAATGAAAATGAAGATACCAGAAAAACCTGGCTGTTATTTTTTTAACTTTGTAGATGGAAGTAGTGTTATGTTTGGTGGTGGTGTATTTGTAGATTCTGTAGAACTTGCAAGAGTCAGTGACAACTGGAATGTGAGGACTCAAAGACAGCTGACCTGAAGGAGATACCTGACTTGCATGCCTAAGGAAAGGTTACTAGTCTGAATCTAGAAAGAAGTGACTTAGGAATAAAAATATGACTCTATATGACCATAGTGAACTGAAGCTGGTGTTGATCATTCATAGAGAGACCACAGGCTTGTTAGTTCGGTCAGAAAAAGACAAGTTCGAGGGGTGGGGTGGATTTACCTCAGCACAGAGATAAAGTTGAATACCTGCCTGTGAATTAGATTATTAAGAAACAAGAAAGAAGGATATAAAATATCAAAAGAGGAAGAACACAATGTAGCTTGAGAAAACACCACAGCAAGTTGGATCTGGTGGAGAGGGAGATCCCCAGTGTAAACAGATGAAGCTACAGGTAGGGAAAGATTATATCACAGAAGCCAGGATATTGAGACAAAAAAGTGGCAGTTAACTGTTGGATGAACTTGAGACACTGACGATGAGTGTGGCCAGGGAGAAGTCAGGAAAGACTGGGAAGAGCTACTCCAGTGGCGAACAGGAAGCAGAAGATATGTCTATAATTTGGAAAGGTGGACATTTTCAAAGCAAACTAGTGGTCCTATAGGTGGATAGGCCCATTGCTTCAGATGTCTTTTCATGAAAATCTGAAGCCAGGCTTATGAGTCCTCATGGAATCTAACTGATATGGCATGTAAAGGACAAAAAGTGTGACTAAAGAAATATCAGATAAAGAGAATCTAAGAATTAATGATAACCATCAACTGAGATGAGTGAAAATGAAAGCTAAATGGGAAAGGATAAAGCAAATGAAATTCAGAATGGGTGAAATCACATTTCACATTTGTTAATTCCACTTAAGGATCAGTCTGATATTGCACATTTAGCCTGTGGCAAAAGGACCCTGCTAGACCTCGGATCAAGTTCTTCTAAATGGCAGCTGTACATGCAAACTATAGAGGTATGCTTTCCAATTTGATGTCAAATACCAAATGATATTTAGTGGGAATTGTTGATGTGGTACAAAACCATTATTTTGTTCCTTTGAGACTTGATGAAGTGAAATGCAAATCACTCATGTGTGACAGACTTCACTAAATCCTTTTTACATTTGTGGACAAAATGCTAGAGAAGGGACCACTGAACTCTTTCTATATGCATTCTGTGGTCTCCACCAACTTTGGAGGCCAATAGGTGGTTATCAACTCTCACTTCTGCTTACAGAGCACCCTACCATTCTGGTTTAATGGTGCTTCTCCAGCTGAGGCCAGGTCCCCCTGCTATGTTGTTATGTTGTTATGACCTTCTGAAAGCACTCTCACCTAGTTTTTCTTCCCCGGTGAACTTGTCAAAGATGCCTCCTCCCAAATAAAAATAAAAGTCTGCTCTTCAAGTTAATTGTATGCTGAGAAGTTGCACCTTGCGACAAGAAAAGCAACAAGTCTGTAGGTCAGGCAGACCTTGAAATCAGCTCCATCCTCACCCAAGCCAGCTTGCAGCTTTAAATGACTATAGTCCATTACAACTACTGGAACAAAGCATAGTCAGGAATTGTGAAGTTGCATCCGAAGATCTCCCACTTGCGGAGTCTGAAATTAGTCAGGGCTACTTAGATATGCCCATATTTGCATGCATTTCCACACAATGACTTTGTCTTTGGGATTTCAGTCATGGAGCTCAGATGTAGAAGGCTCCTACCAGCAAAATCTCTTTGATGCTTATGGTTTCTGTGATACTGTAGCAAAGAAATTCACTTTCTTGAGAAGCTTTCCCTCTATCCTACTCTCCCATGTCGGCTGCATGAGGGCAGATACTGTGGGAACTTCACTGTCAGATCTGGTTACCTAAATTAAAAGTACTGTGGCACCAATCAGCACCATGCCTTTGGATACATCCCTTTATGAATCTGTTCTCTGTAACACACAACTATGATAACACGCAACCATAATAACATGCAACCATGAATTCCTGTTAAGGATGAAGCTAGTGAAGCTCTTTCTCCTATGGTTTCCAGTACAGTTAGGATGCAGAAAATGCCTATGAAAAGGTGCACACTCCAGGTCATCTGGACCAGAAAGGTTCACTGTGCCATGCACACGGGAGGAGACCTATTGGGCTGTTCTGCAGCCTCCTTGTCCTGGCACAGCTGCACACCATATGTTGCTCTTGATGGCTGAAAGCCCTTTGATGACTGACCTAACCCAGGCCATGGAACACCGAGATGTCATACACAGCAGCTGGGAGTTTCTGGGAGATGATGAAGGTTGGACTACAGTCCCATGTATTCACAGCCTCTACACAAGCTCTACATAAGTCCTAAGGAGGGTGCAGGAGTCCCACCACGTCCCTGGCCTGGGTCAACCGCTGGCACCCAGCTGGAGAGGCTGGGCAGAGGGTGTTCAGGGCTGGTGTGGTGCAAGGTGGTCATACCCCTCTCAGCCCTGCATTTCTAGTCTCATCCCTCACTGCTTCAAGCTGCTGACCTAACTGTGTGTGGGATGTGTAAGCAGGTGGTTTTCAAAAGGTCAGATTGGAAATATTTCTATAAATGAGCAAATACATCCAAGGAAAAGGTACTTTGAATGTTTTACTTGCTCTTCACTTCGTGCCAACCTGTTCAAAAGGTTGCCAGTGCCTTTATCCTAAGCCACAAAGCATCATCCTTTAAATAAAATGTCCAGTGTTCCCAGGTACCTTCACATTGAAGAAACAATGTCCTCCAAGCAAAAGCAAACTGCTCAACAGAGTTGTGGGGCTGCATAGCACCACACAGCTTATTTCTTCATCCACAGTGCCAAGGTGAAGCTCACCTATGTGATTATCGATTCAGGACACACCACACTCTTTGCCAAACACTGCCAAAGTGTCACATGAGGTTGAATGATGGGTCTTCAAATCCCTTCACATCAGACAGCCTGTGCACAAACTGAATCAAAGCAGTGCTGTTTGGATTCAGCCCTCCAGGCAGGGGAGGCGCTCAGATAGCCCTGTGGCTGCAGGGTTCAGTAGTCTCTGCCTCCATCCTGGGTGAGTGCTTATCTTCATCTGCCTGATAATGAAAGATCAGCTGGAGGAGAGACTGTCAGCTGAGAAAAAAAGATTTTACACATTTCCTGGCTTCTCTAGTCAATGGAGAACAGAGGACTGAACAAACCGAAACCTTCTCTCTTCTGGATGGTAAACATGGGGACATAAGAAAGCATTTTACACAGGAATGACCAACTAATATGGATGCTGCTAGCTTTGATTACCTTCATTTTTCCCTTGAAATGGAAAAAATAGTAATTTCAACTACCAATATTATTCATGACATGTATCAAAGTAGGGAATCTCCAGTCATAGCTGAAGCCCTACAGAATAAAATTTCATCCAGATATAGTATCTAGTACTTATTCATAGCTTATGCTACCCATACCTAATGGCACCGGCCACTTCTATTTAAATCCACGTAAAGCAAACCCCTTTGGCCCTGGGGACTATGCCTCTAGGAGCTGCACACATAAATGTGAAATAACAAGTAGGAAACAATGATGTTCAATGATGTATCAGCTTAAACTGATACACAGAGCAAAACAGATCCTTAGCAAGCTCCTTCAGAGCTGACTGATCACTACAAATCTCCCCACCCATAAAGCCCTGCAGAGTATCAGGGTTTATTGTGACAGAGGAAAATGTCAGTAAATATCTTAAAAATTATTATTTGCCATATACTTTTTCATGTTTGGCACATGCTGTGGTAGGACAGCAGCTACTCCAGCTACTGTTATGAAAAACAAACAAACAAAATCAAATAAAATCAAATAATATTTCTTATTTGTTAGAACAGGCTTGCTTAGTTTCATTTCATATTGGTAGCCCACAGAAGGCTTACAGGAAGCTTCAGCTGGTAAAATGTAAATTTACCGTAATTGTGCATTAGCACAAGATGCAGCTGACCACAAGATATGCGCTTTAGAAAAAAAATAAGCATTTGCACTAGCAGAGCAAAAAATGACAGGAAACAAACTTGCCTGATGCTACCACGGGTTGTTAAGCCTGTGACTCTCAGGAAAAATGTCTACAATACCTCCAGAGTATGCCATGCATTTTAATGAAATTCTGACAACAAAAAATGTCTATGGTAGAAAAAGATAAACTGCAGGGGAAAATTATACTTTCGTTTTGTTACCTTATGGCATAATGCTCTGAGGGCCAGTGGGCCGTATTGCTTGTACACAAAGCAAAAAGCTGGCTATGGTCACTCCTTCCTTTTGGCAGGGTGAAGAGGTGTTCTTTCCAACAAGCCTCATCCAAAAGAAACAAACAGAGCTCTAGATCTGGGCCAAAAAACAAAACATATTTTCTGACATTAGGCTCGGACACCAAAACTGGGCACAGACGTTACACAGAGCTCCACTTTGCTCTTTGGGAAAGGTACAAGCTTTGAGCATCCCAGGTGGTCACTGAAGCTGAAGTTCACTTTGCTTGGCTGTGGAAACATTCCTCTGCCAGTGCCATGGATGTGATGCTCTGCTCCTCACCCACAAGTGGCAGTGGACAAGCAGCACTGTCAAGGCAACATGACTTTCTTCCTTCATAGATCCCCTATTTCAGCCTTAATTATAAAGCCCTTGGCCACTCTGATTTTTATTGTTGTTGTTTTTTGTCTGTTTGTTTTGCCACCTCTTTCCCCTCACATCATCTTCTATGTCTAACATGGCCTACCTTCATATGTGCCAAGTGCTCAGTATCCTCCCACATGCTCCTCAAATTGATTAATTTCATTATCTTTTTGCCTCTGACCTCTTTCCAGACATGCACTATGAGGTAGTGCATTATGCTATACAAATAATATTTATGATTCACTGGAGCAAAGCAGTTCAGTTGCAAATAAGGGATAATTTCTCAGCCAGAGGAAGAAACTTCTTGTGTTCTTTGTCCACTCTAGATGGGCAAGTTAACTGCAGCAGGAAAATCTCATCCAGTATCTTCAAGTAGAGTTTGAAGTTACAATAAAGGAGTTCATTTGTTGAAGAGAGAAAAAAAACAGGACTTTATCTCAAGCAACCTTTGTGGCAGCAAGAGTATGTGCAATTAACCACAAAAACATGTATGTGGCAGCTACTTAGGTTTGCTGAAAAAGTTCTGTATTTTTGTGAAATCTACTAGGGACTGATCCAGTATCACCTGAATTCAACTGATAGCAATCCTTTTACTTCTGTAAACTTTGAATCAAGCCCAGAATGAAGATGCAAGAGGGACAATAAAATAGTAAAATGAAAAATAAATTGACTTCTTATTTTTAAATTTTAAAGGTGTATTATTCATGTCACAGATTTATGGTATAAAAAACTCCATGCCTAGACTTACAAATTGCTTCCCTCCAGCTAAGTAAAGCAACACCTTTTTGGGCAAGGTGTTCTGGTTTTGGAGGAGGGTGGTTTGTGGTTTTTGTTTGTTTGTTGGTTGGTTTTGTTTGGTTGTTTTTTTCTGTGTTTTTTGTTTGTTTGTTTGTTCGTGTGTGTGGTGGGGGTTGTTTGGGATTTTTGTTGTTGTTGCTTTTTGGTTGGTTGGTTGGTTTTTTGTTTTTGTTTTCTTGTTAGGACATTGCTTTTCTGAGGTAATTATCCTCTGTAATGAATCAAATGTAAGTAAAATCTGACCACCCAAACCATAGATTCACAGAGAACAAAGCCTGCCACACAAGTCATTATGGAAGTTAGGAGAGTTGCAGGGAGACTTCAAATGTATTTGTCATATTATTCCCAGTGTTTTGTAATATTTTTTTCAATAATTCTCCATAACACCTTAATTCCAGAGGAACATATAATGTATCCAAATTCCACTTTCATCAGGGCATTCAACTCCATTAGCCTACTTTCAAACTTATTTTAAAACTCCCCAGGTGATTTTGCAGCATGCAGAAATACAACAGGCTAATAGGAAATTGTCAAAGGAGTGAGCGTGGTTGATTACAGACTATGTCAAGACTTGCACAAGTCAGGCAATTTCAACAGGAAAGGTAAGCATTTGAAGCATATCTTTCTTCAGAGGAAGGTGTGAAGATTCTCATAGAGAGCAGAATAGGTTCATAGTTCATTGCTGAAAAAGGAAGTGTTTGACTATGTCATCCAAGAAACCTTAAAGTGTGGTTGATTTTACTGCCACTTAATTTCTTTCAAGGTAAACCACATCAAAATTCCAAAGACTTTTGGCCATTCTTTATCAGATGTTAAATCTATAGCACATTACAGATGGGATTTTCTTTCAACAGACATGCTCTAGGAAATAGAAACTTCTCATTCAGACACTGCATTTTGCTCTGCCAGGTTTCATAGCATTTTACAGGAGATGGTAGAGACTATTACTTCTGTATTTAGAAGGAAAAATGGAAATAGAAAAGCATAAAATAATTGGTGAAAGGCATAGAGGAAAACATAGACCAGGCCAGGAAGCTTGCTGATGTTACTACCATCAAAACAAATATTCGTAATATTTTTATTAGCATTCTTGAACTTCCTCCCTTAGTTATGTCTATATTAATGTAAAGCAGGAACTCTACCAGAATAGCACAGGAAAATTAAGTTAATTCTCCAGGATACAAGTGTGGAAGACTAGTAAACAAAGTGGCTTCATATTCTTTCTCAATAAGTTCCATTTCAAGGTCAGGGAAGAAACTTCCATGCAGAAATAATAGACCATCCTGGAAGGCCAGTGTGGGCTCACCTCTGGCATGTACCACCAGCCTTCTGCTTAAAGGGTTGAAAGTCATCTGTACAGAGCAGTGGTCAAATCTCTTGGGAATGGCCCTTTCATTTATCCCAATGCTAGCATTAGTTTTGTTTTTTAAAAAAATCCGTCTTTTGAGGAATAGGGATTAGAAAGGATTTCTGATGCAATCGTATCTAGTGTTTAGTTTGGTGGAAACCACACCTATATTCTTCGAATATGCTTATACATTTTGGAAGCAATGACGTTCTTGTATCTTGTGTTCAGCTGAAGGCTGCTCTGAGTTTTTCGAGGCATCATCTTCTAATGTAACTATATTTAAAGACAATTTCTACTCATCTGTTCTTCAACCAGGACTTTCCTTACCTTAAATAATAGTTTTCCCTCCCCAGTGCTCACATACAATAAGCAATGTACATAGATTGCTATTCTCTGAACATGTTCCAATTTCAACACATCTTTCTCAAAATTACATGATCTGAACTGTATATAGTGTTCAAGACAACAGGACACTTGTTTTTGTTTTTCTGACAATAAGTTGACACCTCGGAGACTGGGAATTATTGAGGTGTATGGGAGCAGGGATGTTATTGCAGAAATACTTCTGACCTTCAATGTCAGTGTGGGAGTATCGGCAGGTCACTTAGAAAGCTTCCCTTGTTTCTACTTGCTATATTTGAGATATAAAATCCATAAAAAATAGTTGCAGTAAACCACATACACCACATTTAAGCTGAGCTTGGTGACAAATCAAACACCTATTCAGTAGGTTTTCCCTGTTAGCACTTTGCCACTCAGCTGTTTTTATGAAAGACTAAAACTTGGTTAAAGTAACCACTGAATGCACCACTGTCGTTATTTTGAAGAAATAATAGAAAATTAATTGAACGAATGGGTTGCAGCAGTTATGAGGTTAGTTGAAAACAAACAAAACCAGACACCCACCGCCCCCCCAAAACCAGAACAACCTCCCCCAAACAAACAAACAAACGCAAAACCCTCACAAAAACCACACTCCCACCCAGCTTTCTAGCTCCCTCTTTAGAAGAAAAAGGGAAAACTGGAAATGTACCCCACCTGCTGCATCTACTTTCATTTTAAGCTCTCTGGCTCCTCCGAAAGGAAAATGAGTGAAGAGATGTCTTCCTATTGCCAAGTGTAATCTATTTCCTTCTGTAAAGTTTCACAAAACTTTGGGGGAGATTTCTCTTATATGATTTTTGGGGGAGATTTCTCTTATATGATTTTATAGAGGGTATTTTAGGAAAGGAGAAAGCAGATTAGAAGTTGTGATTAAGCTGAACTGCTAAAGTCAAGTACACAGGCAAATTCATCTAGAAACATGTGAAAAAACTTCGAAGGAACTGCTTCAAAGCCATTGCTCAGTGTTTTGCCAGCGTGGAACTTGGGTGTGTGAGATGGCCAAGCACAGTGCTCAGCACCATGATCCTCCCCTGCCACCCTGGGCACCCTCTGAAAAGCCTGGGCCACAGAGCCAGGATAGAGCATCCTGATATCTCCCAGATCCAGGAATTAATCAAAGAGACTTCCACTGCCTTTCAGGTCTGGAGTTTTTTTTTTTTTCCCAGGAGATGGTGACATTGCGAAGGTGAGATCTCAGGTGTGGGAAGAGGTGATTTTGGCTATGCCAAAAGACTTGGCTGGATATAAGACAGGTCTGTTCACAGACCACCAATAGAATGCTTTCTCAGCAAGTTTTTCCCAGGTGGAAAAAAAACGTGTCTTTGTCAGTGTGACAGCTAGGTCATGGGAGAATCTCACTACTTAATTTAAGGTATTCCTTTTTGCAACCAAAATGATAGAGCCATTCAGAAAACATATGAATAACAGAAAGCAACTAATAATTTTTTACCTCAAATAGGTATGAAATGTCAGTGAAATCCACTCAGGGAGGACTGAAAGCTGAGCAGTGGGCAGTGAGTGAAAGATGAGAGGCAGCTGAGCAGCCTCAGTCCAGGATTATAGCCTGGTGCTGGGGTTATGTGAGTGCAAGGGAAAGTGTCTGCTGATGGATGTCAGGCAGGGATGGGGAGTTGGCAAGGACCATTGGAGGAGACTACACAACACTCCCCCTGAAACAGCAGCTGCTGGTAGGTTTCGTTCCCCCACACTGGGGAAAGGACCTGAAGATTTAATATAGTGATTGTGAGGTCTTGATCTGATGAAATTATTTTTGGAAGCTCTCCATGCGGTGAGTGTGTAACTAGAAATCTGCACCACAGGTTTCAAATGGAAAACACTCTCATTTTCCTTGAAAAAAAAAAAAAAACAATATTTATGCAAAAATGTGGGGATTAAAAATAATTTCCTTCTGTAACTTTCTCATGTTGCTACTTCATGCATTGTCAAATGCTTTCACTTCTGTTAAAACAACAATGTATAAATAAGCAAGAAGTGTAACAGCAGCTGAAGACACAAAGGCAGGAGCTTTTCTTTCCTTAGGAATTCTGCTGGGTTGGAGCTTCTTATTTCTTCTTAATGTGAAAAAGCTCTCATTGTGAATAAGGTATCCTCTTGTTTTCCGTGTGTGTCCCTTCTTTGTAGAAGTGCTCAGGTGCGGAAAGAATGAACTCTTAACATGAAGTGGGGTGCTTGCTTCCTGTGGTTACACATTTCTCTTTGTTGAGAAGCCCAGCAAAGTCATTTATACCTCCGTGGCTGCACCAGGTCATGTATGACTGAGGTGTTTCCTTGAAAACTGCCTTGTTTCAGCTTACTCATCATCTGTTTCACTGAAAAATGAGTTCCTGCTTCATCATAATAATAAAATTACTCACCATAAATTCAAAGGCTTTGGACTAAAGCTACCCACAGGTTAGCAGCTGCAGAAGTCATATTTTCAGAAAGACAGTAGTTTACTGCAAAGGAAAATACCCTGATAGTTGCTGTTATTGTCATCATCACCACCATTATTGTTGTTGTTTTCAAATGACTGTACCTGAATTCTCCTGCTTTGCTTTTAATAGGGGTGGGATGTGCCCTGTGGGCAGCACAGCTTCCTAACCTCTTGTACAAGCTTTTATCTGTAGGCACAAAGAAGCATCTCATGTGCAAGAGGCACGCCCATTCCTTGGAGATTCACTTCTGACTCTGATGGCATTATTGCACCAAGAATCAAAAACTATACAAAGTCAACTGAAATTAATGGCTATTTTTCCTACTGACTTCGTGGGCTGTCTGATGGATATGTGAAATATGTGAGAATCAGATTTTCTGAGGCAATAGTACAACAGAAAAAAGGCTCTCTGGACATTCACGATTGCATGAGGAAATACTTTTGGGCTGACCCTCTTATACAGACCCCTGTCTAAGTGTGGCCCTGCAGCCTTATGAGTACAGTATTACCACTTCAAAGAACAGGCCATAGGCTTTGCACTGAGTTGACAAAGCCTTAGGACTTGCTTCATCTGAAGTTGTCTTAACCTGCCTGAAGATTTATTGTCACTTGCTTTATCGGTAACAACTTTTTTTCTAATAAAGTGGTAATGTACTCAACTTTCTTTTTGCATCAGTTTTCAATGGCATTTGCTCTTCCCTCTCAAGCCCCTGAATCTCAAGGCAGGAATGGGGGGGCAATGAAGACTCATCCATCATAAGAGAAGATCGGGTTTGAGACCTGAGGAAACTGAACATACTCAGGTCCATGAGACCTGATGAGATTTGTGCCAGGGTCCTGAGTGAACTGGCAGATGTAGTCACTAAGCCATTTTCCACCATGTTTGAAAAGTCATGGCATTCAGGTATAGTCCCCAGTAACTGGAAAAAGGGAAACATCACATCCATTTTTTAAAAGAGTAAAAAGGATTACTTTGGGAAATGTCAAACAATCAGCCTAAACTCTGTGCCCATCAAGTTAATGGGACAGATCCTCCTGGAAGATATGTCAAGGCATCTCGGTGATTAGAGATAGCCAACATGGCTTCACTAAGGGCAAATCTTGCCTCACCAATCTGATGGCCTTCTATGATGAAGTGATTGCATTAGCAGACAAGGAAAGAACTACTTCTGCCATCTAACTGGACTTCTGTAAAGATTTTGACATGGACCCACACAGCACTCTTGCTGCTAAACTGGAGAAGTATGGGTTTGGAGGCTGGACTATTCAATAAATAAGGAATTGTCTGCATGATCACATCCAAAGAGTTGCAATCAATGGCTCAGTATCCAAATGGAAATGAATAACAACTGGTGTTCCTCAGAGGTCCATACGGGGACTGCTACTGTTCAATATCTTTATAAATGACATAGACAGTGACCTTGAGTGCACCCTCAGCAAGTTTGCAGATGACACCAAGCTGAGTGTCAGACTTGACACACTGGAGGAAAGGGATGCCATTTGCGGGGACTTTCACAGGCTTGAGGAGGGATCCCATGTGAACCTCAAGGCCAAATACAAGGTCCTGCACCTGAGTCAAGGTATCAGCACGGGCTGGTGGAAAAGTGAATGCAGAGTAGCCCTACAAAGAAGGGCTTGGAGACACTGGTGGCTAGAAAATTTGGCACAAGCTGATAATGTGCAGTTGCAGCTGAGAATGACAATCATATCCTGGACCACACAAGAAGCAGCGTGGCCAGTGGGTCAAGGAAAGTGGCTGTCTCCCTCTACTCCACTATCATGAGAGCCCAACCGGAGAGAATGTGCACGTCTGGCACCCCCAGCACAAAAAAGACATGGACCTGTTAGAGGACCATGAAAGTGCTTGGAGGGACTGGAACAACTCTCCTGTAAGGATAGGCTGAGACAGCTGAGGTTGTTCAGCCTGGATAAGAGAACAATGCAGTCAGACGTTTTTGTGGCCTGTCAGTATATAAAGAAGGCTTATAAGAAAGACAGAGACTTTCTACCAGGGCCTGTAAAGGCTTAACAACAGGTAACTAAAAGAGGGTAGATTTAGATTGGACATAAGGATGATTTTTTTTTTGCTATAAGTGTGGTGAGGAACTGTAACAGGCTGTGCAGAGAAGTTGTGGATGCCCCATCCCTGGCAGTGTTCAAGGTTAGGCTGGACAGGGCATTGAGCAACCTGATCTAGTGAAAGATGGCCCTGTCCATTGAAGGAAATCTGGACTAGATGATCTTTAAATGTCCCTTCCAATCCAAACCATTCTATGATGCTGCAATTCTATGCCTTAAATTTGTTTTAATTTGCTTATCTTCAGATGATACGATCATCATTTTATACAGCTTTATACAGGCAGCAGTTACAAAGCAGTTATTCTGTGTAGAATGCGGTATTTGTGACTAACATATTGATGTCATATGGAGAAACACAGGCCTGGTATGACAATGGGGGTGTGGGGAACTGGGGACACAGGATGAGGTGCTGAGGAGTTCAGGACTGGGCAATAACACCTGGCACTGGAGATCCCATGGTTGTAAGCAATGCAGACCTGGAGCTGGGAAAAACTGGCTTAATGGATAACCAAGACCGCAAGAACAACAACAAAAATCACCTAACACATGCAAAACATACCATGGGTAATAAAATCAGATTTAATGTGGACTTGAAGATCCATGAAGAAAGATCAACATGTAGAATATGGAAATGACTAAGTGGCTCCTAGAGTGGTGAAGAAGAAGCCATCGACACCAGCACTGTGTTTCTTCCTGCAACTGACCTGGGCTGTGGATAACTTGCCATACACCTCCCTGCCCCTTAGACCAGGGTTGTCAACCTCATTTTCACCAGGGGCCACATCAGCCTAGTGGTTGCCTCCAAAGGGCTGAATGTAATTGTAGGACTGAATAAATGTCCTGTACTCCTACATTTATACAGTCCTAAAATTACATTTGTCCCTCTGAAGGCAATTGCAAGGCTGATGTGGCCTCCCATGAAAATGGGTTTGGCACCCCTGCCTTAGACTGAAGCCATCAACATTAGGACCCCGAGGGGCAGTGGAATTCTGAGTGCAACACCAAAGAAAGAGGTGACAGCCAGGACATGTGTGTATAGGAATTTAAAGTGTATAGTTTTTATTGAAACATTTTCTCTGTAACAGAATTCTTATCTTCATTTACCTTTTCTCTCTTTTCGCATAATAACTAGATCCCTTGCTAATACTGATACCTTGATTATGCCGTTAAGATTTCAGTTACACTAACAATACATTCCCATTTTTACACATAAAATGAATGTCCTGTTTGTCCACAAGTTTTTAAGGGTGACAGGACCACAGCTACAGCCCGACTGGATTGCTGCAGGAGTACTACCACTGAAGCCTGCACTAATTCGTTGCTATTTTGGCTCAAAGGAACCTCTAGTTAGAACCTAACCTAGAAGCAACATGATTCAATACACTAACACTGCCCATTACAAATAATGCAGAATGAGAAATATTATCTGAATACTCCTATTTGGTGCTCGAGTTCTTAAATCCTTTGGAAATGGTGAATGTCTTTGTGGGTAAGGTTTAACCCAGCCCATGGAAAGTAAGCTAGGACTAGGAAAGAGATCAATGTTAACCCTTCATGGTGTTTACTGCTAAAACCCATGGGAGAATAGATGTTAGAAGTGATGTGTGACAGAAAATAGTGCTTAGGTAGTGACTTCAATATGGTAAGCTGCTGACATCTGTTTCGGTACTAAGTATGTGCAATTTTATAAGGAAAATTATGGTTGCATGCAGAAGCCACTTTTCAGTGCAGATCACCTTTCTAATGGACTTCGGGTTTCTAAGTGACCTCCTGAGCACAGCTCTGGTTATTTTTAAGGTGAAGACACCAAAACCATTGCAAACTCAACTTTGAGCTGCTAAAAGCAAGTGACGGATGTGCTTTCCCATGTCTGGAACATATGACTCAAATCATTATTACCTGCTTCTGAATAAGAGGAAAAGGAGATTGTTTGGTTGCTGTTTTTCACTTTTTCATCAAAACCCCCTGCTGAGGTGTGGGTCTGTCTGTGCAGCTCTCATCTCCCACTGCTTCCCTGGGGCAGGGCTAGGGGCAGTGGCGCCCATGGAGCCACATCTTGTACTGTGCAAACACAAGGTCCCAGGAAGGAGGGAGGGAGCCATAGCAGCCTCCCTGGTGAGCCCCAAGCAGTGAGACGTTTGTGCTGGACAGGCAATCATCCCCTCACCCCCAGATATCAGCGTGGCTGGGTCTGGCCCAGCTCCTTCACGTGGTCCAGGACAACACTCATGCCAGAATAGCCATCAGCATCCTCTTCCATCCCCTTGGCACAGGGCACGCTGCAGTGCCAGAACCCAGTGTTGCCTGAAGTCCTTTGCTGAAGCTGCTGCATCACTGAGGGCATCTCACACGTCCATAACAACAGACTAATAAATCCTCACAACTGCTCTGTGATGTAGATAAAAGGTGGGTTTTCCCTGCATTTTACAGATTTGAATCTGAGGTCAAGAGATACCATTACAATTTTGGCTGCCCACTTTGCAGTGACCTTCTGCATTATACAATACTATACAGTAACTCATGGTTGAAACACTCTTTTCTGGAGTGCAGCTGTAAATCTTTGCCAGTGGGGATTAGTGTTGCTTCCACAAATTGTACTCCCAACACCAAGAACAGCACACGTAAAGAGGAGAAACATAACTTGTGACCAACTGTGAAAAATTTCATTGAGGTGACATGTCTAAAATCACACAAGAACCTCTCCAGCAGAGGCACAGAGGAATAAAACCCTGTGCGTTTTACCTGCTGAATGCACAATTCTTGTATCTTTTAGTTTTTCTCTAAGCTCACAAGTCTGCCAACTACCTTCTACCGAGATGGAGTTCCTATGTCCATATGTCTCCTTTCCTACTCAATCCTTATTAACCTCAAATAGGTTGCTTTGTGTAGTCAAGAAGGAAAAGTCATACACAGCCCTACCCTAGGCATCTGCTAACCTTTGAATTTGTGGTGTTGAATGTGTACTTTTAACTAGGTACCTTAAAAAGAGAGATGTCTTTTTTTCTGGCTTTGTCTATCAAAAAGGAATCTGAGCCCTGTCCTCTCCCCATTCATTAGTTCCATCACTGGCACACAAAGGACCACAGTTGCCTGGGAAATTCAGGATTTGTCTTTTAACTGGTTAGGTTATGATAGGTTTGGAGGTCTGGCTGCAGTCTTCAGTGGAAGTAAATACACAGGTGATGGCCAGAAAGGGGTCTGTAATTCTCATTTGATCCAAGGCCAGACCTTTGCTGGAGAGCTAATGGAGTTGTTAGTGCTCTGCCATCCTTTGTGTGAAGCAAGGTTAGAGGGGACAGAGCGTGCATTTGCCAGCAGGATTGGGGAGGGACTTTGGGGGGATATGTTGTCTCATGGGCGTGGGCTGCTCTTCCTGCTTCTCCCAGGCTTTGTCATAGAATAAGGACTGTCACCTCCTTGTTCTTCCTGGTGTCCCTCACACATGGCTTTCTTTTCTGTGTTCGTTTTCAGAGTCAGTCCATTTCCAGTCAACTTACTTGGACTGTCTCAGATGTCCTTGTCTGAATCTGTCTGTCACCTCCCACAATATCTCACTCTCCTGCTCTCCTTGTAAAGCTGCTTTCAGTTCTCCTGTTGTATGTCCCCTTCTCCTCACTACTCCCTATTCCTCACAATTTGCTTCCTGTTTTCCCTCTCCAATCAGCCTTTCTTCACCAAGTCTTAGTGTCTTCCCATCTTCCCAAAGTTCCTTGTGGTATCAGGCTTCATGCCCAATTAAGTCCTTCTCTTTCTCATTTCCTTCTTACACAACAGCTCTGATCTTCTCTTCCCCCTGTGCCTGTCTTCTCCTTGCTATACTGCATCTGACAGCTTTAGCTCTCTCATCTCCCACCTCGCTGTTTTGCTTTCTCAGCTACTCTTTTTCTCTCCCCTGTTCTGGCTTTTGCTCCTTCTGCTTGCACTCCACTGAATCTGCCACCTGAGCTCATCGAAAAATTAATTTCACCTGTGAGTAACTGTGTTTTCAGAAACAGAATCCATTTTGAATCAGAACAAAAAGCCAAGCACATGACAATGCTGACCAAATAAAAGTCCTGCATGAACACATTTCAGAGTTTAATAATATTCCTTCACAGGGAATTGGAACTTTATAGTGACCAACTTATTTGGCATCAAACGGACTTTTTTGTTTAAATAAAACCACCAATATTACATTTGTATGTACGGTAAGAAAAGAAGCACAAGCCATCTAGCAATAGCTCTTCTCTGGTCTTTGAAGAAATGAAGATTTCTAACCTTCACTTAGGTTCTGCTTGATATGCAGTTTCTTAAAGCCGGGGATTTTTTAGCAGTTTATGTGAGACAAAGACAACATCTTTGATAGAAAAGGTGTGAAATACATTTAAAAAATTAAAATAATATACACTGCATTTAAAAATATTGGGATAAGTTAAGCTTTGTTACTTGGTTGATACATACTTTGATTTAAGCCTTCTAAAAAATAGATTCCGAAGGTTTAGTTGTACTTAGAAAACAGAGAATTACTTAAATAAGAAGTATTAGATCCTGAGATGACTGATATTGCAAACTATAGCATGCTATTTCCCAACACTCATTTTTTTTTTCCATTTTGCATGTATGGTTTGTCCGTGCTGTCATTTTCAGTATGTTGCTTTTTAAGACTTTTTTTTTTCCTGGCAGTCTGTTGGCCAATTACAAAACTTATGTAAGTGCTAGACACTATTTGCATCCATACACTGCATAAATTTTCAAAACCACCATTGTACACTTTAGACAGAACAGTGAAAAAATATTTACCTTTCACAAATAAGAAATAAATCATCAATACCAAAACTTCTTGAGCAACTTGTATTACATCCATTATCTTAAAAGAAGCTTTTATTTGTTGTCTGTTCATGTAGTTTATAAGCAATATGTGATCCATGGAAATCCCAGTCAGAAAATGCCTGTGGTGGCATGGCTTGTACCACCACCCAATTCAGTTCTGTACAAGGGCCAGGAAACTTTGCGACCCCAGAGAGACACACAGAACTCCTTTTCCTGGGGCAAACTAGAGATGTGATGAGCCAAAACTACCTCTCGCATCACTGATATGAAAAATGGGCTGCAACACATTAACAAGGGCTGTTTCCAGCCATTTTCTCCATGCACAGAGCAGGAGGGTTCCCACACAGTTTGGGCACTACCTGAGTTGGGAATCCTGGAGGCATTGGGCAGGAGCCAGCCCCACACTCAGCCCGCACAGCTTCTGGTTGCCAGGGCTGTGTATGAAGGCAGAGGATGCCTGAGAAGCAGAGAGGTTAAAAGCCTCAGTTACATCTGTGAGCCTCGGTTTACTCAGTAAACAGACAGAATCTCCCTCATTTGGAGAAAAGCATCTAAGTGATCCACCTAAATGTCTTGAACACTTCACTTCTCACCCATTGGCTATGTCTAGTCTCATGAAACAGAAAGGGGTTTAGGTGCTTGCGTTCCACACCTACCCAGGCCCTGAGCTCAGTGTAAAGTGAAATCATTCTTCCTTGATCTTCATGGATTACATACTATAGGACTCAGTGGTTATTTGAGATGGAAAAAGTATTATTTCTCTTACTCGCTGCTATGTTCCAAGGAAATCAAAATCACCATGACATCATACCAATACAGCTGTGAAAGCACTAAGATAAAACAGTTCCTGGAACAGTTTCCCTCTTAAAATAATATCTATCTCTGTTAATGTAAGATATGTTATCAAGCAGCTATCTTCATATGCTGCTGTTAGTCAGATATTAATAACATGCTGACGGCTAAATGCCAACCTCTGTTCCTGTAGCTGCTGCTTCCCTCCAAGGGCTTGGCTTCCTTGGAAGAAGCATTTTGAAGATGTGTCAAAGTTAAGCAGCTGGTATAAAGACCGAGCCTGCATCCTTTGCCCAGAAAAAAAGACCTGACCTCTAGGTACTGTAGCATTTTTACCATTCTGTTACGCATGGCAACACTATTTATCATATTCATGCATTATGCAATACAACTAGCGATGCCTGCTTCACAAGGATGACCTCACAACACTTTACCATAAGGCTTTTTTGTTTATAGTCTTTTGGATCTTGCTTTCTGGTCTGGATGTTTTCATTAGAGACACCAGCCCTGGCCAAATTACTTTGCTTTTGTTTTTTGACTTAGAAATGGAGATCTCAGCAAAATGGGTTTATTTGAACATGCTGTTTTGCCTCTGTTAGAAAATCTTTAACAATCCCAGTGAAAAACACCAATATGTCCATGGTTTGGAGCTGGCATATGTCGTATGTCCCTCTGATCTGGTGCAGATGCTGACTTCCTGCATTTGGTGTGGTCCTGTGCTGTCAGAATAGCTGTGAAAACTCTGAGTAAGACATATGCATCATGACCCCTGCAGAGGGTAGCAGTCCATGACTGCCCTGGGGTGAAATCTTCTTTCATTTCATTATCCTCATTTCAAAGTAGGGTTGATATAATCTTCTTTCCTGATGGGGAAGTAAAAGCCCACAAAGATGTTACCAACAGATTTTTTAGAGCAGGACTTGAGTAGCATGCCATACGAATGGCTTAAGGCTATATCAAGCACCAAAGAGACTACTGAGTACTTATCAGATGAGCACCATGACTTTGGCAGCATAAATGGGGCATGTGGTACAAAATAAGTAGGATCATTAACTGCATCACATTGACTATCCAGCAAGACAGACAACTTTAATTCTGCATTTTCAGAGGTTTTTAATCCTTGGCCTTCTAACTCAGCTATTATTCTTCTAACAGAATTTTCTTGTGCATCATTAAAGCATAAATTCTCCAGAAACGTGACTGGATGAGCATTTAGAACCATAGGATCACAGAATGGTATGGGTTGGAAAGGACTTTAAAGATTCTCTAGTCCAACCTTCCTGCCATGGGCAAGGACGTCTTTCACTAGACCTAAAAGCCTCATCCAATGCAACTGTGACCACTGCCAGAGATGAGGCATCCACAACTTCTCTGGGTAACCTGTTCCAATACATCACTACCTTTAATGTAAAATAATTTCTTCCATATATGCAGTCCAAATCTACCCTCTTTCATTTTAAAACTGTTAAGCCTTGTTTTGTCACAACAAAAAAAGTCTTTCTCTGTCTTTCTCATAAGTCCCTGTATATATTGAAATGCATCCCCGGAGTTTTCTCTTCTATGTGCTAAACAACCCCAGCTGTCTCAACCTTGCTTCATAGGAGAGATGTTTCAGCCCTATCGCCATTTTTGTGGTCTCCTCTGGATCTGCTCTAACAGGTCCATGTCTGTCTTGTGCTGGGGGTGCCAGACATGGATGCAGTACTCCAGGTCGGGTCTTATAACAGCAGAATAGAGGGAGTCAACCACTTCCCTTGACCCACTGTCCACTCTTCTTCTTATGAGGCCCAGAGTATGATTTGCTTTCTCAGCTGCAAGTGCACATTACCAGCTTGTGCCAAATCTTCTAGCCACTGGTGTCTCCAAGCCCTTCTTCGTAGGGCTACTTTCAATAAAGTCTTCCCTCAGTCTGTACTGATACCTCGACTCACGTGCAGGACCTTGCATTTGAACTTCTTGAGGTTCACATGGGCTCTCTCCTCAAGCCTGTCAATGTCCCCGCAAATGGCATCCCTTTCCTCCAGTGTGTCAAGTCTGCCACTCAGCTTGGTGTCATCTGCAAATTTGCTGAGGGTGCACTCAAGGTTACTATCTATGCCATTTATAAAGATACTGAACAATAGCAGTCCCCCTATGGACTTCTGAGGAATGTCACTTGTTATTCATCTCAATTTGGATATTGAGCCATTGACTGCAACTCTTTGGATGTGGCCATGCAGACGATTCCTTATCCATCAAATAGTCCATCCCTCAAACCCATACTTCTCCAGTTTAGCAGCAAGAGCGCTGTGTGGGCCCGTGTCAAAATCTTTACGGAAGTCCAGGTAGATGACAGCAGTAGCTCTTCCCTTGTCTACTGATGCAATCACTCCATTGTAGAAGGCCACCAGACTAGTCAGGCAAGATTTGCCCTTGGTGAAGCCAAGTTGTTTATCTCAGTGGTGCCCAACAATAGGATGACGCACATTGGGCACAGACTGAAACATCGGAGGTTACACCTGAATATGAGGAGAAACTTCTTTATCTTGAGGGTGACCAAGCACTGGAACAGGCTGCCCAGACAGGTTGTGGAGTCTCCTTCTCTGGAGACATTCAAAACCTGCCTGGACACATTCCTGTGTGATCTGTTCTGGGTGAACCTGCTTCAGCAAGTGGGTTGGACCAGGTGATCTCCAGAGGCCCCTTCAAACCCTAACCATTCTGTGATTCTAATCACCTCCCTGTCACTTGGACACAGAGTTTAAGAAGTCTGTTTGGTATTTCCCAGGGTCCTCCTTTTTACCCTTAAAAAAAAATGGATGTGATGTTTCCCTTTTTCCATTTAGGGAATGACTGCACATGAAAAGAGCTTGAAGTGAACTCTGGATACATTCCATGCTGTCAATTTTAAGAAGGGACGAAAGTACTTTTAAACTTGCAAACATCCTGACATCTAATCTCAGTTTGAAAAGCTTCCTATTACAATTCACTGTCCAAATTTCTGCATAATATTTTTTTTTTTCCTTCGTCATAATTTTAATGATAGAACCATTTGGATGTGAGAAGAAAATCAGTTCAGAATGTTCAGTGAATGTGTCTGCTGTGAACTAGTGATGATGGTCAGCTGCTGTCTTTAGACTGTAATCCATATTAAATGGAAAAGAGACGCGCAGTGTATTTCATATAAAGAGGAAAGACACATCTCTTGAGATGTTTTCATCATCATCTTCCTTTCCATTTGACAGACTAACCTGGATTGTGGAAAATTGATTTGCAACACCATTTCTATTTCCTCCCTTCATTCTTTTGCATATGTAAATAATAATAACCAAAACAAGGGAAAAAAAACCCTATTTCTGTATGACAAATAAAAGACCGATATGACAAGAAAAAGTAATTTCAAGGGAAATAGGGATGGGTTCAAAATAGAAAACTCTTTGAGGCTTAATGATAAAGTTTTTTTCTTTTAAGTCATCAGAAAAAGAGTCATGATCTGTCATATTAAGATGGAGTAAGATCTGCTAAGCCATAAAGATGCACAGTATAGCCTGTTTTATTACTTGTTGAAAATAAACACAAGAATTTCAGGTCTTCCTAAGGGCTATGACTAGGTAAACCTTACATCACATTTTAATGAAGAAAACAGAAAACCTGAGTAATTTGCAGAGTTGTAGAATGTTAAAGAAAACTGTTTGAACCAGGTGTAGGGTCACAACGGTGATGTGAATCATTATTGACACCTTGCACTCAAGGATTTTCCCTCTTTGTTCCTTTCGGCCTGAGCTTCCTCCTGCTCCCACCGTTCTGTGTCCCATGGCAGCAGCAGTCCTCTGCAGGATGACCGACTTCAGTGTTTGCTTTCACTGCTGAGAAACCCAGAGCAAGGTGTGGCCAGAGCAGCACCAAGGTATTTATTGCAAACTAGACAGCTGTGCCCACTGGGGGGCTGGAAACACACACACTGAGGCACTGGGAATAAGAACAGCGAATAGAAAAGGAGCATTTGCATTTTTCATTTTAAAAAATTGAAAGTTTTCCATTTGTTGAAAAGAGATTTACTATATTTTGTCCAGTCCCAGTTACCAGACACATTGTACAAATGGTGCATAGACCCTGTACAAGATGGAGAACGTTCTATCCTGCTAAACAGACTTTGGAAATAAAGTTTTCTTGTCTCAAAAGCAGTGAAATAGCACAATCGGTTGATCAAACATAGAACATTATAGGAGTAAAGAGGACTGAATTTTCTTTAGTTTAACAAAATATCCTTATTTGGTTTAGATGAATAAAGATATTAATCTATATAGTTTATATACAGTTATACAGATTATGTAGATTATATAGGTTATGTAGATTATACACATTACATTAATCTGTTTCCTTTGAGGAAAAAAATTAGCTTACTGTTTTTTATAGCACTAATAGTAACTCAGCCTGATGATGAGCTAAAAATGTTAGAGAGAAGGTTTGTTAACTGTTATAAAATTTACAACCTGCCTGAAAAATAATTTTAGAATGCAGAGCTTCACTAATTCATGCTTACCTTATTCATATTGCATTTCATTGAAAACAGAAAATTAAATCAGTCTCACTTGGTACATCTGACACAAATCCTAGAATACCTTTGTTTCCGTGTAATTATCTAATATCTGTGGTTACAGCTATAATTTGTAATTTTACCTTCTACTATATTTTTTTATCAGTAACTTGTGGCTTTCTTGGTGTTTACGTGTTGTTTGGAACCTACAAAGCTTTATCTTCTATGAATCTATGAAATCACTGTGTTCCACTGCATTGTTGCTTGTAAACCTTCTTTATGGACAGTAAAAGAGAAAGTTCCATTGAAAGAATGGCCCAGAGTTCACTGTTTTCCGTAGGGCACTCTGCTGCTTTCCTGCCATCCAAATGAGCATCTCTGGTAGGGGTAGTTCTCGAGGGTAGCACGCTGTGGCCTAAATCAGGCTCTTTCTCTTTCTGAAATCCTTTTTTCTCCATGTACTGCACATTTTCTGACTTTCATCAAAAGGGAGAGAGAGCTCTCAGGAGCAAGAGCATCCACTACGCAACTTTGCACAAGACTCAAGAGTCTTCCTCTGGTCCACTTCACCTGGTGTCCTGTGGGTAGGAACATTAAAATGGGCTGTCATCTAATTAAAGATTATCATGATTACCTTGAATACTGTGTTAAGTTTTGGGCCCCTCACTACAAGAAAGACATTGAGGTGCTGAGACGGAGGGCAATGAAGCTGGTGAGGGGTCTGAAGCACAAGTCTGATGAAGAGCAGCTGAGGGAACTGGGGCTGTTTAGCCTGGAGGAGGCTGAGGGGAGACCTTATTGCTGTCTACAGCTACCTGAAAGGAGGTTGTAGCATGGAGGGGGTTGGTCTCTTCTCCCAAGTAGCAAGTAATAGGACAAGAGGAAATGGCCTCAAGTTGTGTCAGGTGAGGTTTAGATTGGATATTAGGAAATATTTATTCACCTAAAGGGTTGTCAAGCACTGGAATAGGCTGCCCAGGGAAGCGCTTGAGTCAGCATCCCTGGAGATATTTAAAAGATGTAGGGATGTGGCACTTAAGAACATGGCTAAGCGGTGGACTCGGCAGTTTTAGGTTGGATCCAAAGATCTTAAGGTCTTTTCTGACATAAATTGTTTTATGATTCTATTCTATGATGTATAGACAGGAGAGAGACAAAGGACAGCTGTGTGGGTATCCTACACTGTAGCATTTTCTATGCTTGACAACTTGGCTTTAATGAAAATGTAACATTCTTTTAGTGTGGTAATTGTAATTTCCAGGGCTTTTAAGAAAATTACTTTATTGAAAGAAATCCCAAACTCAAGATTAGCTCTTCTACAGCCCAAAAACTCTTAAGAGCAGGGCTAAGCAGAATTAAAGCCTTTGGATCCTGACACACACCTCTGCCACATGCGTCAGTCCTCATGAAGGCTGGCCAAGAAACACAAATTCCACTTGACAAAAACCTGATGATGGAACTGACCATGAGAAATACACTTTTCCTTGGCTTCAGAATGGAAACCAGACTTTTTGATGTCCTTCAACCAAAATTCTAGCAGTGATCTAATCACCTTGTATTTCTCATGAGAGAAACAACAAATTGAAATATTTCCATGAGAAAGAAAATAAGAATGGAAGAGGTAGAGCGGTAATTCAGGTTTAAACTACTTGATGAAGTAATTTAAAGTTTTAAGATACCTCAATTCTCTTGCAACATGGATGAGAAATAACTTTTATTACTAAAATAACAAATGATGAAATAAATAAAAATATTATGATATAAAATATAATGCCATAACATGGGCTGTACATACTGGGTTGGCTTTGCAATTTACATCAAGTCTGTGATAGCCTTAATCGGGTGGGACAATTGGGAGAAGACTGCTGTAGTTTCCCAAGTAAAAGGAAGAAAAAAATCCGGAAGCTGTTTACTGATATCAGAAAGTGCATGGAGATCAGTGCAGTAAGAATAATGGTATATCTATAGCAAGAAGTATGGCTGCATGTAACTCTAAATGGTTATTGAACTGATAGGTTTTTTCAGGTCAAACCCATCCATCCCCTAATAAAACTAGAGACAAGTTGTTTTGTTTTTTTTTTTAGAAATTTGCAAGATCATACTTTAATGTAAAACTTTTAAGAAGTATTGAGGAATATTTACTATATTCCAATAGGGTATAAATGCAGCTTTGTTTCTAGTGTGAGCTTCAATCATCTCCTTGACCACTATGAAATACCTAAAGGGTACGTACAGAAGCTGGCTAAAAATTTGAATTGTGACTCTTTCTCCTGTCCAAAATTTCAACTTGCTTTAATCAAAATATAAATACTTCAAAAATTATTTGGTCAAAAATTAAAGTTTGGTGGTTTATGGGTTGCTTTAAAAACAGTCTGCATATTCTTCAGAACTTCACTTTGTCACAGGGTACATTTGCTGTGAAGAACAGTACTGCTAAAATGTTTGATGAGGCAGCATTTGCAGTCAGTTATCTAAAGTATTGTTGAATTCATGTATAATACTTTCAAAATAGAAATGCCTTACATAAACCAAAATACTGCCAGTTCTGGAATTATTTTTCCTGATTAAAAAGTTGTGGCTAGTTCCCCATGGCTGAAATATTGTTTACAGCTGAGATTGTTGCTGAATGAAATGCAGAAGTTACAGCAAAGTATGGAAGGAAAGCCTTGGCTTTGCTGTTGAGCAAATGTTGTGCAGCATTTTTGTCTTTAAGAAGGTACTAAAGTTCTTCTTTCCATGGTGTAAAACATCTTTCACAGATGACCTCTTGCTCAGCTAATGCTCCTCAGCTGAAATCAACTTTCAGCTAACTAAAATCACAGTATAGATTTTCCACCCAGCCATAGAGAAAAATATAGAGGGGAGTTTTCAGACCTTGACTCAGACAGATTCTTGGGATTCATTATAACATGCTATAAGAGATATTTATTTTTTTTTTAACACTAAGTTATTCAATATTCAAAAATTTATTGTCATTTCTACCCTGGAAAACAGGACTGGGGGCACAGGACTGGGGGCTAAGGACCTTTGACCACATTCTCTGGTGGGAGAGAAGGTCACCTGACCTTGTGCGGTGCAGTCATCTCCAAACCAGTAGCCTTGATAATTCTACCCTGCAGTGAGCTGCCTGACAGATCTGCGCCACTGCAGATCCATCACATTTATTCTTATTTCTCTGAAGGAACTCCTCATCCCACCCAGCATCTGCCACAGACCCGTGACACAAGCACTAACAGCCATATGTGGTCAGACCTCAAGTGATGAGGCAATTGGACTAGATGATCGTTCTAAGTCCCCTCCAACTGAAATTATTCCATTCCATTCCATTCCATTCCATTCCATTCCATTCCATTCCATTCCATTCCATTCCATTACATTACATTACATTACATTACATTACATTCCCATATATAATCCTGATGCAGAACAGTTGTTCCCTTGTGCGATGGTATGTGCAGGTGTGGAGCCTGCTGTCCAAGTCAGTTGGTCAGAGATGGTTCTGAGCACACTTCTGCAGGGAATCTGGAAGGTTTGCTGTCCCTCCGACACTGCAGCACCCCCAGAGGAAGGGCCTCTGAGCTAAACAGATCTGAAGTTTTGAAGAACTAGTTATTAGTTACCTGATATTTTGGCAGACAGAAGTTAATCATCTCTCTACAGCCTGCTAATGCTCACTGAGGGAGTGAGGGGAAAAGCTCTCACAAGAGAGGTATTTGAAGGGAACAGAGGGAAAAAAGGTTGAAACTGTTTCTTCCAGCCAAAAAGTCAGTCAGGTGGAAAGTGTACTGGTTAAGCTACTTATTGCACACAGATGGTCACAGTTTTGGTTTAAGGGTTAGCTAACAAGTGTAATACTTGTTATGAATATACTGACAAACGAAAGTGTAATAACAGCAGTCAAGACTATCAAGAGTGAAATCTCATTCCTCTGCAGGTGCAGTACCACAAGAAAAATGTGCTGCACCTAGGTGGAAGGGGAGCAAAGGAAAATAATGAAACCCAAAACCTCTGTGTGGTGATTGATACTATTCAAGCCAAACTCACACAAGAAGGAGCAGCCAAGTTCAGCTTCATAAAGCCAGGAGAAGGTGATGAGAAATGGTTTTTCTTCTTGACATAAATTTTCAGGGCAATGTGAAATGTTTCAGACTTTTGCCCTCTGACAGTCTTATAACCAGCTGGAAAGGACTGTGCCCACACCTCCTGCTTAAGCAGTTTCCACCTTCTCTTTGCCGGAAGCTGCCAAAGGACAAAATCCTTATAAAAAAGGAAAACCTTTGTCAACAAAATTGAATTTAAAAACTTGGGAGTTAAGCAGTCTTGTCATAGATATGTGTGTGTGTGTGTGTACTTACACATGTGTACCAATATGTATATGTATACAGACCTTCAGTAAGAACCACATGTACAAACAACATAGCTCAGTAAGTGTATTTTTAAAATAGATATAACAAAAAAGACAAAATCCGTAGCCCATCTATTTCTATGTTTCTTAGAAAGGCCAAGCTGACTTTATCATACCCTCACCCATTCTCTCCTCGTGTGGCCACCATCTCACTTACACGATGCTGATTTTAGAGTTGGCTTTCGTGTTGGCACTAAACGCTCAACAGGTGTCCAGTCGGTGGCTGTAACTTGTGAGGAACTCATGGAAAACAAGCGCTGGAGGGGGCCCGGCTGTTCCTGCGAGCAGCACAGCTGGGCTGGTGGGTGAGGGACCTGGGTTTGGGCAGCACTGTCACCCAGAGTTGTGGGGAGGAGAAGGAGGTGGCTGTGGTAGAGTGGAGGAGGGATGCACCTGTGCAGCTATTCAGGTTTGGGCCATGCAGGGAGGCATCACTGTATTTTCCCTCTGTTCCCTCATCACAAAACACGCTTGAGGTGTTACATGTCCTGGAAGGGCTTTGAGACCTGTAATGGAAACTCTACTCGTTATTTTAAGGCTTGTATGATTTGAAGATGAATTACACATCAGAAGCTCTGTACAACAAAGCCAAAACTGCAGAATCACCATTTTGCAACTTTGCAAAGTGTTGCTCTCTTGCGATAAGAAATAGCATTTCTATTTTGGGCTCCTAAACCATATGAAAGTTTCGAAATAGCATCATAGTTAAATGCATCTAGTAGGGATTAAAAAGAAAAACAGAACATGCATAGATAGAGAAACTAATCTAAGTGCAGACAGACTCATGCTTTAGGTTTGCTAACATACCATAAAAAATGGACAGGACATGAAAACAAAGTGGTGTGTGAGTGTTGCTGTGAGGTCAAGTTATTTTGAATTAGAGTTTATTTAACATGGCCAAAGATAACTATTCATAGCAGATTATTCAGAGGAGTATACTGATCTACACCTTCCAAAACCTGCTGATAACAAACACACCTCAACCTCTGTTGTTTCAGTTGAGAGACCCACAGGAAAGTGTCTTATGCATCTGTGATTAGAATTAAACTTTCAGAAATGAGTGAGCAGTTACTTTTGATCTTATACCAGTATGTATTTGGTTGCAGTCTTATCTGAGTAAGGAGATCTGTATCTTGAGACTGCATTTGAACCTTATCTTTAAAGAGCTTTTTTCCTAAACTTTATTATAAAAGTCTACTGCAGACTTACAAAAAAAGCTTCTCATTCCACCCACATTTAAAGTAGGGTTTCAAGTTGCATTTACTGTGGTAGATAAGGGATTACATTCTTGCTCATAATGACATGATCTTTCTTTAGTAGCTACGGAAAGGGAAAAGAGTTAAGATGACTTACTGGTTTGATGGAGGGTACAGAGTTATTCTATAGCTACAAAATAATGAGCAACTGGCCAACCCTTCTAAATTTAAAGATTCAGAATTAAATGACACATGATGGCATACAGAGAAAGTGATGAGTATGAGGCAGCAACTATTTCAAATTTTCAGAGAAGGTGTCTGATATGTTTGAAAGGGGTTTGCCATTTCTTCCTGGTCTTTTCATATATGGGCTTGACCATGACCAACAAGAAATAGATTTTGTTTCTTTTAGAAACTTTCCCTGACCCAGCAAAGATTTCAGGATGGAATCTGAAAGCAAGATGATCTGAAGAGGGTCTGATTCTTTGGGGGAGCAAATCCCACCACCACAAAATAAATTCCCTGAGACTCCTCATCTCATTGAACATCCTTCAATGGGCTTATACTCAGACTTGGATAGAATTGGACCAGGACACCACGATGGAACTAAACTCTCAGGGCAAGTTTAATTCACAAGAATTATCTCATAGAACTACATCAGACTAACATGAGAATGATGAGCTAGGGTTGGATATTTTAGCAATAACCATATAACAATAAGTATTATATACCTTTAAGAGTACATTGGTTTTTTTAGTTCCTGGCAAACATTGTATTTGATTTCTCAAAAGCACTTAAAATTATTGTCTCTTCAAGTTTACCATTACGTAAGTCCAAAACAATTCAGTAATTTAAAAATATTTGCTAACTAGGGAATTTTGCTTCTCATTGTGTGGCAGTCTGCCCCATCAATAACTTCCTTCTTCCAGCCTGATCCAGACATTTTTCCTCATGCCAGCGTTTAGAATTAACATGAAATTCTGGACATAGAATTACCACTTGCTACTTCCTAAACTTTCGGAAAAAACACACCAGTTTAGCACCTATGATTTCAAAAATCAGTGCCAAGCCATGGTAGAAAGTACTATAAGTCCACAGAGAATGTGTCATTTAGCATCCAGCCAATCTATTCAATCGATCAGAATAGGTGTGTTTTGGGGGCACTAGTAAATACAAAATTGCTCCAAAAAGATATAAAGATTTGGGACTCTCTAGATATGCAGACAGAACTCACTGCTATCCTGAAAATAGTGAATTGTTGAGTAAGAGTCCACAGGTAAATGGATTTAGGAAGTTGTGATGTTTCAGAAAACGCACTGGCCTTACATTCACAAAAGTTTCCAGTGCTTGTCTTAACTGTTCCAACACATATGTCTTCCACCCTTTCTGCTATTCAGGAACGGAAATCCTTGGAGGGAAAATACATCTCACTGATAATAATAACCCTGTCAGGCTGTGGACCCAGTTGTTCTTATGCTTTCCCCATTAGCCTCGTTTGTTTTTCCCAAATTGATTCCTTGCCTGCATTGTATCACCCTGTTGCCTACAAAGTCTGTGATGAACTGTGTTTGAAACAAGGGTTCCATGACACAGAGAAATGGAGCAGGTGCTATGAAATCTGGGCTTTACCTGGTAATCAGTGCAGAGACAAGAAGAGCTGATCAGCATTTAGAGTCAACTAGTGTGACTGTGACAGGTACAGAAGTATCCTAACAACCTTTCCGTACCCTTCCAGTCCTCAGAGCCAAGACTGACACCTAATGTAACCACTTAGAGGGAAGCAGATCATGAAGTACCTCTTTCTTTACAGTCCTTAACAAAGAACACCAACACAATCTGCTGCTGTTTCTTACAACTTCTGATCACTGCCTGCATGGCTCAGACATAGCATTGCTGTTAGTTGACATCTGACCCACACTGGTAATGACCAGAAGATGCTGCTTTTCTTTATAGGGTTGCATCTTGTAACCAGTCACAGACAGATCTTATGGTGGAAGTCAGTTGCATTTATTAGGCTATGTTCCTAAAGCGCTTTGTAAACTAAAGCTGTCAGCTAAAGGTGTACGTAAGCATAACTTAAAAGTTGAATTTCATAAAATAAAGATCTAAATAACCACTTTGTTTCACCAGCTACAGTAGACACTCATGTAGGCATAAGAGTTTACCCATGAAGAATGAAACTGTTCTTAAATGCCGCCTGCTTTAGAGAGTCATTAGCTCTCTCAGTCTAACACCTTCTGGTTAAACTATAGTGTTAAACCACCTGTGTACTCAGCTTTTAAAGAAATACAGTACACATGCTTGAGTGGCTTAATCTATGCTGCTACTTTGAGAACAGACCACAAAAAGGATTGTTTTATAGTGGTTTTTTAAAGCAGTGTAATTTCTTAGTAACCAATTTTCAAATGTTGAACTGCAACCCACAGTTAAACAAACTAGGTCAAGTATAATTTTTTTAGACAACAAATAACCACGCTTCACTTCAGCAAACCATGTCCTGTGTAAGCACAATATCTGTCTCTTCTATCTGTCTCAGGGTTTTATCCTCCAACCGATCATGATGGTATCAAAATACCTTCAGAGTGAAAATATGTAGCAGCAGCAAACACTTTGACACTCAATGCATGAAGAGGTCTCCCTGGAATCTCTGCAACTTCTTTTAGGGAAAAGCTCATTTTCAGAAATGTCTGCATGTGTGTATGTGTGTATGCATTTGTGTGCAAAGCGACATTAGCTTTTCTTTTTTTAAAAAAAAAATATTGCAAATCCCTAGTCCCACCATTTTAGGGTGTTTGGTTGTTTGCTTCCTTTTTAACAACTGTGTTTTGGAAGCTTTAAAATTATGTCAAACCCCTTCTTCTGAAGATGTGCAGATGGGTCTCACTCAATTATCTCTGCAAGTTTTGAGAAAAAATGCTTCTTCTATAGCTTCTAGGCACTTTGGCCTGGACTTCTGTGTTCTGTCGTGGAGCAGAGCAACACAGCTCTTGTGGTGGCACCTGCACCCTAATTCAGTCTTTGAGAAAGGTGGGGCTTCACCTGATTATTGTTCCGAAATTTGGGTTGTATCATTTAGCTGTCCCTCAGTAATGACTGCGAATCAGTGGAGAGACCACTCTGTGTCTCATGAGGAACCCTAAAGCAGGGAGGACTCAGACAATCATGTTTTGTGTTTCAAGATTGTTTCAGCTCTAGCTAGAATAAATCACAGGAATCCAGCAGCAGAGGGAAAATAGTCTGGCTGCCAGGCAGGAAGAAAGATGAAGTTTCATACTGGAATCCAGATAAAAGACATTTTTTTGCTATAGATGGCACCTTGTCGTTTGGAGCAGGCTTCAAAAAGGGTCCTAGTCTTAAAAATTGAAAACTACTGAGAGAGGAAGCCAAAATTTAGCTCATGGTCTTCATCTGATGGTTGAATTTTCTGTGGACAGTGTGGTACCAGCACTTGTGAGAGTACTTGTGCAAATTACGTGACTATGCAAGCATGGGGTGTGAGTGTTCACCTTGATGTCTATTAGTAAATTCAAAAGAAAATACAAGATTCAAAAGAACAACATACTCTTTTAAAATTTAGTCAGTCTTTAATCCAATCAATTGTCAGTCTGCAAGGACTGAATGATTAGTAACACAATTTGAGAGCTTTCCGGGACAGAAGAGAAACCTAGGTGCAATGCTTTTGGACTTGCAGTATGTTTCTGGAATGAGAAGAATAAGCAGGTAAATATATATTTATGTTGATTACCCAGGAGGTAAATATCAGTGATTTGAACAGATGAGTGTATTTCAAAATCCATTAATATTATTCAAATTTCTTCCAATAGTTCCATGTTAGATCTTGTGTAAATGTTAAGTACCTCTCATCTTTAAAGAAGAATTCATAGTTCCTCTCCATAGGGTAAAGTGATCTAACAAGTATTAGCATTTCCTTTGAGATCTTTGAGAAGAAGCAGCAGATAAATAAGCTCGATATTACAAATGCAGAATTCTTTAATGTAGAGCAGAGATGTGGAAAGCCTGTCTCCTCCTCTGCCCTTCTCTTGGAAAGAATCTCTGTAATAATTAGCAACTGAAAAGTCTACAGTCAGGAATGCGAAGACTATAAAAAGAACTTTATTTCTGTGAATTAACAAATTGCTAGGAGGGAACACTCAGCATGCATATGTAGGAAACGTGAGTTTTTCTAAAACAAACACCTTTTTTATATGGCAAAACAGCACAGAGCAGTGTGTCATCTGAGGACCTTCACCAGTATTTACATTACAATTGCTGACACCCAGAACATAAGCAACCTATCAAACTCAGATAACATACTCATATTATTTAATCACCAAAGAAATCATCAGTAAAATAATCCTTTCTTCAGTCACATTAATGTTGAAAAAGGAAAAGAACAAAATCAACAGACACTTTTTGGTTCCCAAAGTAGGCAAGCATTTGATTCAAATAGATTTTTGGTGGCTAGACTATGCTATGCTGGTTTTTGCCTACCCGAAAGTATGACTTCTATGGCACGATTTCCTAGCATGCATCTCCAAATTGGCCATTCAGAGACTGGGACATCTAGAATCACCATTCACTTTCAGAGATGTTACTGTGACTTCTAAACTATTTATTCCCACCACATTTTGTTAATACTTTTCATCATGACTTCTCTGCTTTATTCTCGGACGTCCTCAGGCAAAGGATTGTCATCTCAGTGGTGTCAGAATGCTTCTGTGGTTTACTCTGCTCTGTGAGGGCTGGTCAGTCTCTTCGGCTGTACCAGCTTAGACGAATTCTTTAGATCCCATGGCATCCTTCGGATACAGTCATGCTCTGTGCAGTGGCTGTCCTGAAGTGTCCTGACAGTGCATGAGGCCATGATTCACATACATGTGGTGGTGGCCTTCCACAGTGTAGATGAATCTATGGTGAATCCATAATGAATCTGCAATTAAACTACAATTAATGCAGTACTCTACATTGCAGGGGAACATACAGTGGTGCTTCATCCTGTCCTACAACCGAAGTGTAGGAGGGGAAATGAATACTATTTTGTGGATACTCACGTACTCATTGTATAGGAATCTCAAGAACTTAGACTAGGCATGTAACTCAGCAAAAAATAGCTGCAATGAAAAAGAACAGATCTCACCACAAAAGTTGGAAAGTTCAGAGGGTGCAAAGACAGATAAACTACTGGACTGACTCTCTTGACCTTCTTCTATGTGAGAGAGACCTCAATTACCTTTTTTCCCACCGAGAAGTTTCTTACGTATCTTTATAGAGTCACTTCTCAATTTTGTTTTGGTAATCTAAGCAGATTTTATATTCTGATTCTCTTACTTAAAGATATTCTCTCCACGTTTTGAGTAGCTGTCATGGTTCTTTTCAATTTATCAATATCAAAATTGCAGGCACCATATTTATTCTTATAGTCGTCTCATCTGGAAATAAAACCACTTCCTTTCATTTTCTTGCTAATATTTTATTTAGAAAATCTGAAGACTCTGATTTGATTTTCACTCCATGTTATCACACTGGAAACTTAAGCTGAACTGTCACTCTGTGAACGTGGTTGTTTTCAGTTATCACTTTCCAATACGCAGTCATTTCTCTGTAGGTCTGAATTTTTTAGTTTAGATGTAGAGCTTTACACCAGCTGTATTAAAATGCATTTGACTCAATAGATCTCCTTTATTAAAACCAGCTTTATATATGGCTACCTGGGTCATTTAGTCTGAATAGGAGTCTGGGCACAGGACTACTTTAACATCTCCATTAGAAGATGATTCCTTGTGGACAATCATATTTTAAGGCAGTTCTCTTTACAGTCAGTGCAATTTACATTATAGAGCTATTTTTTTTTATTTTAAATAGCAACTGATACTAAGTCAAACACCAGGGTTTGCTTTGTAGGATCTATTCTCCATGAACGGACTGAAATTAATCACATTCTCATTTTTAAGTCTTTGTTCATTGATTCCCTTATGAACTTTTCATTCATTTTGCTCAGGAATAGAGTTAGCCTACAGCTACCTCATATATCCTTATCGGCTTTTTTTCAGTATTAGCACACTACAGACACTTTACCAGTGTATTTCACTAGTGTATTACAGTATTTCTCAAAAATTATTGTCAGTAGCACAGAGATTTGTTCAGACAACTCAGAAGATAACTTCTTAGGTATTTAGGGAATGGAAAATGCTTCTTTGTCCTCATGTAATCAATCGTACCATCTCTTCCTTGTTGAAATATGATAGAAATATTTAATTAGGTTTTCCTTTTCTTTATCTTTTTGAACCACTTTACTATCTCCATCAACTACATTGCTTGATTTCATATTAATACTTATCCCTTTTGTTGTACTGGAGTCTACCAGACTTCTCTTTAGCTTTCCTTATTCTCTACATTTTAATTTATTTGTATTGACTGCTACCTGGTTTCCTTTGTCTGCTTGTTAAACATAGACTTCATTTTTTATTGCTGCTTAGAGGAGCATCACTGCAGCGCTGAACCTGTAGATATCTGAAAATGTTTTGAGTTACAGTTTTGACATAAATTACATTGTCAGGAATGTCACATTTAAATCAGAGGCCAGTAAAAAAATCTTCTAGCCCCGTGGAAGTCGTGAGGACATTTTAGCAGGCTGCACTGCCGCATGCACCTGACACAGGATGTTTTTTCCCCAAAAGAGGATAACACTACTCATCAGCCAGAAGGGTTCTGTGGCACATGAAGTTGCCTTTTAAGTCTTGATGCTCAATGACATTGTATTGGACTAAGTAAGAGAACAGCCTGTGAAGTGGTGAATGCATATTCTTTTGCCTCTGTGAATTCACTTACACAACCTTCTTTAATAGAGGCATTGTTCTTCCCAGGAAAGCCTTCCATCGATCTTCCATCGTTTTTGCTTTTCTGTTTTCTTGTTGAAAAACAGGTTAGGAAATGGTGTACTTGATGCAAATCTGTGGATGTTCCATGCTGATATAAGCATACTGTTTCGTACTGCACTCATCCTGTTTCACAATCAAATGAAGAAAACCTCCAAAATACAAGATCAGAAGGGCTTTAGTGGGCCAGTTCATTGAGTCCTGCACAGCTGAGGCTCTCAGGTCCCAGATGTGGCTGGCACTGGCATTGGCTGCATGGCTTGTGACAGTGCCTTCCGCATGAATGCAAGAAATAGTGGCAGCTGTTCACAGAAACTTCTGTCTTGAGTTCTGAGTTCTTCATCATAGGAGTTTGCAATTTCTGGACAAATAGAGGTAACTGTCTAAAAAAGGTCAGTATTAGATTTGCCCAACCCTTAAACACCTGCTGGCAAAGTTAGTGTATGCTTTTCTGTAGTTCCTTGAAACCTGCTCTTCTCTCCTCAGAAATACTATATAGGTTTCCTCACACTTGAACAGAGGTGACTTCTGAGTGGGCACCACTTGGCTTTCTTAACGTGTCCTCTAAAAACATGAAGAGAGACAGTGTAGCAAAGAAGCAGCCATATATCTCTAGGAAAATCTAGTTCATCCTGCACATTGCAAATTCACATAGTTAAGAAAGTAATCAGAGAGAGGGAGGTGCAAATTTAATCTTTGGTGTAATGCAATTGTATCACACCACCTCCACTTATGTTGGCAGACATAATGTCAGGCCCAGTCTTCCTGTCTTCAGAGAAGGACTTTCAGACTCCGATGTTTTGTCTGTCTCCAGCAACCTGACTGTGGAAGACTCTCAGCTATGGGCTCTTCTCCAAAGCATGCTCCTCTCCAAAGCAGGTGTTGGGGAAGTGTGGGTATGGTTGGATGTGAGGTTCAGCAAACACTCATGGTGGGTCCATGGTGACTCCTGGAGGGTTGGCTGCACGGTCAAATGGGACAGACCCATAGGAGCAACCAGGGGAGGACACGTTTCAGCTTTTCTTCCTGCTGGCCAGTGGAACCCATTATAGCACACCCCTACACTGTACAGCACCTCCTCCTCTCATACCTCTCCTGAAGGGAGACACTTCTCAGCCAAATTTGCTGTTCTCAGCATTAATGGTTTCTGTCTGTGGCTGTTGGAGTGTTTTGGAGTAAACCTGCAGTGGAAGCGCCAAACTCCTGACATTATAATTCTCCATGGCTAGCATTCTGTCATTTTTCAGAGGTAAAACTAGCTTCATTTTTCCTTAAGGAAAACAGGCACTTGGACTTAAAACACAGCTTGGCCACTTGAGAAGTAGGCAAGCTGCTGCAGTACACTTGTGCTTGAAAACCCTCGTTCTGAGAAGTGAATTCCATTTCTTTCTTTGTTGCCAGGCTAAATAGGTCTGATGTAAGAGTGGTCATTCTGCCAGTGTTATGATACACAAGCAAAATGACGGTTCACCAGTTAACATCACTGTCAATCGGGGAAACAGAAAAATGGGGATAAGCAGTGGCTCCTGTGCCACCTAGAGCTTTCTCACTTCTCTTACAAAATCACAACACCCAGTACCAGGCACAGATTCCTGCAGTTTTAGCGAGCAAAAACAAGCTTCACAAGGCACCGTTTGCTATCAAGCGCTAAGATTTTTCTGCTTTTATTTTTTTTCTTTATCACTAACAGCAAAGCTTTTGGAAATTTTTAAAATAAAACAATTTGACTCCTGTGAAACATGGGTTATCTCCTCTCTTGTTAATATGCACTGCCCTCTTGTGATGAAATTTTTTTGATGTTGTCTATCTGTTCCCTTACTGTTTTCCTTTCGTAGAAGTTTTCTGTGGTGTTTGTTTGTTTGTTTGCTTGGGTTCCTCCCTCAAATCCCAGAGCTTTCATTAGGGCTTTTTTCCTAAGGCAGAAATAGTTCTTCTTACTTTTAGAAAGATGAAAAGAAAGTAGCAAAAAGATTGATCAAAATATTCTTACCCACTATTTCACTCTCTAGTACAGTTGAAATCAATCCAGATTGTTTTCCTGAATGTACAGGAATCAGGTGGACATGTAGACAGCAATTACTCCACAGTAAAATGTAGACTTAAAAGGATGAGGAAAATATTTACAGCTCATTGAAAAGGCAGTGTCTGAAGAAAGAATCATCTTGGAGGACCAGCATGCAGCAATGTACTTAGCTGCATAAACACTATCATAACAGCCTGATGAAATAAGCAAAATCTCCCAGGTCACTGCAAAGGAAAGCTACTTAAGGTGGTAAACCTGATCTCCAAAACTAAACAGAGGCAGAAGTCACTTCCCAAAGCTAAGCAGGAAGGCAAAGCCCCTCATGGCTTGAACATGATGGATGAAAAGCCATCACTGCCTGGGAAGGGAGGAAGGGAGGGAGGGAGAGAGGAAGAGAAACCACCCAGAAGTGGGATGTGACACACCACCTCAGCAGGGGACGTGGTGACACAGAAGAAAGCCCAAAGGGAGACATTTTGGGTTAAGTGCTGGTTGGAAAAGAGTTGCCTCCTCCTGTGTTTTGGGCAATGTGCATCAAAGATACCCAACTGTAATCCTCTTTTCCTCTGAATGTGAACAACGGACAGTGATTGTGATTCCTCCCTGATCACTGTATTGTCTTAGTCACATGGGTATAAATGAATTTGTGTGGTTTATTTCCTGGAATTAGCTACCAGATAGGTGGATACATTTCCTAACAAGTCTTGCTTTGTAGAGCGTCCACAGCTTAGTGAAGAGGTTGGTTTTCTTTGCTCTAGTATTTCAACTTATTAGCTTTTTTTCTTAGCTAATGTTGTGGTCACCGTTGAAGGACCAAGCATCTTCTAAACAGCCTACCGTGCTTTTGAGCTCTGGACAGAATTTTCTGAATGAAAGGATCCATGGTCAGTTACTAGGTAGCTTTCACAGAAGCTGTGTGATTGAAAGGAGATTTTCAGGTAAGTTAGCTGTTATTTATGTCCAAAAGAGGAACTGAATGTTATTACAATTTAAGATCAATAATTCATTAATTATGTCCGGAGCTGGGATCTTGAAAGGTTTCTTGTAGTCAGGACACCTGATGCACCACTGGCAACACTTTCAGCTATTTAAATTCTGCTGTAACTCCAACTAAGAGGAGCTGAACTGTTAAAAAAACCCACAGTTATAGGAAGCAACAAAGCAAAACTGGTGAATGTATAACAGAAGGAATTTAGCTTCAGGCTTGAGAAAGTATATTGGTATGAAGTCAAACGTCAGGACTTTCAGAATCAAAGTCATTTCTGTCACGTGCTTCAGTCCATCTATGCTCATGGAGTAAGAAATGGTCTTTAGTTATGGGATTACATACTTAATAACTCCACAGTGAGTGAAAAAAAAAGTGTGTTATCTTGTAATTAAAGTCAACAGTATGCATGATGTGCTGAGGAGAGAAGGAGGGAGAGAAAAGTAGCCGATAAAGCTGACAGAAAACCTAAATCCTGGTAATTTCTAAAATCTCCTTCTTGGACTTTACAAGCCCTGAAGGTTTGGTTTTTTTTTCTGATATTTTGTTAATGCAATGTCTCCCTAGATAAAAACAAACAAACAAACAAACAAACAAACAAACAAACAAACACAAAACAAAAAAAACAAACAAAAAACCAAACAAAAACTACAAACAAACAAACAAACCCAGAAAGCTTATAGACTTCTGTAGGTTGAGGTTTTGTGACCTTAAGTCACTGAAAATCAGAAGATAGCAGAACTCATCAAAGAAAAACTGATTTTTTATTTTGTAATAGCAAAGGAGGGAATATTTTTTCCTGACCTTATCTTTAATATGTCCAAATCACATTTTCCAAAACATCCAAAACCATAGATCCCAAGGCAAGCATCCCACCTGGGAAAAATGTAGAGAAACTGTAGGAATGATTGTCTGAGGGGAAGTATCAGGTTATCACAAACAGAGATTTGTCTGCCATGAAGAATAAACAAAGGATTCAGTAAAAATCTTAATGTGGCCACGTTTGGAGATAGTCCACTTGAAAGCTTAGTTTAATCCAACTTCTACAAAGCCAGATGACTATTATTGTCTTGCTCATTTCCTTAGATGCTGCAGGGTTCAAAATAGACTGTTCAGTGTCGAGGAATATGAAAAGGAGCATCAAACCGGAAGCATCTCAGTGTCATCTGTCACAGATGTGCTCCAGCAACCAGCCTGCTGGGCTACAGGCTGGGCATGGGGGCACAAACTGTTGAGAAAACAGCTGTGCACAACACTGCACTTCTCCTTGGCTTGTGAAGTACCTGAAGTTGGCTGACAGCACTCAGTATTTTTCCAGGTTTTTCTTTTCATTGAGTTGTTTCTCCTCCCCTCTCCCTGCTAATTCTGGGAAAAGAGCCTTTCCACAGGTATTTGCAAGAGTCACTGCTTGGAAGCCCCTTATCACAAATGCTGAGAAAAATAAGGAAGAGACCTATACAGCCAGAACTTGAGTATACCAAACCCTATAACCTGCACATTTCCATTCTTCCTGTTACCTTAGGGATTGTTCAGGACCAGACCATCCTCACTGTCATGAGGAACATAATTAAGATGAGCCTGGGAGATCTGCCATGTTCTTGCCTCCTTAAGTCTCTGACCCTTTGGAACTAGATATCCTTGTAAATAGGAGCATGGATCCAGTTTGAGATGAGAATATGCTACTGCATAAGGTGGGTTTAACTGCAGAACATAAGATAAAAGTGCAGCCAACACACCTTCTGCTATAAAGACCTAGTAGCAAGTAAATGAAAAATTCTTTAGAGGTTCACTCCAAAAAAAAATTGAAGAAATCCCTGAACTGCATGTGAACTTCATTCTGTTGAATCTACAGAGCGGAACTGGAATGGTCATGAGAACAATCTCAGTCCAGAAATCTCTGCTACTTCCCGTTTTCAGGAGTGCTGACAGACTTTCTGTGTTACTTTGACATATCAGCAGCTAAGGGTGAAGGGAATGACCCCAGCTTTTTCTCAAAATCCACAGCAAAACTGAACTGAAACAAGACAAAAATAGCTATGTGTATTGTCCTCCCCAGTTTTCTAGGCACGTTGCAAACCAAAACACTCAAGCTGGTGAAAGCTCAAAATCTCATTTCTGTGAGGTTCTCTGAAGTGGGAGAAACCCAAAACATAAACAATAAACTCCCATTCAGAAAGCTACATGTCTGGGGAGCCGGCCATCAGGAACAGCACTGGTGCGAGGAGAGAAAGAGGCAGCTGCCTCTTTCCCATTTTGCCACCAGGCTGGGGCTGGCAACCCTGGGCTTTATGCCACCTCCCAAACTCATGGCAAGGTGGTAGAGCTGGCTGGCAGTCAAATCTCCATGTGGGGAGCTGAGCGCTGGGTTCGGCTTTCCCACGGGCACGGAGGGCTTGCATGTCCTCTGGCTCTGCCTGTGCGCAGGGAGCTGCCTCCCACCCCCAGAACCTGGGGATGTTGTGCTGCCACGGGGAAGGGAGCTTGGGAGAGGTTGCCATACCAGCTCAGAAACAGCTCCTAAGGTGTGAGGTAGAGCAGTTGTTGCTTCCATTTTAATTTATCTGACAGCTTATAAAAAATATATTTGGAGAGAAAGGATTCCAAGAGAAAATTCCCAACCAGCCACATTAGAGGCTGCTCTTGATGTAAACTTAGCCTGGGAATAGAGAAGTAGGACCATGCATTTCTCTTTCTACTGCTGGTTTGTAAAACACCCAGCAGCTTTTTTTCAATGCCAATATTAGCACTGCCCTCATATTCCTACAGTCAGCAGAGAGGCCATGACTGATAAAATGGGAAAATACCATTTCTTTCTATAGTGTTAGCTAGGAAGCACTAATTTCTTCCCAATTAATTCTTGATGGCTTGGTAGGAAAGTGCATCTCTTAACAGCCTGGCCGAGTTCATTATCTGGAGCAAACCCGCAGTGAGGCAAGGTTGCCTGGTGCCAAACATGGGTCTACCCTAATTACTATGGCAGATGTCGCCCTGCAAGAAGAACTGGGCAGCAATTATGGCCCTGCAAAGAGCACACGTGCACTGAAGGTGTGGAACTGGTTACTGTCCTCTCTCTGTTTCTTCATTCACTGTTTACAGTTTACAAAGCACAATTAATTTTTTTGGAGTAAATTCGAATTTTATGTCATTTAGGACCTCAATGAATAAAAAGAACAAGAAGTCCTCTTCCAAAAGTACAGAAAGAAGAACAACAACATCCTGGCTTCAGTTCAAGTTCAGGTTTTGTTTTCCAGAAACACTCTGGCTAACAAGTATCGAGAGACACACTGAGAAGCTGGTGGGACTTGTGGCACGATGCTGCTACTTGTTTTTTTTGCTGACCAGGCTCAAGCTCTGTGACCCTGGGCACCTGCCTGCACTCACTGGTGACAACCTTGGTGCTCAGGAACGGAAGGTCACATTTATTCCAACATATGCACAACTTGGTCCTCTCTTAAAACCCACTCTCAGTGGGCTGTGACACAAGCCTGAGGCTGGGCATGGCAATGGCGATGGGTTGGGCTCGTGGCCTCCAGTGGCCATTCTTACCCTGTGTTCCAGGGTGTCAGGTCTCACTCTCCCATCAGTGCCACCTCATGCTGTGCTGGGTGCCATGGATGCAGAAGTGTGAATCCCCTGCCTGGCACAGCAAAAGTCTGGCTGCTCTCATGGGACTGTCAGCTTGCCACACCACTTCAGCCCACTATTTCCTGCTGGGATGGACATACATTTCTGATTTGACTGGTACAGGTTCCCTGTGTCACCCCACTGGCACATGGGCAAGCACCTGAGAGAAAAGTGCATATGGGGAGTGAGCCATTGCACGGTATTTCTAGCAAAACATTTTGTGGTTGGGGGTATGATGAGAGTAACACATCCCCTAAGGCTTTTCTAAAGGACTTTCCTCTCTGGATTTGTGGGCGGAGGAATGCATACCTGTCACCTTTACCACCACAGATCCTCTCCTGGCATTCTCCACCCACTCACTCTGGCCCCCATGGCGTTCACATCAGTGTTTCCCCAGGCTGCCCAGCTCCGTTGTCCCCAGCATGCGGAGGGTGAAAAATATTTCCTGAGTCAGCCTTTCCTTTGCACATTGCAGTGAGCCTTTGGGAGTACACAATCTTCTCTGAAGCGTTTTTCTTATCCTGTGATGAGAAGAGGTGGAGTGACGTGGGGGACTGCTCACACCTCTCCAATCAGCTTTCTATTTTTCAACCTTGCACATGTTTCCTGGGCTTGTCGGCATTTTCCTATGAGTAAGCTGTTACCACACAGACCCAACAGGCTTTCTGCTTAATGCCTGGGCCTAGAGCGGGAAAGGGGTGCTGAGGCATTTGGTAACAAGTGGGTACAGTGGTGGGAAGGTGTGAAAGATGGTTCCTAAAGCTGCAGTGGCAGAACTTGAAGCTACTTTGTACACCCAAAAGCATGAGGGTTAAAGTGAGAAACCTCTGCCTGCCCCAGTCCACTCTTACGAGTACTGCACCACGCTTCATGCTCTATTTGCATAAACCCACGTGTCAAAATATGAGCTGAGTTCACCCCATCCCTACATAATATCTTCCACTCATTAACCAGTTTAAACGTGGCATGGTTTTTACACAGTATATTATTCCAAAAGCCATGAGCAATCTTTCTCAAAAATAGCTCTCTACAATCAATCCAGGACCACGCATTGAGGACACTGTACACTTTTCAGTATCCACTTTCACATGGGGGTAGTTTCCACTATGAGGTCCCCTTGCTGCTTGCTCTGCTACAACCCAATGCAATACCCACCAGGGGAGACAGATAGGCTGCAGGTCGTAGTAATTTATATATATAAAAAATATATATATGTATTTAAAATTCTATCTAAGGGGACAGTTCTTGCACTAGCAGAGAGGATGCAGTTTGGCTACCTCTGAGAAAGGTGAGGAACCAGAGAGTGACAATAGCACTTTCTGAAGCAGGCCAGTCACTTCCCAACCCAAGGTGCTGTATTTCAGAGATTTTTCTACTAAATCTGTGGCTGTCAATGAGCTGACACCTCACTGAGCAATGCCACACTCCTGACAGCAATGAACAGCCTTCTGCTCCTGAAGTCACACAGAGGAAATGAACAGGACGGTGCCCAGAATGTGTTTTTACTGGGAAAATCTTACTTTCATCTGATGTTGATTTTACAGGCAGGCTGCCCTTCCCCACAGGCAAAGTGGGGCAAACACACCACAGCTCCCCACTGGGGAAGCCATTGATTCTATCTGTGGAAGACAGTGCTGTTTATACTCCTCAACTTATTTTTTCCTGTATTTTTGTGTAAAAGAGCAATGAGTGTCTCTGTCTATATCAATAGGGATAACCTAGGACCACTAATAAAAAATGAAACAAGCAGAGCTGTTTTGTTATCAGCTATATTTATACATTTTATTGAAACTTGCAGCATTAAAAATGCTACTCTAGTGCAATGGAGGGGGGTGAAAAATGATGTACCTTTCAAACACAAAAAGAATAGAAATTTTATGGGCACCCATTCTGTTATTTCAAATAAGCAAAACAAATTTCAAATGAAAAACAATAGTAAGAATAGGCTGATTAAATAAGTAGGCAAGAATTTTACCCACCAACAGGCACTCTATGAGGCAGTGATGATCACCCATGTGTAGCCCAGTTGCCTTCAGAGGACATCATATGTGCAATCAACAACCTTTCCCATGAAGACTTCCATCAAAGGCTGGGTTTCACTGCCCCAGTGCAAGTCCAGAGACAGATAGATTGCCTGTAGAGTAAAATACTGGCAGTTATCAGCAGGAGCTGATGAACTTGGCTCTTGCACCTTCATGAATCAGGGCAGATTCTGCCCTATGTCTTGAAGTGAAGGACTTCCATGCTCCTAAAGTTTCAGGGTGTTTCATGGATCTTCCGTTCTGAATAAAGATACCCATGACCATTTATCAGGGTAAATTGGTCTCCATGAACTTTTGAATAAGGTAATGTGATAACAAAAAATATTTTAGGGAAAAAATACTGAGACTACATATTAAAGTCATCAAAGACTGCACTGTTACACCTTCACTCACATAGCGCCACAGTCTTGACCTCCCTCCAGACTGTGAAAGGAAAAAAGAAAAACATCAGAGCAGAAAGTCTTCGAGGCACAATATAGTAATTTTACTCTATGCTAGCTTGAGTTTTGGCCAGAAAGAAGTCATCGAAGTGAGGCCTCTGTAATGGGTTTGCAAACAATGACTAGATCAACTCCTTCCTAGATCATGAATAAATCATGGCAAATAAATCACTATGAATCTGTTAAGTATGTGATGAATCCTAGAGGAAACAGGATTATCTTCAGCGGATACATTTAGGTTAAGAGAGCACAAGCAAGATTTGTATTTAGTTTGCTTAGACTTTATTAGGTTACCTCCATAAATCTCGACAACTTTCTCTGTCCAGACAGGCTCGACACAAGAATGAATAATGGAAGAACAGTCAGGGGAGGTCAGCTCAATGATCCACCTGGGGAGCATCATGCCGCCATCAGCAGAAGCCTGTCTGGGAGCACAGAAGTGGGGAAAGTGCAGAAGAATCTCATCTAGCTTCCAGCAGTCAGGGGTGTGGAACCTCCCTAAGGCAGAGCTACACCCCAGCAATGACATATAGGACCAAATCTCCATTAATTTGTCTTGCCCTGGAGCAGCATCTTCACACTTGTGGTTCTCAGAGCACCAAGTGGCAGGGATAAAAACCCCACCTCTTGCTCCACACTGCTCATGTCCACAGGCCTCTGTCATGACTGTAGTTTTTCTAGACTGAGGAGAATCTGGGTCTTCAGCTCTCCAGCAGTGGGAGCCACCCCGTATCTCTGTAGGATGCTTCCAGTCATCCTCTTTCCTTTTTTTTTTTTTCCCCTGTGAAATGGCATTATCAGAGCTGCATGAAGTATTTAAGATTCACATGCACCATGGCTTTATTCACTGACAAAACGAAATGCACCATTTTTTGATCTACACTTCTCTTAAGAAGTCTTAACGTTCCATTAGCTTTTTAACAGCTCCTGAATGTTGACTTAAATGTTCAGAGCACTTTCCACAGTGATGTCAAAGCCACTTTCCTGAGTGGCAGCAATTCAGGCCCATCATCCGGTACATATTTTTGTCTTAAGTAGGTTGTTCAGTGCTTATCAGCCTTTTTTATTTCTTATCAGCCTATCAGATTTTTTGCTTATTACTTTGTCATTCAGCACCATGAAATATTTTTGCACGTCTCGGAAGTCAGGTTCAGGTTCAAGCATCCTAAATAATTTGGTGTCATCTGCAACTTTTGTCGCCCACTATCCCCTCCTGTCTTCAGAAGCAGCATGAGTTCCAGTAAACCTCTGTGGGGTCCCACTAGCAGCCTCTTTGCTTCAGGAACAATTATTTTTCTGCCTCCTGACCCCCCATTTCTGAAATTCTGGAAGACCAATTTTTATCATGGGGTACAATTTTGAGGGCCGCCTGTAGCATATGATTCAACTCTGCTCAGAGGGAACTGCCCTGGTGCCTGTGGGCACCGTGAAATGGCTGACTTAGATTTTTCAGACAGCTTTGTAAAGCCCGGCAGCTATATTTGAATTCTGCATGGCAAATACGACTGCAGACATACGCCTTTAAAAAGTCAGACCACCCAGTGTGCAGCTGTCCAATGTCTGGGAGAAGCCCACTTCTGCCCCACCATGGAGATGTGCACACGTGCGCATGTGTTGGTAAGCGCGGTACAGTCATTGCTCTGATTTTGAACAGGGAGCTTGAGCATTGGGAAAATGCCTTGTCTGAAGTGCCAGGCTGCATGTTTAAGCAGCAGACTTGCCTGAGTCAGCACAGCAGGATCGGCCCTTTCATGCACAGATAAGCACTTTCTCCTGGTTGCAAATCAATTCTGCTCACCTTCAGCAGGAACTGGTGATTTCTGTCACTTGTTCTCAGGGCCATGGAGAAAATTTAGGCTTTTTTTTTTTTCCTCTTTCTGTTTGATTCAGTGCTTGTCTGTTTCTCGGGAAGATCCTTTTAAAAATGAGGACTTGCAGTTTGAGTTAATAACACTTCTGTTTGTATCTCATTTTGTAAAAAAAAAAAAAACCCAGACTTTCTCTGCAAAACATGGGGGGAAACCTGTATAAAAAACAGGAAGTGCCTTCAGACTGCTGCACCCGCTGGCTTGGCTTACCAAGGCCTCACCACACAGTGAGGCACTGAGGATCAGCCTTATTCTGTCCTGCCCAAGGCTTTTCCTAACACCATACGTCCAATCTGTCTTCTGAAATCAGATAAATCGTAAGAGTACGTTGTACAAAGTAGTTATTTGACTGACGGCAACAGCCAGAGGAGCCCTAGGACTGTCTCATGTCCCCCTGTGCTGGTTGCTCTCCAAAGACAGAAGTGGTTGTGTCCTGCCCTGATGGGGTGTGCAGGAGAGGAAATACATGAAAGAGAGAGGTACAAGATGGCAGAAGGTCCCCACACTACTCCAAGAATGACTTTAATCTTCAAATCGTTCTTCAAATGCAGCATAAAGCAAAGCTGCCCTCATGGATTTCAGTATGCACAAAGCTGGAGGTCAGCTGTGGATTTAATTCCCTCCCTAGGCATCTTGGAACAAACACAAGACGGCTCTTTTGCACAGGGCTGGAGGGTGGTCAGTGCTGAGTGGCAACTCCTATGCTCACCACAGTTTATCATCCTGCTCAATGTGTGCACACATGCTTTCTCTATAATGATGCTCTTTGGGCCTCATTTGCTGAGGTTCTCAGTGCCTTCACTTCCTCTGACTTCAGTGCTTGATACCTCCGGAAAAACAAATAATACATAACATTTTGGCTGTCTTACAGGTAATATATAAAAAAAAGCTTCATCATGCATGAAATTTCACTCCTGTTCTCCATCTTTCCACACTGATCCACACCAACGCCCATACCCCAAGTCAAGAGCTGTCTTACCTCTGGGAGTATGAGAGTGGCTTTTGATGCACACAGCTCTACAGAGAATGCAGAGCATCTCATAGGGTGCAGGTCTGCTCCACTGCTGTTGCTTCCTCTAGGGAAGACAGTACTGTCACTGAAGGTCTCCATTCAGTTTTTGTTTCATGCTGACATTTTGAAAAATTAATTGGAAATACTGTATGCAGCCATTGATAGATAGGTTAAAGCACAAGCTAAAACATTAGCTGAGATGAAGTTCTACCAATAGGCAACTGAAAATAGGCATATGCACAGATGGTGCCAATTGATTTAACTACAACTGCGATGTTTAACAGGGTAGAAAATACAAGTAAAAAGCTAATGGGATCTGTGTCCTAGTTAGACCAGCTTCTTATTTAACTTGCTGGCAGTAATCATTGCCAATAAATTCCAGTTAAAGCAATGATAGAAAAGATGAACTGTTTTCTTAGGGTTTGGAAGGAAAGCTGGTAAAGATGTAGGCCTTAAAAAACAACAACAAACATACACATTTATGCACATCTAGAATATTTAAAATAAATAGCTTCTTGATATATACTAACATATATATCACATATATCATGCCTATCATATACAGCATAAGTGTGTTGCCATTATCATATTATCAATATGCATTTATATAGAGAGATAGGTTTAATTTATATTTCAAACCACCGGGATCAAAAAAGAACAGAGGATGGGGATAGGCTGGGTATTGCTCATTGGTTGGTGAGCAGTTGCATCATGCATCACTGATTTTGTACATATATTGTTGTTGTGTTGTTGTTGTTATTGTTTTTTCCTCGTTTGTCGTCTTATTAAATTGTTTCTATCTCAGTCCACTAATTTCTCCCTTTCTTTCAAGTCTCTCCCCCATCCCATTTGTGGGGGCAGTGAGCAAGCAGCTGTGTTGTCCTAGTTGCTAGCTGGGGTTAAACCATGACAATCTTTTGTGGTACCCAACACGGGGCCAGAAGGGGCTAAGATTCAATGCTTTCACTGCCACCACCTGAGTTTGATTCCCAGGCAGGGTACCACCTCAAAGGGTTGAGATAATGGCAGATCTTCATGCTTCAGGAGCCATCTAGAGGTGTTAAAGCAGATTGCAGTCATTATATTGGTTTAATAGGCGCTGTTCACAATGTTGTCTCATTGGCTCTCAAAATTGTGTTTTGTGATACCTTACTTGCTGTGAACACATTTTATGAGTATTTACGTGCAGTTCATCACCTCTAAAAGTTGGCTTAAAGTAATTGCTTTGTTTTGCTGCATAGCACTGGCCTGTGTACTCATATTTAAGCTGATGGGGTATCTATATTCATCATTGCTGTATCTCAGGAGCCCTCCAGCAGAACCTAATACCAATTGCACCTTTTGGGTTTTTTCAATTGGAAGAGCCAACCTGAGGAAGAGCCATCTAACACTAAGTAACTGTCTACCTTGCCTGGTCTCTCAGAGGACCCTTCTGTTGTAGGATTGCTGAAGGTCAAAGACCAGCAGGTGCTGATTGCTACCATGATGGTGCTTCACTGGCAGCAGTATCACATCAACCAAGACTCTCTGATTTCCATCCATAAGCTGATTTGTCAACTGGAGAGCTAAGGAGTCATCAGTAAGACTCTTTCACCCTTTAACCATCCCATATGGCCAGTGACAAAGTCCAGTGGAGACTAACAGTAGACTGTTGTGGCTGCCCTTTCTCTGTCCATATTCTTCAGCAGACAATTTGTTCTCTTCAGTGAATTTCTGCTTCTAACCTTTACGGCTGCTCACATTGAGGGGAGAAAAGTGAAACCCCTGCTCAGCAGCAAGGTACCTGCCAGGCAAGCTGGGTGTGAGGTGAGAAATACTCTGAGCCATTTCACCAGCAGCACTACAAGTGAAACCTGGTGCCCAGCATGGCTTTCCCTGGTATCTAACTCCTCTTCAGTGGGGCCTAATAGAGTTTCTCTTCTCTTCCAAGCCCCTCATGTTTCATGAGAGCTCTGCCCTGCCATGAAATCTGGATGAAATTGATCATGAGTGTTAGTATTAGGGTGAGACCAACGGTGAAAAACATGCTGACCAACAGGATAGATGTAAGCTTTGTTTCCCTGGGGAAGTGGGCTTAGGAATAGAGCAGGAGCTATGACTGGCATCTTTAATGATGGAAAACAGTCTTTAATTTTAAAATGGCAAAAATGACAAAAAAACCAGTACTCTGTAACTGAGATTTCCTGGACTATGAACAAACCGCACCAGCACTTTGTTCTGTCTGTTCCTGATGGGATGTTGTCTGCATGAAGCCAAAAGTGAGGAACACTTGGCGGTCTGGAAGAACAGCTCCATTCTCCCAATCCCTGGGCAGGGGGGAGCACACAGTCCCCCACACTGGTGTTGTGCATGTGAGCACAGAAGCAAAAAGCTGGTTTCTGGCCCCATTGGAGGTTGTTATTTATCCTCCTTGTGTCCTCTCTGTGCCTCTCTGAGCTCGACATTGTCAGCAGACCTGCTGCCCAGCATAAATAAACCACGTTTCTCCAGAGGAGGAGGACAAGTTCTATGCACCCCATCTGATGGGAAGCACGGGAACATGGTGGTGTCCCAGCTCACCAGCAAATACAGCCAGGCTTTGTGTGAGAAGATCATCACTGACTATTGGATACAGATTAGGAGGAAATTAGCTCCTTGCAAAGCAAAGGATCATCAGGAATGAAGAGTCAGGAAGGGACCTCCTAGGAAAAATGCTCCCAAGTGACCCTCAGGCAGTGTAAGTTACTTGTCTCTGATCAGAGCAGGCTTTGAGGATCAGAGCAGCCTATATAGAGATGGTCAACTTATTTTTAGTCAACAAATTATGGCAATGATAAATAAATTATTGCTATTAATTCCATAAGGAAAGTCTTCTCTGTCTGCAACACACTGGCACATCTTAAGCAACCACAGCATTCATCTCAACCAGAGGGAGTGAGCTGGATTTTCTCTTTTTTTGTCTTTATCCACAACTGTTTCACACCTTCTCAGACGCATCAGCTCCGAGCTGCTGAGGGCAAACTGCAGAAACACAGGATAGCACAGGTTTGGTAAAACCTGTGGTGGTATCAGACATCAACCTGTCTTTGCAGCCCCACTGCAAATTGCCTGTGGGGCAGGCAGCCTAAAAACAAACCCACATTTTTTGTGTGAACAGGTTAAGCTGGGCATGGAAGTCCCTGAGTCTGAGCACACGAAGAACCCAGGCTGCTCTTCTCATGGTCCCCCTGGGTGAGCAGGGTTCCCTGCTGCTGCAGCAGCACAGGGCAAGGGGCTGTGAAGTCAGGGTTTGCAGAATATGCAGCATTTTATGTGCAATTTCTCCTCCTCACTGGCTGCGTTTAGTGCTCACAGAGGGTATTGTGTTCAGACAAAAGTCTGGGGATTGCAGGTTCTGAGGAAAAGCTGGAAAACCAGTAATTTACAGCAACTGGATGTGGGAGCACACACAGAAAACATGCCTCTCCTCCTAGGATGTGCTATGGATTTCTGTAAGTGATAAAACACCACCTGCCTTGCAGACCGCCCAGGCTTCTACAGCCAGCATCAAAGAAAACTACATCCCACACAGCCCATCCCCATCACTTCCCATACAGGTTTTAAGGTACCATTTGTTGTTTCTGACTGTTCAGGCTTGGGCTGTCAGATGTGAGACTCTTAGCAAAAGTTTGCAGTGTGCTAGGCAGGGGTTTCAAAAGGATGACACACAGAAAACCTCACAAATATTTAGAGCCTGATTTGCAGTTATTTTGATGGGGTTTCTACTTCCTAATAATGTTTTGTAGGGTTTCGATACAAATGACATGGAGGGATTTACTCTGCCACCTTCCAGCAAGATTTATTCTCTGCCAAAAGGCAGGTCAAAAGCATTCCATCAAAAGCATACTTTTTTGAAGATAAACTGAAACTTTATTTAAAATAAATATTTCCAAAAATGCATCTTTTTCTTTGAACATTTTTGCTTTTCATTGAAACAGTGATGCTAGAAACTCCCAAAATTTTCAGCAGTTTGTGGTGAGGGAAAATGGTTACCAGCTGCTAAAAACAAAACAAAACAAAAAAAACCAAAACAACACAACACAAAGCAAAACAAAACAAAACAAATAACTCCTAAACATTTTAAATATGCAGAGCTTTTCAGGAAAAGGCAATGTTTCCGATGGAAAATTCTAATTAAAACAATGTTCATCTCATTGGCAAACCCTTCTGCAGAAGCTCTTTCTTTCTGATATGACACAATCTTTATATTTCCCATCCAGGAGAGTGTGTTAGGAAACTCCAGCCAGTGCTTCGCAGAGGCACAACCTTTACATGACATTATTCAAGGTAATGTCCTAGCACAGACCTGACAGTTTGTGGTTTTTGTGTGAGTAGTAGTTTCAAAAAATGACACCTGCAGCTTCAACAACGCACCTCAGCTCCTTGAAGGTGTTTCTGCAGCTGGATAAATGGAGTTATCAACAGGGTTATCCAGCCTCTTTGGTCAGCTCCAAGCAAAGAACTTCAGCCTTGGTACATCCAATACTCAGGTCTCTTGACTGGTCTCTTCTTCAACTGATCACTGAATAAAATTAGGAATAACCAAGTGATGTGTATAAATCTGTTACAGAAATTGATTTTTGTGAATATGTACTGCACCATTTTCTTTTACTTCTTTATTATAGGTTATTGCAATTTGCATATATTTTCTCTCAAAAATTAATTTGAGATTAATGTCACACATTGCTCATATTTAATAACAATGCACTCATTGCCAGTCAGCTGTGTCCGGCTCCGCAGAATTCCAAATTGCTGCCATAAATTAACTGGATGATAGAATCTATTTTGTAGCTTACAAGGTGAAGATATTTCTCTAGGCATTTGTTGGCCTGCGTCGTGGTTCTCATGGAAAAGCACAGTATGTGGAAAATAATGAAGAAATCAAGATTCAATTAATACTGAATTTTTAAAAATGCCACTGCTAATATTAATACAAACAGTATCATTAAGGTCTGGTAGGATCAAAAGGAGATCTGCCTCCCTAGAAACACTCCCAGCACTGGGGCTGCTAGCGAGTTAATAGTCTATAATACAACCTATTCATGCTCCTAGATTAGTCTGTCAAAGACAATTAATCAAAATACAAAAAGCCTTTTCTTCTCAAAATAGAAACGTATACACAGTTAATGTGATAGTTGTATCACTGAAATTTTACAGGAGTTTTCTTCCTATATTTTGCTGAAGTTACAGGTGGAGGACTGGGACGTAAGGCCTGGCTAGGCAAATTTGCCATGTATGGAAGGTCATGTGAAGGAAAAAAACAGAAATCCACTTCTGTTTACATGAATTTATCAAAAACACATACATCTGTTCAGCAAAAATGCAGATATTTACAGACAAGACATTTATTTATGCACCTTTTGTCCTTCGGCATACGCTTTACAAATGCATTTGCAATAAACATGCATGGCTATGTTCTGCCATCATTTGAACATGTGTAATCTCATTGACTTTAATGGTACTGTTTCAGCATTGCTGAGGGCAAAGTTGTGAACTGTTTAGGGATCTCACTTTTGAAGATAATTGAAAACATCTTTAAATGGAAGGAAAGAGGATTTTCTATTAGGAACTTTTAAAATAGAAAAATATTCATCATAGTGTGTAGATGGTTTTATTATTGCTTCCTTTCTTATGCAAAGCAAATTTATAGGCACTTTCCATAAAGAGGAACCAGAATGCAGTCATTTTTTTTGGAAGTAATATTTGAGAGGATTATTTCTTTTGATGCTCACTCAGAGATAGTGTTTCCCCATTTGTAGCTGATTTACACAAATTTGATGGACAGAGTTTTACTTCACCCTCTCTTAAAAGATCAGGTGAACATTTATGAATCAGTTATTTGACTGCATTTACTCCTGATCACACTTGATTAATTTAACTGGAAAAGACCCAGAAGTCAGGGGCTAGGCTGTGGGAGGGTGCAGCAGGGCTGTGCTTTCCTGGCACGTCCGTTCCTGGCACTGAATTTGCAGTCCCATCCGCCCTGGGGTCCCTGGCACAGTGGCAGTGCCTGGTGTGTGGCTGGGAGCTGGAGGCAAGGGCTGCTCCATGTCCCATGGGCAGCTCCATCCTCCATCCTCCACCAGCAGCATCACCATATCCACCTTGTCTTGCCATCAAGTTGTGCTCCTCTGGGAGGGAGGCCTTAAAACACTAGACTTTTATTTTGGATTTTGCAGTGAAAATCAATGTTGCAATGTCAGAAATACCCTTGGACTGAAAATCATGGATCCTGTCTCTCTGTGGCAGAGAAGTTGGACTATGAACATAGGTGGGGCAAGTGCCAGTTTCTACATCCAAATAAATTATGTGAGTGGAGCATGACTTTGCTGATTATTTTATATTCAGTTACAGTCTGAGAAGTTCATGTTCTTTGTCTGAGAGTTTTGAGGGGTGAAGAGAGGACTATAATAGAGGGTTTGATCCTGCCAAACTTTTAAGTGAGCCTTCTCCTTTTCAAAGGTGCTGCATTCCCACTGTCTTAACTTTTTTTTTGGTGCTGGTTCTTTGGTGACAGACAGTCTTACTGCCTCTAAATACCTGTCACTGCCATGCAAAGCCAGTCAGCATGCAGTTCAACCTCCTTCCTTGCCTTTTTTTACCCAGCAGGGAAGCACAATGGGAGAGACTTGGAGACAATACAAAATTGTAGTTGAGGCATTTGTTTCTTATTACATTCGCCCTTCCCAGAAACGCGAGTGGCAGCTTGCCATGAATTAGGTCTGCTCAATAATTCAGCCCCCTCATAATCAGAAGACAGCAGTAAGAGCCATGATGGATAAGGGCCTCATGTCAGATGTCAATGTTAGGTCTCTCCAGTCTATCACCAGCCGTTGTGATAATCGATCATGATATTCTACTTACCTGCCTACCGTCACTGGCAAGCTGTAAGGGACTTGCATTAAACTGACAGTTAATTTCCTGGATGTAGAACCCTCATCAGCTGAGTCCTGCAGAGATATGTCATTTTGCTTGTCTTATGCCAGAGCTGACCAAAGGCAATATAGGAATGTTGGGTCAAACTTTGTAACCTTCACTGTAGAAAGTGCAACTCCCTTACAAATGCAGAGAAATTCAGCTGAAGCTTAACAGAGCTCTGTAGTTTTGATAATGGACAAAGCCACTGAATTTCCCAAAAATATCACCATGTGTGTGAATATCAGAATTGTTCTCCAGTGTTCTTCAAGGTTTGTATCAACACAGTCACAGCATTTCCTAAGTCAGGATACCTGGTCTGGGAAAAGAGAGTTGTCAGATCATGAAACTACAAGTAACTGGCTTAAGGTCTTTGGAATCTTAAACTTCCTGCTTTTGTTGGGTGTGACTTTTAATTTTATTTCTTTAGGAAGAAAAAATACAGGAAGCACAACTGACAAAGCTAACCAGGGAAGATGCACAGACAAGTGCAACTCCAAACACTTTTAAAATTAACACAGTGGTGATGGGCGCCTTTCACTGCTAAGGGCCACAGGCTCTAGTGACTGGAAGACCAAGCTCTCATCAGTGTTGCTTTCTTCCTGGGCACAGGAAGATCCCCCCAAGTCTGCTTGCTAATAACTTGAGTGCTACAATGGCTACTGTCTGCCTCCCCAGTCTGGTATACCTCTATCCTTGAATGCCTTGAAGAGATCAGCTTGGGCTACCTGCCCAAAACCAGCCATTCAGTAACTACTTGATGAAGGTAAGTTTTGGACATTTCCAAAAAATGAAGGACAACAGTGTTTAGCCACTCTTTCAGTCACATGAACCTGTTCCAAGAACTTATAGCTGGTGTTCCTTGTGGAAATTTCTCTGGTTTATGCTTTTATTTTAATCTCTCATAGACTTAAAGCTTTCTGGAATTGAAGTTGAACAGATATCCCTAGAAGACTCACACATTTGGCTATTAGATGGCGTGGCTAGAAATGAGAACTCCAGCTTGCAAAACTTTTTGAGATTTCCCCAGTTGTTTTAGTTACACTGAAAATCAAAAAGGTTGTTGAAATTTATCACAAAAATACATGAGGGAAAAGAAAGTGTTTGGTAAGGCAAGCGATTCATTCACTCACATAGCAAAGGGAATCAAACTCAGGAGATGCTTGGTCTTGTGTGTTAATACTATCTGTCTGTTTCTTCTTTTCATCAGAAATATAATTCTGAACCCCAAAACCTCTCTAACAAAAGTTTCAACTACAGATATAGATTTCCTTGAAAAGTTTTGGTTTCGATGAGACAGCATTTTCTGGTGAAAAACATTTAATTGAAAAGTTCCCATCCAGCTTTTGTTTTGACATCCTCTTCAAGCACTACAGGTTTGTAGGCAGTGAATCAGAAAGAAACAATGAGGCAAGTATTTTATTTTGTCTTTAATTTTATTCAACCTACAAAAAACAGTTACATATGACAGTAATTATATATTTGGCATCATTCTGAATGACAAGCCATAGCTTGGTTTAATTATATTTTATTTTTTAACTTGCTTCATCTGGACGGTTGTTTAGAAAAGATCTACTTTGCTTTCCTTTTTCTGCATTTTAAATCAATGAAAACAAAACTAAACAGAAAATATTCTGAAGAAGGTGGTGTTAATGCAGGTATTTGTGTGTGTCAGTGGAGGAGGCATTCCTGCCCACATTGCTTTACGCAGAGGGTACAAGTGTCAGTGTGATGTGACTCATATGGGTGCAACATCTGCCTGGACTTTTTGGTGCACTTGCCTGCCTTAATAGAGCAGGGGGAGGAGTGACACTGCCCCAAGGCTTCACACTCCCCAGTGCAGGTAGTGAGCAGTGCTCACCTTCTGTACCAGCACTGTGGGTTACTTCAGCACAGTGTGGGTTGTGGATGCTGAGACATCCTCACTTCGACCACTCACAGGGACTGAGCCTGCTGGCATCACTGGTCTCAAGCCACAGTCCACCTGTTGCCTGTGAAACTTCAGGAGGTGGATGGCAGCACATCCTCAGAAATGTGTTTCAACAGGACTTTCAATAATGTTTTCAGAAAAAAAAGAAAAAAAGGTGTTGTGGTGAGTCTAAGTGGTAGTTGATAAAAACCTGGTGATTTGATGTTTGTCATTCAATCCTTCACATTTATAAGTGTACTAGAAAGCTGGCAACTTGACTCAATCCCATTCATGTTTATACCTGCTGTCTGGTGCTGGCGTTTTATCTAGTTTCATCTAACATTCAACTGAAATCTTTCAGGAATATTACTGTTCAACATCTTCCTTATTCGGAATGGTTCTTATCCTTATAAGTTTTTGTTTGTTTGTTTTTGTTTTTTGTTTTTTTTAATTTCATTGAATGAAACTGTGCCCAGCAGTATGAATCAGTAGGATGAGGGAAGAGGATATCCCAAGAATTATACCTGCTTATCTTCTGAACAGCCCTGGGAAGCTCTTCTTACTGTGGTTTCCTCTTTGTCTTGGGAAATTCCCTTTTGGAGGGATTCTGGGTGCAGACATTTTCAGAAAATGCTGTCAGCACAACTGTGGTAGAGCTGCAGGAGGAAGAGAGGTGGCCAAGGGGGCCTGGTAGGGGCCCAGGACACTTCTGGTAAAACAGTTGCTTCATAGAGTTGCAATATCAGCAGTAAGTCTATTGTCAACTATGATTCAGATTCAGATTCAGAGTGGAGTATTTATGCAGAAGTGTTTGCAGAGAGATGTTGAAATGTGAGCTCAGAGGGTGTTTCAATTGCCTGCACAGAGACTTCTCATGTTACCTGAGATGCTACAAGGAATCTGAGACATCAACAATGAGGTGGCAGATACGACACAGGATGTCCCAGTGCAGCACATGGAGATATGGAAGAACACACCAGAGCACCTGCTCTGGCACACAGCACCTATCAGCAACCCGGACATGTCCAAGGTTGTTTAACTTTCCAATACAGACAAAATATTCTAGAAAATAATATGGTTTGCAGAGAACTAGACTCTTAATGGCATGGAATGGCACTGGCTGTATTGACAAGATCTCCATTATGGAGAGCTTAGACACCCAGCTCCTATGCAGATGACGGAATGCAGATATTTCAGTCTTCCAGTCCTCATCCAATCTAGAAAAGAGAGAAACCAAAATCTGTGCACATCAAAAGTACTCTGCCACATTGATCCAAGCTGCTGCCAGAAGCCTCCTCTACAGGAGGAGTTGCTAGAATTGCTATTGACTCCATTGTGCCTCATAGGCAGATTCTTACCAGAGCATTTTAAATTCAATTCAATTGAATAAATCCAGTAAAATTAACTCCCTGCAAACATTAGATTTAGGATGGTCTTTTTGGCCTAATGCCATCAGTATGTGTTGAAACAGTCTTTTTTTTTCAGTATTCCCCAAACACTGCATGAGGAGTTTGACAAAAGAAATTCATTTTGAGCAGCTGTAGTCCTCCTCTTACGGGACCTGGTCCCGGTGAGCCATCTCAGTGTGTTACAAAAGGGCTTCGTACTGCTCCTAATCTACCTCTTGTGCTGATAGAATCATAGAATCATTTTGCTTGGAAAAGACCTTTAACATCATTGAGTTCAACTGTTAACCTAGCACTGTCAAGTCCACTGATAAACCATGTCCCTAAGAACCTCATCTACATGTGTTTTAAACACACCCAGGGATGGTGACTCCACCACTTCCCTGGGCATCCTGTTCCAATGCCTGACAACCTTTTTCATGAAGAAATTTTTCCTGATATCCAGTCCAAACCTCCCCTGGTGCAACCTGAGGCTATTTCCTCATGTTAACACTTCCTACTTGGGAAAAGAGACCAACACCCTCCATGCTACAACCTCCTTTCAGGTAGTTGTAGAGAGCAATAAGGTCTCCCCTCAAATGATGAAAATAAAGCACCTGGTGGTCTTCAGAACTAGTCTAGGACTGTCTTGGCACCTTGTTGCCAAAAGCGTATCTCCTTCCAGGTGCATTTTGCACACACCAGCACAACAAACATTGCCAGGATTTCTTTGAGAACGATAACTTTTTTCCAAAATGGGCAATTACTGGCAACCACTGAGGACTACCTGGAGGACTACAGGACTCCTAGCCTGGGATTTCTGGGCAGGTTGTCTTTCTTCCAGCTTAAGAACTAGATTATGTCCCTCTGCTACCCTCATTTTTGCTCAGCTGCTTCATGCCTTTTCTCCTCTATCATCTGCTTGTCCTTGGTAGTGCTGCAGTCTGAACTAGCGCAGTGTTTTTTAAAACAAGTCTTTGTTTTGGAAGTAGAAGAGGGGATTGAGTCCAAGCAGTTCCAGGAAGCACAGGCTTGTTTTGAGTCTGCGATGGCAAAAAGCTAATACCCTGTGAAGTAATAAAAGGGTATTTTAAAGAAGCTCATCACGGCTGGACTGTAAGCTGATTTATGAAGGCAGGTGCCAAGTGACTGTGTAACTGTTGGGGCCAGGGCAAAGCAAATTTTCAACATTTGTTGTTGGTCTTGTGTTTGTTCAGTTTTTTTAAAGAAACTAGTCTAAGCAGAAGTACTGTGCTAATAGGGTGTTTAAATGGATTTGAGAGGGAGTTCAGAATTCCTGTATAATTCAAAGGCATGCAAAGCAAGAAAACCTGCCAGTATTCTGAGAGCTGGTATAAAGTTCACCAAACAGTGAATATGCTCAGAAAAGGAGAAGTAAAAAACATTGTTTAGCAGCTGTTGCTTCTGCTGCAGTGACATCTTTTCCTTATAATGTTCTTGCACTGGCTGAGCCCATGGCTTTTGCACATGATGAGGGGTCATGGTGCCTGTTTATAAACATCTGTATGGGGTGATACAGGTTTCTGTGATTCAGGCAGTGGAAAATGGCTGTGCTACATATCCAAATGATAGCTGAGCTCCCCTTTGTCAAGGTGAAAATGACTCTACAAGGAACAGGGCAACAGAAACCAGACTTAATTTCAGCAGTGCTACCTTGTTTATTTACCCTACACAGAGGTTGTTTACTACATTTTGTGTTACTTTAACACACAGCAACCCAAGGCTTGAACAGCTGCTGTCCTATACGTGCTTCGCGTGCATTGGGCAAAAATATGATGCTCGTTCCATGGAGCCTGAAGTCCATGGATGTGTTGTTTCTGGACACATCTGGGCCCTTGTCCAGCTAGGCCAGATATGTGAGCCAGTTGCAGGCAAGAAGTTGTAAAGCTGCTGTAGCACACATCAGGGCTGTGTTTCATGTGGGGCACTGTGTCATGCCAATGGGGTGTCCAGTCCTGTGCCGGCAGGCAGAGGTAGTCTGGCTGGGTTTATACCCACCCATGTAACATAATCCGGGTGAAAAGTGGTCTGGGCACACATGCCATCCTTCTTCTACAAATTGCTCACAGTTTCAAAGTGCTCCTGAACCAGTATGAAAACATCAAATCTAAGGCTTATTTTGAGAATGAGGAGCCCTTGGAGACAAGCTATGTAGGCAGATGACAGGCACTCTACCTTTGCTTTGTGCAAGGGGAGTGGAAAGAGAGATCTGCAAGGAGACACTACCCAGCTTAGGGCAGCTTAGCTTGCCTGCTAGTGGGAGCAGAGCTCCCCAAGCAACACCTTACCCACTGTTTACCATCACTTTTCCCCTCACATTTTAGGTCAATGAGGTGAGGTGAGCTGGGTTGCTGGAGCAGAACATTCCTCCAGCCATGGAGCAGCCTCCGTGTGCCAGAGAGACCACCCCGGCCACCCTTGTATGCCCTCACCTAAAACACCCCAGTGCAGAGTTGCACAGAGGTGATCACTTGTCTCTCCATCCCACATAGTTGCTTCTAGGCCCCGAAGAGGAATGTCTCATCTCCCCTCTTTTTCCATTAGCCTCCCCCTGCTCACAAAGGGCTGGTGCTCCCCATGGTGCGGCCCAGCAGAGCCTGGGGGGTGTGCAGGCAGTGGATGGGGTGACAGGGCAAATGGCAAGGTGCCACCACGCTGCCACCACTGCCTGCCATCCTGTTCTGCAGTTACAGTTTCTACTGCCTGCTTCTTTGGAAGGGAAAACTGATGACTCGTGGCTTTGCAGGATTATTTCTTAAAGAGAGTAGTCACTCCTGCTTCGGCAAAACGTATCCTACCAGTCTCACTGGTCTTTCCAAAAGACACTTGAAAGACAAGGCCATCAACTGTAAGAACTGCTGGACTGCTTAAAAAAAAAAACCTCTACTTTTTACTCAGTGCAAACATAACCTTTTCTTGCAGCCTTGCCCTACCCTCCAAACTATCAGACATCTCCTGACTTTTTTCATCAGGTCCACAGCCTGCTTTTTGGATCTGCAAGATTAGCATCTCTGGCATAAACATCCAAAAGTGAACCAGGCAGGTGCACAGTTTATGGCAATCTCAGCTGCGAAATTTCTGGCCCTGCAGCAGTGGAACGACCTCAATTCTCACTATGTTCTGATTGCAGCATTAAACATACTTTTTTTTTTTTTTGCAATGAGGTCTTTTCCAAAGGAATGACTCCATAATAAATAATGAATACATCAATTAAAAGATTGCATGCATACATGAAAATCATAGCACAGAGCACTGAAAGGAAATATTGTCGGCTGGAAAATCTTTTGCTGCACAAGTCAGCTACTCAGATAACGGATCCTTATAAGTATGTAGGACAAATAGCTATATGAACCATCTGGGACTCACTCAGCAGTGGGGAAAAGACTGTTACACTTGCAAGATCAGCACGCAAGAGTGACTGCTGTAAGGCTGCTTTGCAGATAAAACAAAGGCTTTAGCATTTAAGCTATTAATAGTTTTCAGCTAGTCAAAAGGTTGCAAAATGCACTTACTGCACCAGAACATGAATTCTAAAATTGTTAGATATTTTTCTAGATTGCGGTTTCGTAATAGGTTTAAGCTGATCCATATTCACTATGTCTCTCATGTGGCAGCATTAGAGTCTGTGAAGTCCCTGGCTGAGCCACATCTGGCTGAGAACTAACTAGGTATAACACCCAGCAAAACTCCTTTTCAGCTGATAATTCTCTGACTTAGTTCATCCAGCAGCTGCAGGGATGCTGCTGCTGGAACAAGAGGGCACAAGCCGCTGGAATCAGGTCTTTTGGGGTCAGCCTCTGCTTAGGCCAATTTATGCTGATTGTGAGAGCTTTATCTAACTTTGCTGGATGCTTTCTTCACCTTAGTATTACAACTGAATGAAAAAATACTTAAAAGTAGTGATGATTTTAATCAATTATCAAATGTTCTATTTCAGTATAAATCTAATGTGTGATTTCTTCTAAGTGGAAAAATACCTGTTACTTTCCACCTCAAAAAAGGTGGCAAAAAAACCAATAAAATAATTAATGATTTTACAATCAGGCGGGTGTGACTTTGTACATTGCCCCCATAAGGCTGCAGTTTTCCATTACATACTGATAGGTTTAACAATGGCTAAGTAAATGCCTGGCTAGGTAAAGTCACAGCTCCTTAGCAGAACCCCTTGAGTCTCATGCAAATTTGGCTCAATCTGAGAAGCAGACTAAAGACATTACTGTTTGGAAACACTGAAGATAACTTGCTTTTGGAAAAACAGGACTAAGATTCAACTCCAGATGAAGGAACCTGCATGTGGGTGTGAGTATGCAGGAGCCTGCGTGAGCACTGGGTGTCCAGGCTGTCTTTCCAGCTAGGAGAGATGGACAATTCGGTTCAATTGCCTGCAGGAAGGAGTTGACATCTAGGACACTCAGGGTGCAGTGACCTCCTGATGGGGCCAATGGCTGTGACAGAGGACCTTCAGGGTCTTATACGGCAGAATTAGAAACCTGTGCTCACATAGTTGAATCCTCTCACTAGCCCACGGCCAGCTTTGTTCAGCTGGCTGCCCACCATGAGCAGGTTCAGCTGCCCACATGTGAGTATCTAGTGCCGTTCAAAAGGCTTTCAAGCACCCAGGACACCTGAATGGGCCTGGCAGATGTGACATATGACTTCTAGGAAACCTCTGCCTACTCCTGGAGCAGCAATGCGAGGGCAGGCGAGATTTCAGTCAGTGCTGGATGCCTGCTTTAAGGCAGCAAAGGGGACTCCCAGAGCTGGCTTCCCCTCCATTCACAAGATGTCATAAGAATACCATCATGCTGGACTGGGTTTTGGCATTGCAGCTCACATTCGGAGACCTCTCGCATTGCATTTGTGGTATAAGATGCTTCTTGGTGCCAGCCAGGCCATCACAATCAATTTGTTAGGAAATAGCAATCAGTAGGTGATGTTAATCACACATTAATGATCAGTACATAAATTAGTTGCTGCTTTGCTAGGCTTGAAAATAATCAGGCCTTGCTAGGCTATGATTCTGTAGTCCTGCACTGCAGGGTAATACCCGGACTTGAGCAAGGCCATTAGATTGAATAATGAGGTCCAATTAGAGATGTCACAGAATTCACCTCCTAGCAGACTTTTAGCCAGGAAGGCTGGTCTGCGAGCCAAACCACCCTCTTCCTGCAAAGGTCAGTGTGTATCCCCGGTGACCCGTAATTTTGTCTTGACTGATGGTCCTTCCAAAAATATTTCAACAGCTGGAAAAGCTGAACATCTGGCCATGAAAACTTTCCTGAGAGTGTTGCCTTCTGGAAGCAATAAAGATGGACCGAAAGTAATGCAAATGCTCTGCTCTCTTTAACAAATTGCTCTTTCCAAATGATTGAACATGTTACTTGCTGTCTTCATTTTGGAATTAGGTGGTTCCCACTAAGGCATATTTATGTAAGACACTGAAATATTGAAAAAATCTTACTGATTTCAAATTTACAAATATGAAGCAACAGATCTAATGCAGTGATGAAAACACGGAGCAGCATGTGCCGTGCAGTGTTTATCCACTGCGCTCTGAACTGCTCTCTCCAAGGCAGGCCAGTGCAAAACACAAATTCAGGTCACCTTTGGAAGGAGATGTGATTACATAGTACATAGTGTTGAAAAAAAGGGGCTAGTTAGCAGAAACACACCTTTACCAGGGAAGGCTAATGATTAGCCCACAAATTAATCAAAGAAGGTGTAAGTCAACCACGAACCAATAAACTGAGATGAAAGCACGAGCAGAGAAATTGGCCAAGCAGAATCAATTGGCCTGTGTGATTCAGATGTGCTTACAAGCCTAGGAAATCTCTAACAAAGCAAAGCCCAAAGCTACCAAAATTTAGTTAGCACAGGTTTTTTTATGCTTTCTGTCCTTTGCAAAATGCCTTCAAGGCCAATCATGGGACATTCACTACACCTTAATATAAAAGAGAAATGTTGATTGTATTTCTGTGAGTTTATTGATCACCTTTTTTTCAGATCCTCTTTTCATGGAGATGAAGCAGAGGGAGAGGGAATGCATCATCCAAAATATTGTGTCTTCTGTCTCTCATATGACTACTTGTGGATACAGATTCTCCAACCATGGTGTGATTCCAGACTGGAAACTGATTTTTAAAGTGGCTCAATATGCTTTGATTTTTATCACCTCAGTTATTTCCAGCAATATACAATATTATCCAGAACAATGTGCATAGGGATCTGTGGAGCTGCAGGTATTAGACAGTCCCTGTGTACCTTCAGAGTACAGCTACCAGATTGTTTATTCTTTCAGATATCCAGCTTTACAAACTCACTGTAGGTTTTCTGTCATTTGCTCACTTGGTAAATATTACAAGGGATTATAGAGGGACAAAATGTTGTCCCAATATCCAAGCACAGGACAAATATAAGAGGTCCCAGATCTCAACACTTAGACTAAATTACTGTCCTTGCTCACTCTGTGGTTTTGGATGACCTGTGACTGTGTCTAAACTCCAGAAATTCTGAAGCAGAACATTAAATATCTTGTATATTGTCAGTGTTCATTTGTCTACGGAACTGTATTCTGTTCAATTTACTCACTGAGATCAGAAGCACTTTTTGGATGTAGTGCACATTTGCCATTGTCCTAATTTGAAGTCTAATCCTCCACATCTGGAAGACACATTCTTTGGTTTAGTGAACAAATTGGTTTTTTTGAAAGATAAAAATTAAAGTTAAAAAATGAAAATTATGGCAGTAATGCCACAAGGGAGCACTGATGCAGCCTCATACAGCAGCAAAGGAACTTTAAAAAGTCAGTAGTCACTCCAGCCACACCTCTAAAGGAGCAGAGCTACCTGTTTTGAAAGCAGCTCCAATTATAGTGTTCACCCTTAAAGCTCCCATCACAAAGGCTATTTGATTATACCATTATTTACACAGTATGGGAAGTTCCAGCCAGGGCCAGGGGACAGGGCTGCCAGAGTGTCAACCACAGCATGAGCTGTGCCTTGCCTTCCTTCATTCTCAGTGGCTTGGGATGGTAATTGATGGCAATGAATTGTATTCACCTTTAATTACAGGTTTATTTTTTGGGTAGCAGAATTAACAATAATTCCAATACTGCAATTAAATCCTGAATCATTTATTCCTGCTGTTGTTTATTTCTCATTCAACATACAAATGTCTTTTTTCTCCAAACTTAGGGACTTCAAAATTCAGGGCTTTTTTTTTTACAGGGCTTTTTTTTACAGCATTCTTTGGATTTTTTTGCCTATGCTAGCCTGAGTCTATACTATCACGAGTCTATACTAGCACACATGCGCAGTTTTCTCAACAGAATCCAGAAAGCTTATTTTATATTGGGGGAAAAAAAAAAAAAAAAAAAAGATAGGCTTAATGTATCAGATAAACAAAATGTCCTTCATACCAAATGTTCCAGGACTTGGACATCAGTGTTAGGAAAGATTATGAGCAGGCACTGTTTCAGCATTATTAATAATGAGATCCCCACTAGATGGAAGAGGACATCGCTAGGACTGAAAATGAAGACTAAAAGATAAGGAGAAAATCTGTCAGGACAAGGAGTTAAACTGTTAGGAAAGATGCAGAGGAAATTCTAGCTGGTCTGAAGATTCTCTGTAGGAACTAATTGCCTTATGCTAATTACACTTACACTTATGAGCTTAGCTGAGCATATTCATGTTATAAACACTTTTCCCAATTGTTCCAGTTTGATGGCTGCAGATTGACCTCTACTTTGCACTTTTTCTTGTAGTGGTGAAGTTGATTGGTAGTGTAATACATTATGCTTGGTGCTGTGAATCCAGATTTCTGAATCCTCTCATGATAAGGAACACTGTGAGTGTTAGATTTGCTGACTTGAAAAGCGAAGGGAGATATGTGTCACTACAGGTATTCTTTGATGGAAAATAGCGCTGGAGCGCTGCTGGGGAACACAAAGACCTGATTGCGGTGCTCTGGTTTAGTCCATCCTAGCACACACTCAGTCTTGATTATGCCCATCTTATGCTTGTTAAAGGGCCTGATTTGTTTTTTATTTCTGAATTTGAAATTCCTGCTGTTCATTTGGGTCTGGGTGGAAGACGCAAGACAACATCAGAGGCACCTGACATGCCGAGGGAAGAACGAGCATGGGGAAATACAGGCAGGAGAGCCTGAAGTGCATCTTCCATGCCCTACTCCAGCCCAGTGCAGAAGAGGCTGTCTGATGTTTAATCCTGCCACTGGCTCCATTAAGCTCAGTGGTGAGGCAGAGATGCTGTTTGTGAAGAACTGAGCTGTGCTGAGTTGGGGATGACACTGTTTTTCTGGTCGAGTGTGAAAGGAATGAAGGGAGCTTTATGTCTAATATTACCTTGGACTGATTTAGTTCTTCTCCAAAACTGGCTGAATGTTTCTTCTTACTATTTGTGCTGTGTGGGAAGCTGCATAGTCACTCTGTGCTTTCCCTCTTGTGACTGGGTAACAAACATTTATGAGAAGCATTTCATTTCAGGCATGAATTCTTAGATGAATGATCATTCATGCTAAAACTAGCAATGCTCACAAGGACAAAACAAATATGCAGGGATTGTCCAAATAGCTTACAATAAGAAATATCATTAATTGGAATAAACCAAACTTTGCACCTTTATTCGTTAAAAATTTATATTAAATAAATTTTTTTTGCCACACAACCATACTACCCTAAAATGATTTATGTACTAAGTGATTGATATTTATCTCTTTCTTACAAAAATGATTTATGATTCGTATAGCAACAGCAGCACTATTCCAGGTACTAAAATGTGGGGCTCAGCCTACATGTGCTTTTGATTTGGAATTCATAAATAACATTTGTTGCATCTAGGCTAGTAGAATTACATTGTTTTAGAAACATTAGAGCATTATACTAGGCAGAGGACAGTCTGGTAGTTCCTGGAGGCAGTCTTGCCCTCCAGGCTGGCTCTGTTATGCACGCTCCCATTATTTTCAGTGGAGTGGCAGCTAAAGGAGACTGTGCAGCATGTCTCAAGGCCGTGTAAGGGTCATCACTTCACAGCACTAAAGCAGTTAAGTATTCATTTATAGCCCACTTAAACCATAAGTATTCCCAGATCAGACATATAACATTTTTAGCAGGGTACTGTATTCCTCTCCATAGATTATGCTCTTTGCTTTTAAATACCTCAGGCTGCATTTTCAGACAGTATCAAATAGTCCTGTAAAACTGTAAGGATGTGAGTACACTTACAGACACCATTTTGCACACCCACAGAAACACACACGTTTTCCCTCGTGCAAATAGGATGGTTTTGTAAATAGGATCCAAATCAGCCTCTCTCCTCGCTGCAGAGGAAGCCCAAGGTGGATGCTGCTGCTGTCTCAAGTGCCTCAGCTGACTGCCTGAAGTTACATACTATGAGTTTAAGCTTCAAAGCACACAAAAATAACTTACAAACACAGTGCAGAACGAGTGCCTTGCAGAACGAGCGCTCAGAAACACCTTTGCAGGCTTCTGCACAGAGGAGATAGGAGAGCAAGCTACAGATTTTATTAATCAAGAATCATCCTCCTGGATGTTTGAGCCTCATGGAAACCATGTCAGGTTCATCCAGAAGATCTACAATTGCTGGAGAGAGTGCCTTGGCACCCACTGTGGTGTAAAGATAAAAATACTGTCCTGGATTTGGAAATGTATATGTGTGTAGATCATCCTGCAGGAGCACCAAGGAACTGAAGCCACAGCAGCATCTGCAACCCAATTCCTCTTGGCAAAGAGCCTGACAATTTTTGTAGCTTGACAAGAGCATATATTCAGATGTGATATTTTAAGAGTCAGTCTATCCTAAGGACAGCACTGACATTAACCTCTTGCCTGCATACAACTCACCCAGTCTTGTGGCTGAATTTAGCCCCAATGTGCAGTGGCCTGCTTACTCTGACATACTTGTCTTTATATTAACACTATGAACCTGCCTGCACTAAAATATACCTGCTTCTGTGTAGCAGCCCATTTAATTAAAGTGATCCACAAACGGCACCTTACTAAGGAAGATCTGCTCAAAGCCTATGTGATGCTTCAGCTGAACTTTTCTACCTCTTTGTCATAATCTGATACAGCATGCTTATCTCTTTAAATCCCAAATTTCACAGGCAAAATCAAGCACAAGTTCTTTGGCCTCAGGTTCTAGGCACAGGGCTTGAAAACTTTTTTGCAAACTCTTGTGTAGTGTCACCAATCCCTTCAATTGTGTGGTAGTGCCTCCAGCTACAGAGCTCTTGACTCCCTTGGGGAAAAGGTAGTAGAGCTGCCAGGCTGTGCAGGCTTTGAAGGGATGTCCTGCTGCCCCATAGGTTCAGGTGTGTGGTAAGTTCCTCTGTAGAGGACATGTCACTTCCCTGGGCCCAGTGCAAGTGGAGCACTGAAGTCTGTGGCCAAATGGGAGAAAACTGAAACATCCCAACTCGAATTTTGAGCCTACAGGAAGGATATTAACACTTTGAGTGCCTGCTCCACTATGATGCCTCACTTTGATAAAAACATCATGGGCATATTCTTGTGGCCAGCTCTCTCTGATCTTCTTGCATGGTCCCTTTAAATCACCATTTAGCTTAATGTCTTTATCTGTCCGTATTATATTTGTCTAACTGGATTATAGTGAAGGACAGAGACAGGCAGAACATAAACTGTAAAGACTGAACAAGATATGTCTTCTTCTGGTGGCCAGTTTCCTCAGATAACCCTGCTGAATCATTTACTCGGGAATTTTTCAAAGCAGCGCAGACTACTCAAAATAAACTAGACCTCATTAGCCCTTTTGCCCTTTATATCTCTGCAAAAATTTGACATGTTACTTATTTTGATTGTTCTGCTTTCAGTTTCAGTGTAGTTTATGATAACAAGGAATATACAAAACAGTTCACAGTGATCAGCAGGTTAATGGGCTTTAACATCTGCTCTTTACTGTACTGTGCTACTGTGTGTTAAGAACCTCAGACAAAGAGGCAGAGCATACAAAATACCCTGTCTCATCTGAGGTGGAATAGTGATCTTGAATTCAGAAAAATCCATCAGATTATGGTAGAGTGAACACTCACAATTACATTGCTATAGTAGGGACGATTGCAAGTTTTTATTAAAGCTTTACTTGCAAATCATCTCTCTGTCTGGAAAAGCTGTTTGAAGAATAAATTTGCAGTTTTAAATTTTGTTCATTTATTTATGAAGTTGAGAAATATTCAAGCACTCCTCCTTGTTCCCCCAGGAAGAAATGTGAATAAAATGTCTCCTCTCTCAGTTTATTTTTGAGCATACAGCAATGGCCACGGGGTGTTTTCAGATCTTAAAAGTAATTACAAAGAAGGACATTCATCAGGGCCACAGTCAACTCAACAAGACTGGCTGGAACCTCTGGTGATGGAGAGGTGACAACAGATCACACGGAGGGGTGGCTGTACCCCTTTCCTGTCCCATTGCTGCCATGCTTCCTTACACAGCCCTCGCTGGCCACTGACAGAGTCAGGGTTGCAGGTCTGGGGAGCTTTTGGTCTCTGCTGACACAGCTGATCCCACAGGCTTTAGGTAGGGTACAGGCAAAGCAAAAAGGAGGTACAAAGCAAAACTGGAGCACTGAGGAGAGAATTTTCCTGAGAAAATCTCAGTGTTTCTGCATGGGCAGAATTGGTGCTCATTACTTGCAAGCATGAGACGGGATGAAGAAATTGTCATGCCGGGAACACATAATATTGAGCCTACAGCTCTTATTCCCTTGCAGATTTTCTTGTTTTTTCACAATATACCTTTTTGTAAGATTGCTAATTACTATCAAAGAATAGCGAGAATTATACAACAGTGGAAGTGACAGCCAGACATTGCCTGGTGAAGAAAAGACATCTGAATTTGTGGCCTTTTGATTAAATCTGGGCTGTACCTAATAATTTTTTTAATAGTTTGGGCAAAAAGAAGTGAGAAATCAGAATGTTTGCAACCATCAAACCATAAACTTATTATAATTCTATATCTAAACCATGAATTCTTCATCAGCACACAAAATCACTATTGATTAGTTAATTGATACAAAATGAAACCTTTTTTTAATAAAAATGTGGCTTCCTCTTTGACTCTCCTGGGGTTCACCAGTTGTCTTTAAGACATTAAATGCCATGCAAATAATACAAGCTTGGTGATATTTTCTCCTTTCTCTTTCATATCCCAAGAAAGATTGCTACATGATTTATCTTCCCTTGTCATGCCTGTTTCCTAGAGTGTGCTACCTTGATGAGCTGAAAGGCTTGATTCCTGACACAGCATCGCTTCTAACCTTTCTTAAAGTGACCTGTACTGTAGAGTGTTCTGAACTCAACTTCATGACCAACTCTGTTTTCCCCTTCACTACTTGTTATATTACTTAGGTCCGACCAAGATTATGTTTATATTTTCATCAGGTTTTGTGCACAAAATATAACATGCCTTGTGAGCCATGTGTTGTCTTCTTCTACCTTTATGCTGATGCCATATAAATAAACGCTTGCACATGTACATACAAGTCCAGTGTTAAGCCAAAGTAATATCATCCTTAATTATAGATATGAATGTAGTTCTCAAAGATCACCCTTGTATTTTTTCTAGTCAATTATTAAATAGTTTAATTTTGAAGAAAAGGGGTCACATTTCACACATTACCTTCCTGAACTGACTCAATAAATGTTTTATCAGATGTAGGGTTTTTAAGAGAATAGCTTTTCAAAGATGAGTGTGAATTGCATTTGTGTTTTTTTGCTGGGTCTGTTTTTCCTGCCAAGAGCAGATGTCCAGCATTCACTTTCTATTTCACCTTCATCTGCATTTTTTGCTTATTATCAAAATACACTCAAGAGCCTTGACAAATTCTTTTAAAGCCCCATCCCTTGGATGTACCTGCTGAACCCTCCCCACTTTCTAAATTAGGTGTTTATAGTGGCCTTCAGCTTGAAATGCAAGTAAATAAGATCTGAGGGCTGATCCTATTTGGCATCGGGGAAGACCCAGAGGCAAAACTCGTGCTGGAAATCTCATAGGCATCACAAGCTGGGGCTTGTGAAGGAGATGAAGGTCAGGCACATTTTTTTGGTCATTATGGACAACTTCTGCTTGGTTCTGAGGGGAACATTTTATTTTATTTTCTATATTAAATGTTTCGTGGTTGCTACAGCTAAACAACCTTTTTGAAGAAAGAACGAAAACAAGGCATTCTTATTTTATTAGTTAAATTGTCATAGATTTTCTAAGTTGTCTCTATGAGTTGCAAAACACTATGTTATGAAAAGTAAGTCATTTTAATCCATGGTAAGTGGCAGTTGATTATAATGATTTTTTAAATAATTAAAGTCAGCAATATATTAGCCAGGTATTTTGTCTAAGCTACTATGTCATATGAGAATGTTGTATTATGCACTGGCAATTCTTCTATCACAAAGTAATATGGGAAGTAGCAAAACTAATAAACAAAGTCTTCCGTTTGGCTGGAATGTGAGAAGCCACAGTAACATACAAATGGTTTGAAGCTAAAATTATTTTTTTTTTCTTTAAATAATTTTTTATTTAAAAAACTGTTGCTTTAATGGGAACTTTTTTTTTTAAGATTGCTATGATTTTATGAAAAAAAAAGTGTCAAAATGGCCTTTGCCTGGCAAGCAGTGATGCTGACAGAACCAGTCAGCCTGGTTTCCCTTGCAGGTGCCTATGAGGGCTTGAGCACCATCCTGCTCAGCTGAAGGTCCTGAATGGTAGGAGCTGTCAGCAGAGCAGCCCCATCACCCACCACACTCCATCACAGCCCGTACCTGCCCTGCAAAGCACAGAAATGCCTCCTGAGGCAGGACCTTGTTTTGTGAAGACAGTTGCAGACAATGGGTGGCAAGCCCAGCAGATATCAGAATATCAAAAATTTGGGGAAAGTAGTGGAACGTAAAGAGATTTGTGGGTTTTAGACATAATAGAAGTCAGGCATAATATAGCGATATTAAAAGCTGACATGGGACAATCATCCCCCTCTGCCAGAGACATAGGCAAAGCTAATTCACTTATCTGTGTGCACTGTGAAGCACACAGCCTGTGCTTCAAAGCCAAGGAATTCATTTCAAATGGGCACATTTCCACCTGTGCTGAGCACCTGGTACTGAGGCTGTACCAGCGCACACCACTGTGCCCAGTGGTACACAGTGGGCTGGTAATGGCCAGGCACACACACACTGTTACACTGCAGCTGCTGCACCATGGACCCTACTTAAAATACACCCTTCAACATACACCTTCAGAAAATGTGCAAGGAGTAGAGCAGCTGAAACCCAGTAGTTCTGGTTTATATGAGCCACGTCCTTTACTTGTACTGATCTCACTCTGATGAGCATATTTATACTACTGGCTGCTGAAAACCCTAAAATTTTCCAGACTTTAAACTGCTGCCATGGAAAACATTCACAGTGTGCTATGGGGAAGAAGAGCAATGGCTCCAGACCTGTTGACACACTCAAAGCCCTCCTTCCAAAACAGGCCAGTGAGAGGGCTGGCACAAGCTGGAGACGGCCACAGGCTATTTTAAGGTAAGGATCAGGTCAGGCTGAGTTCTGGGAACTTGAAGCAGGCTGAAACTCTCCTTCTCCTGTCTTTGCCCTTGCGTGAACTGCAGCTCAGCAAAACCCAGAACCAAGGAATATGATGGACAGGGTGCCCTGGTGACAGATAACCTGCAGATGTACATTCCTTCTCAGTATGAATGGCTTTTAAAGTGGTTTTGCTAGTTGTGTAAACATAGGCACTGAGGACACTGGGATATTAAACTGTGGATGAGTATAATAACAGCACAGGATTTATTCCATATTTCTGTCTTCAGCACACTCATACTGTACATTTATAATACTCCTTTTCCCAGAGATTTATATCTATCAGTAGATAAAAGCTCTTCCTGAGTTCTACCAACTTTTGTTTTCATCAATAATCTGGTTCACTGAAAAATAGTATGTGTTTCAGCCATGTTGTTCCTTATCTTTTATTTCTTGAAACTACAGGACCACAGAGCTAATATCCTGGACTTGTTACATTTCTACCTTGGTAAACAGTGGGAAAGTGAAGGCTTTAGATCTCATTTCTATCACAGAACTGTTTTTAATTCAGAAGAATTGTGGAATAACAGCCTGACAATGCCTTTTCTCTTATAAAGGCATGTGCATCTGGCAAGTTCCACCCTTAATCTTAGACCACCATTTGCTTGCTCTGCAGCAAGGCACAGTATAAAAGTAGCTGCAGAGAAGATGTAGTATATGGTTCTCACCTTGAAGGTAGAAGAAATGTGCAATCGTTGTCCATTATAAGTGGAAAGTCAGTTCTCAGGTCTGTGTGAGATGTTCTTTGGACAGAACTAATGGACATCCCCCTGGGCAGCTCTCCCTGAGGCGCTGACCCAGCAGTGAGGAGTGGGGCAGGAGCACCAGCAGCTCCCCTGGCTCTTGCTTCCAAACATCACCCCAGGAAAAGGAGGCAGTGCAAACAGCTACTGTGACTGGATATTTGGCTGGGGGAGGTCGAGTGCATCTGCCACACTGGGCCCTGAGAAAGAAATCTGTTTTGAAAGCATCGATAGCCACCGGCAATCAGGAAAGGAGCAGACTTTTAGCAGGCAGAATAGTCCACTGAAGGCAGCCAACACTTCTAGCCCCACAGGCATTTGTAACCAGGCTATATTTTTTTTTTTTTATTGCAGTCAGTGATGAAGGAAAATACAAAACTCTTATATTCCTTTGCAAGTGATGTGCACAATTCCTTTCTCAGAGCAATGAAAAGAACAATGCGGCACCTGTGGCCATTTGTAGCTGCAGGGGACTAATTAACCCCATCGATTAACTGGTCTGCTTTGACACTTAGGCTGCTCTGTTTTGCTGCAGTCAATCAGCATAACATACAAAATGTGTAAGGTCTGCTTATAAATGTTCCTTTTTTGCTATACTCAAAAGGGAAAGGATGCTTTCTGACACATCACCAAGCAAATGAGTTTTCCGAGACTTTCCTCTGCAGCCCTGGAAGTGCCAGACCTCTCAATTTCCCCCACAGCTGCATTGACCGACCATTTCTTCTCAATTAGGGAGAAGAAATCAAATGGCATAGTCTGTTCCATGTGCAATGGACTGAGAAATATCACATTATTTATTCTGGATTAGCTGAATAAGGCTGGAATGATTCATTTCTTTTCAGTCTGCTTTGACAATGTAATTTGTTACGTGGCGTTTGATTCTACAAGCTAGAATTAAGCCAGGGAAATGCAGGGTATCAGAAACTGTCTGCAAGTGAGTCCAGTGCCCATGAAGGACTTGGCACCCTGAAGCCCCATGGGCCCTGTACAGGCCCTATACAGCCCAGTGAGCTGCTGGACCAGTAAGCCTGCAATGTGGGGTGTGAGCCGTGCCCCCTTATTTTGTGAGTGGATGAGCACTATTGCCACATGATACTTTTTATGGGTGTTTCTGTAATTATTGCCACCTATAGCACCAGTTAGCAGAGATTTCAATGTTGCAGAAACCTATCTACCAAGTGTGCACCTAAATAAATGCTGGTCCCATTAGTCCAAAGCAATTCATCAGGCAATGGAACAGGCTGCCCAGGGAAGTAGTTGAGTCACCATCCCTGGAGGTGTTTAAAAGAGGTACAGATGAGGTTCTTAGGGACATGGTTTAGTGCCAGATTTAGATTAATGGTTGGACTTGATAATCTTGAGGGTCTCTTCCAACCAAAATGATTCTGTGATCAATGGATGAAGCAGCAAACAAAGGTTCAGGAGACCTGGCTAATATTTCGAACCTTGCCCTCAGGCAGGCTCATTGTCATACCTGTCAGCTTACCCCTGTCTTCCACATCAACTTTGAAGATGCTATGGACAGGACCATCCCTGGGAAGTGTCTGTATGGCTTCTGGCACACCCTCCTCTTCTTTCCAGGCTCAGCTGTGCACATCTGTGTGCTTCCACAACGCATAATCATTGAAATAGTCTTTTATATATTGTAGATGCAGTAGGGGAGAAAGCTTGGTCAATTTTTTTCTCTGACTTCACTTCCTCAATCTATTCCAAGGTATAGCATTGGTGCGGAAAAATCATACTCATGACAGGGAACTGCACTTTACATAACTTAAATAATTTCATAATTCTTTCATTTTTTGCTTGAAAATATTGAGCAAAAATATTGAGCTCAAAAACACTGTATCTTTTGTTCTTTATACTTGGATTTCCTGCCGGCTAATGCAGTTGAAGTTAATCCATGTTAAGTGCTTTGGGCCAAATTTTGCATGGATTTACATGGCAAAAATCAAGTGACTTTCAAATGGTGCAGGATTCACTTCATTGTCTCTTTTAAAATGTACTCTACTTAGGCAGTATTACTAAGTGTACTACAAGAGATTGATGGCAGTTACTAGGACCAGACACAGCTCAGGCAAGCACTGAACTTCCTTATTTTTATTCCATCTTAAAATATCTTCTTACTGAAAACAAAAAGCTGTGTGAGACCCTGGTATGTCACCTGGCCATCCATGTTGGCTCAAGTCAACTCACCCATGTGTAAACCATTGCTGACACACACATGCTCATTTGACTCTGCACTTCTTATAGAATTACTTCCTGCTTTTCCAAACCATTTCTCCCATTTGTTATGCTCGTACTGAAGTCGAGAGTTTGCCTTCAAAGGGCTTGCAATCCTCCTGGCACCACACCAGCTATCCATTAGTACAACTTCTCTTTTTTACAGCATCTCAAGCACTGTAAAAAATACTGATGTGCCCTTGTGGACCTTGGACAGACCTCCGGACTCCCATTTGGTACACTTTTCTGACTTGATACTAAACCTCTGATAATTAATTATTGAGAGCTGTGTTTCAATAATTTGGGCAGAAACTTTCCAGTTGCTCCAAGAACACGTTCCTATAGCCTGCTTTTAAAACTGCCAGGGGAAATACAGGGTCAAAACCCCTACTACACTCATGTTATCTGACATCTTATGATTTTCTCTTTTCCATCAGACTTTTGGTGCTGTCTGGGATGAAAATAAGGTCACTTTGGTAGGTTTTGTTCTTGAGAAATCCATATCAGTTTTGTCTTCTTAGTGCTTATAGATAGTTTGTTACTCTGTTATCTCCAGGAATTAAATTTGGGCTGGTAGATCTAAAGCTTTACTCAGCTTTATTTTCCCTTTTAAAGTACATGGAACAAGTTTGCTGCTTTCCAGTTTCAGCAATCTATTTTGTCCACTGCAACCTTTCAACGATAAATGTTAATTCATCTGAAACTGCCTTGCATCTTACTGTGTTGAGTTTGGCAGAAAGTGGTGTGAGAAATTCCTGCCTCCCACCCCCTGTCTCTTCATCACTTTTTCTTGCTCTGAAACCACTACCTACCCCAAGTCCCCACCTATGTAAGTACAATTATTGTTGAGGCCAGCTGCAATTTTTCAAATTAGAAAATTACATTCTCCCTTTCCGTTTTGGAATGATTATTTCAACCCAAGGTATATCAGCAGTCCAGTTTGTGGAGCATACCTAAGGGAAGGCTGAACTGCAACAGAGGAGGCAGAGATGGGTACCCAAGAGATTTTACTACCAAGCAGCTTCAAAGCTGGACTAAGGTGTTGTGGAAACACAGTCTCCTCCAGCACCCTAAGTGCCCAGAGGTGAACATCATCAGGGCAGGACAATCTCAAAGCAGCTAATTTAGCTAGGCCCACTCTTTTATTTTTAGACACGAGTGCTTCCACTTTTTTCTGGTATTGGTTTTATTCATCCTCAGATCACAATTAGTGAAGACTGATGGATATTTTAGTTGTTTGCTTCATTCTTGGTGCTCTCTGCTGCAAACTAGCTAATTGTTGGGTGATGAACCAAACTTCTCCTGCCACTCAGCCACCACACAGCTTACAGAATTTTTTGTCCTTGGCTTTTATTTCTCTTGCAAGCTGAATTTTGCAACTTGACCTTTCTTGTTGTTCTTTGTATTCATCCTTTGTAACTTGACTGAATTCTTTCTGTGCAACTTCCCTGACAAATATCCCCTGGAAAGCTCTCAAGGGTACTCAGGACAGTCCATAAGATGAAAACTAATGGACTGCATTCTCTATATAATAATTAAATAGATTAGGACAGTGTTTCTCTGGTTCTCTTCAATAAATAAACTTGGTGTACCACACTCTTGATTTGCTGAAGGGCTGCAAATGAATCCAAATCTACCAGTGGACCTGCCTCCAAGTTTGCAACTCTACCTGCAACTATAATTAAAATCATTTTTAGGAGGAAGGAGTGAGTTGCCTTTCAGATGAAAACCAGGATTTGATGCTAGGAGGGCAACATCTCCAGGAGAGATAGGAGCCCTCTATTCCCTGAGTCTTGGTCCCCTGCAAAGAAGAGCACCTGAATATCCAATGAAGGCCAGCATCTGGGAGGGCAAGAACTGGGCCAGTATAGCCTGTCTGTAAGGCCATTAAAACACGGCTGGGTGTGAAAAGATAAACCCGTAATGCTGCCAAATTCAGTGAGACCTGTGGCATGATGAACTTCCCAGTCAGTAATCTATAAATTATTTTAGAGCTGCTTGTCACAGCTTTGTCCTCTTTTCCAGCATAGTCATTACAGATAAGAAAACAAATAACTAGCTTGTCTCTTACTAACAATTTTTTTCTTTCCAGGACCAGTGAAAATGTACTGAAGGTCTTGTGAGATCTAGACACCATGCTAGTCCCTGTCTGGTGCAAACTGTTGCAGTTTGTGCTGGTGTCAGAGGTGCTGCCTCAGTTTACAGCAGCCGAGAATTTGATCTCCTGCTATTTAGGACAATGGTGTCAGCTCTCCACAAGCCGGTGTCTGGGGATGGTACATCCCAGCCGTAAAGTGCAGGAGGAGACACCCTGTGAGAATGACCCTGAGGGAGCACCAATCCAGCAAAACCAGCAGGGAGCCAGGAGCGGTAACCCCAGCAGATACAGACTGTTTCTAGCAGCAATACTGGAGAGTCTCTGCGTTACAGCCCCGGCAGAGTGAGCTCTGCACTGTACTGGGGCTGATAAGCCTCCCCGAGAGTGATGCATGGGAGAGGGCAGTAACTAGCTTAGAGCACACAGAGTCAAGGCCGAGTGACGATAAATAAATCCTTCCAGACCTGAGCTGACTTCATGCAAAATCAGTTTGCAGAGCACAGTGGGATTATTGTGCAGAGATACCCTGGCTGGCCCTGCAAAGAGCTGGTTTCAGTCAGATGAATACATTAATCTGGGCTAACGTGCTTCCAGATACGTCAAATACCAAATTGATCAGGCCTATATCCTCACTGGTGTATCTATATCCAGTGTACCTAGCTCAGCCAGAGTTGATTGTAGACTGATTTCTGAGGAATCTGAATTAACTGGACCTTAAATGAAAACCCAGCAAAATCTGAAAATAATAAAGTCCCTCAGGCTTTTGGTCTTGGGAAAAGTGTAAGTATTAGTTTGTTCATTTTAGCTGCACTTTTCTTGCAAGATAATCTTTTGCTCCTTAAGTCAGAACTCAACTTTTAAAAGGGGATGAATAATGTATATTTTACATGGATGGAACACATTCCATTGGGAATCTCAAAATATTTTGCAAACAATAAAGTATAAAGCCTTCCAACAGACCTCAGAAGAAGGTAAAATTATAACATCATAGGCATTTCATAGATGGCAAACCGGAGGGACTAGTCTTGTTCTAGGACACACAGGAAAATCTGTACAAAGCTGAAAACAGCATGTAAGGCTTCTCAGATTCTTAGCATTTTCTGCCTTGCTTCATGTCAACACACTGCTCCTCTAATATATTTAGATTGCTATATAATACTTTGTTTTTCCAAATGATAAAGAGCTAATTCTCATTTAAACAAATGACTTTTCAATCTTTAAAATTTAGGAAGCAGGCAGCATTTCTTCCAGCTGCTGCTCAGCAGTTATGCCATTTGGAAATGGTACCCAGTGATTTGTGATAGTGTAATCCTTTTGGAGTCTGCAAGCAGCTTCAGAGTCAGGCTTGATTAGAAATGCCCAGTTGACTGCCAGCGACACATTTCAAACAGGCTTATGCTGGATTGCTGATATAGTTGTATGCATGAATCGAACAGTTAAACATACAAATGACCCGATCTGCATTTGCAAAGCTAAACTGCAGCTCTAAACCCATTTTCTGGCCTAAAGAGTGCTGCATGCCAAGCACATAACTAGAAAAACAGATCTTCATGTGCTCAGAACAGTGGGTGATACTAATTCATGGAGCTCATCTGTATTTGCAGACTGTCAGCAATCAGCTTGGGGCGTCAGTGTACCAGGATCACACTTTAAGCATCATCAAACTTATAACCATGAACTCTTTTGCATATCCATAACATAAACTCCAAGGACAAAGCTAGTCTTCCAAACACTGTGCCAGAGCACCTCAAAGTCTTTCCACTGACTTGAAATGAAGCTTTAAATTTCACGTTGTTTTTCTACTCTTATTTAACATGAGACAAAGCCCAACCAGACAGAGGAAATGACAACAGGAGCATTTTCTTGTGTTACCTTTCAAAATCTTATACATTATATAGCAATTTTATTCTTAGAGGAAGAAACCTGAAAGGTACTTCTAAGACTAAAACCAAAATTGTTCTGGATGTGAACAGCTGAAAAATGAAGCATATTCCTAGTCAGACAGTTGGCCTGGGGATGCTGAAGCTGATGTGTGCGATTCCTCTCCTGAACTGAACTCTGCTTTCCCAGGTGCTCTCCAGCACAAATCCCACCAGATCCCTCCCAAAAGTCTGTGTGCAGCTGACATAAAACCCTCTGGCCTGCCACGGAAGAATACAGCTTGGCCTATTACAAGCTGCTGCTCTATCCTGGCAGGCAGATATACTAGATATCCCCCTGTAGAGTTATGAAACTGATTGGATGTGTTTGGAAAGCTGGCATGAAAGGACAGTAAAGTACACCAAAATCATACTAAACAGAGCATGAGGGAGAGATGGAGAGAGAACTATGAATACAACATAATGCAATTTGGAAATACATGTTTATACTTTTCGTTTGTGCAGACATTACGCTTCTTCTCTCTGTCAGAGGGATCAGTGCAACTTTGCAGCACTGGAGGCAGAAAAGCTGGTGCCTGAGTTCCACGTGAATCATAGAATGGACTGCGTTAGAAGGCAGCTTCAAGGGTCATCTAGTCCAACCCCCCTGCAATAAGCAGGGACCTCTTCAACTAGATCAGGTTGCTCAGAGCCTGTCCAGCCTGGCCTTGAATGTCTCCAGAGATGGGACATCTACCACCTCTCTGGGCAACCTGTTCCAGTGTTTTACCGCCTTCATTGTAAAAAATTTCTTCCTCATGTCCAGCCTAAATCTCCCCTCTTCTAGTTTAAACCCATGACCCCTTGTCCTGTGGTAACATGCCCATATAAAAAGTCTATCCCCATTTTTCTCATAGGCCTCTTTTAAGTACTGAAAGGCCACAATAAAGTCTTCCCAGAGCCTTCTCTTCTCCAGGCTGAACAACCCCAAATCTCTCAGCCTGAGAGAACTGACATGTGGTTCTGTGTCATCGAGCAGTGATGCTGAGCCAAGGAACCCAACCAGCCCGTGCCAGCACCTAATCTCACCTTGTTGCCTATTGCAAGCCTTTCTGCATAGTAAACCAATTATTTCAAATAACACTAGCACACAGATATCCACAGGCCCTTTGGCTGTGGTGCAGCTGTAACTGACTGTGCTTCTGAATGGCCAGGAAGGGCTGCAAACACAAGGTCTCACCAGCTATCTTGTGGGAACAAGGGATGGCTTACTACAAGCAGCACAGATCTGAAGTTTTTATAGCAACTTCACTAGGGAAAAAAAGTGAAGGTATTTGTTCCATGCCATAAATAAGTACAATGCATTAGTAATAATATGTGGATCACAGTGGTTGGATTACCAGCTTATTGTTAGCTTATGCTTGGCTCTAATTTACATTTCAGCTTTGCATTTCTTTTCTCACTATGCTAAATCTGCAATATAAACATGGTATCAGGCATATGCATTGGAAAAAATATTCTGACTCTGAGGGGAAGGATGGAAGGGCTTATGGGGGGCTGAATTGAATCACGTTAAGGTTGGTCTACAGGTATGTCAATGCCCTGTCAACTTTACTTTCAACAGCATTATCTTCCTGATGAGTATCACTCATGGAAATTACCCCAGCTATCACATTGCCTAGTCACACTCACTCATTCACAGTAATTTGTCTGAAGGGCTGATGTCGAGTTGGCAGATATTTCAAAGAGCTACTTTGGTTCAATCCTTCCTTTTAAAAAAGGGTGTTATTTTTGTTTAATTATTTTTGGAGGTAGGAGGCAGGGGCAGGTTTTACCCCTTGCAGGATGTGCTGCATGTCTGACAGAGTAATGCGAGGGCCCTGGGCTGAGTTATTCCAGGGCAAGTCAGCTTGATCCAAAGAAAAAATTCCATTGTGGAGGTGAGAGAGGTATTTTTAATGCATAGGACACTAGTTATGATTCCTATATGAAACAACTAATCTCTTCTGACAGGTCTTCAAACAATATGCCACACAGCCTAGACCTCAGTCTCAGTAAAGCTGAACATATTTCTTCTCATGCAAACAAACTTTGTTTTTCTTTTGATGAAACTTCTCATTTTTTCTTTCTCAGAGGTGCAATTATTCAGGGCCCTATTTACCAAGATCCTTAGCTGAAACGAGGAACAGCTTTCTGAAGAGAGTTCTCCCTCTTGCCTTCACATCGGGAGGATTTTAACATACTGACAATATCCAGCATGGTCTTCCCCTACTGAGCCAAACAAGTTTTCTGGGGGCTTTTCATGGAAGGTGGCACTGGTCCAACCCCATAGGCATTTTTTTGTGAATATGTATTATGTAAAACATGAAAGTCACTCACCTTTGAGGAATCTGGCCCAGTCCAGCTTCCTCTCAAGTTGCTGTGCAGTGATGAACAAAGGTGAAGCCCAGACTTCTCTGCCCCACAGAGAGCGTTTCAGGGCCACATACCACTTTCAGTCCTGCTCAGGCTTGAAACTTGGAGCCAAACGTATCGTTTGCACATGTCCCGAAACCATAACAGATAAACATCTTCCTGATACTGCATAGCAGAAACACTACATTGGGGGGCCTTGAAATCTCTCAAAATGAAAAAGGGAAAGTGTATTTACTCAGATCTTGCACACAGAAAAATTGTCAGCCCTTTTGCCTACTCCACCTACAGACATATCTCAGCTGGGACCAGCCGCTGGATGGAGAGATATTCTGGCTGCAGGATTGATCTTTCACACCATCCCTCACAAACAAAAGAGGCTAATGCTGTTTGGTTTGGGGTTTTTTTACTGGTACAATTTACAGCCCACTTATATGCAAGAGATCACCTGAGAACTGAGAAGTGACACTGGGACTAGAGCGAGCACTGCTAAAACAAAGGTAGAAATTTGCCTCGTAGTACAGCTAATTTGTTCTGTTTTGCTTTTCCTTTTTATTCCTCATTTCTCCTTCACATTTTCATTACCTTTCTTTCCCCCATTACATGTTTCTCCTCAATGTTTCTTCCCACTTATGTAGCAGTGCCTCTCTGGCAGATTTCCAGGTTAAAATTTCTTTCCTTAAGCACAAGCACAAGCAACCACAGAGTCCTCCTGGTCTAGATATGTACTTGAAAGGTAGGCAGGAGCTGCTACAGGTGCCTCACAGGAGTTCAGAATTTCAGCATCCCTCTGTTTCTCTTGAGCAGGCTGTAGGTGAGGAAGAGGAGAACCAGCAGCAGCTAAAGATCAAGCAGCAATTCTGCTGTGCTCATGTCACACAGCTGGAGAGCTGGCTATGCAGTAGGGTTAACATTTGTCTCCAATATATTCTGATAAACAAGTAAAATGACAGTGGCAAAATTATGCACCTAAATTAAACACAGCTGATCGACCCACATATACTCACCCGAAGTAATTTTCTCACCTTGCCCAGGAAGCCTTAGAAATACAATTAAGCTTGGCTGAATCTGAGCAGTAGCAATCCAAGGGGAAAAAGAAGAGCAAACTGCTCACAAATAAAACCTTTTTCTCCCATGCCCTGGGGAGGGAACTGTAGTGCCATGCATAACTTCTCACTGCACAGCACACTGTTTTTAGGAGACTTGATGGTGACAGTGAACAAAAACTGCAGGTATTCAGCACTTGGCTGGCATTCAGAGTGAAAAAAGCCTCTCTTCCCTGTGACTCTGTTCCCAGTGCAACACAGGACAAAGATAGGCTATGATACAATATAAGTGTATATATATGTTTGGTATGCTACATTTTTATGCCACATTTTGTTATTATATTATATTATATTATATTATATTATATTATATTATATTATATTATATTATATTATATTATATTATATTATATTATATTATATTATATTATATGATATTATGTTATTTTGTCTTACATAAGGGGAAACCAGCATTTCACATTCCATCCACAGCCACTGTCTAAATACGGTCAGTATTTTTTTCTTGCTCTATGGACATGTGTTAAAGTAGCAAATAAATAGTGCAATCAGGGCTAGGTCAGTTGTGTCACGCACTGTGAGCAATCAAAGTAGAGAACAACCCTGCGGTTTGTTGCAGGATATTAGGGCTCATCATCAGGGCTGACGTAGGCAACAAGGAAAGAGCAGACAGCCCAGATTAATGAGGCTTTCAATCCTGTTTTTCACCTTACAGCAAGAAATACCAGTGCCATTGCTCATGCTGGAAAGTGTCACAGCTTCTCTTGCTACCTAAAGTCTTCCCAAGCACCTTCCAGTTGCACAAAGGCCCCACCAACAGCTGAACATAACTCTTGAAGCTGAAGTGCTGAACATCTCAGCTGCATCTTGGCTGCACCCAGAGCAGGAATCTGTATCACATGGAGCATGGAGAGTCCATGGGAAGCCAAACAGGGGTGGGGCAAGACTGTCCCTTGGGTCATGCTCCCTGGTCCTTCTCGCACAGCCCCCCAGCCCCAGGAAGGTACCACAGGTGCACTGGGACCATGTGTCAGCACAAGGACAAGGGGGTGCGGAGTAAAACAGTACTAACTCTCCCACACTTCATTTCAGGGCACATGCAGCCAGATGGGAGCACTGGAAGGGACTGCAGATCCCAGCCTGTCTTACGGCTTTACCCCTGCTCCAAAATGAGCACCAAGATGCTGGGGTTGTCGAAGGTTTTTGGCCCCTAGGATGCCTCTCGAGATGTTTGAGCAGCAGCCTGTGCCTGTGGGTGTGAAGTTTGCTAGCATCTGCTCTCCTGCCAGCACACCACTGCTGTGCCAGACCAGGCTGGAGCCATCACCCTCCTCTCCTCCCCCTCGGCTGGCAGGAGTGAGGCCAAGCAGCCACCAAAGCACCGCAGCACAGCTTGCCATCAGCTTGCAGGTGCAGCAGAGACTTCTCTTGTTTCAGTTTGCACACTTCACACCTCCAGAAATCTACTTGGTAGTTGGTATAGGCTTTTTTACAGCTCCAAAACCTCAAACTGCAACTGCTCTGAACCTATTGGCTTTAAAGTTTTGCCTGATTTAATGTCAAAACCATGTGAAAGTGCTGAGCCTTGTCAGGTGCCTCCAAACAAAAAAAATAAACGAAACTTCTAACTTGTAACTGAACAGACTTTTCCCCTAAGTTAATAAATTTTATAGTGAAACTTGAAACCAAGTGACTTTTGCATGGATTCATTCAAAAAAATCTCTGTACAGCACCAATTACTTGTAGCTGTTCTGTAAAGCATGTCTTTATACTTTGGATTTCTCCACTGCTGAGTGAAGGTAATGTGAAAAGAAAACATACTATTAAGACTAGCTTTTTAAATATCTTTTTAGAAATTTAGCTAGTCATTATGGATTTTTGGACAAATAGGGTAAAGAAGAACAACGACAGCAAAAGAGGCAGCTGGCAGCTGCCTGGGAAGGAGCTGAAAAGCTTGGAAGATCACTAATGAAACTTGGGACAAAGACTGAAATTCCAGACTTTACACAGAGAAGACAAGGGAAGATGTAAATCTGAGATGGTGCACCATAGCAGAGTTTGACAAGAGAAAAGACAAAACTCTTCTACATTTAGCACAAAAGACAGGCTGCAAGATTTTTCTTTCTGTACTTCCAATGAAATCAGTGACTCCTTCATCCAATCGAAGGAAAACAAGCAGCAGGGTAAAGACTGCAAATGAAATCTTATCCTGGGGAACCTGAGCAGCTCCATTATTCATGGCTTCCCATTCTGCTTTCTTTGGACAACATGGCCAGCAGTTCAGTTTTTAATGAAATGCCTCTGGAGCTGGAGGGCAGCGCTGAGGGAGAATTCTCCTGATGAAACAAAAAGCTTTTTAAGTGGCAGCAGCTTCCTTCATTTTGAGTGAGAGGACTTTTCCTTGCTCAAGAAATACCCATTGATCCTGCAGTAGAGGGTTTCTTATGCAGCAGTGCATCCTTGAGGAATCCCATTCAGAGACACAACTGAAGTATTTTGGGCAAACAGCAGCAAGGCGTTTACTGTGTCTGCTTATTTGCCTGGGCTGATAATATGTCTCCGTCATTGTTCAGTGCTTGCTGTTTTGTCTTGCTTTACCAGTCTTGAAACTCCCATTTGCATGAGAAGCTACTGCAGCAGGAGAAAGTGGAGACAGGAGTGCACCCTTTTGTAGCTGGTGAGAGGTGCTCTTGTGTGTGTTGTTACACAAACACCTCTGGCACAGGAAAGCTGCTGACGTGCCCCAGGGCTGTGACCAAGCTGCCCAGTGGAGAGGCTCCTGTACGACAAGGGGAGAGGGCAGGAAAACCGGGACATGATGCCGATGTGGAGTCTTTGCTCTTAGAGCAGTAGAGCCAGAGCCTGGGGGCAGAGACTGGGACCCATCCCTACATGGGATTACACTGATGTCACCTGGTTGCATTAACACGAAAAGAGCGGTGCCACACTATGCAATTCCTCTTGTAGAGGCAACCTGTAAACTGCTTGAGAGGTTTCATTCCTGCAAGAATAAAGAGCAGTTTCACCTCAGTGGTTACACCCCCGAGGCCTGAAGGCTATGGCGGGCTGTCAGCCACGTTTCCATGCGTTCACACCTGGCTCCAGCCAGCATGCTCCTTTTGCTTGGGTGGTATCTGCTGTGCCAGAGCCTTGCTAGCCAGATGTTGGCTTTTAGGTGGTGTCCTGGAAAACAGCCATGTTCTGGCTTGCACGCAGTTGAGGGATCAACACGTCTTTCTCCAGGCACGCACACGGACCATGATTTCACAGATCTGTGCCCTGCCAGCTCACTCTCCGCCAGCAGCACTGTGCCAAGGCCCAGTCTGCTAGGTCTCCAGGGAAAGCAGGACGCATAAGAAATGCTTGAAGGATGGGCACAGAAATACAGACTTTTTTTTAAGGCTTTATGATGGTCCTGGTTGTCAGGAAACAAGCAAGACATAGTTCTGGGCTGTGCAAAGAGACCTACAGGGTGTATGCATACACCCATGCCACAGGTGTAGAAACTCTCCTCTGCCTTCCTGCCAGCTGCTGCAGAGCAAAAACACCACATGAACACACAGGTTCTGGCTCAGTACATGCCAGGCAAAACAAGGCAGCTCTGTCAGCCCTGTGCCCACACCAGAACTCACTACCAAGGCCTGGATTTGCTCTGAGATGCTCTGTGAGTGCTCTCAAGCATATCCAGGCTCACTGGATGTGGGGCTTGAGAAAACACCTATGCAGCAGCAGGCAGGCAGGCATGTAGTTTCACTTTGGAGGCAGAGGGTCTCTCTGTCTTATGTGCAGCTGGTGTCCTGAACTCTTGGTTGTTGATCAGTTAAACCATGCTCTACACCCAGCTACAAAAACATACGCTCTGCTCCTGTTCCCCTGCTTCTTGTCTTAACTTACACCCTGTAAGTCTAAGGTACTTCTTGTCCTCCTGAGGCCACCCTTCATATTTCCTCTCCTTGCAGAGGACATGAGAAAGATGTTTCTCATCTGGACTCTGCCTGACTTGCTGTGCCCAAGTCTCCTTTGAAAGGGTGGCCATCATGGTTTAACCATGCTCCATCACCCCTGCTCACGATGTAGATGCAATCCTGACAGCCTATGGCAAATTCAGCCTACACTGAGTAGAATGGCAAAGCAGCTCCACCACCTCAGCCTCTACGCAAGAGTTACAGAGAAGAAAAGATTTCCCAAATCACCATGACTGGCTTTGCTATGGTCTTCTCACCATTCTGCACAACCACCATCCATGGACATTTGGGAATTGCAGTAATAAGACTCATTTGAGAGATAACCTGTTAAGTCTTTACATGGTTCAGCTGTTCCAAAAATAGCTGCTTTCTAGAATAAGCTGCTGCCTGAGCATGACTGGCCATACCCGAGCCCTTCTAACTTATTAGCACTGAGCCGATTATGTGCTGAAGGATGTGCATTAGCCACGCAAGCCAGCAGTGAAACTCACTGATTTCCGCATTGAAATGTCAAAGCTTTATGGTCTCTAATTGATGAGTGGGAGTTTGCAAAGGATGTCAAGTGTTACTTTTGTTTTACTGTGAGTCACAATCAATGTTGGCAAGCATAATAAAAGCAGAGGAATGCATTAGGCACAAATTATTGTATGTCTTGCAGTAAGACACTAATCATGGGGATTGAGATGTTATACCACCTGTGCAGACTGATGTCCTGGCAATTTGATCACTTTACTGCTAAATGCTATATCTCAAAGGCTGGCATGTCTGTCTCGCTTGGTCATGCATTTTTGGGGGCAGTATTTAGTATTACAAGTAATAGAATCACGCCGAATGTTCTGCTTTCCTCTGGATGAGAATAGTAAAGCCGTATACACACATTTTGAAGTATCCATATGTTCAGAGGTACCTACCTCCCCCACCTCTACAGTGAGCAAACTGTGGTGGTTTCCTCATTACAACAGAAAGTCATTCAAGGGATTGACTTCCCTAAAATATGTTACACAGCTGAATATGATCCTTTTTCTACAGCCTATGGTGTAACTGGATTGGTGGTTTAAGCATGGGCAAGCTGGAGGGATCCCTGGGGATTAGACCAGTCTCTCACCTGCATCTGATGTGATTCCTGCCATGCACGGCTGAACTCCAAAACTCCTGCAGTTGCAAGACCTGGGCTCATTAGCTGTCCTGATGACTGGGGAGGCTAAACCCACATAACCACAAACAGCATTTCCTCCAAATCTCCTTTTTTTTTTTCTTTCCCTGTGAGCTGGAATTGTCAGACCCCCATTGACTGCTGCAGAAGACTTAGATGACTTTACGTTCCTTTGCAAATCCCACTTAAAATGAACGTTCTTCTGCCACGAAACCTGACCCAATTGTCTTTCTCTGAATAGCCAATGCTCATGCAAAAGGAATTATCAGTGATTCTGTGGGTGTTTTCTACCGAGTGTCGAAAGTCCCACGCAGCTGATTGAGTAGGTTCAGTCTGTAATAAATGCTTTGTTCACCAATGGAGAGTCTAGTAGGTAATAAAGCACTGAACATAAATCCTCTTCAGCTGGAGCATCAATATTTAAGAGTATCAATGTTTAATGCTGTCATTTTAATTTCATTGTATGCATTGATTTATTTCAGCATGCAAGAACAAAATCAGAAACTAATTTAGCTAATGAGTTCAGCTAAGCTTTTCTTTTTAAAAGGCAATGGAAATAAGTTAGTGGAGGCCTGATGCTTTAAAACTTCTCATTTTCAAAGGAAGAGGAAGTTCCACTCAGAAGAAGAGGTGTTTTGATCAAATTATACTCAGCTGTCAGGGGCATTTAGGGACACACAGAAGAGTTTAATTTATTTTTTTTTTTTTTTGCCATAAGCTACAAAGATCTGACATGAATGAATGAGTTGATTAAACTCCCTATGCTCTCTTTGCAGACACTGGTGCTGAGTTGCCAGTACAGTGATAGTAGTTAATCCCCAGTTACATCTATTTTAAAAGTCAATTTTAAACATATGTTCAGTGCTGATATATTTCTCTGTAGGTGGCTTTCTTTTAGCACAGTCTGTAGTTTACAGCATTTCAGCCAATTTCCCTCTGGGATATCAGTTTTCAAGCTTCTTGTCTTGGTTGAGAAATTAAAAGTCCTCAGATGAACAGGCTGACATTCAGTAATCATGTCTGGATCATTTTTAGTATAACACAAGCCCACGTGAAAGCAGGAGCTAGACAAGGAAAGACCAGGTGCAGCTACATCCCACTTTGTTATAAATACCAGCAAAAAATGACATCTGTTCCAAGTAAGTGCAAAGTGTGTCCTTCAACTACATACTGGAAACCACATTTTTACAGATTTTACTCCCTTTGGAGTAGTAAATCTCTTTCTGGAGACAGGTAGCACCTACCTGGGGAAGGATGGGAGCAGCAAGCGAGTATTTTTTTGCCCCCTCCCATCTTTCTTCCTCTCCCTGCACCCAATGCCCAGACATTTTGGCATTTGCATAGTGGTAAGAAGGAACAGGCCCTCACCATATCTCTAGTGTGAGGTCTTTTAAGAGGGGCTGGATTAGGGAACCAACACCTTGGTTTGGGAGCAGCTGGAGCTGGCTAGGGGTTGAAGGATGATGAGGAGCCCTGACTTCCAGTGCCAAGTTTGTTAAGGCCGAAGGAGATGATTACTGAATTACAGAACAGGCTCTGGAGGAGCCTAGGCGTCTGGAAGTGGGACACGTGCATATGAAAGGGGAACAAAGTGTGAAGAGGAAAAATACTGAAACACATGGGGAGAGCACTCCTTGAGAACTACTGCCCTCATGGAGTCTGCTGGTGAATGAGAGCTGCAGACAGGCCAGAGCAGCTAAATATTTTAGGCCTCTTTTTTTCTGGCAATTAACCCAGACAGCGATAAGCAGAGCATTAAGCACATTCTTGAGTGTAAATTCTGGACATCCTTAAAGATGTTGATACTAAGATCATGTTTCTATCTGAACATTACTTAAGGAACCTCTTACCAAGGCAGCTCAGCGCCCAGCCTGACTGAGCCATCAACAACTGTTACTCAAAACAAACCTACCACACATTTTCTATGGGTGTTATGGTTTCTACCACGCCTCTTCATTTTTACACTTTCCCATTAAAACACATTCATTATAAATAGAAGTCCTGTGCATAAATGCTTTTCTTCACTTTTAGCTCTTACTCAGATACTTTTGAGGATTATTCCATACCTGTAATGCTGTGTTCTGGTCCATAACTAGTGGTGGCTCCAGTTCCAGTGTCTAAGACTACTTTAAAATATTTTTTTAAATACTCAAATTCTTCCTTTTTTATTTTAAATAAAGTCAGACAAAAAGGCAGAAACAAAGAAGGAATCCTAGTGAGCCTATTTTTGTCATAAAGCTACAGAGACAGTGGAGTACATTTTACAGAGTATGGCCCTGGGGTTGGGGTCAGTGCACTTGCTCTGCAAAGGACCTTCCATGTTTGCGATCTTGAGCAAATCTTTCCCTGCCTGCCATGGTTTCCCTGCCAGCATCACCCTGTCTTGTCTATTTTGTAAGTCCCCTGGAGCTGGGGCTCTCTGTTTTTTGCTGTACATGGTGGGATACTGTTAAGTGCTAGTAAACACCTGTACTTGCGCTTCAATTCAGCATTGGATCTCTGTCTGTGTAAGCCTTGTGTCAAGGTATAAATTTGGTCCCAAAATTGAAAGATAGTCTTTGCTCATTGTAAATTCTCTTCCCTACACACCCCTCTATCTTCAGCAAGAAAAAGCCATAAAACTAAAGGTCCTCTAAACTGCTTTTGTTCTTAGCTCTGCCAACAATTTTGTACAGGATCCTGGGGCTCCTTCCTGGTGTCAAGGGAAGAACACGGACCCTGGTGGGGGAGTTTATCAGGACATAATGAAGGACCCATGGGGGTGTGGTATGCACTGCCCTTTTGCTGTCCCTCCTAGTGATCGAGTCAGGGGAGACAGATCACAATGAATAGCTGTAGAATAACTTTTACTAATGGAACTGTTATCACTAATGGAATTCAAGCACACTCACTTTTCACCTTCCCCCCACCCATGGATGACACCCCTATGTGCAGCTACAGGGCTGGGGCATGAGCATGGAGGCACCAGCCCCAGCACTCTACTTAGGAGCAGGGGATCATCCTGACGTGCAACAGCTTCTGGGTGTGTGTATCATCTTCACCTGCATGCATCAGCTGCCATCTTCATGGAGCTGGCCTGAGCCATGCAGCCGGCGTGTGGGGTGGCCTTGATCATTGTCAAGTGACTCTGGGTATCCCAAGTTTCTCACCTCTTGCAGATTCAGCAGGACCCCCAGTGTCCAGAGCTTTCACAACCTCCTCAGCCCACTTGATTCATCTCCTGGGCCAGCTGTTTTCTTGTGACTGTTTTTCCCATCCACACCCACAGGTATCTGTGAGGTCCCCCTCACACAAGCCCACACCCAAGAGGCATTAGTGAAGCTTTATGCCTCAGCACTTCCCTAGTTCATACAGCTGTTCAAAACCCTGAGGACCTCTAAAATTAAGTGACACACAGTTTTATTTGAAGAAACACTTCTCATTATAACTCATTTTCTAGAAGTGGAACATGTCCTTAGGTGGAATTTATAACATATTCATGACGATATCTTTGCTTTTGCATTCTCTGGGGAACGAGACTCTGCCTACAATGGAAAGGAGAGAAAAGAGGCACTCTTCTGCTGTAGGAAATTTGGAAAAAAAAAAAAAAGATTTTTCCAGTCCCTTTGCAATAAAATATGGAATGACATCTTATATGCAATACTGAATGTGTTTGGTATTTGCAAAAAAAAAAAAAGAAAAAAAGATTGTGTATACTTTGCTTAGTCACTTATTATAAGTGTTACCAAATGCATTCAGAAGAGTGTAATTTAAAAAAAAAAGAAATCCTGTTAGAGTTTTCTTTTACCTTTTATGCATCCTGTTTCCGAGTACACTGACAATAAGGCCCCCTGGAAAAGTGTTCTCTGTGTAAATCAAGGGTATTTGATTATAGTGATAAGCTTACCAGTTTATAACCTGTTTGTGATTTTTAAGCCTTCTTGGACTGTATCTGTGGTTTGTTTGCCCTTGCCCTCTCCTTCCCCAGCTTGTGCTCCTGGGCTGCTCATGGAGGGAAATGCTGTAATCTCTGCCCTCAGCCTGCTAGCCCCAAGTGCTTCTTCTGAACACACTGCATTTGTTTAGGAAACTACCAAGGCAACCAACATACATCTTTCCTGAAGGACAGGTGGAACTGCGAAGCCGTAGAAATATGAAAGCTTCAGGCATGGAGCCAGTGCCATTAACGTACACGCTCACCATCCAACTGTTCGTGCTGGGAAGGGAAAAGCCCACACTGGCCTAATGCCACAGTGAGGGACCTTCCCAGTGCTGGTTAATCACTGGGTCTTCTGCGTTCCTCTCTGATGTTTTTATTCCCCTGCACTGGCCTTGCCTGTGTCCATGAGCACACAGGGAAGCAAAAAAGGGATGGCAAAAAAATATTTCTATCAGCCATCCTGACTCTTGTATTTCACTGGAAACTTCTCCAAAAATGAGGCATGACTAGGAGCACTGTATCACATAGAAGTGATTATAAGAAGAACAGGAATAAATGGCAATTCTCATAGATGGACATTTTTTGTGGTGGTGACCTCACAATAGACGTTTTTTTCCCATCCAGATCCAGTCATGTGGAAAAGATACATTCATGGCTAACAATAGCAGGGAATTTATTTGTATCAGATTAGTTTAAGAAATCATTAGTGACTTGAAAGTGTGACTCATACCGATGCCCAGGAAGCACTGTCAGAGCAGAATACCAGCATCCTCAAAAACAGGGGGTTCAAAAATACACTTATCTTCACTGGGTAATTTCCCTCACCATTTCACAATTGAAATTTGGAAGTATAAGAAGGGTTTCTTCTAAGCCGCTGGCAGAACAGAATTTATGAAGCTCTACATATTTATATAAGAAGAGAGAGTGTGCTACAATGAAAGGAAGAGCAAGGCTACCTAGACTCTCCTAAAAGTTAGAACAGGACTGTAAATTCAACCAAATGTTCACTGGCACCAAAAGATATCACTAAGCTCACAAATTTGCAATAATTAGTGTGTGGGATATCTAGCTGCAGAGGTCTTGGTTTTGCATAACTCTTACTTCCTTGCTAAAGTTTAAGAGCCAAAGAATATGTAAAGAAAGTACACACATATAAAATACAGAAAATGTAAAGAAGTTCTTCCAAGATGACTGGAAATGCTGAAATGTTTATGGGGCTTTCCAGTAACATCATAGGTTGGGCTGAAGTTAAGCACGTGCTTAAGTTCCTTGCCAAATAGAGGCCTAAATAGTCTCAGCTCAATATTGGCTGGAGCTTAAAACCTGCTGTCTGTGCGGCACACATTCCTGCACACCTCTTTCTCCCTTTTCCCTCATTGTAGCCACAGTGTTGGCTGCAGAGAGCCCCGTGCCTGAAAACCCACCAGCTGACCACAGTAAATAGGCTGAGGTGGATCATCAGGTCTCTGCAAGTTTTTATTTATCCCCAGGAAGAACTTTGCAGCTCAATTGCTATTGATAAGTAATCACCAGGCTCACTGGTAGATGGAAAGTGGATAGCTTTATAGCCACTGCAAAGCATTACACTAGATAAGACTACTATAAGCCATTATTTCCTTTTAATAGCTTGCTCAATGTTTTATCACAATGAAAAGGTTCACCACTCAGCAATAATAAGATATAATTAACTCTTGTTACCACGGTGGCACAGACCGTAAATATTATGTGGCTTCCATAAGTTTCTAGACGACAAGCAGATTTAGAGATTTGAGCTGGATGAAATACTGTTTCTATCTCTGATTGCATTAGCTTAAAGTCCTGGAAGATGTATTCCAGATGTGCTATGCTAATAGTATTATTTTATAAAAGTGCAGACAGATTTTAGGAGCAACACGCAATTATGCAGTTTGCAATCTCTGTGAAGCTGCTTAAAAAAAAAAAAAAAAATCTGAATTAATAGTTTTTTGGTCTTGTATTGGTATCACCCAATTGTCATAGATAACAAGAGAGTTGTCATTTACTGGCAAATGATCATTTACTGATTTAAATTTCCAGGTCTCTTCATGCATCCATGCTGATTCAAAGGAAATGCAGTGAATGTTTTAGGTGGAATCTGAGTACACTCAGTGAGGGTTATTTATAAGTTAGCATGCAAAAGGGATCAATGCAGATTACAGAGAATGCAAATTTTCGCACACACATAATACTTATACAAAGTGCATATTTTCTGTATTTGTTGGTTTTGTGTGTGTGCCTGTCTGGGCACAACTGTGATGCATGTACTGATATTAAAGATTCAGAATAAAGTTGAAGAGTGTAAAGGCTGACATTTCTTGTTTGTATTTCATTTTTAAGCCGATGGCTGGATGAGCATGAATTTTACTTTTAGTTTGCATTTATCCCCAAAGCATATTAAAAAGACAGTTCTACTCTGAATGTGGCTGGTGCCCTCCAGTGAAACCACTGACTCATGCTTCTTCAAAAGCCTCTGGTGATCACTAATTCAGGAAACTAGATGTAAGAGAAAATATTTGGCTTTGCTGTCTTGGAGTAAGTTAAAATAAAAATCCTCAGCCATAGGATCGTCTTCTCAAAACACATTCCAAGGACTGACTTTCTTTTTATTGGTTTGCCTGCAACAGGTAGACTAGTATTTTCCCCTACTTCTGCTTTGTGGAATTAGAGCAAAGCTACTTTGTCTTACACACCATGTCAAACACACCTCAGAGGTGGCTGCTGCAAAGCACTTCTGCAGGGAGGCCAGACAGATGATGTCTTCCAAGTTGTACTTGATTTTTATGATTTTCATCATTCGCTTCCCAGATCTTTGGCAGAACTGGGAAACTGAAATATGCCTTTCATATTCCAAGATTACTCTAAGAAAAAAATAATTGACAGGAGCTGAAAAAATACATTATTATTAATACAATGAAAATAATTTTTTAACTTATTTTTTCTGCTAGTTGCAATAACACAGGGTTTTAAGTGTTACAGTGGCTCCCACAGTGGCGTGTCATTTTCAGTTTGACCTGTTGTCCTGCATATGAAAAAAAGAGATTAACGAGGAACAACCAAGAAAACCTTCATTCAAAGGATTTGCCCAACATATAGAAAATGCTTTCCCATCTAAATGCTACACCATCTCCTATTCACTGGTGGCAGTAGCATCTTTCCCTCTCATACTTAGGCCAATA